>NC_081379.1:14676921-15311207 GCF_030684315.1 Stegostoma tigrinum
CTGTAGAACAGACAGTCCTTGATAGTGTGCAGTACTGTTTGCAACTCTCTACAAGAGCATAATGGGCTTAAACTCATGGAGGCTGGGTGTACAGGAGGCTGACTGTGCAGGGGACTGGATTGTCCTGAACCTCTGTTAGCTATACTACTCTCACACTGGTGATTGAAAGCCTGCCATTTGCCAGAATGGATTTGTCACAAGGGACTTGTTAGCAGTTTCCTGCATTTACCCATCCATTGGTCCCATCAAGATGACAATGATAGTCATTGATATCAAGACAGCATTTGACAGAATGTAGCATCCGAGAAACACCGAAGTTTAGGTTAGATCCCCAGAGTGGAAACCGGCCCTTTGGCCCATACCAGTCCCCAAAGAGCATCCCACCCAGATCCAGTCCCTTACCCTATCATCCAGCACCTACCATGGCAAACCCACCTAGCCTACACATCCCTGGACACTATGGACAATGTAGCATGACCAATTACCTAACCCGCACATCTTTGGGCTGTGGCAGGAAACCAGAGCACCTGGAGGATACCCATACAGACACGGATAAAATGCGTGAACTCCACACAGACAGTTGCCCAGGCTGGAATCGAACCCAGGTCCCTGGCACTGAGGCCACCGTGCTAACCACTGAGCTACCATGCTGCCCAAGTTAATTGGAATCTGTTGATAAAACCCTACACTGATTGTAGTTATGCCTAACACAACTGAATATGATTGTATTGTTGAAAGTCAACCATTTCAGTCCCAGAATATCACGTCAGGTTTCTCAAGACATTGTCCAAGGCCCAAAGTTCTTCAGCTGTTTTATCAATGATTGTGCAATCATCAGATAGAGGGAAAAGATGAAGCACATTTGCAAGTCCTCAGACAACTGAATTCGACTGTACCATTATGCAGCAAGACTTGGACAACATTTTGGTCTGGGCTGATGAATGGCAAATAATATCCACATCACAAAAATGCTAAATCTCTAGATGTGAGTTTGCTCGCTGAGCTGGAAGGTTAGTTTTCAGACGTTTCGTCACCATTCTAGGTAACATCAGTGAGCCTCCGAAGAAGTGTTGGTGTTATGTCCCGCTTTCTTTTTATCTGGTTAGGTTTCCTTGGGTTGGTGATGTCATTTCCTGCGTTGGTGATGTACATCACCAACGCAGGAAATGACACCACCAACCCAAGGAAACCTAACCAGATAAATAGAAAGCGGGACATAACACCAGCGCTTCGTCGGAGGCTCACTGATGTTACCTAGAATGGTGACGAAACGTCTGAAAACTAACCTTCCAGCTCAGCGAGCAAACTCACATCCAGAACCTCAACCTGAGCTACAAATCTTCTCAAAACTCGCATGCTAAATCTCCCATTATCAAAATGCTGGTGCTGCTATTGACCAGAACTAACTAGGTAATAACAATACTGTGGCTGCAACAGCAGGTAAGAGGCCAGGAAGTCTGTAGTAAGTAACTTGCCTTCTAACTCTCAAAAACCTGTCCACTATTGGCAAGGTCCAAGTCAGGTATTTGATAGATTACTAAGCACTGATGAGTCCAGATCTAACAAACCTAGAAGCTCAAGACTATCCAGGACAAAGCAACCTGCTTGACTGGCATCCCAGCCATGTTAAATATCAATTTCGTCCACTTGTGATGACAGTGGCACAACTCTGTACCATCCACAAAATGCACTGTTTCAACTTGTCCAGCCTCCTCTCAAATATGCAACCTCTACCATAGGATAGAACAGCAGATACATCAGAACAGGCTGCCTGAAAGATCCCCTCTGAATCTCTCAATCTTCTGACTTGGAACAATATCACCATGTCCAGTGTTGTCGAGTAAAAATACCGCAACTCACTGTGGGTTAACCTACAACACATGCAATGTTATTGCTCAAGATGGCAACTCATCACTATGTTTTCAAAGGCAATTACAGATTGCAGAAAAATACCAGACTAGTCAGAAAAGAATTGCCTGAAATAATACATTAAAAAATAATACAAATATCCTAATACCTGTGGAAACATAGATGTGAGATCATTTGTTTTTACAGTCAGTGCAAACTTCTTTGTCATTGACATTCTTATTAAATAGGAAGAGCAGCAAGCAAGAGCCGTTTAGGCTGAGGTAGCTGCAAGTCCGAATCAAGGACGAACAGGGCAACGATAGCCCAGTTCTTCAACAATCAGTGATTACTACGTCATTGGTTGTGGCCACCTAATATCTCCAGGTTTTCCCAACTCCAAATGCAGTTTTGACAATAAATAATAATTGACAAATGCTCTGCATATTTTTGACCATGTTTACAGTGACCCTTATAAGACAACATTACTTCATGCCTCCTTTCATCATTTTTAGCAGCATTCATTTAGCTTATAAACTATTCAACTGCAGCACAAGGTGAAGCAGATATATCAAGAGAAGGAACACTGCCAACTATTCTGCTTAGCCAATATTGCACCATTAACGCCATTGACTGAGCAAAATCAAATGACAAACTGGAACAGAAGTTGGCTTTTTAACCCCTATTTAGTGACTTCATGAAATCATGGGCATCTGCAGACTAAGTTAAAATCACTGCTTTTGCTCATAGGCGATAATAACCTTGATTAATCAAATTTTAAAACTGCAATTGATAGATTTAATAACTTATTCAGTAACAACCACTGCTTGCGGAAAATAATTTCAAACTTCTATCACTCATTGCATAGACAAGAGACTGAATACATGAACTTTCTGTTCTTTAAGATCTTGAATAGTGTTTTTTTGTCAACTAAGCCAAAATGGGTGGGATCAAAAACAATGATCTTGTGTTGAGTTGCAACTTCTTTTCAAACCAAAACATATTTGCTTTTATTACAGACTGTACCTTAGCAGTTGGTTTGTCTTTTTTCTTCTCAGACTGTACCACACATTCAAGCTGCTGAATTAAAGAGCGCAGTGTCTCAATTTTAGACGTGACACCATTTGTTGTTGTCTTTTCGGAATTTTTTGGCTCTACTGTATGGCTAACAGCAGAGAGTGCGCAGACCAAACGCAGTGTCAATGAGCGAACTTGAAGCCATATTTTCTCCTCTTTCATTGAAGATTTCCTTTCCCCTTCTGACAACTCCCTACCACAATTGAAAGGGAAAAAGTTACAACAGCATTCTTCTGGGCAAGTTTAGAATCACTGAGTCCTTGCAGTGCAGAAAGAGGTCAGTCATCCCATCAAGTTTTCACCGACCCTCAAAAGAGCGTCTCGCCCCTATCCCTGCACTTTTACCATGGCTAATCCAAATAGCCTGCACATCCCTGGACACTATGAGGCAATTTAACATAGCCAATCCACATAACCTGCACATCTTTAGACTATAGGAAGAAACCAGAGCATGTGGCAGAAACCCATGCAGACACAGGGAAAATGAGCAAACTCTACACAAATAGTCATCCAAGGCTGGAAGTGAACCTGTGTTCCTGGCACTGTGAGGTAGCAGTGCTAAGCAACTGCCTCGTAAATAGAAGATCTGGGGTTCAAATCCTAGCAGTGCCTGCGCTTTTGGGGTCCGTTTAGCTCTGGTTGGTCTGCAAGCCAGTATGAGGCAGACAGTGTGGGTTCAATTCCAGCAACAGCTGAGGTTACTATGAAGGATTTTGCTTCTCAGCCTCTCATTGGGGGGGACACGGTGGACCAGTGGTTAGCATTATTGCCTCTCAGCACCATGGACCCTGGATCATTTCTGCCGTTGGGCGACTGTCTTTGTGAAGTGTGCACATTCTCCCAGTATCTGCGTGGGTTTCCTCCGGGTGTTCCGGTTTCCTCCCACAATCCAAAGATTGTGCAGGTTAGGTGGACTGGCCATGCTAAATTGCCCATATTGTACAGGGATGTGTAGATTAGGTGGGTTATAAGGGGACGAGTCTGGGTGGGATGCTGAGGGTCAGTGTGGACTTGTTGGGCTGAAGGGCCTGTTCCAGACTGTAGGGATTCTATGACGATACCCACTATGGCACAATACAAAGAGCTTTTCACACATGAACTTACATAAACATGCTCACCTCTAAATGCACAATGTTTTCCTATTTTGGAGTCAGAGATTCTACAGCACGGAAAAAGGACTTGCGAACATGTGAAGACTGATCAAATATCCATTCATTTTCGATTCCCCTACATTTGTATCTATGGCATTTCAAGTGCTCATGCAAATTTTTTTGTTGCCTTCAAAGTTCCTGACTCTATCATCCCTTTAGGCAGCGAGTTCTATATACCACAATGGTCTGGGGGAAATTTTGTTTCCTCAACCCCCTCTAAACCTCTTTCTTCTTATCTTAAAATACTGCCACCTGGTTACTGCCCCCTCCACGAAAGGGAAATGTTTCTCCCTGTCCACCCTGTAGATACTCCTCACGCCTTTATGTGCTCAGTCAGATCTCCATTCAGCATTTTCAGCTCCAAAGAAAACAACCTCATGTTATCTAGTCTCCTTCATAGTTAAATTACTCCAGCCCAGGCAACATTCTGGTAAATCTCTTCTATACCTCTCCAGTGTAATCACATCTTTCCTGTGGTGTGATGGCCAGAACTACACCACAGTCTTCCAGCAGTGGCCTAACGTTAAATACAGCTCCAGTGTATCCTTGCTTTTGTATTCACTGAGAAAGAAAGGCAAGTATCGTTATTACCTTCTCATGCCAGCTAGTTGCTATCTTGGGAACAAGGTGGCCTATTTAGTTATAATTCGTGATGGTTTAGGGACACATTTGTGTTGCGGCCACACCCAAAAGGAATTCTTCTGAAATCTGCGCACTCATCTATGATCTATTTTAGACATGTATTGCATACAGGATCCTTATCATTAAAACGGAAACTCTAATGTCAACAATCTGATTTGGTTTTGTATCTAAATCGCATTGGTGAAAAATAACTACCTAACTCTCTGCACTGAAAAATGTTTAACAACCCACATAGGAACAAAGACAAATCCTTCGATTCATGTACATAACATTCAGCACCAAAATGGCACTGACAGAATGATAGACAAGAGAGGAAAAGGGAAACATGAATTTTAAAAAAGGTGATGCTGTAGTAGAAGGCATATATAGGAAAGACTTGTGAAAATAGGGTAAGAGATGGCGAGTTAAAATCATTTTTCTAGGGACCATGGACATAGTGACTGAAGAAATGATCACCAATGGCAGAACAGAAGAAACAAAAAAGTGAGAAATATTGCAGTACCTGACAAGTAGGGGACAAGCAGAATGACAAAGATGGAGAACAAAGATACACTGGGGGTGGGGGGAGCGTGCGCGCAGTGGAGGGGGGGGGAGCGCGTGCTGCAATTCAAGTGTAATCAATTAACCAATGTGTTTGTGTACATTGGAAACTGACAGGAAAAGTGCAAGACTACGACTATGTATGACAGGAATTTGTACTTTATTGCGGAGGCTGCAAGGCTCGCAAAGAACACCTCAACTTTTGTTATCTTTGATATTAAGAAAATTAGTGACATGGCAGACACAGGTGAAGATGCAACTGGCACTGTGGGCAGGATTTGGTGATAAATAAATTAGAATAGGTCCACGAACACTGATAGGCTGTTCTTGATTAAAGTTATGGATAAGCCTCATTTGCCAAAAAGAGTGGACATCATCCAAGATGTACAGAGGGAAAGAGTGGCAGCACCAGAATAACACAAACACATATTGCATCTTGGTACATAAGAATTTAAAACAATGAGAAAGCAGTCACTTACTACTAGGGTCTCGGTCCCCACAATTAGAAATATTCATATGCTTCAAATGTCCATAGAAGTTAACCATTACTTAGGCTTATCTTTTATTATCACTTCCTCATCATCAGATAGCTAAAATTGCATTTTACAAAATTCTTTACCTGTCCTTTGGATCCCAGCTGATACTAACAGCCAGATCTCGGTTGTCCCGTAGATTGTCCCATGGAATATCATCCTCATCTGGACACAGGCCCATTGCTTTTATACTTTCTTCCAGGCTGTTGGTTCTAGACGGGGAAATATGAAAATATGGAGAAAGAGTTAACATGCAACTGAGAATTGCCCTCACTTGAAGGATAAAGGCTAACATGAATTTGTTAAACGAAATAGCATATTTGAATATTGTAATTTCCACGCATGACTCAAAACATTAAACTGCAGAAACTAGTGCATTATTAACCTCCCTGTTTCCCACTTTAATACAGAATAATAGCGAGATGAAGATAAAGCAAGAAATTATGCAAAGGTGCCAACTTCATAAAGCAGGCAAACAAAATAAAAATTCAAATATTAGATACTATCCCAATCACCACCCTTTACTGTTCCATGTGCTCAATGTACCGCAAGAATTACAAAAGACACATTCAGCTACAGTACAAAAAAGTGTACTTTGGTGGAATGCAAGGTCAGCGGACATCAATGCATTCCTGCTACAATGGTACTGCATTCAAAAACAGAGGACTGCACTAAATGGACAAATCTATGCTTTCATACAGCACATGAACATAGCAAAGAAAAAGGTTTTATCAAACGCAAAACAAAATACATTTTACAAATAAGATAAAAGAAAATAACAATGCCCCAGCCATTTATTTCATATCAAGGCATTGGCTAAACAGCTGAAAATAGCAACTACCAAAACAAATTAGGTGGTAAACATGAGTCTTGTTTTACCAATATTATACTGTCTGGTACGGCCACACATACATGTTTGCTTCGAGGAAGAGATCTAACAGCATGCGTTCAATGCGAACTTGTGCGAAATGCAGAGAATTATTCAGTCTGTTCCGGAAGGCAATGAATTCTGGAATTTTCTCAAATGCACCATATTTGTATGCCTGAATTATGTATTCAGAGGTCTGAAAAATCAACCAAAACATCACATTCAAAAGGATTCCTATAACAAACATGACACCAAAAAACAAAATGTTTCTTGACAACTTAACGAAAGCTTCATTAGAGAGAAATCCAGTTTCTCCTCAAAGTAATGACTCTTACTACGGTATGATTGCTACCATATCACATGCTAACCATGAGATCACAATTCAAAACAATCCTACCCTGGTCTACATTTACTTCTCCATAATTACCAAAAGGTTATCATTGGATATACATCAGATACAGGAAGCTTAAGAGGGTTGACATGTCCTTGAAAGCATCAAGACCAACTGCAGCATTCCCACTGTTAATGTGTCTGAGTCCAAGCAACCCAGTGCAAAGTGGGAGCTGAGGGAGGGAGCAATGCTGACTAGAATGGTTTTGGACTCATTTCTTGGTCTAGCTAAGTTAGATGATCGCAGCAGGAAGCAAGATAGAGATGCAATTGGCTGGTGAAATTTTTGTTTGAACTTCGGATTAACTGTTTGTGACAATTCAATCATTTCTGGTACAACATGTGGATACAACACATTGGCTGCTGATATTGGATGCCAAAGACAAGTCTTTCAAAACCTCTCTTTGGTGGCCATCAGCAGAATCATATTACATCACAATTTGCAACTTTTGGGAGAAGATGCCTGAATCTATTGTGCCATTTTAACGTGGTGATATTGCACTGCGTAAATAACAAAAACCAAAAGACAGAGAGAGCACTGCAGCCTAAAACAATATTATGTTCATGAAATGAGGTGCCTTCACATCAAAGCAGCTAAATTCAGTATGACAAGGCCAAAAAAACTTCAAGCTTTGAATCAA
Organism: Stegostoma tigrinum; assembly: GCF_030684315.1. Taxonomy (NCBI): domain Eukaryota; kingdom Metazoa; phylum Chordata; class Chondrichthyes; order Orectolobiformes; family Stegostomatidae; genus Stegostoma; species Stegostoma tigrinum. Next base: position 14,684,609 of record NC_081379.1, read on the forward strand.
ATTTTGAACACTAAGACATATCCCTATGTCAGGTACTGACATAGGCTGAAACTCAACCTTTTTGATGTGTGGCCCCTGATCGGAAGTTGGGAAAATGGACAGTCAGTAATGGTTACAAGAAAATTAAATTATGCCAAAATTCACAGAATTGCATTTTAAAAAATCTCATACAAATGAATCTACTTGTATATCATATTGTTCCAACCATCAATTCAGCTTGGGGTTACGGGGGGAAGGATTTAAAAACTGCAATGACTAATGCCAAAGAGCCTCTTTCAACACAATCCATTTGCAGTCTAAGTTTATACCACACTTACATCTTTCTGGTTGGAGTGGAAAAACCTGAGTGTGAAGTTACAAGCTTGGGAAGCAGCAGCAAGGTGGCCCAGTGGCTCTGCATAACGAGTCAGCAGATATCTGCCAGTCAAGCACAGCAGTGTCAGTCATTAACTCTCACAAGACCAAGTCACATTAAAGATAGTTATTGTGCATTTCAATATCCTTGCATTGATTTTGTCATAGCTGCTTATGTTTCTGAATATTAAAATATCTTTTGAATTTCCTTGGTCCAAATTCCACTCAACTGCCGGAAGTTTTATCAAAGCTCTATTTAAAATGTATTCATGCTGTAAACAATAAGCATGAATCAGAGCTCTTCACATTTAAATTAATGTCACAATGCAAGACTGATTATATTCAATGCTATTGCTTTATACTCAAGTACCAAGAACAGAATACTTATCACATATGATCAAGATTAAGGTTTGTAGTTGATCTGCTAATTCATTTTGTTAATCCAGGGAACCCTCTATCATGGTTGATAACAGCAGTTCTATTACATTTTATTTTATTCAGAAGGCATTATATTATTATTGGAGAACGGAAATCAGTTAACATTGAATATACTTGGTTCACAGACTGGATTGAGAGCAAAGCCCCAATCATGCGATTTGACTCCTGTTCCCAGAAGAACACCAATATTACAGTCTTTGTTTCCCATCCTTTTTGGACTGTTAGATTTCCAAATGCATATATTAATTTGTGCCAAGAGCTTGCACGTAGATTGGAAAATAGTAAACTTCTTAGTTTCATAAAGTTCTAATGTTTCTTCTGGGTGCCTTTGTTTTTTATTCCTCTTTCCAAAACACAACACCATGACAAGGGGCAGAGCTAAATGGCTTCATCCAATATCCTCACCAGGAGGTTCGCTAGTGCTACTCAAGAGGGTTTAAACTAGAGCAGCAGGGTCTGGAAGCCAGGGCAGCAGGTCAGCAAGTGGAGGGATTGAGGAGAAGGTAGATGTTAAGACCAGTAAATCAGAAACAAGGACAAGCAGAGACAGGTAATTGAACACAATTGTACTGATGGGCTGAAGTGTGTTTATTTCAATGCAATGAGTATTATACGTAAGGAAAATGAGCTTTGAGACTGGATCAGTACATGGAACTATGAGGTTGTGGCCATTACAGACACTTGGTTGAGAGAGGGACAGGACTGGCTGCTCAATGTTCCAGAGTTTCATTGTTTTACATGAGATAGAGGGGAAGGTCAAATTTGTGGGCAGCCGCATTACTGATCAGGGAAAATATTAAATCTGCACTCAGAGAAGGCAGACAGGAGAGCTCACCCACTGGTGCAAAATGGGTAAGAGCTCAAAAATAGGATGGGTGAAATCACTCTGATGGAATTATACTGTAGGTTCCCCAACAGCTACTGAGTCATAATATGGAAGCAGGTTAAAGGTGCAATAAAAGCAGAGCTATCATAGTGGGTGACTTGAACTCGCCCAATATTGACTGGGTCTCCCTTACAGCAAGTGGCTTAGATGGGGAAGAAATTGTTAAGTGCATCCTACAGTGTTTCTTGAAACAGTATGTGGATAGCTTTACAAGAGGAGAGGCCAAACTGAACCTTGTATTGGCTGGGGGACTGGCCAGGTGACTGACCTTTCAGTGGAGTGGGACAGCATTCTGGAAACAGTGATCACATCTCCTTAGGTTTTGAGATTGCTATCAATAAAGATAAGTCAGGAGCTTGCAGGAAGGTACTAAATTGGGGGAGGACAAATTACGTCTGTATTCAGCAGGAACTAAGGAGTGTTACTTGGGAGGAGCTGTCATCAGACAAGTCCACATTGACATGTGAGAATTGTTTAAAGACCAGCTGGGGAAGAGTTCAAGATCAGCACGTTCCACTAAGGACGAAGGACAAGGATGGCAATATAAGGGACCCTTCAATGCTGAGGGTGGTTGTGAATTTAGTCAAAGCGAAAAAACGAAGCGTATGCAAGGTGTAGGAAGCTAAAACCAGACTGGACTGGAATATAAGAAGGTAGGGAAGAACTCAAGCAAGGAATTAGGAAAACAAGAAGGGGCCATGAAATGATCTAGGCAAGCAGGATTAAAGACAATCCCAAGGCATTTTATAAATACATCAAAAACAAAAGGATAACCAGGTAGAAGATAGGACCACAGAAGGATACTGGAGGGAATTTGTGCTTGCAGGCAGAAGACATGGGTGAGATCCTAAATGAGTACTTTGTGTCAGTATTCACTAGAAGGATATGGAGGATAGTCAAATTTGTGTGGAACATGTTAATATCGTGGGGCATTTTGAGATCAAGAAAGTCGTAGTGTTAGATCTCTTGAAGAGCACTATGGTGGCTAAGTCCCCAGGGCTCAATGTATCGACATCAGATTGTTGAGAGAGGTGAAAAAGGAGATTGCTGGGGCCTTCACCAAGGTCTTTTTATCTTCGCTGACCACTGGGGCAACACAGCAGCTCACTGGTTAGCACTGCTGATTCGCAATGCGAGGGACCCGGGTTCAATTCCAGCCTGGGGCGGCTGTCTATATGGAATGCGCATGTCCTCCTTGTTTCTGCATGGGTTTCCTCTGGGTGCTCTGGTTTTCTCCCACAGGTATGTGAAGGCTAGGTGGGTTAGCCACGGTAAATGCAGGGATACAGGGGTGGATCTGGGTGGGATGCTCTTCAGACAGTTGATGTGGACTTGATGGGCCAAATGGCCTGCTTCCACATTGTAGGGATTCAATAATTCTTTTACATAGGATGTAACTCATGGTGGTCTTCTGTTCAAGAAGAGAAATAGGGATAATTCAACAAACTACTGACCAGTGCTTCTTACATTGGTGGTTGGAAAGCTATTGGAGAGAATGTTTAGGGATAAGATTGATGCACATTTGGGAAAGCATGGCTTAATTTGGAAGAATCAGCATTGCTTCGTGCAAGGCAGGTCAGGGTCAGGTCTTACTAACAAATGAATTTTTCAAAGGAGGTGATGAAGGCAATCAATGAGGGTAGAGTAGTGGATGTCATTTACATGGATTTTAGTAAGGCTTTCAAAAAGATCCCTCATCCAGAAGATTATGAACATAGAACAATACAGCACAGAACGGGCCCGTCGGCCCTCGATGTAGCGCCGACCTGTGAACTAATCTAAGCCCCTTTCCCTATACTATCCCATCATTATCCATATGCTTATCCAAGGACTGTTTAAATGCCCCTAATGTGGTTGAGTTAACTACATTGGCAGGCAGGGCCTTCCACGTCCTTACCACTCTGAGTAAAGAACCTGCCTCTGACATCTGTCTTAAATCTATCACCCCTCAATTTGTAGCTATGCCCCCTTGTACAAGCTGAAGTCATCATCCTCGGAAAGAGACTCTCACTGTCCACCCTATCTAATCCTCTGATCATCTTGTATGTCTCTATTAAATCCCCTCTTAGCCTCCTTCTCTCCAATGAGAACAGACCCAAGTCCCTCAGCCTTTCTTCATAGGGCCTGCGCTCCAGACCAGGCAACATCCTCGTAAATCTTCTCTGCACCTTTTCCAATGCTTCCATATGCTTCCTGTAATGGGGCGACCAGAACTGCACGCAATATTCCAAATGAGGTCACACTAGCGTTTTGTACATTATGAAGCGTGAGATCCACTGTGACCTAGCCGCTTGGATTCAGAATTGACTTGCCCATAGAAGGCAATGGGTAGTGGTGGAAAGGTGTTATTCAGGCTGGAGGTCCCTGACTGGTGATGTTCTGCATGAATCCGTACCAGGACCTGTGGTATATATGAATGACTAGGATGAAAACATAGATGGGTAGGTTAATAAGTTTGCAGATGATGCAAAAGGTCAGCAGAGTTGTGGATAGATGTTGTCAAAGGATACAGCGGAATATAGATCAGTTGCAGATATGGGTGGAGAAGTGGCAGATGAAGTGTAATCCGGGTAACTTTAAGAGACCAAATGCTAAGGAAAAGTATACAGTTAATGGCAGAACTCTGTACAGCATAAAGTATAGAAGGATCTTGGGGTTCAAGTCCATAGCTCTTTCAAAGTGGCCACACAAGTAAGTAGGGCAGTAAAGAAGGTATGGTATGCTTGCCTTTATTATTTGAGGAATTGAGTACAAGAGTTTGGATGCAACGTTGCAGTTTTATGAGACTTTAGTTAGGCCACACTTGGTATTGCATTCAATTCTGATCGCCGCATTATCAGAAGAACGTGGAGGCTTTACAGAGGATGCAGAAGAGATTTACAAGGATGTTGCTCTGGATTAGAGCTACGAAGGACAGGCGAGAAAAACTTTTCTCTTGAGCAGCAGACACTGAGGGGAGACTTGATAGATGTATATCAAATTATGATACACATAGATAGGGTTGACAGGTAGAATTTTTATCGTAGAATTGAAATGTCTAATACTAGGAGTTGTGCAATTAAGATAAGGGGGGAAATTCAAAGGAGACATACGGGGCAGGTTTTCATACAGAGAGTGGTAGGAGTCTGGAATGCACTACCTGAGTGGTGGTGGAAGCAGATATGACAAGGGCATTTAAAGGAACTTTTAGATAAGCATATAAACATGCAAGGAACAGAGGGATATAGACGAAGGGCAGGGAGAAGGGTTTAGTTTAATTTGGCCTCATGTTCATAACCTGGTACTGTGCCATACAGCTCTATGTTCTACCTTGCAAAGAATAAAAGAACAGCACACGAGGACACTGATGGAATATACCAGCTATGAAATCAGTACCCACCCGATAGTATCGTGCTGCACGTGTTTGGCATCAAGACTGGTGTACAAGTCGACAACTGGTTCAAAAGCTCCCAGCAAACAATAAATTCGAATGAGTAGCAGCTTGAATTGAGCACTCGAGGGGCTATTCGAGAGGCTCTCCTCCAGCAGTGCTAGGGACCGCCACAGTGGCCATTCCTCACCTGCAAGATTAGCACACAAAGGTATTAAGCAAAACCAGTTCACAAATCCAGTCAATAAGAAGTATCAAGTGAATAGCATTTAAACCCGTGCTATCAGATGACTTGCTCAAAACCCACTGAGGTGAGTTTCTTTGACATCTTTACAGTTTACTTCTCCTCCCAAAACACCCAATTCAAAATGTTTACATGCTCTACTCATCAAATCTGATCAGTCATTGGAAAGAAAAATTCACTGCACATTTTGCATATTTTCTTTTGAGGACTATAAATTCCGAATTTTTCCCAACTCTGCTCAGATCTTGCCAGTTCATACACACCCTACAGTTGATTAGATAATGCCTTTGGAACAGTGGGTTGATATCACTCTGAACATATTAGTGTATTCCCATTTTAGAAGGAACAAAAATTGGCATACGTGCATTGGTTAGTTGAATTGAAGACTTATGCACCCTCTCCAATTCTAATTCCTTCTTTTCTAAATACTCAGAACTGTGGAATACGTCACCCTACCTCCTCCTTTCATTCTTCTTCAAAGGTTCAAACTGTTAAACTTGAACTATTACCACACAACCAATATTCAACTTAACTCATCACCTTTCTTACACTTCAAGAAATATGATGTCCTGCAGTACATGATTTGGCTTTTGAAATCTGTTTCTCAGAAAACGTATTCTACAATTTTCATGTGCTGACAGAAAGCTACAGTTAACAACTTGCCTTCTCCTCACACTACAGTGAACGAGATTATCAAAACAGGAAATGGACAATGACTACTGATATTTTATCCCCCCTCTGTGCTTTAATATAATGATGCAATGCACCGTTGTGAAATCTGCAACACTGTTGTCCCAAGAAACATGCTTGCTTTTAAACGCCAAAGAGGTGTTTTTCAACATTAGCATAGCAACTGCAGCTTTTCCAACTAAGTTAGCAAAAGAAAATAATCATCAGTTTTTTGTGGCCATGTTTAACAAGTTTGAAAACACAGTAATAAAAACAAAGTTCTGGAGAATTCAACATTAGTTTTGAAACTTTAAGTCGAATTTTTCTCTCCACAGTCACATAAGCATTTGCTATTTTTTCCCCTCAGATTTCCAGTATTTGGCTTTTGTTTCAAATACAGATGTTTTATTTTCCTGGAAATACGTACTTTCTCGTGTTACATTTTCAGATTCAAGAAGAAACCACTAACCTGACTGCCGCCAGATGTCGAGAAGAAGGTGCACAGCAAGGAGACAATAATTATCAGAGAACTGCAGTTCTGTTTTCAAACATGACTTTCCTAACAAACATAATCAGAACAAGTCTTTAAAAAGTACACAAAATATACTGCACAACATACTGACTTAGAAGTAGGCCAGAGGCAAGTCTGCTGCCACTATACTTGTGCGTGTATACATTTGAAATGAAAATGACAGTGTTGTATTACATTGAACTATTACAAAAAAAACTGTTAAATACAGAGAGGGGAACGCTGGCTCAGATTAAATTGTCAAAACAACAATGAGGTATTCCTCTGATGAAGGGTCTAGGCCTGAAACGTCAGCTTTTGTGCTCCTGAGATGCTGCTGGGCCTGCTGTGTTCATCCAGCCTCACATTTTATTGCCTCACATTTTATTATCTTGTAGTAGATATTGACGGTTAATCATGTGTAAATTCACGAAAGAAGCTTCCAGGTGAGAGGATGTGCTAAAAAACTCAAAAATAAAAAAAAATTTTCTGTCTGAGCAGAGTTACCTTTCACTCATTATGAAATAGTATCTTGCTATCTGGTTCAACACTGAAACAACTTCAACGGTACTGAAGTCCTACATTTGCAAAACAGAAAGCATCAGAGAATCTTCAAACAAAACAAGCTATTCAGTCCACAGCATCTGCTTTTGTAAGAATTTCCCAAATTAATCCCATAATTTAGCTTTGTCCCCATTATCCTATAAATTAGCTCTCTACAAATCTATGCCCATGATGTGAATTAAACTTAGTTCAGTCTTGTTCATTTCAGTTTAAGTACCTTTGTCGTGATGTGTTAAGAGATAATTACTGGGAAATAACCTTTTTGACGCTAAGAAGAAATATAGATACAAGTATGCCAGGCAGCATCAGAAGCGCAGTAAAGTTGACATTTTGGGTCAGGACCCTTCACTCCTGAAGAAGGGTTCCGACCCAAAACGTCAATTTTCCTGCTCCTCTGATGCTGCCTGGCCTGCTGTGTTCCCCCAGCTCCACAGTGTTTTGTCTCTGACTCTAGCATCTACAGTTCTTGCTCATAATAATTATCACCTCCTAGCATTTCAGAATTTATCTAATCATAAAATCTTAGACCTTTTTTCCACATCTTTGTTTCTTTTCTCTGACAATACATTTTCTCTCTTTACTTCATTTCTGTAGCTGATTTGACAATTAGTTCACCTGTAAAATAATTTATACTTGCTTCTCAGCACATCTGTTAAAATCACGATACTTCAATCCGCTTGGTTAAGGAGACCTGCAGCTGTTTGCTCTATTCACACAGGTTCCAGATGCCTGGTTTTCAGACGTGAAAAATCAGTTTGTACATTCCACAACTTGCCATGTGAAGAAATTAAAGCCCAAAACGTGCAAGGGCTAATCTAACAACGGTAGGTATTTAGCAATGTCTACCACAACAAAATGTGACCCAATGTTAGTGTTTGAAAAAGGTGTGCAGTGTGGAGCTGTCCTCACGCTGTGCACCAGGAATTATTCATCAGTTCTAGCAAACGTTCAGTCAGCAACAAAGGCACAATTGAACCACACTGACCAAAAAGATTCCAATTTTGCTTCCCAGGCCATGCTGAGTTAACTGATGCCAACTGGAATAGGGTTGCAACCATTACAGTTGCAATCAGTTCTACAGGGGGAAAAATACACTGAATTTAAACTTGAACACTTACACTCTGTAACAGGCGTCAACTGCATGCACGGAGATGAGCTAACGGCAAGCTGAGGATATCATGGTCAAGTCAATTAGACAAACATGCTGCATCTAAATTCAACAGGGAATAGCTGCTTGCAAACATTTAGTGGGCAACTGGTATGCATGGAACTATATTCAGTGCAGTGTATGTCTTCAGGGTAAAAATAAAAATCATAAAATGCAGTTTCGTACTTAAGACAATTGACAAAAGTCAGATGCTGTAGGCCAGCTAACAGAGGAAGTCAAACAGTTGGCAGTAAAGGAAATTTTGGGACTGACATATGAATCATTATATTGATACTTCAATAGGGCTCACTGAGATCATAGCTAAAATTGTTTTTCAATTAGAAAATACTTCAATTATTCTCAAAGAGTTTACTTACACTGTTTAAAATAAAAGATCTACTTCACATTCGTTGTGTATTTAATTTCTAGCTCTATCAATGGACAATAAGATGTATAAATACATGTGGATTTGAGTTTGAGTTTAGAAAATGGATTTCGTTCTTGTATCAGGAGATGCAGTAGGGGCCAACCAATGACCATTCTCCTTCGGGTGGAGGAGAGGAAACTAAGAGGTCGAATTGCTGTCAAAATTATGTATTTCAGAACAGGATACTGAAAACAACCCCACTACTCTGCAGTTAATTTTATTCACAAATGTGAATAACAGGAGACATTAATCGTAGCATAGGTTCTCATTGACTGGCTAGCCTGGCTCGCTGGCAGTATTTGATTGGTGAGACACTCCAAAAGCAACTGAGACTTCTCTTATTTGGCACCAGATAATTCTGCAAACAAATCAGTTAATGGACAGAGGGCTTTTGTATGACAAGAGCAATAGACAAAAATACCTCATGCTGACAGTTTGTACAGTTTTTAGTTGGTTAAATATCAGCAGCATCCATGATCTGCCTCTAAATCTAGGTCTCTGATTACACATTAGGAGTAAACAATCAACTTTTTTAAAAAAATTGCTGTCTGCAATCTATAAAAGGGAAAGCAAACACCTCAAACTTTTTCAGAATAAAACATTAGGGTGTAGCGCATCCTGTTGGGAAACTAACTTACCAAACTTTAGGGCATGTTTGTATCGCTGCATCAGCTCTTCAACAAGTCTGAGCTTCTGTGTCTGGTCCATGGTCTCATGAAGGCCTAATAATCGAGCAAATTGAACAACAAACATATGCCTTTGCATGGCTTTGACATCACCTGGTAATGCAAGATCACTCTCTGTTGATATTGAAAGAGGTACTACCTCCATCAATTTGTTGGTAAACTGCAAAGAAAACAAAAACAGCAATTTTCACACTTAAAATATGTAATCAATAAACATATCATGTCTATTATCTGTCACTAACCCAATCTCCTCAGACATCTTCCAGATAACTTTGATCCAAACTCTAGATAGCTCACTCCCATTCTCTTCCCAAGATCCACAAAGTGTAACAGCTACGATCTTACCAAATGACCGAACAGGCTCGATGAGCGAGATGGTTTATTCCTGCTCTATCTTTTTTTGGAAGACTTGAAACATTCTTTGTTCTAGCCCTATACGGGACTTCTCACAACCCTGGAATATCAATGAGTGGATTGGTGTCACTTCATGTTCTTGGCTTGAACAGGGAAATGCTAACAACTCGGCTTCCAATTTCCACTTTTCCCCATGCATTCACATCTGACTTTTCCCTTAAGACCATAAGACATAGGAGTGGAAGTAAGACCATTCGGCCCATTGAGTCCACTCCACCATTTAATCATGGCTGATGGGCATTTCAACTCCACTTACCCACACTCTCCCCGTAGCCCTTAATTCTTTGCGAAATCAAGAATTTACCAATCTCTGCCTTGAAGACATTTAATGTCCCGGCCTCCACTGTGCTCTGCAGCAATGAATTCTTCAACTTCTGATTCCATTTTGAGGTATAGACAATCAACTGATACTAAGCCCAACAACTGTGACAGCTACCTCGACTACACTTTCTCCCACCCTGTCTCACACAGAAATTCGATTCCAAACCCCGTTAGCCATCAAATCTATTCTAAGATCGTCATCTTCCACACCAGTGCTTCTGATATTTCTTCCTTGTTTTTTCAACCAAGGATTTCTTTACACTAAAGAGGAGAAGGTCCATGACTGTGTCTGTAACACATATCCTTTGTTCTCAAACTGGCCCCTCATTCTCAGAACAATGATACACCCTCAACATCCACCAATATTAGTGGATCAGAAGCAACCCTTTTGACCTTCTGTACAACAATAACGCCACCAAATAAGTGTCCCTCCATCCATTCTGAAAGAATCATTCATCCTACAAGACTCCGGTGTACTCCAATATCAATCCTACTCTCTTTTCTGTGCACTGTGTCAATTAAGTAGAGGAATTGTACCATCAGCCCTTGTATTTTTCTCTTGTTCTGTACTCCAAACACTCTTCCTAGGCAAAACAGTAATTTATTTGTACTACTTCTAATTTAGTATACTGTATTCATTATTCATAATGTAGTCCCCTGCACATTAGGAAGCCCAAACACAGATCAGGTTATGGTGGAACACTATGTTGAATTTTCAAGTGTGCCCCTAAGCTTTCAATTGCTTCTCATTTTAAGTCTCCACCTTGCTGTTCACTTTTGACTACTGACATCAACCCCCCACATTCTACCAATGATAATCAAGATAAGTATGAAGAACAGCATCTCATCAATGATTAGGCACCATGGTATTTCAGGCTCGGTGAATTCAACAGTTTCAAATCATAACTACTGATCCTTTTTTTGGAATGGCAGCTGATGCTGATCATTCTGCTGTCTCTCATTTGCACCTTCATGAGACTCACTTATTGCTTCTTCACTTGTCATCTTAATAGCTCCACTTGACTTGTGGTATTATCCTTTTCCTCATTTAATCTCTCCTTCCAGCATATCACAGACCTTTCCTTTTCTTCTTCTTCCTCTACATTCCATTTCCCCCGTTGCCTGACTTGCTTAAAAACCTGTTCAGCCTCTCAATTTTTCCCCACCTCTGACAAAAGATCACTGGCTTGAAACGTTAACTGTCTCTCTCCACAGATGATGAATGTTCAACTCGAATGGTTTCAGTATTTTGTTTTTATTTCAGATTTCCAGCATACACAGTACTTTGCTTTTGTAAATCTATCATTCACATGTTGCAAACTACAGCTGAAGATCAAATCACACCAAATGGCAGATACTCAAGTTTCCCATTGATGCATGACAACACTGGCCACTTTCCAACAGGATGGTAAAAACAAGGACAGGTATTATTCAAGCAAGAACAAAATGGAGAGGAATATAGCATTTTAGGGGTATTTCTCCACCGTCAGCAAAAGAGTGCAAGCATCAGTGCTGTCTGCCAATTTATTTTTCCAGGAAGTTAGGTCTGTGGGGAAGGACTGGCAACATTCTAATACCCAGATCCTAACAAAAAACTGAAACTAAGGTGAGGAAAAACTGAATTAATTGCAGAAAATGGGAAGAGGAAAGAAAAATTACTCTAAAAATGCACTCAAAGTGACAACATGGGAAACGGTTTCAATTTGTACAGTCAGAACAGTGAGCTAGTGGCATTGTGGTCAAGTAGTCTAAAGCTATGGATTTAATCTCCAGTATCTAATGAGTTGCTGATTCAAATCCCATCACAACCAAAACTATCAGAACAGTGAGCTAAATAGAGGAAGATGGAAAAATTACAACTGCTAGATGCAAGGATGGGTCCATTGAAAAATGACAAAGAACTTAAGACAAGCGTAAGCTTACTTAATAGGATGTCTGAAAGGGGAAAGCAAGAAAGATTGAAGACTCCAGTTAACGGAAGAGCCAGGAGGAGGAAAAGGAGATAGAAATACAGTAATGCCTAGGTCCAGAGAAACAGCCAAAGTCTATCTTCAAAAGAACACAAAATAAACTCTAGACAACAAAAAATTGCTTATGAAATTTCTCTGTTATTTCGTAAAGAGAGGAAAATCAATATTAAACAGCAAACTGAAGATTCAAACCCAAGCAAGAATGCTCATACCTAACAGCAACACTCTGACATTAGAAACGAATTAATTCAATACAGAGATTTTTTTCTTTGATGGACAAATTATTTTAAACATGTTGATTTTAGAATAAAGAAACCTGTACATGAAACAAACAAAGACCCAACTTCAAAGAAACCAGAAGACAGACTGAGCTTGATTGACATTTCAACTTTTGAAGTGGTTTATTGATTCTATGTGAGCACAGGCTTTGGAATGGGAGGAAACAACTACATATTGGAATGAAGCTCAAAGTAATGCTAAGTAGCGCCAGAATGGCGGGAAATTTCACTAAGAAAGACCGCCTACTGCAATATCTAAGGTTAGAGTACCCAGAATCCATAGGCAAATCAACTTTGATGTGAGAATCTTGCGTGCTATGATAAGCTAGGCAACTGAGTATTTCACTTCAGCAAAGTAACTGTTTTGTTGGGTATTTTCTACAGTTTAAAATGAACAAAATACAAAAGGTTATATTCTTCAGGCCCTAGGCGAAGCACTACATTGGTAGCGTGCCAATTTATTACTGTATTACACCATAGTGTAAAGAATTCTTGCTCACTTATTCTACAGCTTGAGTTTTCAATTAAGGATTCAAAAAGGAAAAGGTTATTGCCCCCACTCCACCATTACGGTAGTTACCACAGTTCCAGAATTTTTCAAACACAATTCGCTTGCTCTTTCCATGACCTTATTTCCCTGATATAACAAAGTCTTAATTTAAATTTCCCCAATTGATCCTGCATTCATGGCATTCTGGAGCAGAACCATTTTTTTGAAAAAAGCTTTTGGGTTTTCCAAATTACCTTCTTTCTGATTTTACGGTTACATATTATTTGATTATCCCTAACTTCACAAACCAACAGGCAACAAGCAATGCAAATAATAACTAAATGCTGAGGCCACTGGGTGCACTTACCCACTCACCTCACTGCAGCACAGCCTGAGCGAATGAAGACTCTGTCAGTCTCCCGGTCTCACCTGTGTATGCCGGTCCAGTGACAGAAGATCGACAAAGATTCTCAGGTCAGAATAACAGCAAGGCCTGTCCCCAAACCTCTCAAAGTACTGGAACATCAGATCCTCTGGAATTCCTAACAGTCATAAGGAGAAATGAATAGTGTATAAAATGTAAGAGTGAATCCTAAATTGATGATGCCCAATACTATAAATTAGGGCAGTCTTTCAGTATGCATAATCTTTAAGTTAATGAGCATCACGGCTCATTTGCCTTGGTGTGAAGGCTCTAGGTCCATGCCCTACTCCAGGATTTGAGAGTGTAATCAAAACTCAAGATTCAATGAACAACCAAGGGGCTGTTCCATGGTTTGAAATGCCAATGATGCAACAAATCAGGGCCCACCTTGCTTGTTTGGGAGGGGGGGGTCATTTTCAACAATAAACTGGCAACAGACTAAAAACTGAGATGGGTGAAGACTTCAATGAACTTGAAACAGAATATTTGTTTCTAAAGGAATTACTGTTCAAAAGTTGGATGAGGAGAAATCTTAAGAAAAGAGACACAAAATGCCTTGAATGTACTCTGTCCTTGTCCATCTGGTGAAAATGGAACAAAATGTTTTTACAAATTAAGAACATAAAAAACAGAAGCAGGGGTAGATCATTTGGTCCATCAAGCCTGCCCTGTCATTCCATGTGGCTGATCTGACCCAAGCTTCCTTTTTTCATACCAGTTCATCATAGTCCTCAACTCCCTGATATTTCAAAAATCTACCTCTTCTTTAATACTTACAGTATTTAATTATTTGATTTACCAAAGAAGGACATTTAGAGATAATACACTGCCACTTCAGTCAGCTAACTCAGCACTAATTTGGAACTCGGCCTTTGATCTGAAGGGCCAGTGGCCCACTGAATAAACTTGATGACCCTATGACATGTCAAATTAAGCAGCGTGAAAGAGCTTCACAGTCAAATTCTGAAGGATCTTCCTCAAAATTTTCAGTTACCTTTCATCACCATTAATATTTTAAGTGTTTGCACATTCAAGCTTTATTTCAGAAATGTGCACAGTGCTAGGAAAATATTACATTGTCAAATATGTCATCTTTTCAGATGTTAAACCAAGCAGTAATGTTCACCTGGTGTCCTTGTAAATGTCATGAAGCAATTTATCTCACTGTTATTTGTCAGACTTTGTTCTATGCAAATCGCCTGCCATGTTTACCAACATTGCAACAGTAATTGGAATACAGAATGACAAACATTTTGGGATGTCCTGAGGCGGTGTAAGACAGTATGTGAAAGTGATTTCTTTTCTTTTTCCTAACTGAAAACCTGATCCATCCTGCAGTACATTTTTCCACAAAATTAAAAAACCTCTTGTACCAAAACACTCTTTAGAGTCACAAACATGGATACTGGATATCAACAAGCTATTTGATCATGGAGGGCATCACAACTAACCTCAAACTGGTCCTCTCAGAATGTCTGTATGTATACTTTCTAATGAGAATAAAGAGAAGCAGGAACAGGCACACTGGTTAGAATTTCTCTCCTTTACGACTGGTGTACTCCATGTTCCAATATGGTGTGTTAAGACATTTGTCTCTCCTCACTCCCCAAGATAACAAGTTAATATGTTGACAATTTGACAAACTTGCATTCAGTAAACTATTAATCACGCACCAAGTTTGTGCTCATCATTTGTACCCCTCTCTCTCAGCCGCCTTATTAATTCAAGTTTAGCCAGGTATGGTCCCCTCAGACGACGGGAGCCCTTCGGTTCTTCATTCAAAATTAGTTCCTCCACAAAGGATATGGCTTCCCGTACAAGACAAGTGACTGGGCCCTCTGGACAGCTATGTGAAACAAAGAACATGGTTATGTTCCTGGCACTGCACAATAAAAATTAACTGGGGCTTGATCTTATGTGTCTGACCACTGTTTTGGGGGCAGATTTGCGAATAGTTATTTATATAAATAGGATGAAGACGCCATACCAAATTTTCAGCAGAAAAGGATTTCTAGACATTTAAGCAGGATTGCACACCACGTGCAAATTTCTGAATTTACAATGGGCCATTGAGAAACTTCTGTTGTGACAACAGAAAGAATACAACAGAGATAATGGGAACTGCAGATGCTGGAGAATCCAAGATAACAAAGTGTGGCGCTGGATGAACACAGCAGGCCAAGCAGCATCTTAGGAGCACAAAAGCTGATGTTTTGGGCCGAACCCCTTCATCAGAAAAAAAAATTCTTCTCTTTGTTCTGATGAAGGGTGTAGGCCCGAAACGTCAGCTTTTGTGCTCCTAAGATGCTGCTTGGCCAGCTGTGTTCATCCAGCTCCACACTTTGTTATCTTAGAAAGAATACAATATGCAGGTTACCTGACTTCTGATTCAACTGAAGCATTCAAAAGATAGATTGGATTGAATGCTGAACAACGAGGATGACAACATATGCACAAATTAACAAAGTAATGGTGATCAACACTATCCCTTAGTAAGAGGACAAATATGTATCTGCCATGTTGCTGAGAGGGGATTGAAAACTTGAAAAGGTAAAAGCAACTTATCAATTAAGAGAAAAGTTATATTGATATTTTTTATATGGCAACCAGATGCTTTCTCAGCACAACGTGACTTGAAACACAACGGTGTGTTTTCAAATAGCCCAATGCAATGTCATGCTCCCAGGGTGATATGCCTTATATAATGTCACTTTATAGTTTCTTGAGGGTAATATTAGACACATGCTTTGTATGATTATAATCAAAACGTGATCTTATACCACCTCGGAGCGTAATGGAAATTTGTTCTGTTTAAAAATACAACCGTACATTGTCACACAATAAAGATTATTAAAATACATTGCAGAGCATAAACAGTTGTTTTCTGCAAAAGGGAGACAAACGTGCACTCTGATAGAAGTCTGTGGCGATTATATGAAATAAAAAAAACACAGCAACATTTTAATTCATTTCGCAGAAATGCAATTCTAGAAGGAAAATCAGAAACTTACTGCTCAGCTTCTGCAGGTGGAGTCCAAGCCTCATCAATCAGATGGAAGAGGGAATCAAAATATGATATATAAAACTGCCAGTCATCTGGGCTGGAAAAGAACAGCAGCACCATTTACTATACATCTAACTAACTCTTTATATATGATCAATTATTTAAATGAACACGTGCTGAAGTTAGTTAAGATTAATTTAAGATAATAAAGTGTGAAGCTGGATGAACACAGCAGGCCCAGCAGCATCTCAGGAGCACAAAAGCTGATGTTTCAGGCCTAGACCCTTCATCAGAGAAGGTAATGGGGTGAGGGTTCTGGAGTAAATAGGGAGAGAGGGGGAGGCGGACCGAAGATGGAGAGAAAAGAAGATAGGTGGAGAGGAGAGTATAGGTGCGGAGGTAGGGAGGGGATAGGTCAGTCCAGGGAAGACGGACAGGTCAAGGAGGTGGGATGAGGTTAGTAGGTAGGAAATGGAGGTGCGGCTTGGGGTGGGAGGAAGGGATGGGTGAGAGGAAGAACCGGTTAGGGAGGCAGAGACAGGCTGGGCTGGTGCTTTTGTGCTCCTGAGATGCTGCTTGGCCTGCTGTGTTCATCCAGCTTCACACTTTATTATCTTGGATTCTCCAGCATCTGCAGTTCCCATTATATCTAAGATTAATTTATTTTGCTGAGGATAGTACACCTTTAGGCTAGCTGTTGTTTCCCAGTTCCAAAAAAAGCAGCAAGCAGGAAAAGTCTAGTATAAGAACAAAAGGCTGCTGGTCATTAACAGATTCCTTTTCTGTTGGGTTATGATTTTTTACTTAATTGGTACATTTAAGTCAAATCAGGTGCAAGAACAAATCACAAGTCTATGCTGCACTCTTCAGGTTTAAGACAACTAGCAGATCCAAGACATGTCATTTGTACAACACTGTTAAATACAAATAATCATAACATATTCTATGCTCTAGAACTGAGACTGTCAATACACAACTACCTCCAAATTACCTAACAGCTTTTGTGACCTTGAGAGACAATTAAGATTGATCACTATAATACATTGCTCATTACATAGATGACATGGTACCTTATAAAACTGGGCATCGGCTGACAACTAGTCATTCTGTACATTTGGCCTCAACTGAAACCAAATTCTTTCACACCTCATAATGAATTAGACAGCAGCCAGCAGGAAATAACACATTTTTTCATTAATTTGTAGTTGACAGATTCCCTTCCTGCTCATTTGAGATTTCCTATTATATTGTGAATCCACAAGAACTAACCATGATCAAAAGTGACATGTGTATACTACCGATACTAACACTGAATTCTATAAACCCAGAAGTTATGACTGAGCACGTAAATGTTTACAACTGGGTTACTTCTTATGGCACCTGAGAGCAAATTAAGAACCAACCCAGTCTCACACGTAGGTTAGACAAGGAAGGGCACAAATAAACCGGTTGAGACTTAGTAAAATCTGAAAAATGTTGTTTGACAGTATTTTTGATCGAATTTCTCACTTCATGTAGTAGGATTTGAAATCATTACATGCGAATTTCTCTGCTAGTACCATAATGACTAAAGGTGCCCTCTCCCAGATAATCAAATTATTATCAATAACTTATAAACTGTCATCAAGGATAAGGTTGAAGTCACCATGTGAGAATTCTCTGCTACCAGATTAGTTGTAGTCAATCTGACCTGCAGTAGCTGCTGGGCAGCTACAATTGGCCGCAACCCAGTACAAGCATAAAAATTAGCTGAGGCTCTACTCTGATCAAC
Organism: Stegostoma tigrinum; assembly: GCF_030684315.1. Classification (NCBI taxonomy): domain Eukaryota; kingdom Metazoa; phylum Chordata; class Chondrichthyes; order Orectolobiformes; family Stegostomatidae; genus Stegostoma; species Stegostoma tigrinum. Next base: position 14,702,574 of record NC_081379.1, read on the forward strand.
AAACAACAATCCCTATCACAGGTGCATGGATGCAAGCTGATGGCACCGCCATGTCCACCACAATTAGCGTGCCAGCATTCACTACATGAGTCAGAAAAATTGCCACAACTAACGTGAATGGCCAGTGGACAACTGATGTCCGTGGGAGTAGTTCCTCAAATGCATAAAGTTGATGGAAATCAGCAAGTAGTACAGACAGGACCTGGAAACTCCATATTCAGAATCCAGCCCAACGGTACTATGAACTGCTGATTCTTTTGCTTCGAATCCAATTACTTTTCAGGATAGCCCTTTACAGAAACAGCACAATTGACCGACCTTCTGACTAAAGAACAGTAAGGAAATGCAGAAGATGCTGCACTTCCCTTTTAGGAATACTGTTAAATTAATCAGGACCTTCTTACTTGTGAATTAAAAGTTTCCTCGAAAGTGCATTACATTCAGGCCATTTTATCAGCTTCTTGTACAGCACCATACATTTCATCTCTCGACTTTGTAACTCACTGGTCAGCTTTTCTGAGGAGCAAAACAGAATCTCAACGTAAATAAACCATTTTTCTCTGCATCAAACAGAGTCTTCAGAAACCTACTAGTAATAAGAGTCCAAAGAGGCTGAGACTGGACATATACATTTTAATTCCCATTAAGCATGAGTCCTCACACTTGACCATTACACAGCATTAGGTTGATAATCTCACTTGGATATCATAAGATTGTGAAAATACAAACTGCGAACTGTCACACTGCAGTACTGAAGTTATCTGGGGGGGGGGGGGGGGGGTAGCGGATCTGGGTGTCAGTGCTGACTCGATATGCCGAATGGCCTCTTCCGCACTGCAACAATTCTATGATAAAGGTGAAGTCACCACAGTCTTACCAAACTCTAGGATAGGGCAGCCGTTTAACCTGAGAGACATGATACCTCAAGATGAGGGAAGAAGTGGAGAAAGAGAGTCCTTCACGGTAACCGGTTCAGGAATTAAACTGCCACTTTTGATATCACATCACAAACCAGCTGCCCAGCCAACTGACATAAGCGATCCGCATTATCTCTGGTTGAAAATGTTCCTTCACGTACTTTTCAGATTCAATGCACAAAGAACTGGAAGACTTTGCATGCTTGTAGCAATTACATCCTTTGGAGAATACGATGGGGAGGGAAATGGAAAAATATACTGCATTTCTACATAAAAATCTTGCAATAAGTTAGTTTCGATATTACCTCCCAGTTTTCCTCTGATAACTTCAAGAGCCTCCTGGTCTTTTCCAAGTCGTTCCAAAATCATTAAGTAGAGTTGCACCTGTTATAAAAGACAAAGTGAAATACATGACAGGAATCACATGTATGCAGAGTGCAAAGATGACACACTGATTTCAAAACTTTTACTCATTACTACAGCCTTCCAGTGAGTTGAAAGTTTTATGAGCTATAATCTTCAGAATTTATCCCCAAACTTGAAAAAAAACCCACTAAGGGGCAAAAAAAAACAAAGCAATGAGTTCAATTTGGTTCTCAACTACTTAGCCCTAATCTGGTACCCAGAACTGAATGAAAACTGCAGGGCCAGTGGGAGAAGAGAAACAAGGATGACTGTTTTCCAATGTCTCCTGATTGCTAACTACGACAGTAGTGTTCCCAGACTGGAAGTAATCCTCATGTCTTTTCAGGAGTAAACGTGCAAAGACTGGGAACAGGTTTGCTAAATTACATCGAATTACGAAAAAGAAAAATTGCTAAAAACTTAATAATGGGTTCCGTTTTTGTTTTGATGCTCATCAAATGCCAGAGAAAAACAGGGCTAGAGAGAAAACAAAAAAAACTAAATCACCCAGTACATTCACTCACAAATCACTCTGCCAAAGTCCCAGAAAAACAAGGCAAAACAATACATGGACAATAACACTACTTGTCACACTGTTGTGATTCATGTCACAACTGTCACAGCTTGGGAAATTGCTACTTTCTCACCTCAGCTTCAGCCTCAATCTTGTCTTCTTTTACCATCTTTTCCACCATTCTCTGTGCTAAGGGGAGGAACATTGTCTTCGATAATTTTTCATCTTGTGCTGAAATAGACTATAAGACAAAAATATGTTACAAAAAAAAATCAAGAGATAGCTACAGATTTTCAGTATGTTAAAGTGCACCCTTCACACAATTGAAGTAGCCTCTACCACCTGTCTAAGTCACCTAATATCAGGTGACAGATACTGCCATCATTAGTCTTCATAATTACTAATCCTGGTAACTTTCTCAATGCTCTTTATAGAACTGCTGTAGAAATATTCTGAGTTCAATTCCTGCGAACAAGCACATTATGTGGAGCTACATCTTTACGAAGACTGAAAACACTGCAACAAGCTTGACCCTCATCCATTTGGAGAGGGTGAGGGCAAAGTGAGAGGGAAGGAGTTCACTTAAGAAACATGATGAAAGATTTGGTCCAAGAGTTGGGTTCTCAAGAGGTTTTGAACATAGAGAAGTTTATGCAAAGGAACTCCAGAGAATGAAGTATACATGAACAGTGCTGGCGCTGAACCAGCGGAGAAAGTACAGACGTCATAGTTGGAAGTTTAGAAAGAATTGCCACGTGATATAAATCCATGTAGTAGACTGCAAACAGTAAGAATTTTAAGAAAATGAGAAATTGGAGGGATGGATAATGGAGCCCATCAGCCTTGCTTCCCCTTGCTCCTGACATCCAGATAATAAAATTCAGTCTATTTCAGTTTCAAATATATTCAGCGCTGGAGCCTTCACATCCCTCTGGGGTAAACAATTCTCAAGACTGACAACCCTTTGACTGAAGAAATTTTTCCTGAGCACGCTAACATTATTGACCCTTTTCTTTCAGGCTAGGCCCTTACGTTTGAGATTCCAACCAGGTGAAACTATATCTCAATGTCTATCCTGACTAGTCACATCAGAATTCTGCATGTTTCAATAAGATCACTTCTCATGCTTCTAAATCACAGAAAAAGTACTGGCCTAAATTACCCAGATTCTCAACCAGGCACAACCCTCTTATTCAAAGAACTAATCTAGTTAACCTTTGCTGCATTGACTCCAGAGCAGGTTCATGTTTTCTTAGATATGACCAGAAGACAGAGAATAAGCAAGTCATTCAGGCCAGAGTCTACTCTATTGAGTACGTGGCTGATCTAATGATCCTCAACCCCACATGCTCGCCATCTCCTCATAACATTTGATTCTCTCATTAAATTTTTAATTAATCTACTTCAGCCTTGAATAGATTTAATGATCCAGCATTGACAGCCTTCTGTGGTGAAGCATTCTCTACCCTCTGAAGAAACTCATCCTCTGCTTCATCTAAAATGGCAACCTCTTGTTCTGAAATTATGTTCTCTGGTGCTAGGCTATCCCATAAGGGGAAACAGCCTTGCACCAACTACCTTATCAAATTCCCCACGAATCTTGTGTATAGCTAAGGCAGTCAAATCTGCACACGGTACCCAGGTTATCAAAGCTTTGTACGAGTGTAGCAAGATGTCCTTATTTTTACATTCCAATTGCAAAAGTTTCATTGTACTTTATGATTTAACATCTTTAAGGTTGCCCTGTGTTATGGACCAGGCCAAACGTCCTCAAAATATATTCAGAAGATAGTACAGATTGTAGCTTTTACTTATTTTAAAGGTAAGGGTAAGGCATTGTGTTCCAGATGCACTTCAATTGGTCAAACTACTAGGGTCAAAACAAAACACAACACATTTTATTCATACACCACAATTAAAATACCGACAAAATACAAATAAAAGAATTGGCTTAACTGTCACTCTATTGAAATGCTTAACAAAATAATGTATACGTTAAGTACTACGAATAAGCTGTTCCAATATAGAAATATCCCAAAAACATACCATTGGCAAAAGCAAATTCAGTAACACGGATTGTTTCATATTCAATTCTGGCTGCAGGAAGAAAACCCCAGCTTTTATGAAACAGAGAAAGGAATAGGAGCTTCCAGCCCAGCTTTTCAAGACCCCAGCAACTGGTGAAAGCTAAAATTAAAAATATTGGCTCTGTAGGTGCTTGACCCCACCTATTCAGGATGCTTCTATTGGTCCAACTTTAACACAAACCCCAAGGACTCACAAGCCATTTACTTTATTGGTTTGAGCGGTCTGTCTCAACTTTTCATCGTTTAAAAAAAAGCCCGGGACAAAATACACCTCTTAAATCCACAGTATCATAAGACCCGTTAGCCAGTAATTCAATCTGTAGTGCAAGTTTAAAAACACCCCCATTCCAACAAATACGATAATGTATCACTATATAAGAACAAATTTTTCAGCTGCATTAACAAGGTGTGAATTTAAACTGCAATCATGGTGTAGGTTTGAGTACTCGGACAACTGGGTCTGGCTTAAATGATCATTAACAGTCTTAGAAATTTTAGTGGAGTAGATGGGCTGTTTGCTTTTAGCAAAGTGAAACCCTCTAGTAATGATAATGCATATTTTTGAATCAAAACACAATCAACTTACAGGCTGCCCTATCATACAACAGAAAGCTTAAGCAATCTTGCTGAAGCAGGATTCATTTTGCATATACCAATTCAGATCCTCAGTACCTAATGTTATTTTATCTAGGAGGTTTGGAAATCAATTAACTTAACTGAGCAAAACATTTTTAATCCAATCCCTCTCAGGGTCTGAAATCGTTTTCCTGGTATTGCACATTTTTAAAAACCCATTATTGGCTACCACGCAATTAATATCTTTGCTTTAACATGCACACTCACTTGCATAACCAGGCTCATCACAGACCAGAAGTAATATGGATTCTTCGGAACAATCTTGTAAAGTGCCATCCCAGCCTAAGAGAAAATTCAGCAAAATACTTCAGTATATTCCAATAAACCTCAGTGGCACACTTCCAAGATGAATTAAATCAAGTTTAACTTTTGATTTGCTAATAATCGATGCAAACAATGATTAGTTCTTGATTTTTTTAAAATTTAAAATTATATCAACTTCAATTGTACATAAATCATTGCATTAGGTAAGAAGCTATTTTAAGGTATCACGTTTCTATATTCTCAGCACTGACGGACTTGCAGCATATAGTATATTTTCTTTCAAATTCGGGCTCATGTCAACAAGTGATCCTTGCCGGAAAATGCCTAAGAAGACGTGTGAACTTGATCATCATTGAACATACAAAACCAAAGCATAAGCTTTTGGAAAAGAAATTTATACCCTGAACAATTAAAAATGCTGAAAGCAAATAAGTAGTTTCATGAAACAAGTTAAGTTTACAGATATTGGTACATACACAACATAGAAAACAATTTTACGATCATGTCATTGCAGATAAATGGACTACAGCTTCTGAAGAAAGCAGCTCACTACCCACATTCTCAAGGACATTTAGGTTTAAGCAACGAAGGCTGGCCCAGTCAGTCATACCCACATCACATGAATGAATTTTTAAAAGACTCAATTTATTAGCAAATATTGTTTATCTGGAATCAACTGTGCTTTTGAGAAGAATGCAAGAATTACTAGCAAGGCCATCAGTTGTTGCCCATCTCTAACTTCATGGAACTAACTAGCTTGTTGGGATTTTGCAGAGAACACTTACGAGTCAGCTTAGAGTCACATGTAGGCCAGATGAAATAAGGATGGCAAATTTGTATTCCTAATCGACATTAACAACTATTCGGGATTTTAAAACAATCGATAATTGTTTGATCATGACAAATACTGAAACAAGCATTTAATTCGGGATTTTAAATTTCAACAGCAACTGTGGTGAGATTTGAAAACAATTCCCATAGAATTAGCTACAGCTCTGGATCACTAGTTCAAGGACATGAACACCACACTACTGGCTCCCCCAAATTATTCTGGAAGGCACAGGGCGGGGACAGCGTTCAGATTTCATTTACGTTTCTCTGTGGCAAAATAAATAGGTAGGACGGGCATTTAGCATACATATGATCACACATTCTCCATCTAAGTGACAAAAAACAGAATTGGTGAAGACATCAAAAAAGGATGTCCACACATTTAGCTGATGTCAGTATGTTCATGGCAGAATGAATCAGAATAATTACAAGAAAACAGTGGTGGACACTTAGAAACCAATAAATAATGAAATGAATCATCTATGTCGATGAGGCAATTTTTTTTTGTTTCCTTCAATTTCTATATGTATTGATTGTTCCTGTACACAAATCATTACATGGGCCAGGGCCGTAAGTCAGAAAGTCAAGCGACGTACAGCATGGCAGTAGATCCTTCAGTCCAACTTGTCCATGCTGACCAGATATCATACATAAATCCAGTCCCAGTTGCTAGCATTTGGCCCATTACCCTAAACACCCTTAATATTCATACACCCATCTAGATGCCTTTTAAATGTTAGAATTGTACCAGCCTCCACCACTTTCTCTGGCAGTTTATTCCATACATGGACCACCCTGTGTCAAAAAGTTGCCTCTTAGGTTCCTTTTAAATCTTTCCCCTCTCATCTTAAACCTATGCCCACCAGTTTTGGATTCCCCACCCCAGGAAAAGACCTTTTCTATTCATCCTATCCATGCTGCTTGTAACATGACAAACCTCGATAAAGGTCATGCCTCAGCCTCCGACACTCCAGGGAAAATAACCCTGGCCTATTAGGCCTCTCCCTGCACTGAAAACCTCCAACCCTGGCAACATCCTTGTAAATCTTTGTGAAACTTGGAAAGGTTCAGAAATCTTGTTCCTATAGCAGGGAGACCAGAATTGGATGCAGCATTCCAAAAGTGACTGAATCAATGCCCCGTACAGCCATAACATGACCATCCAATTCCTATACTCAATGCACTGACCAATAAAGGCAAGCATACCAAATGCCTTCTTCACCATCTTGTCTACCTGTAATTCCACTTGCAAGGAACTGTGAACCTGCAAACCAAGGTCTCTTTATTCAGCGACACTCACCAAGACTATGCCATTAAATGTATTAAGTCCTGCCCTGATTTGCCTTTCAAAATGCTGCACCTCACGTTTATCTAAATTAAACTCCATCGGCCACCCCTTAGCCCACTGGCCCATCTGATCAAGATCCCATTGTACTCTGAGGTAACGTTCTTCATTGTCCTATACATCTCCAATTTTACTGTCATCTGCAAACTTGCCAACCATTCCTATGTTCACAGCCAAATCATGCATGTAAATGTCAAACAGCAGTGGACACAGCACCAATTCTTGTGGCACACCAATTGTCACAGGCTTCCAATCTTAAAAAGCAGACCTCCACCACCACCCCTCTGTCTTCTACCTTCAAGCCAGTTCCGTACCCAAATGGTTTGTTCTCCCTGTATTCAATGTGATCTATCCTTGCTAACCAGTCTACCATGAGGATACTTGCCGAACACCTCACTGAAGTCCATGTAGATCACATCCACTGCTCTGACCTAATCAAAGCTTTTAGTTACTTCTTCAAAAAAACTCAAGTTTGCAAGACACTGTTTCCCATGCACAAAGCCATATTGACTCTTCCTAACCAGTCCTTGCCTTTCCAAATACATGCAATTTCTGACCCTCAGGATTCCTTCCAACAACTTACCCACCAATGTCAGGCTCACCAGTCTATAGTTCCCTGGCTTTTCCTTACCACCATTCTCAACAGTGGTACCACATCAGCCACCCTCCAATCTTCCCACACCTCGCCTTTGGCTATTGGTGATACAAATATCTCAGCAAACGGGCCAACAATCACGTCCCTAGCTTCCCAGAGTTCCAGGGTACATCTGATCAGGTCCTGGGGATTTATCCACCTTCCAGCAGTCCAGCACCATCTCCTCTGTAATATGGACATTGTTCAAGACTTCACTATTTATTTGCCCACATTCTACATCTTGCATATCCTTCTCCACTGTAAATACTGATGCAAAATACTCGTTTATTACCTTTCCTACATCCTACGGTTCCACACATAGGCAGCTTTGCTGGTTTTTAAGGGTCCCTATTCTCTCCCTAGTTACCCTTTTGTCCGTACTATATTTGTCAAATCCCTTTGGATTCTCCTTTTACCCACTTTGCCACAGTTATCTCATGTCCCCTTTTAGCCCTCTTGATTTCCCTCTTAAGTACACCTACTATCTTTATACTCTTCTGGGGATTCACTCAATCCCTGCTGTCTATACCTGTTATCTGCTTCCCTCTTTTTCTTGACCAAAACCTCAATCTCTCCTGTCAGCCAGCATTCCCTACACCTACCAGCCTTGGCCCTCAACCTAACAGGAAGATACTGTATCTGGACTCTCGTTATCTCATTTTTGAGAGTTTCCCATGTTCCGGTTATCTCTTTACTTGCGATCCTTGCAAAGCTGCAACATAACATTCTGACCCTTGTACTCAATTCCTCGACTAATAAAGGCAAGCATGCCTTCTTTACCATCGTATCTACTCGAGTGGCCACTTTCAGGAAATGATGGGCTTGAACCCCAAGATGCCTCTGGACATCAATGCTGTTCAGAGTCCTGCCATTAACTGCATATGTTTCCTTAACATTTGATCTCACAAAGTGCAACACCTCACATCTACCCACATGAAACTCCATCTCCCATTTCTCCACCCAAATCTACAACTGGTGTATATCTTGATAACCTTTTACACTATGCACAACTCCATTGATCTTTCTATAATCTGCAAATTTATTAACCTACCCATCTACATTTTTGTCCACATAATTTATACAGATCACAAACAGCAGAGGTCCTAGAACAGATGCCAACAGAACACCACCTGTTATAGGCCTCTAGCCTGAAAAATATCTTTCCACCACTATGTTCCATGGGCAAGCCAATTCTGAATCCAAGCAAGCAAGTCATCATGCATACCATGCAGCTTAATCTTCTGGATGAGGCTACCATGAGGGACCTTGTAGAAAGCTTTACTAAAATCCATGTAAATAACATCCACTGCTCTAGCCTCACTGATCACCTTTGTCACCTTCTTGAAAAATTCAATCAAATTACTAAGACATGACTTGCCCCACATAAAGCCATAATGACTGCCTCTAATTAGGCCTTGCTCTTCCAAATGTGTGTAAATCCTATCCCTAACAATTCTCTCCAATAGGTTCCCAATCACCAATGTGAGACTCACTGGTCTGTAGGTTCTGGGATTACCCCTACTTCTGTACTTCAAAAAGAGGAACAACATTAGCTACTTACCAATCCTCTGGAACCTCTCCAGTGGCTAACAAGGAAACAAAGACCTTGGTCTTGGTCCCAGCAATCTACCCTCTTGCCTTTCTCAAAGACCTGGGGTAGATACCATCAGGCTCTGGGGACTTTTCCACCTTAATGCTCTTCAAGAGATCCAATACTACTTCTCTCAATCTCAAAATGCCCTAGCATATAAGCATGCTCCACACAAATCTCACTATCGTCCGTATCCCTGTGCTGGGTGAATACTGATGCAAATTCTCATTTAGGATCTAGCTGACAACCTTGCCCCCATGCACAAGTGCTCTCCTTTATCCTTGAGTGGTCCTACGTTCTCCCTAGCTATCCTTTTTGTCTTTTAACGTATCTATAAAATGTTTTGAGATTCTCTTTAACCCTAAATGTCAAGACCATTTCAAGGCCCATTCATGCTCTCCTAATTCCCTGCTTGCGTTCTTTCCTGCTTTCTTTATATTTCTCATGGGCCCTGTCCGATTTTAGGTTCTTAAACCTTGCATATGCTTCTTTTTATCCTTTTGACTAAATTCACAACCCATGCTCATTATCCAAGTTAATAAAATGTGAGGCTGGATGAACACAGCAGGCCCAGCAGCATCTCAGGAGCACAAAAGCTGACGTTTCGGGCCTAGACCCTTCATCAGAAAGGGGGATGGGGTGAGGGTTCTGGAATCAATAGGGAGAGAGGGGGAGGCAGACCAAAGATGGAGGGAAAAGAAGATAGGTGGAGAGGACAGTATAGGTGGGGAGGTAGGGAGGGGATAGGTCAGTCCAGCGAAGACGGACAGGTCAAGGAGGTGGGATGAGGTTAGTAGGGAGGAGATGGAGGTGCGGCTTGGGGTGGGAAGAAGGGATGGGTGAGAGGAAGAACAGGTTAGGGAGGCAGAGACAGGTTGGACTGGTTTTGGGATGCAGTGGGTGGAGGGGAAGAGCTGGGCTGGTTGTGTGGTGCAGTGGGGGGAGGGGACGAACTGGGTTGGTTTTGGGATGCGGTGGGGGAAGGGGAGATTTTGAAGCTGGTGAAGTCCACATTGATACCATTGGGCTGCAGGGTTCCCAAGCAGAATATGAGTTGCTGTTCCTGCAACCCTCGGGTGGCATCATTGTGGCACTGCAGGAGGCCCATGATCGACATGTCATCTAAAGAATGGGAGGGGGAGTGGAAATGGTTTGCGACTGGGAGGTGCAGTTGTTTATTGCGAACCAAGTGGAGGTGTTCTGCAAAGCGGTCCCCAAGCCTCTGCTTGGTTTCCCAAATGTAGACGAAGCCACACCGGGTACAGTGGATGCAGTATACCACATTGGCAGATGTGCAGGTGAACCTCTGCTTAATGTGGAAAGTCATCTTGGGGCCTGGGATAGGGGTGAGGGAGGTGGTGTGGGGGCAAGCGTAGCATTTCCTGCGGTTGCAGGGGAAGGTGCCGGGTGTGGTGGGGTTGGAGGGCAGCGTGGAGTGAACAAGGGAGTCACGGAGAGAGTGGTCTCTCCGGAAAGCAGACAGGGGTGGGGATGGAAAAATGTCTTGGGTGGTGGGGTCGGATTGTAGATGGTGGAAGTGTCGGAGGATGATGCGTTGTATCCGGAGGTTGGTGGGGTGGTGTGAGAGAACGAGGGGGATCCTCTTTGCGCGGTTGTGGCGAGGGCGGGGTGTGAGGGATGTGTTGCGGGAAATGCGGGAGACGCAGTCAAGGGCGTTCTCGACCACTGTGGGACGAAGTTGCGGTCCTTGAAGAACTTGGACATCTGGGATGTGCGGGAGTGGAATGCCTCATCATGGGAGCAGATGCGGCGGAGGCGGAGGAATTGGGAATAGGGGATGGAATTTTTGCAGGACGGTGGGTGGGAGGAGGTGTATTCTACACAGCTTCAAAATCTCCCCTTCCCCCACCACATCCCAAAACCAGCCCAGTTCGTCCCCTCCACCCACTGCATCCCAAAACCAGTCCAACCTGTCTCTGCCTCCCTGACCTGTTCTTCCTCTCACCCATCCCTTCCTCCCACCCCAAGCCGCACCTCCATCTCCTACCTACTAACCTCATCCCACCTCCTTGACCTGTCCGTCTTCCCTGGACTGACCTATCCCCTCCCTACCTCCCCACCTATACTCACCTCTCCACCTATCTTCTTTTCTCTCCATCTTCGGTCCGCCTCCCCCCCTCTCCCTATTTTTCCAGAACCCTCACCCCATCCCCCTCTCTGATGAAGGGTCTAGGCCCGAAACGTCAGCTTTTGTGCTCCTGAGATGCTGCTGGGCCTGCTGTGTTCATCCAGCCTCACATTTTATTATCTTGGATTCTCCAGCATCTGCAGTTCCCATTATCACTCATTATCCAAATGTTTGTTAACTTGCCATCCTTGTCCTTTCTCCTTACTGGAACAGGCCGGTCTTGAACTCTGAACAGATCTTTAAACAATTCCTGCATATCAAATGTGGACTTGTCTGATGACAGCTCCTCCAAATTAACACTCCCTAGTTCCTGCCGTAATTTGCCCTCCCCCAATTTCGCAGCTCCCACCCATCAAGGTCCTAACTTACCCATTTTCATAGCTATCTCAAAACCTAAGGAGCTGTGATCACTGTTTCCAAAATGCTCTCCCACTGAAAGGTCAGGCACCTGGCCAGGCCCATTAGCCAATACAAAGCCCAGTATGGCCCTCCTCTTGTTGCACTCTTCACATACTGCTTCAATGAACCCTCTTGGATGCACTCAACAATTTCTTTCCCATCTAAGCTTCTTGCTCTAAGGGAGTCCCAGTCAATATGGGGTAAGTTAAAATCACACACAATGACAACCCTGTTGTTATTGTATCTTTCCATAATTTGCCAGGATTTGCCTAACGAGTTTTTGTTTTGATAACCACTAATTGTGCTTATGACAGAAATGTAGTTGATAACTTGTTTATGTCTGGTTTTAAATAAAAAGATTATTTTATCCGACACCTTGGTAATTAACACAGCATTTTTGTTTTATGACCCATGTAGAAGTGGCAGAGTGCATTCCTCCAACTTTGGTTGCCTGAGAGATTAACAACATTAACCTGTGTGAATAGGCTGATTAGTTACACAATAGTCTCCTAGTCAAGCCCACATAGATCTCTTCAATGTTTTTACAAAACTATATCTTTATTAAATAATAGGAGGGACTAGGAAAAATTCAGGAAATAAAAATGTCACTTTTACAAATAGGACAGGAGACAGAAACATTTGAAATGCAGAGCATGGTCTATCAGAATCTGAAAACAAATGACAAATTAATTTTTTAATGGAATCTATATTCAAACTGACTAACTTCAGACAATTTGCCTTGACTTGGATGAAAAAGTCTGAATAGGGAGGTTTAGCTCATAATGCTACAAAATTCTATTTGTTATCAATTGCCAGTCAAAACTGCAATTTGCTTGCTACAGGAATGATTATTTTTATGCTGTACAAATAATACCTGTTGCATTTTTTTGTATTCTCCAACCCTGGCATATGCCATGAAGAGGTGCGAGTGATATTCTTCACTGCTTGGGACTTTTCGCACGGCAGCCTCATATAGCTTAGTAACCAGCTCAGCTGAAAAATAAATTCAACATATCACAACTTCATACAAAATAAGCACAGTAAATTTTTTTTAAGGGATCTTACCATAATGCTAATATTACTAGACTAGCAGCCTAGAAATTAGGACTTAATTAGCAAAGGGACAAGTTCAAATGCCACTAGACTGGAAAGATGGATTAAAGATGAACTAACCCATTAACGTGGAATAAAACGCCAGAAAAGAGATGATAATTGTAAAAACTCATTTTCTTCATTAATGCCCTTCAAACATGATTTGCTGTCCTCACCCAGTCTGGTCCAAAGAGACTCTAGATTGACAACAATTTTGTTGACTCTTCACTTCTCTCTGAAACTTCCTCTCTAAGGAAGCCACTCAGCAAGAGCAATAAGGGATGGACAATAAATTGTCTGAATGTCAACAATATATTCCAAACGTACATAAAAATTATAGTCAACTCAATTTTCAGCAGAAATTGCCGAGATGTGCAGCCAGAGGCTTCAAATTAAATAGAAATGTAAATGTTCCAAGTCGAGTGGTCCTTCCTCAGAACTCTAGTTCTGAGTAAGGGTCACTTCACCTGAAACATTAACTATGATTTGTCTCCACAGATGGTGTCAGACCTGCTGAGCTTTGTAGCAATTTTTATTTTCGTTAGTCATTTACAGCAACCACCTCTTTCGGCTTCAAATTCAATCCTAAATTTGTGTTGAGTTATCTAATCCAAATAACAGCAACTAGATTTAATACCTCTGCTGCAAGGAGGAAAATTCCTACTAGTGTCTTCTATGACTGCTCAAAGTTGCAAAGTACAGGCACGTTAACATTAGAAAATCAGATTTGGCTACAATGTCTCAGAAGGAACCAACACAAGAAGGGATTACACAAGGTACTGGAAAGCAAGTATATATAACAGGTAAAAACACTGAAGAAAAGTGATAGGATGTGTCACATCACAGATTCTACTTTGTGAAAGAGTGGGAAGAAACAACAGTGTGAACCACAAAAAGAATTTCTTCAGTTGAAGCTTAAAGCGGGCATGGAAGTAGAGTAACTTGGAAATGTTATTAAAACATACTGAACATGCAAAATTTATTGAAAACTTGGTTAAAACAGCAAATGATATACAGCGTTTTATCAAAAGCAAGAAGATTATGTTAAGCTATGTATAAAAATTGTTTGGCTTCAACAGAAGTATTGCATCCAGTGTGGTCACTGCATTGAACAAGGATGACAAGATGTCAAAGGGTGCAAAAATGGTTCATGGAAGTGAGGTTACGATTGAGGAACTTCAGTTACATAGGAAGATTGGCGAAGTTGAGACTGTTCACTTTGGAGAAGAAAAGGTTGACAGGAGATTTGGCAGAGATATTCAAAGTCACTTAGAGTGCTGGATACACTAAATTCAAAGCAAGTGGCCCCATTAATGGAAGGATTAAAAACTCGAGGACACAAATTTGCGATCATTCAGAAAGCAGCAATGGTGATTTGAGGAAATATTTTTCACATAGCAAATAAGTAGGATCTGGAATCCACTGCTTGCAAGAGTGGAGGTGGGGTCATCTGAGGTTTTCAAGGAGAAATTGAATCATTCTTTGAAAAGGAAAATGATTGTAGGACTACAGGGAAAAGCCAGGGGAGGCGAGTTCTTCCCTTGGGGGACAGATAAAACTTGACAGTACAAATGGTTTCTTTTTATGTTGTAGTTATTACGTATTTCTATTTTGGAATTTTTCTGTCTATTTCAGATGCAGTTGCTCAATTTTTTAAAAATATAAAATTGTCGAAAATGTTCTGCCACATTTAAAGTTTTTTGTTAAAAGTGTGCAACTGCAGCACTTGGTGTTGAGAACCTCCAAATCAGCCATTGTGGGCTGCTATCGCTTTAATGAAGATTGCAACTCCTTGTTGAGATTTACAAACTTTTGGATATATAACTGAAGTTAACTGAAATTCAGCTTTCCAGATATCTTTGTAAAAGTAATTATGTGTTAAAAAGACCCTAGCATAGTTTCATCAGTCCTCTCTATGCTAAGTACACCAAATGCTACTCTTTAAGTATTTAAAGTTAAGCACAGATGCTTGCTCAGAAGTTCCTTACTCCATGGTAGAAGCTCTGCACATAACACACCAACACCAGATATTGAACAAATTGCATAGACAGTTATTTAGTGGGTGTCTTGGAACAGATCAGCATTATCAAACAAATTTGAGTAATTTCAGTTTCATTTTCAATTTTTTTTAAAAAACCCACAAATCTCAGGTGGGTACATAAATTTAACAATGATCATCAAGGAGATTAATTTTCAGTAAACTGATTTACAAGTAGTCCTTGTTCATTCCTCTCTCCACCCATCCTTTGGAGATAACTTACGTCTGTGCATTTCACGATAAAGAATAGTGAGAGCCTGCAAGGAGTTGTCATCTGTGGGTTCAAGTGCAGCTACTTCCTGTGCCACAGCAAATGCTTCTTCTTGTTTGCCAGTCCGTTGCAAGCCAATTGCCTTTAGGACCTAATTGGCCAGAACACACAAAGAAATAAAGATTCTACATTAACAGTTATTGCACCTGTCATTAGGTACACTTTGCATATTGGTATCAATGGCGCAGGGAGGAAAGGAAATGAAATGAAACTTTTGGCAATACTTCGCATTTCTAACTGAGTGTTCCATACACCTGTACTGAGATGGGACTTTAAGATCTAGGTATATTTCTTTGTTTAGATCTGGGCATTCCTCTTTCCTTTTGGCTCTGCTTCTTTTATTTCTGTTGGTTTTCAATTCTGGTGTTTGTAACCAAGGAAGAGCTGGAGAATAGTGACTTTGTACACTTTTCACTGTATTCCAATACTTGAGTGCACATGACAGAACTTAATTCTAGCTCGAATTCTCAAATTCTTAATTCATGACATCAAATTACTCATATTGGTAAATCTGTAACAAATCAGACTACGAGTGTGTTTACTCAAAAGCTATTTTTTCAACATTTCTGTCCAAAGAGAAACAGGGAGAATGGGAGTTATTTGCAAAGTATGTAGTATTTGTCATTGATATCCTAGGAGACGCCTTGTTCATATTCTGTAACATCAACAGTAGCCATGCTCGTTACGACTTTAACTAAAAGACTGTACTTTTATATGAAAAATGCATTTGGAAAGACTGGCTCGAGAGCAAGCAAAATTTCTAAACTGCAGTCTGAAAATGACAAGAGCATAAGAACTAACAACAGGAGTGGGCTGTTCGGCCCTTCGAGTCTACTACACCATTTAATTGAATCATGGCTGATCCAACATCTTTCACAGCCACTTTCTGGCCCTTTCCCCATAGCCCTCACTGATCAAAAATCTATCTCAGCCTTAAAAATACACAAGGACACAGCCACAAATAAATACAAGTTGGCTGTGGCAATGAGTTTCAAAGATATTCAACCCTCCACGAGAAGAAATTCTTCCTCATCTCGGTCTTAAATGGCATGCTTCATTCTGAGACTATATCCTCTGGTCCTAAACTCTCCCACCAGGGGAAATATCCTCTCAGCATTTACCTTATCATGCCCCTTCAGAATTTCAAACATTTCAATGGGATCATGACTCATTCTTCTAAATTCCAAAGAATAGAGTCCCAACTTGTTTAACCTTTGCTCATAAAACAACCCCTCCATACCAAGAATCATCTTCATGAAATTTCTCTGAATTGCCTCCGATGAAATCATACTTTTCCTTAAATAAAGGGACCAAAGCTGCTCTCAGTACTCCAGACGTGGCCCCACCAACACATTGCATATTTGTAGTATGGCTTGTCTATTCTTATACCCCTATAACCTTGAAGTAAGGGCCAATATTCCATTACCCTCCTAATTACCTGCTGCACTTCTATGCTTGATTTCTGTGTTTCATACCCAAGTACCCCCAAGTCCCTTCATATTTCAGCTTTCTGCATTTTTAAAAAATTTAGACAAGCGTTTTTGTTCTCCCTTCCAAAATGAAGACTTCACATTTGTCCGCATTATACTCCATATGTCAACTTTTCACCCACTTAGTGAAGTGATCAATATCTCTCTCAAGTGTTTGTCTCCCTCTCACAATCTGCCTTTCCACCTGTTTTAGTGTCATCTGCAAATTTTGCGAGAGTACTTTCACTTTCTTCCTGAGTGATACAGTCATAGAACATTGAACAGTACAGGTCCTTTGGCCCACGACATTGTGCAAAACTTTAGCCGTAAACCCAAGGTCTTCCTGACCTTCCCCCACTACCTTATACTATCAACCATTCTATCTAACAGCTGCTTAAATGCCCGAGGCCAACTCCACCACCTCTCTGGCAATGCATTCCACATCCCTGCCACTCTCTGAGTAAAGATCCTACTTCTGACATCTCCCCTGTATCCACCTCCACTGACAAGCCTCCTCGTAATAGCTACCTCCAATCCTAGGAAAGAGTCTCTGGCTGTCCACTCTATATATATCTCTGATCATTGTGCACACCTCTATCAAGTCACCTCTCATCCTTCATCGTTCTAAAGAGAGTCACAGATTTACAGCATGGAAACAAGACCTTCAGCCCAACTTGTCCATGCCGCTCAGTTTTCTCAATTAATCTAGTCCCATTTGCCGGTGTTTGGTCTGTATTGCTCCAAACTTCTTCCATCCAAGTACCCGTCCAAATGTTTCTTAAGTGACAAAATTGAACTCACCTCCACCACTACCTCCTGCAGCCTGTTTCAGACACTCTCCACCCTCTGTATGAAAATAATTGCCGCTCTGGACCCTTCCGTATCTCTCCCTTCTCGCCTTAAATAAATGCCCTCCAGTTTTAGACACCCCTGCCATGGAGAAAAGCTGTTGGCTATCTAATCTATGCCTCTCATGATTTTACTGACTTCAATAAGGTCTCCTACATTCCAGGGAGAAAAGTCGGCCGATCCAGCCTCTCTTTGTAAATCTCACCTTCTAGTTGAAGTAGCACCCTCATGAATCTTTTTTGCACCCTTTCTAGATTAACAGTATCCTTCCTAGCGTAGGGTGACTAAAACTGCGATCAGAACTCCAAATGTGGCCTTACCAATGTCCTGGAGACAAGCAAGAAGATGCCCCAACGGTTGTACTCAACGCTCTGGCTGATGAAAGCACGCTGAAAGCCTTCTTCACTGCCCCGTCTGTCTGTGACTCCACCTTCAAAAATCTATGAGCTTGTACCCAGAGATCTCTTCAATCTCTAACATTCCCCAGGAACCTACCATTAACTGGTTAAGTTCTGCCCTAGTCTGACCTACCAAAATGCAACACCTTGCATTTATCTAAATTGAACTCAATCAGCCATTCCTCAGCGCACTGGCCCAGTTGATCAAGATCTCACTGCTTTCCCAGATAACCATCTTCAATACTCACGACGCGACCAATCTTGATGTCATCCACAAAGTTATTAACCATACCTCCTAAATTCTCATTCAAATCACTTATATAAATGACAAATAATAGTGGACCTGGCAGCAACCCCTGCGGCACACCACTGATCACAGGCCTCTAATCTGTAGAATAACCATCCACCACCATCCTCCTACTTCTACCTACAAGCCAGCTCTGTATCCAATTGTCCAGCTCTCTCTGGAGCCCATGAGATTTAATTTCACTCAACAACCCACCATGTGGTACCTTGTCAAAGGCTTTGCTAAAGTCTACATAGACTTCGAAAGACTCAACCAAATTCATTGGACATGATTTCCCACCCACAAAGCCAAGTCAATCATCCCAAATGAGTTATTTCTTCTCAAAATGCCCGTAGATCCTGTCTCTCAGAATCCCCACTAACAATTTAGTCCGCACAAACATTAGGCTCACCAGTTTAAAGTTGCCAAGAAATTCCCTGCAGCCTTTCTTAAATAATGGCGCAACATTAACCACCTTCCAATCTTATGACACTTAACCTTTGGCTATCGATGATACAAAAATCTCCACATGGGCTCGCACAATTTCCTCCCCAGCCTCCAACAAAGTCCTAAGATACACTTCGGCGGGTGCCACGGATTTATCTACTTTGATGCACTTGAAGACTATCAGCACCCCCTTTTCTGTAAATGTGGATGCTCTTCAAAACATCACTATTTATTTCCCCAAGATCCCTTCCTTGTAGACAAATACTGACTAGAAATTTCATTTAGGATCTTACACATGTCATGGTTCCACACATAACTGATCTTGTTGATCTTCAAGACACCCTATTTTCTCCCTGGATACTCTTTGGCCTTCATGTCCTCTGTATTCTCCTTTACCTTATCTGCCAGAGTTAATCTCGTGTTCCCTTTTAGCCTCCTCTCTCAAGTGTACTCCAAAACCTACAGAGGGTGAAATCTTACAGAGGGTGAAGATAGTTTAGTCCCCTGGGCCGGATGGGATTTATCCTAGGATCCTCTGGGAAGCCAGGGAGGAGATTGCCGAACCTTTGGCATTGATTTTTAACTCGTAATTGTCTACAGGAATAGCGCCAGAAGACTGGAGGATAGCAAATGTGGCTCCCCTGTTCAAGAAGGGGAGTAAAGACAACCCTGGTAATTACAGACCAGTGAGCCTTACCTCAGTTGTTGGTAAAGTGTTGGAAAAGGTTATAAGGGATAGGATTTATAATCATCTAGAATAGAATAAATTGATTAGGGATAGTCAGTACGGTTTTGTGAAGGGAAGGTTGTGCCTCACAAACCTTATTGAATTCTTTGAGGTGGTGACCAAACAGGTAGATGGGAGTAAACCGGTTGATGTGGCGTATATGGATTTCAGCAAGGCGTTCGATAAGGTTCCCCACAGTAGGATATTGTACAAAATGCGGAGGAATGGGATTGTGGGAGATATAGCAGTTTGGATCGGAAATTGGCTTGCTGAAAGAAGACAGCGGGTGGTAGTGGATGCGAAATGTTCATCCTGGAGACCAGTTACTAGTAGTGTACTGCAAGGGTCAGTGTGGGGTCCACTGCTGTTTGTCATTTTTATAAATGACCTGGATGAGGGCGTAGAAGGACGGGTTAGTAAATTTGCAGACGACACTAAGGTCGGTGGAGGTGTGGATAGTGACGAAGGATGCTTTAGGTTGCAGAGAGACATGAATGAGCTGCAGAGCTGGGCGGAGAGGTGGCAAATGCAGTTTAATACAGACAAGTGTGATGCACTTTGGTAGGAGTAACCGGAATGCAAAGTACTGGGCTAATGGCAAGATTCTTGGTAGTGTAGATGAGCAGAGAGATCTCGGTGATCCTTGAAAGTTGCCACCCAGGTTGACAGGGCTGTTAAGAAGGCATACAGTGTTTTACCTTTTATTAATAGAGGGATCGAGTTCCGGAACCAAGAGGTTATGGTGAAGCTGTACAAAACTCTGGTGCGGCCGTACTTGGAGTATTGTGTACAGTTCTGGTCACCGCATTATAAGAAGGATGTGGAAGCTTTGGAAAGGGTGCAGAGGAGATTTACTAGGATGTTGCCTGGTATGGAGGGAACGTCTTACGAGGAAAGGCTGAGGGACTTGAGGCTGTTTTGGTTAGAGAGAAGGTTGAGAGGTGACTTAATTGAAACATATAAAATAATCAGAGGGTTAGATCGGGTGGATAGGGAGAGCCTTTTTCCTAGGATGGTGACAGCGAGCACGAGGGGGCATAGCTTTAAATTGAGGGGTGAAAGATATAGGATAGATGTCAGAGACGGTTTCTTTACTCAGAATAGTAAGGGAATGGAACGCTTTGCCTGCAACGGTAGTAGATTCGCCAACTTTAGGTACATTTAAGTCGTCATTGGATAAGCATATGGACGTACATGGAATAGCGTAGGTTAGATGGGCTTCAGATCGGTATGACAGGTCGGCACAACATCGAGGGCCGAAGAGCCTGTACTGTGCTGTAATGTTTTGTATGTTCTATATAAAACCCTCTGTACTCAAGAAATTTACTTGATCCCAGCTTCCTGTACAAACCAAATGTCTTCATCTTTTTCTTGATGAGCGCCTTAATAACTATAGTCATGCAGGGCTCCCCACTCATGCCAGGCTTACCTTTCACTCTCACAACAAAAACAGAAGTTGCTGGAATAGCTCAGGAGGTCTGGCAGCATTTGTGAAGAAAATATCAGTTAACGTATCCGGTCTGGTGATTCTTCGTCAAACCTACTGAGCTTTTCCAGCAACTTGCGTTTTTGTTCCTGATTTACAGCATCCCCAGTTCTTTGAGGTTTTATTACCCTTCACTGTATCATGCCAGCCCTGAATGCTCATTAAATCACTTCTGAAAGCCTCCCACTTACCAGACATCCCATTGCCTGCAAACAGCCTTCCCCCAACCATCGACTTTTGAAAGTTCCCATCTAAGACTTTCAAAATTGGCCTTGCCCCAAATTAGAACCTCAAACTTTGGGCCAGACTTATCTTTGTCCATATCTACTTTAAAACTATTGACAATAGACAATAGGGACTGGAGTGGGCCATTCGGCCCTTCGAGCCAGCACCACCATTCATTATGATCATGGCTGATCATCCACAATCAGTATCCTGTTTCTGCCTTATCCCCATAACCCTTGATTCCACTATCTTTAAGAGCTCTATCCATCTCTTTCTTGAAAGTATCCAGAAAGTTGGCCTCCACTGCCTTCTGGGGCAGAGCATTCCATATATCCACCACTCTCTGGGTGAAAAAGTTTTTTCTCAACTCCATTCTAAATGGCCTACTCCTTATTTTTAAACTGCGTCCTCTGATTCTGGATTCACCCATCAGCGGAAACATGCTTCCTGCCTCCAGAGAGTGTCCAATCCCTTAATAATATTATACGCTTCAATCAGATCCCCTCTCATCCTCAAATTGGAATTATGATCACTGGTCCCAAAGTGCTCCAGCACGAACACTTGTCACTTGCCCTGCTTTATTTCCAAAGTTTGCCCCTTCTCTATTGGGCCATCTACAGACTGCACCAGAAGCTCTTCCTGCGAATTCTTAAATTTCTCTCCATCCAAGCCCTTAACTCTGAATCCCAGTCAGTCAGGAAATTTAAAATCCATAATATTACAACCCAATGATTCTTGCAGTTATCTGTGAATCCCAGGCACCAATTGCACCTCAATATCTCACTGACTACTGAGGAGCCTATAGCACAAAACTACTAAAGTGTTCACCCCCTTTTTATTTCACAGTTCTACCCACATAGACTTATTCATCGGACAAACACACACGTTCTCCCTAATCAAAAATACACTTCCTCCTCTCTTTCCTCCCCTTCTATCCTTCCTATAGCATCTGTACACCAGAACATTGAGTTGCCAGCCTTATCCCTCCCTCAGCCACGTTTCTGTTGTAACCATAGTATCCCAATCCCATTAACCCATCCATGCCCCAAATTCATTTGCCTATTTGACTTTACTGTGAGGCCGCTTGCCTTGAAATAAATGTAGTTTAACCCAGACTTCCTTTGCCTACTGCTGTGCTCTTGACTACCATGTTTAGTACTCCAACTACCAACACTGCCTTTAATATTTAAAGTGCTAGCATTAACCTCTGTACTGTCCTCAACCTCTTCTATTATCTTGCTTCTGCTCTGGATCCCAAACACCCCAACCCTCAAAAAACAACTCATTTAAACCTTCCCAAGCGGCTCTAGCAAATCTCCCTTCCAGGGAATCGGTTTCTTTCATTTCAGGTGCAGCCCTTGCCTGTTGCACAAGTCACCTCGAACCAAATGATCCAAGAATCCAAATCCTCGTCCCCTGCACTTGTTCTCAAGCCACGGATTCATCTCCCAATTCCTCCTATTCCTATTCTTGCTGACATGTCGACATATCAACACATACTGTAAACAGTTGCAACCCACGTACTGATTTCTGTGGAATGCCACTGGCCAAACTGACAAAGAACCCCTCATCCCCACCTGCCCTTTCGTACCAGTTAGTCAAACATATTCCAATTTCCTCATTAACAATTCAACTCTATATGACAACAAGGTGTAGAGCTGGAGGAACACAGCAGGCCAGGCAGCAGAGGAGCAGGAAAGCTGAAGTTTCGGGTCGGGACCCTTATTCAGAATTTTCTTCAGCTTTCCTGTTCCTCTGATGCTGCCTGGCCTGCTACATTCCTCCAGCTCTACACCTTGTTATCTCAGATTCCAGCATCGACAGTTCCTACTATCTCTGAACACTATATGAACTGCAAATGTGCATTTGTCCAACCATCATAATTCATCCCCTCAAAAGGGCATAATTTCACGAATGGAATAATGAACTCTCTAATAAGTAGGGCCACTCTCATATCGTGATCAGATTTGATGTGGCATAAAATTACAGAAGACCATGTAATTTCAATATTATTACACCTTGTACACGACAAAATTAGAAATGAACTGTTCTCTGATTTACTGTCTTTTTAAATCAGGAAATAGCCAGACAAAACAAAATGAGAATAATCAAAACATGTCACCTCAAGTGAAACTCCACTTACAGCAGAACCATTTAGACCAGTGAACTGTTGGGAAAGCTTCAATACTGTTTTTAAAAGGACAGGCTACTTTAACAATTAACATTGCAATCATGCCTCAAGCCATGCAACTATGAAAACAGTTACATATTGCAATCCAATTTAGAAAACTATCATTATGCTTGCTTACCTTTGCACAGTGAAGGTCCCTGTGTTTTTTGAGCAGTTTGTCAGCTTGCTGTATAGCCATCTTGTTATTGCCATTGTCCAGATAATCTGTGCAAAAGATACTATGTATAAGTTTTCACAAAATGGAGGTAAAAAGGGTAGGGTATGATGTTTCTATTGAAAATAAACAAACGTGCAAACTCATGCCAGGTCAAATATACAAATATTTTCAAATGTAACTGAAGTGAAGAAAATGTGCAATAGCAGAGAAGTTGGCATCCATGGGCACCACTTACATCAAGTATATGAAAAAACCTAGCTGTCATATAAAGTGTTAAGGTCTGAAAAGATTAATGCTAAGGAGTGCTTTAAGCATTGCCCATGAATATGTCATGTCAACATGGGAAGAGTGACAACTCAGGATCTCGAAGGAGATAGATCTACTAAGTTTCCCTTCGTCTTTGTAGTAAGTTCTATCATACCAAAGTAGCCTGCACCCAGTTGTTATGAAGAAAAAAAAACACATTTTGATTAAGGCAACAGCCTCCTCTCATCAGACCACCCAATAGTTTTCCACCTCTATGCTAAACTAAGCAGGCCCTACAGATCCCATCTGAGAAGAATAGTAACAGCAAACTTGCATTATTTGTAAATGGGGTGTGGTTGTCACTGCCGAGGTCAGCATTTATTGACAACCTCCAATTGCCCTTGCTAAAGTGATGGCCTTCGTGAACTGCTGCAGTCCTGGAGGTCTGGGGATACCCACAGTGTTGTTGCGAAGCAAGTTCCAGGATTTTTACCAGTGGCAATCAAGAAATTGCAAGGAAGTTACAAGTCATGATGGCGAATGACTTGGGAGGGGTATTTACAGCTTGTGGCACTCTTATGCATCTTGGGGAGATAGTAGCATAGTAATATCACTAGACAAGTAATCCAGGGCCCCAAACAAATGTTCTGGGAACATGAATTTCAATCCTACCATGGCAGATGAATTCAGTAAAAGGAGTTAAAAGCTAAAACTAATGGCAGCCATGTAACCAGTCAATTGTTTCACTAATATGACAACCATCCCACTATGGTTCGCGACTGGGAGGTGCAGTTGTTTAGTGCATACTGAGTGTAGGTGTTCCGCAAAGTAGTCCCTAAGCCTCTGCTTGATTTCCCTGATGTAGAGGAGGCCACAAAGGCAACAAGTGGGTGCAGTGTACCACATTAGCAGATATGCAAGTGAACATCTGCTTGATGTGGAAAGTCTTGTTGGGTCCTGAGATGGGGTTAAGGGAGGAGGTATGGGGGCAAGTGTAGCACTTCCTGCGGTTGCAGGGGAAAGTGCCGAGTGTGGTGGGGTTGGAGGGGCGTGTGGACCGGGCAAGGGAGTCACAGAAAGAGTGGTCCCTCCGGAAAGCAGACAAGGATGGGAACGGAAAAATGTCCCAGACAGAGTCCCTATTCTTAATTCCATCGCCTCTGTCACATCTGCTCCCAAGATGAGGCATTCCACTCCTGTACATCTCAGATGTCCTCATTTTTCAAGGACCGCAACCGCCGCACCACCCCCCCCACAACTCATTCCTCACACTCTCTCCCCGCAATAACAACCAAAACAGAATCCCCCTCATCCTCACGTACCACCCCACCAACCTCTGGATCCAATGCATCACCCTCCAACACTTGTGCCATCTACAATCTGACCCCACCACCAAAGACATTTTTCTTGGGGACTGCTTTGCGGAACACCTACACTCGGTTTGCACTAAAGAACTGCACTTCGCAGTCGCGAAATGTTTCAACTCCCCCTCCCATTCCGCAGATGACATGTCCATCCTGGGCCTCCTGCAGTGCCACAACAATGCCACCTGAAGGTTTCAGTACCAGCAAATCATATTCCGCGTGTGAACACTGCAGCCCCTTGGTATCAATATGGATTTCACAAGTTTCAAAATCTCCCCTCCCCCGACCGCATCCCAAAACCAGCCTGGCTCATCCATGCCTCTCTGACCTGTCCTTCCTCCAACCTATCCCATCCTACCACCTCAAGACCCACCCCATCTCCTTCCTACTAATCTCATCCCACCCCCTTGACCTGTCCGTCCTCCATGGACTGACCTATCTCCTCCCCACCTACACTCAGCTTTACTGGTCCAATCCCCAACTCTTTGACCTGTCTGTCTCCTGTCCAGTGATCTTCTCCTCTATCCGCCTCCCTCTCTCTCCCTATTTATTTCAGAACCCTCTTCCCCTCTCCCATTTCTGAAGAAGGGTCTAGTCCTGAAACATCAATGTTCCTGCTCCTCTGATGCTGCTTGGCCTGCTGCGTTCATCCAGCTCTACACCTTGTAACCTCAGATTCTCCAGCATCTGCAGTTCCTGCTATCTCTGAAACAAGTTTCACTAATATCCTTTTGGAAAGGAAACCTGTTATTCTCTCCTGTTCTGGCCTCCACGTGACCTGGGACCCACAGCAGTCTTCTTAAACTTATTAAATTGAAATTTTATTAAACCTTACGATGGCCAATAGCTCACCCAAGAGCAGGGGTGAGGATACATTATACAACAACAGTGTATGACACCAAGATAATGAAGTGTAGAGCTGGATGAACACAGCAGACCAAGAAGCATCTTAGGAGCAGATCTGCTGACATTTCGGGCCTAGACCCTTCAACAGAAAAAATACTGACTCTAACAGTTTGAAGCCAAATATACATAAAAAGTTGACAGATTTGATGATGTGATCTAAGGCAGAATGTCTTAAGACAGCACATATTAAGCACAAATGAAGAACTAAATAATGGATAGCACACGCTTTCTTATCCTCACAATAACTTAGAGTTGGTAAGGATTACTAAGCATAATAAATTTTACAGAAGGTTGTCTCTATACCATCAGTGCTTACAGGTACCCATTCTTTTGGTCACATCCTTCAGATTTAATCAGGACAAATCCTTCTACCTCAAAGCTTCATAACTGTGCTTATCAAGTCAACCAGCTGAAAATTCTTTTGATATTTGGAGTCACAGAGCTGTACAGCATAGAAACAGACCCTTAGGTCCCACTATGTTGACCAGATATCTTAAATTAATCTAGTCCCATTTGCCAGCATTTCGCCCACATCCCTCTAAACCCTTCCTATTCATATGCCCATCCAGATGCCTTTCATATTTTCTAACTGTACCAGCCTCTAACACTTCCTCTGGCAGCTCATTCCGTACACGAACCAGCCTCTGGATGAAAATGTTGCCCCTTAAATCCCTTTTAAATCTTTTTTCTCTCAGCCCTCTAGTTTTGGACTCTCCTACCTGAGGAAAAGACCTTGACAATTTATCATATTCGTGCCCCTCATGATTTTATAAATTTTTATAAGTTTAACCCTCATCCTCTGACACTCCAGGAAAAACAGCCCCAGCCTATTCAGCCTCTCTCTATAGGTCCAAACCTACAAACCTGATAACATCCTTGTTCATCTTTTCTTAACCCTTTCACAACCTCTTTCCTGTAGCAGGCCGACCAGAACTGCATGCACTAGTCCAAAAGGGGCCTAACCAAAGTCGAGGATGGGCTCAACTTGGCCTCCCAACTCTCAGACCCAATGCACTGACCAATCAAGGCAAGCATACCAAACGGCACCTTCACTATCCTGTCTACCCGCAACTCCACTTTCAAGGAATTATGAACCTGCACTGCAAGGTCTCTTTGTTCAGCAACATTTCCCAATTGAACATGATTATTTGTCTTCTCTCTCTTTTCTGGTTTGCAATGAGAAGGCAGTACATGATAAGAAGGAGCAGGGCAGAGAGGATCATTCCATCATCACACCAACACCAGATAACTCCTTCTCTTACTCTCCTGAAATATACTAAGTAATACTACTGACATAGCTATATCCATTCTCTTCGCAGCAGATATAAATTCAGCTCCTATTTAGAAAAAAAGATCAGAGTTAATATCACTGATGCTTTACAAAATGAACACCTGACTGTGGCAGAGTCACAAAGATTTCAAAGAATGGAATAATGGGAGGGAAACACAAAAATCGCTTGATAACGAGCTTAAAGATTTTGAGGGTGGGTCCTAACCTGAAGTGCTCAACATTTTTAAAATTAAAATGTATGAAAATATCTGTCATCTTCTCATTGTCTCCCATGCATATTACTTAATTAAACTACACATCAGTTTTTAACAGACAATTAATTCTCCTGGTACAGTACGTTTAAAATCATAGAACTACTGCAATCGACATATGTGGACACCCATACTTTCCCACCCAAAAAAAACAAAACTTCAGATGCTGGAAATCTGAAACAAAAACGGAAATTGTTGGGAAAACTCAGGCCTGGCCACATTTTTTTTTCTTTATTCATTCACAGGATGAGGGCATCGCTGGCTGGGCCAGCATTTATTGCTCAGAGGGCAGTTACAAGTCAACCACACAGCTGTGCTCTGGAGTCACATAATAGGCCAGACCAGGTAAGGATGGCAGTTTCCTTCCTTAAAGGACATTAGTGAACCAAATGGGTTTTCCTGACAATTGACAATGGATTAATGGTCATCATTAGGTTCTTAATTCCAGATATTTATTGAAGTCAAATTCCACCAGCTGCTGTGACAGGATTCGAACTCAGGTCCCTAGAACCTTATCTGGATTTCTGGATTAACAATCCAACGATAATACGACTAGGCCATCACCTGGCATCTGTGGACAGAAAGCAGAGCTATTGTCTTGGATCCAGTGACCCTTCTTCAGAAGGGTATCTCCATAGATGCTGCCAAACCTGCTGAGTTTTCTCAACAATTACTGCGTTTGTTTCTACATTTTCCCAACTTGTTTGGAAAGGGCATAGGTTTAAAGGTCAAAAGGGACAGAAGGCTGAGAGGCAACTTCTTCATGCAGAGTGATACGTATATGGAATGGGATGCCTGAGAAAATGGTTGAAGCAGTACAATAGCAACATTAAAAAAGGTTTGGATAGGTACAATGGATGAGACGGATTTAAAGGGATATGGACCATATGTCGGCAATTGGAATTAGCTGAGAGGGCACCATGGTCAACATGGATCAGTTTGAGCCAAAGGGCCTGTTTCATGACTCCGTGACTGGAATCCCCATAAACTGAATTTTCTGCAAAACTTTGACAACACCTCTTTAGAAAACATTTAAAAAATATGCCAAAAACTTGATGAATTCATACAATGTACAGAGACTTCTATGACCAACCAAAAGCATGGCCGTTTTTTATGCTTGAGCCCCCTTGTCATGTGAACGGTCTATAATGTCATGTAATGTCCCACTAACCACGCCAAGCAGGATTCAATATCGAAAATCAAAAACATGTGAAATTTATTTCTTAAAAATATGTTCAGCTCTTCCACTGATTTAGTGGGCAACAAGACATATATGACAAATGAATCACTGGATGTGGAAGTGTCATAGTGACAGAACTGTTAACTGTTCTGGCAAAGACCATGGTTAGATCAAAAGTCAGTTTAACATATGTACAAAATTTCCCAGACTGGGAGGAAGAACTCAAAAAGGCATCCTATCGCTCAATGTGCTACAGGTTTTCTCCCTCAAATTGTGAAATTATCATGCACAGTACCAAAACATGATAAAGCCAAGTGCACACATCATGACCATGTGCTGAGCTCTTATGCCTTCAAAGCTGTCAAAAGCATTCATGTCTATTGTATAAAAACTATGAATGATAATACTTACAGTGGAGGCGGCTATTTAGCCACTGTGCCTGTGCCACCTCCATCAAAGAGCTATAAGACTGGATGGGTGCATGAATACCGAGGGTTTAGTGGAATATGGGTTAAATCTAGCAAATTGGACTAGGTTAGATTCAGATGTCTGGTCGGCACAAACATGTTGGAACAGAACTAGGTCATCAGTCCAGTGAGTTTGCTCCATCACTCAGTAAATTCTTGACTGATCTGATAATTCTTGCCATCACTTTTCTGCCTTTTCATTATGACCCTGATATCCCTATTAGTTAAAAATGTGTGTCTTCGCCTTGAATATTTGTCACAACCCAGCCCCAACAGCCCTCTGTGGTAAGGAATTTGTCCTTATCTCGGTCTTATATGTGTTAACCTCAATAAAAGGTATGTCCTCTCATCCTAGGTTCTCCTACAAGGGGAAACAACTTCTCTACATCTACCATGTCAAGACTCCTGTATATTTCAATCAAGTTTTGACCAACTGATTCTCTACAGAGTTGCAATTCTGTTGACGTGTGTATCCAATTCTTCTTCTGGCATTGAATCTCCTTAAAATTAAAGCATAAAGGCGAAGTGTTGATTCACTTCTAATGGTTTTGATGAAAGTACTCAACCACAATGCTGTTGGTGAACTTCTTGCTTAGGACAAATGAAACCAATTAAATTAACAACACTCCTTGAAGACCTCCATTGTAAAAGAGAATTCAAAGGACCTTTTTCCACAATACTCATGCCAAAACCCTCAGGAAAGTATAAACAGGAGTGGGCAATTCAAAGTTGTTAATATGATTTAACTATTGTTGATCTAACTACTCTTGCCTTTGTTAAGTATCTCTCAATACCTTCATGAAAAATGGGCCCTTCCATCACTAAAAATTTCAATTGACCCATCATCTAAAGCTTACTGGGGTAGAGAATTCCTTATCACCGGTCTGTAAATAAAGTGCTTCTTTAATTCAATCCCTTAATAGCCTATTGTTAATTTGAAAATTGCACCTTCTTCTTTTGTATTCTTAAACAAAAGCGAGTAATTACATTTATCTAATCGTTTCACCAAGATACACACCATCATAAATGACAATTCAGGTCAAATACAAGCCAGATTCATACATCTAGTTTTCAAGACTTAAATTACATTGGTGTTTAAAATGTTGGTGAATCCTCAATGTATGTTACCCATGTTTACCTTGAGTTGTGATGGTCAAAATTGAACGCAGTAGTCAAGGCTATACATCATGTTTTCCCGTTTTTATTCTAGCACCTGGAGTGTTGTCCAACAATCTATTAACCTTTCTGGTACATTTTACATCCATATGCTTATGTTACATCCATATGCTTATGTTAATGTGTAGTTGAAGACCTAAATCCCTTTGCTCCTGTACATGTTGTCACATTGTAGCAAAATGCTGTAAAACTCGATGCCATATTTATTGAGTAAGCTGGAAAAAAAGAGATTCGTTCAAGAGACTCCAATTCTAATAGACCCATTAATAGAAACTCAACAAAACATTGATTATTTTTGATCATTGGCATGTGGAATATCCACACAGCAGCTTGGCTTCCTTAACTGCTGACTACAGACAAACTGTCTAATTTAGTAATGCCGTGGAGCTATGATATTGGAGCCATGTACAGACCAAATCTACTGATCCAATTTAGTAACGACTTGTGAGATGCAATGTAAAGATTCAGTGTTCCATCTACCATGGCTATATTTTCATCCCTAACTGTGAATCTCCTTGATTTCTTCCTTCAAGTAGTTTCAGCAGGTCAACGACTCAGCCTCTGACCAATGTCAGCTCTGATGTAACTGTCAGACAACTGAAAAATCTCTCAAAATCACACTCAAAAAAGGATAGTAACCCAATATTTCTCTGTGTCATTTCACAACTTACAAATATTTCATTCATAAATCCAGGGAAGCACCTCATGCCTCCACAATGTAAAAACAGGTGACTGTCAAATATTGAAGCATTACATTGATTCACCTAAGAAGCACAGCACACAGTCTCATTTTAATTGAAATTAGAAAATCTAATCATAAGGCTCTTTCCTAAACTTGCAGAAAACTAGACCATCTAAAACTTAGTCTCATTTCACAGAAAAACTTACTCTGAGCTTATTCCAGGAATGAATCAGTTAGCTCTTTGTCAAGTCATTCAGTTTTCCTCAATTTATCTTCCAGCCTAAAGACGCAAAAAATGTACCATCTGTACAGTTAGGCAATCTGATCTGAACTCATTGTTTTCTGTTTTGTTAATTGGTCAAGCTCAAAATGGGCAATATTAGGGTGCTGGTGGGACTGAAGGGAGGGGGTAGCTGAGGAGCAATAGCAATGGAGGAGAAAGGATGGAAAAACATACTTTCACTTCTGCAAAGAGCTGCAATCACTCCTTGAACACTGAGTTTCATTTGAGTATTAGGAGACCAGGGAACTTAGCAACTGCATGTTGACCACTGTTTCATGTTTAAATATGGAAATGATACCATTAACGAGTCTTTCAGACATAATGCTGTATCTTTCCCTTCAATACCAACTGTCAACATGTCCTTTGGTGCCAAAATAAATTAACCTGAGTCCATTCTATTGTTTTGACTGCACACTTTCATCAACCTCTAAACACTAGTAAAGTTATTTTAAACAATAACAATTATATCTTATATAGCTTACTCCTTAATCAGTAAAGACTCCTTTTGGATTAAAATTCCTTCTTTAATTACCGAAAAACATTCAAATCGCAGTTGTGAACAAGTTAGTTAAAGGTCTGCAAACCCTTTCTAATTGACAATAGCCACATGAAAAATCTGTTCATTCGATATAGCCAGATGATATTTCATATGCATAAAGAGAAAACACACAACTGCATTGTAAACTCTGTTGTTTGTGGGACCTTGCTGCGTGCAGATCAGCTGCTGACTTACCCTACATTACAACAGCTCTAGTAAAAATGTACTTTATTACTTGTAAAGCACTTAGGAGGCCATTAAATATATCATTCTTTTTTATTACCCACAATATAAACATTCGTTTCTCGTGCATAAAAACACAGAAAATGCTGGAGAAACTCAGCAGGTCTGGCACTAGCAGTAAGGCCAAAACAGAATTCATGCATCTGGTGCAGCTACTCTTCTTCCAAACTCCAAATTTCTAGTCAATCATCTTTGACCTGAAACATTATCTAGCTGATCATGACCTATAAACAGTTCTCAGTATTTTCTGAATTGCTGTTTTGAATTTCACATTACTCAACTTGAAAATAACTGCTTAGGAAATTGTTAATTTGGATTCTACAATGTTTGATTTCTCTGTATTGCAATCCCTGCAGCACTGTGAAATATCAAAAACAGATCAGGAAATCTTGATTTCAAAACCATAAGACAACTCAAAGTGTAACTTGCCTGCAAAATTTTGTTACTTGTCACATAGTGAAGACCCTTCTCAATTTATGCTTTTCCTCTTTTGTGTTTTCTTTCCTTCTTTCTCCTCGGCAATATCCTGTACTCTCAACCTCAGTGCAGATCCCACGTGGCTGCCTCTTAGCAGCCTGGTGTAGCCCCAGCTGGGCTTCTAGCCAAGATCATTCCTGAAGAGGTCTCCTGGCCTCAAGGGGTTCAAGGTGAAGCCCAGCACAGTCAGGAATCAAGGCCCGACATGGACTACAGGCTAGGTGTTGATGTGCACTGGCTGGAAGGACTGTTATTCTAAACATTTTCTTGATTTATTTTGCTAATTTATTTTTATTATCAATAATGCTGAACTTGTTCTTTTTTAAAAAAATTCTTTTCCCTATAAGAATGTGTAC
Organism: Stegostoma tigrinum; assembly: GCF_030684315.1. Lineage (NCBI taxonomy): Eukaryota > Metazoa > Chordata > Chondrichthyes > Orectolobiformes > Stegostomatidae > Stegostoma > Stegostoma tigrinum. The sequence goes on from NC_081379.1 coordinate 14,735,442, forward strand.
TTAAGAATCTGTACCTAGGTACTTTGTACCCAAGATGGCACCATAAATGGAAACTTTTAAACATTTTACTAAACTGGTATGAGTACGTGACAATAAAGCTAATTCTAACTCTAAAGGAAATCTGACAGCATAAGCAGAATTAATATAATTTACAGACCTAATGCAGATAGATGCACAAGATTTAAATGGTTTCCTGATGGCCCAGAACACAACCATATATATGTAGCACATTTCATGTAAATATCCCTAAGCACTTCAAAAGAGCATTGTAAAACAGGGATTAACACTGAGTCACAAAGGAAACAGTGTGTCAAATGACCAAAAGCTTAGTTAAAGCGGTAGGTTTTGAGATAACGCTTTAAAGGAGGAAGCAAGATTGAATGGTGCAGAAGGGAATTTAAGGGTTTTGGGTCTTGACAAGGACAGCATTGCTAACAATGCAGCAGTAATTATGTACATTAGAGGACTGCAGACATTCCGAAGGGTTGTGGAGTTGGAGGACATGACAGAGATAGGCTACAGAGGGATCTTAAAATGATAAGAATTTTCAAATTAAGATGCTGTCTGACCAGAGAGAATATACGTCATGAAGCATTGGGGTTATAGGTGAACAAAATCTGCTGAAAATTAAAATACAGCCAACAGAATTTTAGATTACGAGATAACAAAGTGTGAAGCTGGATCAACACAGCAGGCCAAGCAGCATCTTAGGACCCTTGGTCTTGGCCCAAAATGTCAGCTTTTGTGCTCCTAAGATGCTGCATGGCCTGCTGTGCTCATCCAGCTTCACACTTTGTTATCTCAGATTCTCCAGCATCTGCAGTTCCCATTATCTCTGATCAGAATTTTAGATTACTTCAGGTTTTAAACAGGGTAGCATGCAGAAGACTAACCAGGAGTGCATTGAACAGTAGAATCTAAAGTTAACTAAGGCAGAGGTGCAGGATTCTGCAGATTGGATGAGACGGGACTAAAATTAAACAACAGTACATTCGTGGAAAAAAAGCTGTCTTAGAAATGGCACAGCATGATGATGCAGACACATCTTGGAACCAAACATGACACCAAGGACTTCCTTATGCGGAAATGTGAAAATCTACTAGAAGAGGCTGCCTACAATTCTATAAATTATATTTGTACATGCAGATACAAACACACTGTTTTCTGATTTGGGATTTATATATCAACCAGGCAACACCAACATGAACATTCTTTCTAAACTCCAGGACCACAAAATTCATAAAGGATAATGAAAACTAAGAGTAGAAGAAAACAACTGGCTCAGCTATGTGGTAACATGTTAAAGCTATAATGTTGAAGTTTTCAGCTTGATTTCTACACTGGACAAGATTTGTGAACCAACTGGATTTTTGTTTACTATGACCAGACAATTCTCATGGTTACAAAAATAGAAGTTGTTGGAAAAGCTCAGCAGGTCTGGCAGCATCTGTGAAGAGAAATCAGAGTTAACGTTTCAGGTCCGGTGACTCTTCCTCAGTCTCATGGTTACCGTTGAAAAAAAAACGACAGAATCCAAGAACAGGTGTTCACCAAATATCACCCCACATGTAACAAACTGGTAATTCGAGAAATAAGGAGAGGGAGGGGAAGGAATTAAACATGTAAAGGTATATCGCAATTCTTACATAGCTGCTTGGAATGCACTCTGAACACTTACTGACAGAAACTGCAGCTGTAGAGATATAATTACATCCACATGTACTGATATATTCATGGATAAAACAGGTTTTAAAAATGAGTGACAGTCTGTTTTATCACCTGTTAGATCAGACTCTCATTTCTCTGAAGAAAAAAACATAATTATAGAAAACCGCATTCATTTTATAATGTTATTCAGTTAAGTGCGTTTTTGCTTGTCCTAGATCTACTAACCATGACCAGCAGCAAGAATGTACTGTATAACTCAGCCTTTTAAATTTATGATCAATTTAAAACATTGTTCTAGGCAGTGATGTTTCCCATAAGAAAATACTGAGACTAACTAAGTTTTGTTCCCCTTTATAAGCTATTCAATTACTATATTAAATCGAGGAACCCAACAAACCTGGAATCCAAATGCACTAGAGTGAAGTTCACCTGTCCCATTATTATGCATTTTTCTTTTCCTGCATTTACCTGATTTACTTTGGAAAACTACTAAATCTGTTTCTGCACTGCATTCCACAACATAGCAATGCACTATGAAAATAAAAAGTTTTCCTTAAGTCATCTGATTCTTTGTTTCATTTACCATGAAACAAAGTTACTCTGAATACTGATCCATTTAGAATGGGAAACAAGCCCTTGGGGTCTATCAAAATCAGTGCTATCAAATGTCCCTTCTGTCTTTGCTTCACCACGTGAAGAACCCCAATTTCTCTAGAATCTCCATTTGTCAAGGCTTTCATTCCTACTAATATTTCCTCAGCTCTAAGGCTCCAACATTGTTCCAATAGGTAGATGCTCAAATTGGTCGCAACATTCCTGTCTGAATGTTTTCATAAAGGCTTTGCATATCTTGTTTTCATCATCCTTTCTTTATAAAGTCAATAATTCTAAAGACATTTCGCAAGGACTTAACATCTCTCCTGTCAACTTCAAATATTTCTGTATGACATCCCTAAGACTACATCCCTGCATTCCCTTTAAAAGATTTTCACATGTATTCTTAGACTTTATAATATACTATCTACTTTATATTGTATCTCTTTCAAAGTTAATCACTTCATGTTTCTACATAAATTGCAGCTGTTGTAATGCCTATACCATGACTGGAAAATCTTTCTCAAGTACAACTAGGAGGATGCTTCACAAATATCTCCTATATCGACAATGGAGGTGCCTGACACATCAACGTAAAAGCTAAGACTGAAGCTTTTGCATCAATCTTTAGTCCAAAAGTGTTGAACAGATGATCCATCGCAACCTCCTCCTCAGGTCATCTGTATCATCAATGCCAGTTTTCAGTCAATTTAAAATCACTCCATGTGACATCAAGAAACAGTTAGAGGCATTGGGCACTTCAAAGGACATGGGCCCTGACAATATTCCGGCATCCGTACTCAAGATTTGTGCTCCAAAATCAGTTATGCACCTAGCCAAGCTGTTGCAGTTGCAACACCGATATCTACACATATGCCCTGTTCACAGAAAGCAGGACAAATCCAACCTGGCAAGTGCTGCTCTATCAGTCAACACTTGCACATCAGCAAAGTGATAGGAGTCATCAACAATGCTATCAAGTAGCACCTGTTTAAAAAAAAAGTCACTGATGCTCAGTTTGGGTTCTGCCAGGGCCACCAAGTTCCTCAATCAACTTTGATTAAGACTTAGTAAACTTCATTACAAGTTTGGTCTAAAAATGGACAAAAGAAATTAATTCCAGAGGCAAGGTTATAATCAATGCTTTGACATCAAAGCCACAGTCAACCAAACATGGCATCGAGTTGTCTTAGAAAATTAACAGTCAAATTGGAATTGAGGAGAACTCTCTAGATTGGAGCCATACCTAATACAAAGGAATACAGTTGCAGCTGTTGGAGATAAATCATCTCATTTCAAGGTCATCACTGCCGAAATTCCTTGGTGAGTGTCCAAGGTACAACTACCTTCATCTGCTCATCACAAGATTAAAATGGGAACTTTGGCTGATGATTGCACAATGTTAACCATCCACAAACTCCTCATATACCAAAGCATTCTGTCTCTAAATGCAGCAAGACCTGGTCAACGCCTAGGTTTGCAGAGTTAAGTGCTAAGTAACAGTCACGCCACACAAATGGCAAGCAACAACTATCTCCATCAAGAGAAATCAAAACATCACCCTTCATGTTTAGTGGCATTACCTTCACTGAATCTCTCAATATCAACATCTTAGAGTCAGAGTCATAGCACGGAAGCAGACTGCTCAGTCCAACTCATCCACAGAAACCAACTTTCCAAAACTGAGCTAGTCCCATTTGCGTGCATTTGGTCCATATCCCTCTCGACCCCTCTTAATCATGCACCCATCCAGTTACCTTTTAAATATTGCATTGTATCCACCTCCACTTCTTCTGGCAGGTTGTTCCATGCACACACCACCCTCTGTAGGAAAAAGTTGTCTCTTAGGTCCCTTTCATATCGTTCCCCTCTCACTTTAAACCTATAATCTCTAGTTTTGGACTCCTTATCGTGGAAAAATGACCTTGGCTATTCATCCTATCCATTGCCATCATGATTTTATAAACCTCTGAGGTCACACTTCAGCCTCCGGGTTCCAGAGGCAAAAAAAAAAGCCTATCCCTATAACTCAAACCCTCCAATCCCAGCAATATCCTCATGAATCTTTTCCGGACCTTAAGTTTAACAATATTATTCCTACAGCAGGGGGCAACGGAACTGAATGCAATATTCTAACAGTGGCCTCACCAACATCCTGTACAACTACAACATGCCGTCACAACGCCTAAAATCAATGTTCTGACCAATGAAGGTGATCATGAAAAGCACCTTCTTCAGCACCATCGACCTGCGACTCCACTTTCAAGGAACTCTGGACCGTACCCCGAGGTCTTTTTGTTCAGCCACGTTCCCAGGACTATACAACTAACTGTCTAAGTCCTTGAGTACCAGTGCACAGTGGCAAGAGCATACGCCTACAAGATGCAAGATGCACTGCAATGACTCATCAAGGACCTTTCATCAGCACCTTTCAGGAGAGCAACAACTACCACCTAGAAGGACAAGGGCAGTAGGTGCATGGCAGCACAACCACCTGCAAATGCTCCCCTCTAAAATCACACACCACAAGATATAGGAGCAGAATTAGGCCATTAAGTCCACTGAATCTGCTCCACATTTTGATCACGGCTGATATGTTTCTGAATGCTATTATCCTGCCTTCTCCCCTTAGCAATCAAGAATCTAATCTCTGTCTTAAATATGCTCAATGACCTGACCTCCACAGCCTTCTGGAGCCATCAGTTCGACAGATTCACCATCCTCTGGAAGAAACTCCTCCTCACCTCAGTTCTAAAGTATCATTCCTTTACCCCAAGGTTGTGCCCTCATGTCCTAGTCTCTCGTGACAGGAGATTTCCTTCTTTACACCTATTCTACCCAGTCTTCTCAGCAGTCAACGATCCCCCTCATCATTTTCAACTTCGAGTATAGATCCAGAGTTCTCAACACTTCTCTCATGACAGCTCCTTCACCCCAGGATCATTCTTGTTAAACTTGTGGACCCCTGCAAAGCTGGCCCCTTAGATACGGGGCCCAAAACCACTCATAATATTCCAAATGCAGTCTGACCACAGCCTTCTTAAACTTCAGCAGTTCACCTCTGCTCTTGTCTTCTCGCCCTCTTGAAATAATCCCTACACTGCATTTGCCTTCCTAGCTGCCTGAACATGCACATTGATATTAAGAGAATCACTGACGAGAACTAAGTCCCTTTACGCTTCAGATTTCCAAAGTTATCCCCATTTAGAAAACACAGTCTCTACCTCTATTCTTCCAAAGTGCATAACCTCTCTCTTTCCCCACGCTGTATTCCATCTGCCACCTCTTAGTCCACTCTCCTCACTTGTCCAAGTCCTTCTGCAGATGCCTTGCCTCCTCAACACCACTAGTTCCACGATCTGTCTTTGGATCATCTGCAAACTTAGCAACAATGGCCTCACAGTTCCTTCATCCAAACCGTTAATGCACAACATGAATAACTGTGTCCCAACACTGATCCCTCTTGAATGCCACTAGTCACTGGCTACCACCCTTTTTATGCCCACTCTCTGCCTGCTGCCAGTCAGCCAATCCTCTAAACATGCAAGCACCTTGCCACTAATACTGTGGGCTCGTCTTATTTAGCAGTCTTCTATGCTGCACTTTATCAAAGGACTTCTGGAAATCTAAACAGATTACGTCCCCTGGCTCTCCAGTATCTAACTATCCTTACTTTGAGGTATATCTCTTTCCTATCATTGTCATTAGATCAAAATCTTGGAACTCTTTCCCTAACAGCACTCTGGATGTCCCTATACACCAAAAATGATAACAATTCAAGATGGCAACTCGCTGCTACCTTCTCCAAGGCAATTAGGGATGACCATTAAATGCTGGCCCAGCTGGTGATCCCTACATTCTACGAACTTTCTATCCCTACATTCTACGAAAAGGGTGGTAGAAACATGCAACATGCTGTTGGAGAGGATAGCAAAGGCAGGTATTCTCACAACATTTAACAAGCATCTGGACAAACACTTAAAACGCCAGGTCAGAACAGGCTCTGAACCAAGTGGACCAGTTTAAGTTATAAATTTAATACCGATCTCACACTCTGTGCACCTTCCCTGCAGCTGTAACAGTGTATTCTTTGCTCTGTTCTATTACCTTTTGCACTGGTATGGTATGATCTGCCTGTACTGCACACAAAACACAACTGTTCACTGTACCTAAGTACATGTAACAATAATAAATCAAATCAGAAGTGCAGGGAAATGAAATTAATGCAGTTTGATGTTTGTGGTCAACACACACATGGTGGGCTGAGGGGCCTGTTTCCATGCTGTATGATTCTATGGCCACACTGTCACAAACTGGAGGCCAAACACTACTAAAAGCCTGCTTTTTATTTTAAGATGTCTAACAACCCAACTCAGATTGAGAAAAAGAATAAAGAATAGAGAAAAGACTATAAAATGAACATCCAAACTATTTTTCTAATCAACCTTCTCAGAGATGTTATTACACACCTATGGAGCAAGTGGGATTTGAAACTGGGTGTCTCAGTTTAGGGACAGGCACAAAACCACTGCACCACAACATCCCTCAACCTCAGTATCCATTTTTAAAAATTTAACCTATTTTTCAAATCTACTTGTTCATAGATGTTATTACATACCTCTGGAGCAGATGAGACTTGAATCCAGGCTCCTGGTCCAGCAATAAAGGACACTACAACTACAGTACAGGAGAGCCCTCTGCCCGAATATCCTGACATATAACTAATTATCATCAACACTTGTTAGATTTAATAAATACATGTGAAGCAGCAATGACCAGGAAGTCTCTAGTATGACGGTATTTTTTAGTGCAGCACATCTATTTGTCAAAACAATGGAATAGTCTTCAATCTTATCACTGGTTAACAAATGATTCGTTTACAGTGAGGCTAAACTTATTTTAAAAATTAATTAGTCAATTAACACAACTTAAACAAAAACAGAACATAGCAAAATATTAAGAAATTTTCAACATTAAAGTAAGCACGAGTTGTTTTAACACTACAATTAAGTCAGTAATTTCCAGAAAAGCGCTCAGCTCCAACAGCCAGATTACTTATTTCCAAGACCAGAAACATCCTCACGCGGCAGAGTAACATCAAGTTGCGGCTGCCAATCGAACTCCATTCACTCCAGCACAGTCGCAGGTCAGGTTAGAAAGGTGGCCCACCCAGATTTCCAACCATAAGTTGGTCTACACCAACACCCCAGAGTTTTAGTCGCTGTCTCCCAAACGCCTCGCTTCCACGGTGATGGGCAATCAACAGGTTTCAACGGCAGAAAAGCACATCACTCTACATAAGTATCGTCAACCACAGTTCCTCCCAAATAAACTTCTAAAAAAATCTTTCTACAAAAGAATACAAGACTAAAATTAGAAAATCACATAGACGCTGGACTGTTAGTAACGAGCAGCGTTCGATACCGCACTGGGCTCCTAAGTGCTATGTAACTCAAGCTCGAGGATATATTTCCGGCCTACCAAGAAGCCGATTTATGGTGGTGAATTAACACAGCACCATGTATTTGAACAGCTTGAGTTTTGCTATCAGTGTGTGAACGGGTGAATGTCGCAAGTACAACACTACGAATTAGTTCGTTACCATAGATCGGACGCAACCTCCTGTCATTGGGATCCTGCACATGGCTCCGAGCCGCCATGATGACTCTAAGCTCCTACACATGCGCACGTCCACCGGCTAATACGCATGTCTTTTGCAGGACAAGATGCCTATCCTGGCACATGCGCAGTGCCACCCGACTTGTCAATGTTCTTTTGTCAGCCAGAGGTTGGGATGTCGTGTAGGTTTCAAACTCTTTTTTTTTTCATTTTTAGCTTTCATTACCAAATATTCAGCATTTTTTTTTGTCCTGGTCTGCTATCCGGAATCTCTATTTATTTACCTTTTCATATATCTCTCTGGGCTGTGTCACCTCTCCCAATCTCTACCTCAGCTTCAGCATAAATGCTGTACCAATTTGTCCTATCTACTAACAACTTTGCTGACGAGTCGCCGAACTCGAAAGATGAACTGTACTTTCTTCAGTTAGATCTCGCCAGACGTAGTGTTTTTCTAGCAATTTATTTTCCTCAACCGACTCTAGTTTTGACAAAGATGAACCAACAATGCAAAACATAATTCAATTGGCTTCCCTACTTTATATTAATTTTCTTCTCATTTTTAGTTCAATTTCCCTCAACAGAGGTCAATCGTGATTTTTGACATTCATCCAACTGGGGTTTAGTTTGAAAAGTTGTAGAAGGAAAAACTCTCGTTGCATTTAAAAATCCTTAGATTTGCATTTGAATTGCTGTAAACGAGGGTACTCTGGATCAATTGCCGTAAAACTGGATTATTATCTTCCAGCTAGCACAGACATAATAGACCAAACAATGGCCTTCGCTGCTGCAAATTTATTAGACTTGGGCTTGTTTTGTTTCGGCCACAACTGTTGACTCCGTTTTTCAGGTACTGTTTTAAGAGCTTTCTGTCACCCAATGATTCGGAACTGTGAGTTTGGCTCAATTGAAAGCATCCTTCTTTTCTGCATCAGTTCCTAAACTGAGTTGACATCCAAATGCAAAACAGAGAAAGTGTTGCATTATCTTTGGATTAGGGACTGAACATTTGAGACAAAGTGTGGAACTTTGCGATGTTGGCAGCAAACATATAGACTTTATGTTGGGTGTGAATGTTTGTGTTTCTCATTTTCATAAAAACAGTATTGGTCAGTGCATTAAGTATAGGAGTTGGGAGGTCATGTCGCAGCTGTATAGAATATTGGTTAGGCACCTTATGGAATACTATGTTCAGTTCTGGTCTTCCTGCTATAGGAAGGATGTTGTGAAACTTGAAAGGGTTCACCAAAGATTTACAAGGATGTTGCTAGTATTTGCACTATAGGGAGAGGTTGAATACACTGGTGCAAATTTTCCTGGTGCGTCAGAGGCTGAGGAGTGACCTTATAGAGGTTTATAAAATCATGAACAGCATGGATAGGTGAATAACCAAGGTCTTTTCCCCGCGGTAAGGAAGTCCAAAACTAGAGGGCATAGGTTTAAGGTGAGAGGGGCAAGATTTAAACTGACCCAAGGGACAAAGTTTTCATGCAGAGGGTGGTGCACGTATGAAATAGACTGCCAGAAGAAGTGGTGGAGACTGGTACAATGGCAACATTTGAAAGGCGCTTGGATGAGTATATGAATAGGGAGGTTTCAGAGGGATATGGGCCCAATGCTAGCAAGTGGTACTATGCTCTATGGCTCTAAAAGGGGCAGCATGCTCTAAGGCAGGGTTTATTTATGCTTCACTTTCCAGTTTCATCATTTCAGCATAGAAATATAATTTTTTTTTAAATTCTTTCTTTGGAATATTGCAAGAACAGTGCACTGGCATACTTGTCTACATAATCTGTGAATTGGACTGGCTTCATAGAACAGATGCTTTTGTCATATCCATTAATGGTCTTTCCAGCATTCAAGCGGGGGAGGTTCTGAATTAGCCTTGACTGAATCTCAGATTCATTTAATCAAGGAAGTTAGAACTTTGTTCTTGAGTTCTCGTGGAGGTATTTCAACAAAATCGAATGTTTAACTGGGGACAAAGAGTTGACTAAGAATGAATCTTTGCCATCGATCAGATCCAAAGAGAACTGGTGCCAAGCTTGAATAATCCTGTGGGGAAGGTCAGAAGTCTCACAGCAACAGGTTATAGTCCAAAAGGTTTATTTGAAATCACAAGCTTTCTGAGCATAGCCCCTTCATCAGGTGAAGTGAGAGAGAAGCACATAGAACACAGAATTTGTGGGCAGAGAGATCAATAGATCATATGAAAGTGTCAGTGGAGTGTTGAATAATATGTCTCTGCAGGTGATCAAAAGTGTTAGATGGTGTGAGTAAAGTGTCAACAGCTGAATAACACGTGCAGGGATACCTATAATCTGATTAAATGAGGCAGAGAAATAATTACAAAATATTAAAAATGAGGTGGTGCTGGAGACAACCCAAATGACTGGAATCACATGATAGGTATGAGTCACGTGCTGAGGGTCTAACTAAAGTAATAAGTAATCCAAAACTGTACAAACTAATTAAGATGGGGCGATCATAACAATATATCAAGGTGATAGTGTCAAAACAGGGCAGTAAGGAAGATTTTAAAAATACAGAACAGTATGGTGGAATCACATGTAGTGCAAAATGAACCCAAGATCACGATTGAGACCCTCTTCATGGGTACAGAGCTTGACTATTGGTTTCTGTTTGGCGATTCTGCATTGTTGTGTATCTCAAAAGCTGCCTTGGAGGACACTTACCTGAAGATTGGAAGTTGAATGTCCTTGACGCTGAAGTGTTCCTTGACTGGGAAGTAACATTCCTGTCTGGCAATTGTTGCACGGTGTCCATTCATCGGTTGTAGTAGTGACCGAATAGTCTCACCAGTATGCCATGCCTTAGGGCATCCTTGCCTACAACATATGAGATAGATAACATTTGCCGAGTCGCATGAGTATCTGCCCTGTACGTTGAGGATGGTATTCGGACGTGTGATGGTAGTATCTGTGTTAGTCATCTGACATGGCTTGCAGAGGCTGCCATGGCAGGGTTGTATGGTGTTGTGGTTGATGTTGTTCCGTAGGCTGGGTGTTTTGCTGCAAATAATGGTCTATTTACCAAGGACTGCTAATTTCCAGACACCATATGACAACTCATCTGCGACCACAATGTCTTCACCTTGGACAACCAGTTCTTTATCCAGACACACGGAACAGCCATGGGGACTAAATTTGCACTCCAATTTGCCAATGATTTCATGAACAAGTTCGAGCAAGACATCTTTGCTGCACGGGACCTGCGATCAACACTACACACCAGATAAATCAATAACATTTTCTTCCTTTGGACTCACAGCGAGGAATCATTGAAATGACTACATGACAATATCAAAAGGTTTCATCCCACTATCAGATTTACAATGGAATACTCTTCAGAATCAGTCTCATTCTTGGAGACATGCAACTCAATCAAGGATGGACACCTCAGTACCACGATCTACTGCAAGTCCATGGATAACCTCATGGTAATGCATTTCTCTAGATTCCATTCTAAACATATTTAAGAAGCCATCCCCTATGGAAAAGCCTTGCGCATACTCAGAATCTGCTCAGAAGAAGAGAAATGTGACAGACGCCTAAAGAATTTGAAGGACGTCCTCAGAAGAACAGAGTATGATGCTCAAATCAGTGATCACCATATCTGACGTACCACAGCAAAAAACTGCAACAGCCTTCTCAGAAGACAGACAGAGAATATGACCGATAGAGTACACATCATTGTCCAGTACTTACCCGGAGTGGAAAGACTACACCATGTTCAATGCAGCCTTCAACATGTCATCGATGACGATGAGCATCTCGCCAAGATCAACCCCACATCTCCAAACGTTAAACAGACCATTGTTCTCAGCAAACTACTCAGCGTTCAGGTCAACCACGCAATCCTGCCATGGAACCTTTACAAGACATCGGCAAAAGCAGTACCATCACACATATGGTAGATACTCATGTGACTCAGCCAATGTTATCTATCTCATACACTGCAGGCAAGGATGACCTGAGGCATGCATTTGCTATAACAACCAATGAATGGACACCGCGCAACAAACGCCAGACAGGAATGTTTCCTCCCAGTCAGGAGCAGTCAAGGACATTCACCTTCCGATCTTCAGTTAAGGGTCCTCCAAGGCTCCTTTCGAGATCCACAACAATGCAGAATTGCCGAGCAGAAACCGACAGCCAAGCTTTGCACCCATGAAGATGGCCTCAATCGTGATCTTGGGTTCATTTTGCACTACATGTGATTCCACCATACTGTTCTGTATTTTTAAAATCTTCCTTATCGCCCTGTTTTGACACTATCACCTTGATAAATTGTTATGATCTCCCCATCTTAATTAGCTTGTACAGTTCTGGATTACTATTACTTTAGTTCGACCCTCAGCACGTGACTCGTACCTATCATGTGATTCCAGTCATTTGGGTTGTCTCCAGCACCACCTCATTTTTAATATTTTGTAATTATTTCTCTGCCTCATTTAATCAGATTATAGGTATCCCTGCACATGTTATTCAGCTGTTGACACTTTACTCACACCATCTAACACTTTTGATCACCTGCAGTGACATATTATTCAACACTCCACTGACACTTTCATATGATCTATTGATCTCTCTGCCCACAAATTCTGTGTTCTATGTGCTTCTCTCTCACTTCACCTGATGAAGGGTCTATGCTCGGAAAGCTTGTGATTCCAAATAAATCTGATGGACTGTGACCTGGTGTTGTGTGACTTCTGATTTTGTCCACCCCAATCCAACACCAACATTTCCACAGCACTGTTGTGGAGAATCCACTGTTTGGACTTTGCAGAGGGATCAAAGACAACTGTGACTTTTTCTTCTGAATGTTAATGTATTGCAAGATAAATGGAGCCACAACAATAGTTAGTGATCTCAAACTGCAAATACATTATTCAGAGACACATTTGTTTTGAAATTTCCCATTGTAACTGACTAATTAATCATTCTCCAAAAGAGAGAATTTACATTTCTGTGGAATATTTCAAAATTCTTTACTGTCATCAAAGTGCTTTTGCAATAAAATCATTATGATGCAGGGAAACATATGGAAGCAAATTCGTCCACGCCAAGATGTTACAAAATGAAGTGGTCCTCTTTGTTAATAAGTGACATATTGTAGAGGAATTTCAGAGAATGTTCACTCGGTTCATTCTGTGAGGAACAGACTATCTTATCAAGGAAAGGTTGGGCCTACACTGATTGGAGTTTAAAAGAATAAATAGTGCTCTTGTAGAAACATCTGGGAATCTGAGGAGTTTCACAGGGCAAATTGGTTCAATCATAGCACAAGTTTAATGATTAATATGAAACTTCCATCATGTGATGTTAATACCTCAGACTTTCATGGATGTTTCAAATTGTTTTAAAGAGAACACAGCTGACCTAAATGACTGTTGAGATTTCATGACAAGCCCAGGTAACCCCAAATGGAATTTACAAACATTGACTGCCTTGGGATTACCATTTTAATTAAGCACTGAAAGTGAGTGATGTTTCAAGAAATTTGCATGTCTTGGTTTCTGCAAATTTGCATGATAACTTCAAAAATTGAAAATGAAAGGTTACCTGAATGTTCAGCTTGAAAAAGTCAATAGAGCTTGACTGAGAATACAGAAATAAATAACATTCCAACACCTTGCTTTGAGCAACAAAGGGATGAGAAAGCAACATGGAGTGAATACAGCTATGTTCGACTAAGTAGATTACATGGTTGACTAAGTGTAATTGCAATGTGCTAGTTATGTATTAAAAAAGGAAATAAAATAAAATATTTATTGTGACTCACTGGGAGTGGAGCTGTGACCTTTCTTCAGTTGGTGTCGAAAAGATGCTGGGAAGATATTTCACGTCATGTGAAAATCTTGCACTATGGGTTGTAGTTTCAGAATGAAGGGTCAACTATTTAAGATAGAAATGAAAAGAATTTCTTCTCTCACTAGGCCATGAATTCTTGACACTGAGATTTGGACTGAGTAAGAGAGTGTTGAACCAAAGAAACCGGATGAAGTGTACCAAAATATGAGATTACTAAACCTCCGCACAGTTCTCTATAGTCGTGAGACTGGGACAACAAATGCTAAACAGGAGATAAGGCTGAATGTATATGACCTTCACTGTCTCAGATATGTTCTGAGTATCTTTTGGAAGGACAAAGTTACCAATTCAGAGTCTTGGAGCATGTTAATTTTATCAATTACACTCATTAATAAGCCAACAGCATCAGTGGTGGCTCAACCATGTCCATCAGATGCCTGAAATATTCTTTTTTAAAGTAAACTGTAAACTACATTGTGGCCTGACCATACTTCTGCTTCAAGGCCACCTACAAATGACACAAAGATCCCAATTATTGACATAGATGAGAGGTATGTAAGTTTCTGGTGGCTGTGAAGTCTCTACATAAGCTATCTGGAGGGAGTTTGGAAGAAGTGAAGTGAATAACCCAGCTGGTCTAGAAGAAGACCTAGAGAAAACCGAAGCTTCAAATCCCACAGCTTCCCATCCCCTATCTTCTTCCACTGCAAACGCAATAAAGACTGCCATGCCAGAACGCAGCTCCTGAGCCATACCAGAGATAATAGGAACTGCAGACGCTGGAGAATCCAAGATAAAAAGGTGTGGAGCTGGATGAACACAGCAGGCCAAGCAGTATCTTAGGAGCAGGAAAGCTGACATTTCAGGCCTAGACCCTTCATCAGAAGCATGGATAAGCATCTCCAGCACCAGTTATTTTTCCTATTCTGCACATGAAACCTGAAGACCCCCAAAATATTTAGCAGTCTCTCGTCTTCAAGAAATGACCCTTGGTGGCATAATCTGAATTTACAGGGAAAGATTTCACATGTAAGATATTAATACCCAGCTTTATCTCTTCACCATTTTTCTCATAACCTACAGAAAATGTCAAAATGCTTGTCTGAGGTCTAGTACTTGTTAAGCTGCTACTTCTTTCCCTTAAATATTGGGAAGGGCAAAGCCATTCCATTTTCCTCCCATTATAGCATCCATTTTATTTACATTGATTCCATCTCTTCTTCACTAAGTCCTACTCATCATTATGAACAACAGTATTTATGTCACACTTCTAAGGGAGAAAAATGTCCTAAGACACTTCACAGGCAAAATATAAAACAAAGTATGACACCAGATCACAAAACATGATATTTGGTCAGATAACCAACTGTTCAGGTTAATTGTAAGGGATGCCACAAAGAAGAAAATTGAAATATTGAGATGCAGAGGTGCAGGGAGATACCAAAGCACTCATCCATACTCTTGTTTTTACTGATTTACAGTTGTTCCTGTTTATAAATACCTTCAATTTAAAATTTTCTTCCTAAAATTCCTTATACATATTTTTTCACCTTTGGTCCTAACCACTCCAATATTTTCCTGGCCATATTCTCATCCTGTGTCTTTCTCGATTTCAGCTTCCCATATCCTAAATAGCAAAAAAAAATCCTCGTCACCGTTTCCCCTGCAAATCTCAGCAAATTGATCTTTCTCCTTTGAAAACTCCAGCATTCAGATTGGGGCAGGCAGTAGTTATAATCTGCTGAGTAGATGCTGTGGAAGGGTATGTGTGGATCCTTTACCAGCTGGTACCTCACAGAATGCCCTGTCTCTTTGTGAAGAGAGGAATCTTGGAATAGGCTAAAGTTTCCTTGTCCCACTCTTGCCCTGCCTTTGGTCCTAAAGACCAATGCATGGAATGATGGAGAATAGGTGATGACTCTTCAAGCAGCCCCTAAAGGTAATGGAATTCTCTCTCCATGGTGGCTACCAACTACCCATGGAGATAGACAGGCAGTTATAGAACTGGCTGCGTTGCTGCAGAGTCTGGGAAATAATATGCCGTGCAATAAGGGGCTGTCTGTGCTTCTACAAGGTCTGAACAAAGACAGGTAATGCCTTGCTGGACTGACTATATCGCTTCAGTTTCTCTGCTATGCACTCTGGTCCTTCTGTACTCCTGCTTGTCACTGTTGCTCCTCCCTGTTCATCTGTTCAAAATCCCTCATAGCCAAGACCACAGGGTCATCTCCTGCCGGGCTTTGCTGGCGCCTGGTCTCTGATAGTCCTCCAACTGCTCCTGGCCTGGATGTCCCTCCTTCATTCATCTGCGCTGCTGTTGACATCTGGAACTCACTGTGTACCCTTATACAGTTTACTAAGATGTCTTCTTTTGTTCTGGTGGGGGAATCCAATGTAAACAATGGTGTCTCCAATGTGTCTGCAATATCATCGGGGGGGAGGGGTGTGTTGAGGAACAGTTGGTATGTGGAAGGATAAGTGTTAGTGTAAGACATAAGAGGCAGAAAGTGTTGTGGTCAATGATTAATAGTGATGCTTAATGCCTGATTAATGTAATTGTTGCAGTGGGATGACAAGTGCTATTACTCAGGTGACAGGATGTACAGTCAAAAACCCTTTCTTTGGAAGAGGTAAGGACACACATACCCCACCTGTCCTACATCTTTACAACTTGTTGTGGGATGTGTTCTCCTGTAATGATTTAAAGGGGTTGAATGAATAAGATGCAAGTAGATGGCATGGCAGTTGGGGTGGTGCATGTACAGGAACAATGCTAAGGTGGTGATGACACAGTGCTGAGGGCATGAAGGGCTAGTATGTGGGAATATGGGGGCAGTGCAAGTGAGTGGAGAAGGTGTTACATGTGACAGAATGCGTACTAAGAGTAGAAAAATTGGTAGAAGGTGGTGGATTGGTACAAATAAGAGATCGTGGTATTGCATTTTCCCTGGTGGAACAGAGATGACCGTTGACCTTCATACTGCACTACTGCACAGCGGTCCTCCCCCAGAAGATAACACTGACCCTGTTGGTGACCTCTGACAATTCAGGTATAGTATGGCGAGGTTTGGGGGGTGCAACCTTTGCCGATCCTCTTCAAAGATGACCCCTCTGCATTATCTCTTCATGGGGAGAGACCTCATTGTCCCTCTCAGAGAAGAGATCTCATTGACCCGCTCAGAGAAGCATTGTGCCAGCTTCCTCTTCAACACCATCTGTTCTCATCCCTTCCACAGCCAAACAGCACAGCATTCAGATGGCAGCACTCCTGCAGGTACACAGCGGGTTTTGGAAGATGGTATAGCTGCAAGGGATGTTGGTTTTTGGGGGGACCTCCACTGAACAGTGAATACTCCAGGAATTGTGCATGATAAAGATGGGTGGAAATTTGATTTAGTTCTTCCTCTGAGGGTGAAACACAGCAATAAATCTTGCTCTGTCTTACACAAGAATCGTTGCAAAAATTGATGCACCTTGCTGAAAACCTGCAAGATTCAGCTGCATGGGTTCTTTTCAAACAATAAAGTGTAGTTAGAGAAGTTCAAAGTGGTAGGAATGAAGTTGAAACTTACGATTAACAGAAAAAATGAAGTGGATAAATGGGCATGTGTTATGCCTTTACCGTGGCACTATTGCTTCCTGATAAAAGCAAAATTAGAATCGTGGATTCATGCAGCACTGAAGCAGCCCATAGGCCCATTGAGTCTGTACCAACTGTCTACACTTATCTCAATTTGCAGCACTTAGTCCATAGACTTGAATGATATGCTTGCATCCATACATTTTAGATATTTGAGGTTTCCTGTCTTTCCTACTTTATAAGTAATACTAAGAAGGGTCCCAACCCGAAACATCAACTTTCCTGTGCCTCTGATACTGCCCGGCCTGCTGTGTTTCTCCAGCTCCACACTGTGTCATCTCTGACGACAGCATCTGCAGTTCTTACTACCTCCAACATAATGTCCCTGTTCTTATAATCTGTGCAATGACTGATGAAGGCGAGTGTCCCATATGCCTTCTTAACCACCTTTTTTACTCGTCCTGCAACTTCAGGAATCTGTGGACAAGATCACTGAATTATTCTGTTCCTCTGAACTTCCCTGTGTTATTCATTGTAAAATACTCTGAGTACGAGGTTTAACAATTAGGCACCGGAGATGGTTTGGAAATTCTACTAAAATTTATGTACAGCGTTTGTAAATTTCCATGAAGCATGGATAGACTTTGATAAATTTAGAAAGCAGGGTGGATATTCTCCACATGAATACATAAATGTAATAAATACATAAAACCAAAGATTGCAGAAATTCTGCTTGAAAATTCATAAATCTTTAAAGTGGTGGACTGTGCTAAAATGTCAAAAATGGTTAGATTTCTAGTCTTAATTGGAATTAGATTTTCAGAAAAAAAATGCTTTGAAACAGATATTCAACACTGGTAAAACCGTTTCTGGAAAAAACATTCATTCCCAATGCCCTTGATGCATCAAATAGGTTATTCAGCAGGAACAAAAAGAATGGAGATTCAAAAGGAGTGGCAATGCAAGATCACGCAGATCCAGAGCAAATACTAAAGGATAATCATGACTAAAGGGAGTGAAGATAGAGATATGGCAACAGGAATCACAATAACTGAAAAATGTTATTGGATCACAATAACTGAAAAATGAATTCTGGGAATGCCTGGCATATAGTCAACGGGTGTTTTAAAAGTGACTTAAAATATTGTTATGGAATAAAATGAAATAACAAGTTTTTTGAAATTACACACAATATAGAAGATTCAGAAGGAGAAAATTGTGATCATGATCAGGCAGAATAATGGTACTAGCAAATGAAGTTTCAGCTCATGATTGAATGGTTTCATCCCAGACATATTCAATTGCTCTGCAACAGATAGTTGATGTACATCCACAGATTGTCTCACTTGAAATAATAATGACCAAAGTAAGGTAAAGGAATTTGAGAGTTTTGCATGTTTCAGGTTAGGATAAACAACATACTGAAAGCGCTAAAAACAAGTTCTCCATAATATAATTGGGGTAAACAACCACACTAGCGCAGACGAGTGCGATGCCCTTACTGTTGAGCAGTCCATCGACGAAAAAGGATAATATTTAACTGGACATGAGACATGACAAGGTCATTGTCTTTAGAAAGGTTTTTAAAGTTTACACAATCTGAACATCATTGTACTCCTTTCACAAGACACAACTTCTTTGATTAAAATATTATTGGTGTTATTGGCATCAGGAGATAAGAATTTCAGGGCAAAAAGTTAAATTATCTTAAAACTGTATCAGCAGCGTGCTCATCTATTTTCCCACAGATTAAAAATTCTACAAAAGAATGCAGGGGTAAGGAATGATGAGTACATTAAACTTATGTAAGGGACTACCGATAAATATGAAACATGTAAAAATATTGGAGAACAACATCATGACATCTCCCTTTAGCAAGACACCTTAATAAAGTTGCGCTAATGGATTTGAAGGTATGGGATAAGGAGATATATGTTTTCAATTTGCACTTGGTAGATGCCAACTGGATTTGGTCAATTTGCATAATTATATAATAAAGAATAATAGTGAATAAGGTATAATGTGGAGAAAAGATAAGGGACCAGAGGGCAGTTACCAGTTAAATTCCTAACTTGTAAAGGTGTGGAATTTGCCAATGATGAACTTAGGGAAAGGTGTGAAAATATGGACATTGTGGTCATGAAAATTTGCAGCAAAATGGTGTGTGTGAAAGAAATCAGGAGGTAATAAATGCATTGCTTCTTAAAATCCTTGCAGACGAACCAAGTTGTAGATGAAAATCTACACTGGCATGGGTACGTGAAGAACTTATTACAGGTGGTTGGGACTACTGTCCACATTGAGTTGTTTTTTGCGTGTGGCAATCCAATGATTCCTTTTGTAATAATGGTCATGCCCCAGCTTGGGGAAGAAACTGTAATTAGTTCTACTTTTTATTCTTAAACTATTCTCTTTCAATTAAACCACTTATCCTTCTCATTCTTAAAACTATTCAAAATGGTGTTGGCTTGTGGTGATTGTTGAAGCATTTCACTGTATTTTACTGTTTTATTCACTGTAAAATGCAAGTGACAATAAATGAATATTTATTCATTTATTCAGACTTTCTTTCTGAGCACCTGAAGAAAGGTTTGCACACAGGGAGAAAAGCATTCATTAAGGTTGATGTTTCAGAGAAAATTTGGCAGGCCTTAAGCATTAGCAGTCAATTTTCACCCAGTGGACATTGAATATTATAAAAGAGAAGGGCAGAAAGAGTGGAAAGTTGGGGCAAGGTACTCATGGAAAAACATTTTTAGGGTGTAGCAACCAAAGGGCATGGATTACACACTTATAGAACAAGTCATAGAAAAGTGATGAGGCACCACAAACATTGGATACACATATGTTGGACAGTTATAGGGAGCAGATGAAAAGTTGATCGTATGTAGACAAAGTGATGAGAGAAGCCAAAAGAGCAATGACTGAAAGTTGGCACCAAAGTGACATATATGCCGGAAGGGACCAGCGAATAAAGGAAAGTCACTATTATAGGTTCAGCAGGAAAAACTACCAGGAAATACAACCATTACTTGAAAGTACAAGTTGAGGGATAACATCAACGTCTTGACAAATGAGGTAGAGATATGGAAGGTCAGAAAACACAAATTCTGAAAGTGGACCTGCAAGTGAACATGACCTGAGGAAAAGATTGTAAACTTGTGAAAGCAATTCTGATCATAGATGGGGACAATCTTGTAGTAGTAGCCCAGTGTGAGACAGGTGTTGAATAGAGGTTGCAGTTTGATAAGGGCAGGGCTTTTGGAACAAGTTGGGAATGCTACGAGAAGTTACGACTTTATGATCGGAATATTTTGATAAAGGATGCCAAATAGGAGGAATTAAAGAGCTGGTAAAAATATTGGCATAGCCAGTGATGTACCATATAACTATCTTTATCACAATGTCGGATAAGCACAGTAAGAGTGCTCGGAAATAGCAAGAACTGCAGATGCTGGAGTCAGGGTGTGTACAGTATGGAACTGGAGGAACACAGCAGGGCAGGCAGCATCAGAGGAGCAGGAAAGTCGTCAGTTTGGGTTTACACCCTTCACTAGGTCTCATAATGAATGGTGTAAACCTGAAACATTGACTTTCCTTCTTTTTTGATGCTGCCTGACCTGCAGTATTTCTCCAGTTCCATATTGTATTGACAGCAAGAGGACTATCTGGTGAAACATACAAGGCTGAAGCCAGAATAGTGGCTAAGATAACAAAGTGTGGAGCTGGATGAACACAGCAGGCCAAGCAGCATCTCAGGAGCACAAACACTAATGTTTCGGGCCTAGACCGTTCATCAGAGACCTCTCTGTTGATGGTTCTAGGCCCGAAACGTCAGCTTTTGTGCTCCTGAGATGCTGCTTGGCCTGCTGTGTTCATCCAGCTCCACACTTTGTTATCTTGGATTCTACAGCATCTGCAGTTCCCATTATCACCCAGAATAGTGGCTGAGGGGTTTAAAGAAAAAATTGGTGATGAAGATGTTGGGGTAGATTCCCTTAACTGCAGGATATATAATCTTGAAGACATTCATCATTCTCCTAACAACATACCCCTGGACAAATAAGTCAAAAAGTTACATTTTTGCATGGTGAAAATTAAATAAATGTGATTTGGGTTGAAACATTCGTGAGGGTGTGGTATTTCCCAGTTAGGTCTGATTGCTGAAAGCAAGTTGCATTCAACATATGGCAGATTTAGCAGTGTTCCACTGGTGTTACAAAGAGAAACTAGTATTTTTATAAAGCACAGTTAAGATTTTCTGCGCAGGGGTTCTGTGGAATTTGAGCAATGTGCGAGAGATAAAATAAGATGGGAATTTGAAATTAGAAGTCTGGATCGGAGCCTTTTGTGTTGGACATTGTGTAGAATAAGTCAGGAAAGTATTTGGATCAAATCTTATTTGGAAAGTACAAAAGGCATCTTAATAAATCAGGCAAGTCTACAGAGCAAACTGGCTTTGAACTGGGGGAAGAAGCAGACCAATTAAGAAGTTTGATTGGATAGTTAAATTATTTATATATTCTGTGTATAGAGAACACCAGGATAAAACATGCTGTTGTTTAGGAAATCTTGACGGTAAATAAAACATTATACAAATTAAATACAGAAAAAAAAAGTTCAGGTTTACACCATTATGTGACCAGAAGATATCACCAAATCCCTTTTAGCTTTGTTTAATGTAGCAATTTTTTGGATGGCTATTTGAGTATGGCGATGTTTCTCATATTCTTAGTGAGAAAAGATAATAAATGTTGTCCATCAGCTTGAGAAGCCAATAAAATAAAAAAGATGGTCAGAATTTCCTTAGCAGATGAAACATTGGCACTACTAGATGCTATTGATACGTCAGTTTATAGATAAGATACTCTAAAGGAATCCTACATACAAGGCAGTGTGAAAAATGTTTGCTAATAGAATGTTATGTTAATAGTCGCTCTCTTTGGGCATGGTACATTTAACAAAGTATATTGCTAAAAAATGGCTGAGGACTGACCTTACCGGCATAAAGGAAATGTTACAAAAAATAAAATGGGCTCACTTAAATTACCAGTTGTCAGATTGTTTCACAAAAAAGGTGCATGTTCCAAAAATATTACTGAAGATCCTTGAAGTGAGATGCCTGGTAGTAGGAAGAATTATAAGAACATGACAAGCAAATTTTTTTGTATAGTTTGCTTTGTGATTAAATATTTGCTTGTGTTAAAAGAAAGAAGAGGGAATACAGAAGGTTGTTTATATCATGTATTACAAAGGTTGTTCTATGTCCTCAAAACATTTATTTAAAGAATAGAAGGGAATCTGTTAATACAATAAGTAGTTAAGCAGGTTTTTAGGGTAAATTGATTAATTAATTAGCTGGAGAGAGAAAATGTTAACTGGGGGCCCTCTGGTGGTACAGTAGTAGTCTTCCTCTCCCCATCCCCCTCTCTGATGAAGGGTCTAGGCCCGAAACGTCAGCATTTGGGCTCCTGAGATGCTGCTTGGCCTGCTGTGTTCATCCAGCTTCACACTTTGTTATCTTGGATTCTCCAGCATCTGCAGCTTCCATTATCACGGGCTCAAGTCCCACCTACTCCAGAGATGTGCAAAAACATTTCACAACAGTTTGATTAGAAAAATGGGTTAAATTAGAAAAGAAAAGGTAACTGGTTGGACTGGGATATAGAAAGGAGCAGTAAGACTATTTAATAAATTTCATCCACAGAGAAAGGTCTGTCTCCTTTACTCACTGACTGGATCTGAATTGGCAGGGGCCAAAGTTTCAACATACGATGTCTTCCTTATGACATGCAAATGAGGAGGAAATGCTTTTCTCAGTGGGTAATTGGTATTTGGAATTGTACTCTCCAGCAAGCAAGGACGCAGGTCATTGAATATATTCAAGGCTGAAGTAGGCAGACTTTTGATTAACATGGAAGTCATGGGTTATGAGAGAAAAACAGGAGAGTGAAGTAGGTCCTCAATAGAGCAGTCATTATCTTACTGAATGATGAAGATATTGAATTACAGGAAAGATGTGGAAGTGTTGGAAAAGGTGCAGAGGAAACTTACCAGGATGTTGCCTGGAATGGAGGGAAGGTCTTACGAGGAAAAGTTGAGAGACCTAGGGCTTTTCTCTTTAGAATGACAAAGGATGAGAGGTGACTTGATAGAGGTGTACAAAATGATCAGATAGCGTGGACAGCCAGAGACTTTTTCCAAGGGTGGAGGTAGTTATTACAAGGGAGCATAGTTTTGAAGTGAGTGCAGGTAGATACAGGGGAGTCGTTAGAGGTACATTCTTTACCCAGAGAGTGGCTGGAACATGGAATGCATTGCTGGATAGGGTAGTGGAGTTGGCCTTGTTGGGGGCATTTAAGTAGCTATTCGATAGCAATATGGATGATACTATAAGGTAGGGTTGGAGGTTAGC
The DNA here is from genome assembly GCF_030684315.1 of Stegostoma tigrinum. Lineage (NCBI taxonomy): Eukaryota > Metazoa > Chordata > Chondrichthyes > Orectolobiformes > Stegostomatidae > Stegostoma > Stegostoma tigrinum. The sequence continues at coordinate 14,759,152 of NC_081379.1, forward strand.
TAGATCTTAGGGTTAGGGTAAAAGTTTGGCACAACATTGTGGGCCAAAAGACCTGCACTGTGCTGTTCTATGTTCTATGCTGTTTTTACGTGTGCTGACAATTTATAGCAATCTTAAAAATTATTTCCAGCGATATTTCTGCTTGTGAATGTTAGTGAAACCTCCCAGCCACAAGAGGTCAGTACTGACTCAGGGGGAGGCATTTGGATACAAAACTCTCTTGACCTGTCAAGAGCACCTTAAGGAAATTCGGCGGTGCCGTAGGTTTCGACGTCATCATGATGGACGCGGGGATGATCCTATCTTCTTTCGAGACCGGCGGCCGGGTGGGCCAACAAGCGGCGGGTGGAGGGGCGGGGCGTCAGGCGGTGTTTGCGGCCGCTGTGAATAAACAGTGGAGAGCCGGTATCCTATCAGTCAGAGGAATGTTATTGACAGTATCGCCGTTCGGTGAACGGGTGGCGTCGAATTGAGGAGAGTATTGGGGATAGACCCCCAGGCTGTTCTGGGCCTTTTCTTCCATTATCTTCCCCAGTTTTTCTTCAGACCTATTGGAGTCTTTGAGGAGCTAGTTCGGCCGAGGACGGTGAGTCGGGGGTGGCGTGACGGCGGCTGCTGCTTCCGCCCAAAGGAGGAAACAACTGTGTATTTACAGAGAGAAAAAACTGCACATATAAACATTGGGAATTCATTTTAGTTTAATTTTTTTGAAAATCCTGAAAAATAAAACCCTGTTTTGAGGGAGTTGCGGTGACTGTCCTCCTGCCCTTGTAAAAGTGAACGTTCAGGCTCATTTTAACCCCTGTCTCTCCACCCCCTCCCCCCGCCCCAAACATAAGAATTTACAAAGAAAACACTTCAGTTTTGCTTTCCATTTGCCAAGCTCGAAAGTCTTTTTTAAAAATTATTTTTCTTTGAAAGCGGCTATGCTGTTATCCAATGAATGGTTCCACTAGTGACGTAACAAGGGATCCATTAATGGGATGGTTCAAGTGATGTAATTGTTGGGGAACTACAGGAATGGCACCATCGTGATATTCTTGCATTTTCTGTTAACTGGAAATATTGACCGTTCATGATTTGGAGTTAGGGTCTGAAGTGCAAGGTTTCATACAACTGAGTTTATGCTGCAGTTTTTGAGAAAGTTGGTTATTGTTTTGCAGCTGCTTATATCGAATTTCTACTGTCAGGATCAGGGCCAAAAATGTTTGATTGCACCATCCCTTCTCTTCTTGGAGGAATTGTCTGGTTCTATGACAACTTGCAGCTTTATAAAACTACTATTGAATTGTGGAACAATGCAGTGTAAGAAGAGGTTATTTGGCTCTTTGAGCCTACTGGCTCTTTTCAAAAGTAGCTAGTTCCTTGTTCTTCCTCCTTTTTATCCTTACTGTTTTATTTACTTTCGAATATTGATCCAGTTTCACTTAAAAGTATAGTACAACCTGAGGACCTGTTATATGTTACAATTCTCTCTGACAGTTTAATGGAAGTTGTGTACTATTGTGACAATTTCATTTTCCTTGTTGAAAGCTTTCACTTCAACAAATCTGAAAATGTTGCATTCAGGAGAATATTCAGTTTATAAAGTGGTTTGATTAGATCCACTGGATCTTTGTGCTGGAGATCTGAAATGAAAGCATTCGGTGCTAGAGGAACTCCACAGATCTGGCAGTGTCTGTGGAGAGAGAAGTGGAGTTAGTTTGATTCCCATAACCACTTTGGAACATTGAGATCATTTATTTACTGTTAAGTTGGTTACTAATGGCCTCTTAGCCATTCATTGAGCCCGTTTGTTCATGATTTTTGAATACTACTACTACTTAATCAACTGCACCCGGGCATGAAGAGCATCATTTGTGCAAATTCAAGAAAAAGGGTTGGTCACGTTTATTACTCCTTGGAGGTGTTCACATTGATTTTTATCTTTGTATCATGTTAGCTGTGTGTACTAAACTCAGCATCAAGCTGAAATTTAAACAGAGTCTTTATAGCTCACTTCATATGACATTCATCCATCAGAGGAACTTGGCATTTGTTCTTGGTGTGCCATTAACCTGTATGCTAACATAATTAAATGTAGGGTGCGGGCCTTGATTCGTCCAAGGTAAAGGGACCAAGATGAAGACCATTTTATTAACTACTCTCCTTGCATTTGTGTGGGCCAAAAACTTTTTGAGGTTAGTGAAGTCAATTGTAGTATCATATTTCACTTGCAAATCTCAATGACATTGACACAAGTTAGTCAAAGTTTTTTAGTGTTTTCTTTTATTCCTTTTGGCCTTGTAATTCTCTTCAAATGGAATAAGTTTTTAACCTAATAGAAAACCAAGTGTAATTAATCATAGGATTAACACCATTCTATTGATGGTACTTTCTTTGAAGACTTAAGAGAAATATGAAACCTAAACAATGTTTTTTTTCTGCAAAACATGAATCTTATCCAGTGAGTGCTTTTTAAAATATTGATAATTCTGAAGAATTGGCTTTTGGTAATCCTGTCATGTATTATTTAAGTGGATAAATTTGTATTTGTTTATTTTTGCTGTGTTTTTGGGATGTAAGGACTATTGGACTATCAATCAATGTTTCTGGAATAGAGCCTGAAAGTTGGACTGGATTTCCAGTAAAGAGAAACTGAAAGCAGAAGTTTAATTGTGCAAATTGAGCTCATGTTGATTTTTGAGGGTTGCTATACTAATGATAGAAAGTGCTGACTGGTCAAGTATCTCCATCAGCCTTTCTTTGGCCAAAAAGTACATGGTGAATGTTTCTGTTACTGGTGCTTTAATAAAGGTATTTTTAGTCAGTGAATAACCAGCAAATGTAGTTGTATCTAACGAGAATAGTAGCTGTACTAAACCAACATGCAGCTTCTGGTAAGGTAGACTTGTTGGTTCTGGCCAGCTCAGCAGGCGGATGTTATGTCTGCAAAGCCATTTTGTATGCACAGAATTTGTATCTGTCAATTTCTCAATACCTTGCTTAGATTTTTCAACAATTTGAACGATACAGGATTGTGGATAGATTGTTGGTATGAGTCATAGCTTGTTGAAATGTTTGTGCTAGCCACGTACACTCAGCGTTAATGTGAACTGCAGATGCTGGAGAATCCAAAATAACAGTGTGTAGCTGGATAAACACAGCAGGCCAAACAGCATCTCGGGAGCACAAAAGCTCCTGAGATGCTGCTTGGCCGGCTGTGTTCATCCAGCTACACACTTTGTTATCTTACACTCTGAGCATGTAGTTTTCTGACTCTGTGGTTTATCTCGTACTGGATTTAATGTCTCCTCCACTTTGAGGCAGCATTGGAAGGAGCTAACACAATGTGTTACCTTCCTGTTAGCGAAATTCAGAAATAAGTCTTGGTTGTTTTCCCGCAGTGTTGGTAGATGAACTTCACTCTCAGCTTTGTACAATCCGGATTCTTTTTGATTGGATGTTTGGAGTTTTTCCTTTGACTGGAAAATAATGCTGGTGGTGAAAGGAGAAATTAAAGCTTGAAAGTCAGTGTTGCAATAAGTTATGACCTCCTCTGCCTATCTTTTTCATGTCATGTTGGCTTGAGTCTTCTGTTTTTATCTCTTCATACTGCTTGCAAAGATGTAAAGAAAGTAAGACCTCTTTGAAATACTCAACAAATTGTCTTGTTCTGTAGGTTTTGAAGAGTAAAGATGTCTGAAGATCAGGCTGAGGAAACTAGACTCTGTGCCAACTGGTAAGGGAATAACCTGGGTACGATTACGTCGATAAATTGCTGACTATTTTAAAAGCTACTGTTATTTGGATCTGTCTCAAAGCTTGGTTTCTTGGTGAAAGTTACAGAATAGCTATGTCATGGCAACTGAAGGAATTTCTGAGAATTGGATCAGACCTTTTAAGTACAATATTTGACCAATATTGGGCATGGTAGGAATCCTTTTGTGAATGAAATTTTGTTTTGAGAGCAATTGGTATCTTGGTTGATAAAGTCAGTCAACTACTAATTTGTACCTCAAAAACAGATTGTAAACATACTAATTTAGTCCCTCTTATATAGAAAAAAGCAAAAGCATTGTTTATGAATTATTGGAAGTAAGCCTTCGTAGGAAATAGGTGTAATTAAAAGTTAGGGCAAAGAGTTTAGTTTAAAAGGGTGGCCTTAAGGGAAGAGAAGTAAATAGGTTTAGCTAGAGAATTCTACTGCTGAGAGTCAAAGAATCTCAGAATCCCTAAAGTATCGAAGCAGGTCATTCGTCCCATCAAGTCCACACTGATCCTCTGAAAAGCATCTACCCAGACCCAGTCTCCACCCAATCCCTGTATCCCTCCATTGCCCATGGCCAATCCACCTAACCCGCACATCTTTGGACGTGGAGGAAGCTGGAGAAAACTCACGTAGATATGAGGAGAGAGTGCAAACTAAACACAGACAAATAATGTAAGGGTGCAATTGAACCCAAATCTGTGGAGCTATGAGGCAGCAATGCTAACTACTGAGCCACTTGCTGCCCCATGTTGGCTGAAGGAATAGCAGTATGTCATGAAGTGAGAGGTATGGCGGATATGTAAGGGTGTTGATGTGAGAAGTTGGTGAGGCTGGAGAGTTAAGATGTGAGTGGAATTAAGTTCTCAGATGAGAATTTTAAAGTAGGTGTTACCCAGTAGCCTCTGATTCTGTCACCCATCAATGAATGCAAGACCTGTTTTGGGAAAAGGTGTGGACAGCACCAGTTTAGATGAGTTAGTTTCTGAAAGAGGATAGCTTTGGATCAAGAAATGACAAAGATGCAGGTGAAGGTTTTGGCAGTAAGTGGGTTGAGATGTGCAACATTTTGGGTGTTGGCCAAGGAGAGAGAGGTCTGTTATGGTGGATTATAATAAAATTATAAACTGTTTAATAGAATGTCAAGATGCAAACTGAGGCTGTGCATTAACAAGATCCACAGATGATGCTGTTTTTGGCAATACAAGTATGACTTTGGTCTGTCTTGCGTTAACAGGTGAAATTGTAGTGCAGACAAGGCTGTATATTAGATAAGATAATCAATGCAGACAGTGAAGCTATTTTGAGAAATGGTAATGTTTACTTTAAGAATAAGATGCAGTGGGGCAGTGTGAAATCCTGAAAAAAGGCTGACAAGATAGAAACTGGCGAATGAAAAGGTTTTCCTTTCAACAGAAGGACAAGAAATTGAGTCCTGGTTTGAAAGGATCCATGAGGTATAACATGCTAATTATTTTTCATGTGTCACGAATCTGTGTTTTTTACTGGATTGGTGATATTGCTTTGCATCTTCAATTCACTGAAACAAAACAGCGTAATCAATTAAATCGAGCCTTGCCATACTGAGTGTCAGCACCACCTGTTTCAGGAAATGGCAGTATTCTTGCGAAGATTACACAGGAGTGCAATTTTTATCCCCAGTCCCAGTGTTGAACATTGAGCCAGAGCTTCAGGACTAATGTTCATAAAAGATGTGTATACAGTCAATGGGTGTGCCTGTTCTGCATCTATTTATGACAGAGCAAACTTATTAACGAGTTTGCATGAATAATGAAATCTAGTAGGAGATTTGAGTTATGGGCATGCCTTGAGTTGTTCCAGTTTTTTTGATTTGTCCAAGAATATTGTTGATAAAATCAACAATGAGTGGTGATTATTACCAAGACCAGTGTTTTACATAAAATTATTGAATTAATGACCACTGTCAGCATTGTTGGTCTGTAAACATGGAGCTGGTTCAGTTACACCTCAGAGTGTACACTGCACCTGAGATGATACCAGTTGTTTCTTAAAATAAATTTTTGATAAAAAGATCAATTGAAGCAAATTGCACTAAAGCACAAAAGTGCTGTGGTAGAGTAATTGGAAATTTACAAATGTGATGCTTCATCATAGTCATTGCTGGCATTTAAATTCATGGCATTGGCACTGAAAGAAAAGGTCCGTTCTTACTTGCTATGTAGAATTTATAAAAAATTGGAAGCTGGGTTTCACCCTATCTTTCCGGGGTGTAAAAATTGCCTGAATGCAAATAGTTGTAGAGATAGCAGGAACTGCCGATGCTGGAGAATCTGAGAGATCTCGGTAGAGCTGGATGAACACAGCAGGCCAAACAGCATCAGAGAAGCAGGAAAGCTGATGTTTTGGGTCAAGATGGGGTCTCCTGTGTTCATCCAGCTCTACACAGTGTTATCTTGAATGCTAATAGCCTTGAGTCTGCCCCTCCCTTGACTTCTTTTCAGCAATTTCTTCCTAGAATCATCCACCTGTTAGTTTGTTTATCTAATCTGGATTTCCACAATGCAAAGTGAATTCTGCATTACGGTTAGTTTCATATTGATTTCTGACAAAACAGTGCACGTTAAAATTATTACCTCTGAGTAGGAAACTGTTGTGGGGATTAACCCTATGTCTGCATTTAGGAAAAATGGCAAGATGTAAATTGAAAGCATTGAGTTTATTAGAACAGTTGATGTACCATCAAGCATAACCATTTTTTTTGCCTGCTATTAGAAATTAGTTTAAATCTAACATACTAATCTAGGAAGGATAGCAAAGATTGCATTAACAGGAATTCTTACTGCATTGAATCCCACCATAAATTTTTAAAACTTGCGTTTTCTAGCAACCTCATCGGAATCTTGTGGATAGAATCTTCAAATTGAGTTGAATTTATGATACTTTGGTACAAAGTACGACAGATGTTCTCTATCTCACTTGCCTGTGTTGCAGATTAAGGTTCTAACATTCACTCAGGCTCTGTCTCCAAATGTGAAGTGAGTTTGGAGCAGAGTTTGACTGGATTAATGAGCATTCAGCAATGCAAACAGGAAGACTCTCTTTACTGAGCCAAAGAACAGAGAAAAGAACAGCAACTGCTGGGAAGTGGTTTTGAATAATGACTGTCAGAGGCCTATTTGGGATTCATCACAAAATTGCAAACTCCAGCACACTTTGTACACCTCAGGAAATAAAGAAGCCAAAGTCAGAAATCACATGAGACCAGGTTTATTTGAAACCTCAAGCCCTTTTGTCAAGTCATTAGGACCCCCACCCGAGTCCCTCATCCTGTGAGGAAGACAGAAGCAAAAAGAATTGAACTTGTTTTTTGTAACAAAGGTGGTTGATCACGGAATTATCTGGCTTGTTTCACTTACTTAGTGATTGGTGTCTTTGTCAGTTATGACATTTTGGGGAGTTTCTCTAAATGGTACTGCTTGATGTTTTGTTGACAGCTGTGTACCTCCCATGTTGCAGTTGACATGCGCAAGTGGAACAGATACTGTCTCTTCCTAATTGCCAGCTTTACATCATTAGAATATCCTCTGTTTTACTTTCAGCCAACGAGACATTCCTGCAACTAACTTCACCATTCATGAAATCCACTGTAGAAGAAATATTGATCTTTGCAGGTATTGCCATGAGCCCTTTCCTAAATCTGAGATGGAACGACATTTTGAAACAGAGCATGCACTGGTAAGTTCAGAAGAGTGGTAGTCTTATGGTAAATAATTACACAACTTTAGCATGCAGTTTATTTCTACTATGTTTTCCCCATTTTGATGGTATGTGGCTCCATCATTCCTGGCTGTCTTTGTGTGCCTTTTTCCAAGGAAATGCTTTCATGTATATTAAAGGAGAAGTGCTGGCAGGCCACCTCATGATCCTGTCGTAACCATTCTTTTCCCCAATTTGAGAAATCTAGAAACATTGAGCAGGAGTGGACCATTTGGCCTTCGAGTCTGCTCTGCCATCCTTTGTGATCATGGTCAGATATTCAACTGTTCCTGCTTTTTCTCCATAAATTTTCATGTATCTAACTGCTTGTTGAAAACATTTAATGTTTTGACCTCAACCACTTTGTGACAGAAAATTCCACAGGCTGACCCCGATCTGGGTGAAGAAATTCCTCCTTTCAGTCCTAAAGAACTGCTCCATATTCTTAGACTGTCCCCTCAGGATCTGGACTTGCTTGTCATTGAGATCATTCTGCATTTACTCTGCCTCGTCCTGTTAGAATTTGATAGGCTTCTGAGTTTCCGATTGCGCTCTCTCTTTCGCCCGCCCCAAGTAAAATTCTTCTAATTTCCAGTGAATGTTGCCCAGACTAGTTAAGCAATCAAATGATTTCCGAGGCCTTGATTCTCTTACCATTAATAACCACCTTTTGTGGTGAAGGATAATTGTCTTTCTTAGCGTCATAAAAAGCTTTTGAAAAAGGAAGGTATATACCCAAACGAAGGTCAGTTTAGGGATCCGTTCCTATTGCCAGCTACAAAGAAGGCTGCTTCACTAGCTAATAAAATGTGAGGCTGGATGAACACAGCAGGCCAAGCAGCATCTCAGGAGCACAAAAGCTGACGTTTCGGGCCTAGACCCTTCATCAGAGAGGGGGATGGGGGGAGGGAACTGGAATAAATAGGGAGAGAGGGGGAGGCGGACCGAAGATGGAGAGTAAAGAAGATAGGTGGAGAGGGTGTAGGTGGGGAGGTAGGGAGGGGATAGGTCAGTCCAGGGAAGACGGACAGGTCAAGGAGGTGGGATGAGGTTAGTAGGTAGCTGGGGGTGCGGCTTGGGGTGGGAGGAAGGGATGGGTGAGAGGAAGAACCGGTTAGGGAGGCAGAGACAGGTTGGACTGGTTTTGGGATGCAGTGGGTGGGGGGGAAGAGCTGGGCTGGTTGTGTGGTGCAGTGGGGGGAGGGGATGAACTGGGCTGGTTTAGGGATGCTGTAGGGGAAGGGGAGATTTTGAAACTGGTGAAGTCCACATTGATACCATATGGCTGCAGGGTTCCCAGGCGGAATATGAGTTGCTGTTCCTGCAACCTTCGGGTGGCATCATTGTGGCAGTGCAGGAGGCCCATGATGGACATGTCATCAAGAGAATGGGAGGGGGAGTGGAAATGGTTTGCGACTGGGAGGTGCAGTTGTTTGTTGCGAACTGAGCGGAGGTGTTCTGCAAAGCGGTCCCCAAGCCTCCGCTTGGTTTCCCCAATGTAGAGGAAGCCGCACCGGGTACAGTGGATGCAGTATACCACATTGGCAGATGTGCAGGTGAACCTCTGCTTAATGTGGAATGTCATCTTGGGGCCTGGGATGGGGGTGAGGGAGGAGGTGTGGGGACAAGTCTAGCATTTCCTGCGGTTGCAGGGGAAGGTGCCGGGTGTGGTGGGGTTGGAGGGCAGTGTGGAGCGAACAAGGGAGTCACGGAGAGAGTGGTCTCTCCGGAAAGCAGACAGGGGAGGGGATGGAAAAATGTCTTGGGTGGTGGGGTCGGATTGTAAATGGCGGAAGTGTCGGAGGATAATGCGTTGTATCCGGAGGTTGGTAGGGTGGTGTGTGAGAACGAGGGGGATCCTCTTGGGGCGGTTGTGGCGGGGGCGGGGTGTGAGGGATGTGTCGCGGGAAATGCGGGAGACGCGGTCAAGGGCGTTCTCGATCACCGTGGGGGGAAAGTTGCGGTCCTTAAAGAACTTGGACATCTGGGATGTGCGGGAGTGGAATGTCTTATCGTGGGAGCAGATGCGGCGGAGGCGGAGGAATTGGGAATAGGGGATGGAATTTTTGCAGGAGGGTGGGTGGGAGGAGGTGTATTCTAGGTAGCTGTGGGAGTCGGTGGGCTTGAAATGGACATCAGTTACAAGCTGGTTGCCTGAGATGGAGTCTGAGAGGTCCAGGAAGGTGAGGGATGTGCTGGAGATGGCCCAGGTGAACTGAAGGTTGGGGTGGAAGGTGACTCCTCCCACTTCCTACAGACCAAGGGGGTGGCCATGGGCACCCGCATGGGCCCCAGCTATGCCTGCCTCTTTGTAGGTTACGTGGAACAGTCCCTCTTCCGCACCTACACAGGCCCAAACCCCACCTCTTCCTCCGGTACATTGATGACTGTATCGGCGCCGCCTCTTGCTCCCCAGAGGAGCTCGAACAATTCATCCACTTCACCAACACCTTCCACCCCAACCTTCAGTTCACCTGGGCCATCTCCAGCACATCCCTCACCTTCCTGGACCTCTCAGTCTCCATCTCAGGCAACCAGCTTGTTACTGATGTCCATTTCAAGCCCACCGACTCCCACAGCTACCTAGAATACACCTCCTCCCACCCACCCTCCTGCAAAAATTCCATCCCCTATTCCCAATTCCTCCGCCTCCGCCGCATCTGCTCCCACGATAAGACATTCCACTCCCGCACATCCCAGATGTCCAAGTTCTTTAAGGACCGCAACTTTCCCCCCACGGTGATCGAGAACGCCCTTGACCGCGTCTCCCGCATTTCCCGCGACACATCCCTCACACCCCGCCCCCGCCACAACCGTCCCAAGAGGATTCCCCTCGTTCTCACACACCACCCTACCAACCTCCGGATACAACGCATTATCCTCCGACACTTCCACCATTTACAATCCGACCCCACCACCCAAGACATTTTTCCATCCCCTCCCCTGTCTGCTTTCCGGAGAGACCACTCTCTCCGTGACTCCCTTGTTCGCTCCACACTGCCCTCCAACCCCACCACACCCGGCACCTTCCCCTGCAACCGCAGGAAATGCTACACTTGTCCCCACACCTCCTCCCTCACCCCCATCCCAGGCCCCAAGATGACATTCCACATTAAGCAGAGGTTCACCTGCACATCTGCCAATGTGGTATACTGCATCCACTGTACCCGGTGCGGCTTCCTCTACATTGGGGAAACCAAGCGGAGGCTTGGGGACCGCTTTGCAGAACACCTCCGCTCAGTTCGCAACAAACAACTGCACCTCCCAGTCGCAAACCATTTCCACTCCCCCTCCCATTCTCTTGATGACATGTCCATCATGGGCCTCCTGCACTGCCACAATGATGCCACCCGAAGGTTGCAGGAACAGCAACTCATATTCCGCCTGGGAACCCTGCAGCCATATGGTATCAATGTGGACTTCACCAGTTTCAAAATCTCCCCTTCCCCTACAGCATCCCTAAACCAGCCCAGTTCATCCCCTCCCCCCACTGCACCACACAACCAGCCCAGCTCTTCCCCCCCACCCACTGCATCCCAAAACCAGTCCAACCTGTCTCTGCCTCCCTAACCGGTTCTTCCTCTCACCCATCCCTTCCTCCCACCCCAAGCCGCACCCCCAGCTACCTACTAACCTCATCCCACCTCCTTGACCTGTCCGTCTTCCCTGGACTGACCTATCTCCTCCCTACCTCCCCACCTACACCCTCTCCACCTATCTTCTTTACTCTCCATCTTCGGTCCGCCTCCCCCTCTCTCCCTATTTATTCCAGTTCCCTCCCCCCATCCCCCTCTCTGATGAAGGGTCTAGGCCCGAAACGTCAGCTTTTGTGCTCCTGAGATGCTGCTTGGCCTGCTGTGTTCATCCAGCCTCACATTTTATTATCTTGGAATCTCCAGCATCTGCAGTTCCCATTATCTCTGCTTCACTAGCTAGTTGCATTAAACAACGCTCTGCCATCCATATCTTTTTAGTACAATTATTTCCTTCAGTGTCAGGGGGGTGATTGAACTGGAAGGTCAGACATCCTTTCAGTAATCCATGAAGTCTCAAAGCCATTTATCTTCAATTGTCAGGTATCGAGACTTGGGAGATAGATGGCTAAATGTGGCTTCTGTTAACTTGTACCTCTGCTTTGTTCTGATTCCCACTTTTAATGAAGGGTGAAACTTAATCTGGTGTAGACGTATTACTGTAAAAAGTTATAATTATTGAGCATTGAATAGCCTGAGTGACATCTGGATTTTGTGCCAGTTTGATTTTTCAAATGGGCATAATGTTAATTGGATCTGGGAGTCTAAATTCTTCAGATTTTTTGCTGTAGTAGTATAAAGGGTGACAGTAAGGAGTCCTTGGAGTCTATTTCCTATGTTGAGATGTTTTCAAGTTTGGATGTTATTGTGGTTATTGTAACATGGTGATTCCAGTACTAATGTGAACCACTTAGAATTCAGCTGCAGCCTGAACAGATTTCTTTCAGATTTCAAGGTGTACAGTTGGAGGTAATTCATGTCGTTTCTAATGTCAATATTAACAGAAAAATGAGTTTGTTTGTCCTGGGAATGTCTCAAGGCCCTTGAAGGTAGTTCAGCTATTTAATCGAGTTTTTCACAAACCTGACTTTTTTTGTTTTGAATGGGTCGAGAGGTGGAGATTTTCCCAAATTGCTTGTTTATTTTTTTAATCTCTCGAAGGATGTTAACATGTCCGAGGAATGCATGCCCATGATGTGCTGCTGTTAATTGAGCTGTAATTCTAGGTGTAGAATCTGTATCCCCAGTTTGCATATTTTCAGACAATCATCATGGATAATGATCAATATTAGGATTTCTTCATGGAATTCTTTTGGGTGCTTCCATTTCTTGTCTGGAGCATTCTACCTACAGTTGCATCCTTCTTGCCTTCCTGGATAAGATCAACTAAGCCAGGATACAGTGCAAACCCCTTACGTTTTGACAATTCAGATGTATGAGGATTCTACTCAGACAGCTACCAACATGCAATGAGCACTAATATTTGAGGCCTTAATTTTATCTCCTTTATTTCAGGTCAACTGTAAGTGCAACATGAAGGTAGAAAAAAATAAGGTGGAAAAACATGAGGTTGGTGTGTGTCTTTGTTCATCTTCCAATTTGTCTGCCTAATGAAGCAACTTTTACCCTTCTGTTAAATGCTGATGGTAGTGTAACATAGAAAGGAGAGTAAGCTCATCAGTCCCTTAACTATTCTAACATTGAAGTAAATCACAGTTGGTCTTTACCTAAACCTATTTGCCCATCTTTTGCTTTGCTGCCTATATGGTTGCTTGACAAAAAATATCATCAGTGAATTTTTCTCCCCCAAAATCTTGGATCATTTGAAAATTTCAAATTTCTTACTCCTGATTTCAGATTAGTCTGACATTCCTGAATACCTCAACTAGAGGAAGGGTCATAGATGAATTAATTTAAAGGGGTTTCCCTGTGTAACGTTATAAACTAATTGGATTGATACTTTGAACATGAAGGGATGCATACGATGTTTATGCAGCTGTCCCTACATCATAACCCTTTAAACCCCAATATCATTCTGACAAACGTTTGTACTCCTCCAGGGCTAGTATTTCCTCTTGGATGTAATTGCCCAAAACTGAATGTTACATTCCAAGTGGAATCTAAAACAACTGTGTGACTGAAATAATGCTTCCTCACTTCTGTTTTCTAACTTCTCTTGCCTTGAAAGGGTAATGGTCCTCTGACTCCTTGGATTATGTAGCTGCAAGTAGGGAATGATGTACTCTGCTATTTTTCTGAAGATTTTCCGTGGATTGGGAAATCCAAGGTGAAAAAACAAATTACTCATCTTATGCAAGCCTAAGTTGTAGTTGGGTTATTCTAGGACCATAAAGGACAGGCCAGTTCCTGTCGTGGTAAAGCGATTTCTCTCCCCCCCCCCCCCCCCCCCAACCAATGGCAGTCACTGGACAGCAATTGGAGCCTGAGTGATGTGTTAACACCCTGATGGCAGCTTCAATCCAGCCAGGAAGTCAAATCCATAACCAAAAGAACTCCTCTGTGTTCTGAGCAGCGCACTTGGCAGCTTAGACATTGAGATTCTTAAATACTTTTTTTTAAATTGCACGGTCTGAAGATAATTCTAATTCACTTTCTCCTTGCTGTGTAGAATTTGGAATGCCCCTTGCGACTGGTTAAGTGTCAATACTGTGAACTAGAGCTGGCATTCAATAAATCTGAAGAACATGCTGATTATTGTGGATCGAGGACTGAACCTTGTGCAGCTTGTGGTCGCAATGTCCTGGTCAAAGATGTAAATGTGCACCACACTTCCTGTGGCAAAGATGTTGAAGAAAAAAACAACAACCATATCAAAAGATCTGAATATCGCTTTGAAGATGATGTTGGGACTTGGTTTGAAAACCAACCATTTGGGATCATTCATCAGGTTGAGGAGAACCGTATTAGGGCCAGGCCAAGAATTTCTAGACAATTGGAAGCCAAAGTTTATGGAAACAGAGAAACAGGATTTTCAGTGAGGGGGTCAGATAGGAGAAATCTACTGACCACAGGTAGAGACCAGAATCAAGGTAAGTAGTGAATATCTCGAATTGGAAATAGTCAACAATTTGAGCTTTAAGCTGTGGGAGGAGCTAGAAGTAGCTAAGTAGAGAATTTGTGGTACAGAATTGCACAGGTGCAACAGTTGTTGGCTTGCTGTTAGCTGCATTGATACTTTAATGTTTGTGTGAGAGATTCTGCAACTTTACTGAGTGGTGGAATTAAGCAAATGGAGAAGTGTGTATATTGATCTTGGTAGACTTAACAATTTTTAAGGATGTTTCCGGTTTTGCAGATGGTACACCCAGCTAAGTATACTAAAAACACTGCCCTGTATATTTTTACGCAAGTGGTAACTGTTGAGTCGCACCAATCCTACCACCTGTTCAATAAGAATATTTGAATGGTATTGAATGGTATAGAAAGTATGTGTGTATAAGTCACTTGGATTTGCAACAGTGGTATTCTGCAGTCTGTAAATCTTCAACCTTCTAATGAAAGACAAAAATACAAGCTGAAGTGAAACATTTCATTGCTAAGAAAAGAGCCAATCTAGTTTGTATAAATGATTTGGATGAGAATTTAGGAGACATGGTTAGTAAGTTTGTGGATGGCACTAAATGTGGTGGTGTAGTGGATAGTGAAGGTTATCTAAAATTGCAACGAGTACATGATCAGTTGGATCTGAGGAGTTACAGATGGAATTTTAATTTGGACAAATGCAATGTAGTGTATTGCGATAAAACAAACAAGGGCAGGACTCTTGACAATTAATGGTAGAGCCCTGTGTTGTGTCGTAGGGGTTCAGGTACATACTTTTGAAAGTTATCACATGTAAACAGAGGTTCAGAAGGTTTCAGCACACCTTGTCTTCATTGCTCAGACCATTGTGGTCAGAAGTTGGGATGTCATGTTGAGATAGTAGAGAATGTTGGTGAGGCCTCATTTTTGGAGTACTTCATCCAGTTCTGGTCATCCTATTCTTGGAACAATATTATTAAATTGGAGAGGGTTCAGACAAGATTTACCGGGATGTTGTCAGGAATAGAAGTTTGAGTTATAAAGATAAGCTACGACTTTTCACTAGAATGTAGGGGGTTGACGGATGACGTTTTACAGGGGTTTATAAAATTATGAGGAGAGTAAATAAGGTGAATAGCAAGTCTATCTTCCCAGAGTGGGGGAGTTCAAAACTAGGGGGGTGCTTTTAAGGAGAGAGGAGGAAGGTATTTTAGAAAAAGGATCTGAGGGCCAAATTTAGGTTGTGGTCAATGTATGTAATGAACTGCCAGAGGAAATGATGAATACAGGTACAGTTAAACATGAAAGAAAATTTGGATCAGTACATGAATAGGAAAGGTTGAAATGGATGTGGGCCAAACACAGGCAAATGGGATGAGTTTGATTCGGGAGCACGGTTGGTGTGGACTAGTTGGATCAAGAGGTCTTTTTGCAAGCTGATTCCTGTGACAGTTCTTGAATTGAATATTCCAAAACTGTGGCCTACAAATTAGTAATCTGTAGTAATATCTGTCATTACGCTTTTTTTCTAGCATTGTTCAAGGACTAGTTTATGAAGGAGGGAAGTATTCAATGCCTATTTTGTTTTATCTTTGCTGAATTTGTTAATTGGTTTAAGGCTAATGTTAAATTCATATTTATCCCTTGTAATAATGGAAATCTGTGTTTGAGGTGGATTGAAATTATACTCTGTGGGTGGGGACATTGCTAAATCTGTCTTTGTTCCAACACTCTCAGTTTGCCATGTTAGACCTCCAGTATTGAGTTGAATCCCACTGCGGTCAATCCTTGTTGTTTTCTTGATTTGAAATCAGCTAACCTAATCCTGACTAAATCTTTGAATTGTGATTTTAACACTCATATTTCCTATTGGTTTTGTAGCCAGCCTAATGAGGACTGAAAGAAATAATTTGACAGATGCTGCAAGTCCAGGGCAAGTGGATGCCAACTCTAACCTGGATTACTTGCTTGCTCTCAGTCTCCAAAATGAAAACACTGATGGAGGAGAGTGGCTACCTTTATGGGAGGATACTCTGTCTGATTACAAATGCCCAGAGCGGCAAAATATTATGGGCATCCTCAACAATCAGTCTCCATCTGATATATTCCCAACTTCTGTAAATGCCCATGAAGAAGTAACAAGTAAGTGGTTATGAGGAAGTGTCTGGCGTTAATTAATCAGTACATATTCTGTTTAGTAGTGTAATCATACAGTACAGTATCTAGCTAAGGTAAGAGTATGCCTCAGGGGTGTTAGGCTAATACCTGTTTGCCAGCCAGATTGAGTACCCAATAATGTGTACTTTGTCACTCTTTTTCAGAGGCAGACTGGCATATTTGGTGAGGAAAGGTCAGGTATGAATTAATACCCTGCCTTCGCTTGTGGAGAGGAAGTAAACATAGAGTTACAGAAAAAATTCTGATTTGGTTTATCTTTCCTTTGAAAAGTAATAAACAACACTGGTTCTATATTTTACCTGTCAGCTTTTCTTTCAAACTATTTCTCGGGGTGGGGCGGCGGTGGAGATGGGGTGGAGTAATGGCTTCTGCAAATTTAACTTCCAGTTTCAAACTTACTGACCGACAGTGTCAAACCTGTGGTTGGAAATCTTACTCTCCATGCGTTCTTTTATTCTTCTCACTGGCATCAGATGAGATGGTACTGACATGTTGATTTTTTAAAAACTTGCTATAGTGATTCATCATTAAGCTCGTCAATAAAACTAACTACAGCTTGCAAGGTAGTAGTTTTCATGGTACGTTATACAAATTAATGTTTGTGGAAAGTTTGAAATTTTGGATAGACTACTTCATTTGTCTGTTCCTTTATTCTTGTGATTGTTCAACAAGAATGGCTGAAACAAGAGCTAGCAACTTTCTCGTTCAAAAATGATTTGAGCCATATGTAACTGCTATCTCGAATAGATGTCAAGCAGCTTGAACATTGGACAGAAGGTCAAAATATCATTTTTGTTTTCTTCTGTAAGCTCCTCCTGGGCTTTATTCAGGTGTTACTGTTTGGATTTCAGGGCTCCATTTTTCATTTACACCAACATTTTTATTAGGTAATGAGCTCTTCTAATATTACCTTACCTATTTGTATCTGACATTTGGACATGCACAGTTGCAAAATTAGAATTTACGAATATATTCAATTGTCACTGCTGTACTTAACTAAAAACCGCAATGTGCGAAAGCATTACTTTGAAGCACTGCACTATTTCAAGTGGCACAAGATAATTGGCATATGTGAGTAACAAATATATATTTTAAAAAAACTGACATAGTAACGCACAAAGTTACCATAATGTGTTCTGTAAACTGGCGAGGTCACAGCTAAACAATTGCGTGCTGGATTAATTCTCCCCAATGTAGAGTCTGCACTTGGTCATTTCCAGTATGACATGCTTTAAGATATGATAGCTCAACATAAATATTAATCTTTATGATCCAAAACTGTTCAGTATTCGATTATCCAATTGACAGTGCTTAATTCAAGATTAACGTTTAGGTATGCACTACTTTTTGAAAGGTTTAAAACTGTTCCTGTCTTGGCAGTTTTTTTCCCCCTGCCCACTTTGCAATCCCTTCTCCCTACCCCCTCCGTCCATCTCCAAAGGTTCTCTACCACAGTTGGTGCTGATGTGCTCTCAGATCCTAGCTCCAGCTGCAGACGTGACTTTCTCCTGATTGGTTGTCCCTATAATCAAATTTTCCTTGGCAATTTGGTCAATTTCAAAAGCCAAATTCGCCCTTTGCCCTCAAGTATTTTGAGTGTTGCAGTGGGCATTCATTCATGGGTAATTCTAGTTGTGTGGCCAGATGGGTTGCTACAGAATTCAACCGTGGATTGAGTCACTGGGGAAAACCTTGAAATTCCACTTTATAGATTTCACAGGGAAGCTAGCAGGAATTCAATAGAGATAATGGGAACTTGTGTTGGTCCCAAAAAGCGCTCAATGTAGTAAATTAGAAACCACCAACACTAAATCATTCTCGAAGGTTTAGTTTGACATGGCAAACTATGTACATTTCATCTGACAAAGTATATACCATAGTAACTGCAGCAGTTCTCATTGAAATTATTACAGCAATACTTTCTTTAGTCACTCTTGGGATCTGGGTGTCACTGGCTAACCAACATTTATTGTCCATTCCTTGTTACCCTTGAGGGTGCTGAATTACTGCCTTGAACTGCTACAGTCAAAGTAGTGCCCTTAGGGAGGGAATTCCAGGATTTTGACCCAGCAACAGATCATGTTTCAAAGTCAGTCAGGATGGTGAGTGGCTAGGGGTAGAACTTGCAGGTGGTGTTCCCGCATACCTGCTGCTTTTACCCTTCTAGATGGAATTGGTCATGTGTTTGGAAGGTGCTCTTTTAAGGTTTTTGAATTTCTGGCAGTGCCTCTTGTGGGTGGTACACAGTGCTGCTTCTGAATGTTAGTGTTGAAGCAGATGCTTGTGGATGTGGTGCCAGTCTTTCTCCTGGATAGTGTCAAGTTTCTTGTGTTGTTGGAGCTGCGTCCATCAAGTCAGGTGAGGAGTGTTCTATCACATTCCTAACGTGTGCGTTGTAGATGGTGGACTGGCTTTAGAGTCAGGAAGTCAATTACTTGTCACGAAAACCCTAGCTTCTGCCTTTTCTTTGAAGTCACTGTTTACATGGTAAGTCCTGTTGATTTTTTTTTGGTCACTAGTAAGTCCCATTCGAGTTTCTGGCTCATGATACTTTCAAATCTTTAACTTTCCAGATTTGCTACTTTTTGCTTCATGTTCTTTTTGCCATATGCCATTACAAAGATGCAACACTGTGTATAGATAATTTTATCTGTCATCTTATGACTCTTAATCAAATGAGATACTCGACCTAATCTGGATTTGAGTTAATGCCAGCTGTCTCTCCCATTTGGTTTTATCCACTAGAGAGTAGGTAAATTGCATATTTTGTTTTGTGCTCTTAATTAAACAAAGAAGGATTAACACAACTCCGTTTCACCTTCAAATTAAGTTGTAAATATGCATACAGAATTTTTCCACTGATTACAGATAATGTGGGACTTGATGTTCAGATTGGAAGTCGACTAGTAATCGGGGTTTGAGGTCAGCCTATTAGGAAGAGAGTTTCTCAAACTAATTTGAATGACACTGGAAGGTGTTGCTCATGTCATCAGTACACACTGAACATACTCTCTGATTAGGCCACGCTATTTGAACCAGTAAGGGATTGCCTGTTAATGATGGGTCATTGCTGAAAAAAGGCATTTTGTTCAAGCTTCTCCATGCACTCATCAGGACATTATGCAATTGGAGGGAAAACCAAGATCTACACTGAGAGGAAAGTGCTGAATGGCTGGGAAATGAAATGCTATTGATGGAGGCATCGTCATGGTGAATGCACCCTTTTAAGTTGGTTGATAGTTAACTGCCAAGCAAGTGAAATCAACTTGTGCTATATTTAGCAAATCTTATTTAAACCTGAAAATCTCAATGACACCCTGCTTGTTCTATTTTCTTTCATCTCAAGGATTCACCTCTACTCTATAGTGCCTTTCGGGTTTCCAAACTTCCTATTCCAAACTAAGATGTGCCACAGATTTTGGGAATTGACTGAGTGTCCTCAGTTTCCCAGTGTTTTTAAGAATTTGAACTCCTATTAAACTTTGGGGTCATTTTTACTACATTTACCAAGCAGATCTGACCATTTTAATTCCAGATGCACTTGGCCTTATTAGAAATGTTTGTTTGCTTGATGATAACTTGGGGGAATAGTCCTGATTGCAAGTGGCCTGTATGTTTCTTGTGTTCTGGAGGTTGGTCAATACCATATTTGCTGTCCATGTTTTGTGTTTTTTTTTTTTGCTTTACAATATCCAGTTGAACATATTTGGGATAAGATCCTTCAGAAGTTTATTTATGCACACAACAAGGGCTAACTAGTACTTGTAAGATGTGAATAATGCCATATGGTATTGGTTAATTTTGCATCAAGAATTAAATAACGAGAAGATGGGATTTGAATATGTTGATGAATATGCTTTTTCTTTGCATAATCCCCAGTCCCAAATTCTATATTACTTTGCAATTGTTTTCATGTATCCAGCCTTCCTCATGAACATGGATGAGCACACCTTTCATAAGCCTCTCTTTTGGGAGAGCTTTGTGCTTAAATATCATTATGGTCTTCAATTATCCGTTTGCTGTAGAAGATGGAACCACTGTGCAATACTTATTATTGTGACCGGTAGTCTCAAGAAAAAAAGGTTTGCGCCAGTTTTAGTAATGGTAATCTTTGGGTTGAATTGCGTTGTTCTGTGTTGGATACATGCATGAAACATTCTTAATGTTGGATGACCAAACAGTGGAAATTGATTAACTTTGGATTCAGACTTGGCCTTATTAGAAATGTTTTTGGTGGCATGCTAGCGTGGCATTTTGTGTACACCATCTGGCACAGACAGGCCTTGAATTCTGATTTGCCAACTTTGATTTCAGAGGGTGTTGAGTTGGATGCCTCCATTAACATGATTATTTTGATGCTTATAATACACTCTGCAAATTTGTTTTCTAGTTTAAGTTAAGCTGAGTACTTTTTATTCTCAATGTCTCATGATAGATGTGATATTTGTCAATCTTGTTATTTGGCTGAGGGGAAAATCTAAAGTTTAACATATTTTGCCTCAAAGTTAATGAGCAGTTGTAATTTATAGTCATACTGTGGTTTACATCTGTCATTCTGAATTTAAATCTGAATTAAATAGGAATAGATGAGTTATGGTCATGTTTCATCAGTCTCCTTGAGAGTAATTTTAAGTTTTGTGTTTGCTAATTGAACACTTTTTTTCCCCCTCTTTTAGATGTCACAATGTTACCTTGTGAGTTCTGTGAAGAACTGTTCCCCGAAGAGGAATTAATTATTCACCAGGTTTGTTTTTATCAGTGTCCATTCTCACAATCAGGAACGATACTATGAACCTGTAGTAAATCTAATTTCAAGTATTTCTGGTATTTTCTCCAGTGATGATTATCAAAACTAATGAAAAGTTAATGCTAAAAATGTTGTTCATCAGTATGTTTTATCCTATCTTACTTGATTGCTAGCATGGCATTTTTCCTTCATTTTGTATAGAATGTAGACTTTTTAATAGCAGTCTATGAAGGCAACTACCTATAACGTTTATCAGTTGACCACCAAGGTCAAGTAGTGAGCAATGGGGAGACATGTTTATTCCGTTATTTGAGAAGAATGTTACTTGAAAGTGAGAAGGGTCCCGACCCGAAACCTCAAGCTTTCCTGCTCCTCTGCTGCTTGGCTGCTGTGGTCATCCAGCTTCACACCGCGTTATTCCTTGAAAGTGAGGTAGTTTTGGTGAGTTTCATTGAACAAGGTTCAACTCAAGTTTGTCCTATTTAGTTCAGTTATTTTATAACTGCTTGATCAATGCAAGGAGAATACCATGACTGACTTCCGTCTCTCTTCCATCCTCTCCATGTTCTTTATTTTACACCACTTAGTTAAGTATGTAATGTTGCTATGACCTTGATTGTGATAGCATAGAACAAAGGGAAAAAAATATTGACACCTGTAACCAACGCCCCCAATCTGATTTCTTTTCATATGTGACCCGTTCAGTTATGTGCATGGATTTGAGCATGGAAGTAACTGTGTAGATCTGTCTCGTGCTTGGGAATTTTCAGGTAGGGCAGCTTGGCAAACGTTGCCTGTATGGGATTGAAAATGAGCAATTATGAATACAAATATAACTCTATTCATAAATTCAAAAAAATGTAGAAGATGCTGCTTTACCTGAAGAGGGGTAAAAATGTGAAAGGTCACAGAGCATGAAACAATTGAAGCAAGTCGCCTACATGTATTTAAGGGGGAACTAGATAAGTGGAGAACAGAAGAATCATTAGCAGTCACTCTAATAAATTTTGTCCACCTGAAATCCATGACCAGTGTCGCAGAATTTTCTGTCCTTGTATGGCTGATGACCCCAATCCAGAGCTGTATCTTTGACTGCAGAGAATTGGCAGGTGTTTTAAGGAAGTAGATTTGGTCCTTGAGATGGTTGGCATTTCTTTCTCCTGCCAAAGAATACTCTCAAAGAATTGTGCCCCTTCACACTGGAGATTGTTCCAAGTTCATTCCTGTGAATGAGGGAGTGTCCTGCATTGACATGTGTTGTATTTCTTGAGGGAAGCCTTCAGAAGTCAGGAAGATCCCTTGTGGAACAATACTTGGTCCCTCCGTTTTATCTGTGTGTTGTTCTGTAGCAACTGTCACAGATGACATCTTGCTTTCCCCTTTCATCACATGCTTTAACCCCTTTGCATCTTTGTCATAGTGTGTCGAATGGCTAATCTTGGGTAGGCTGTAAATTTGCTTTAGGTAAACATTGGGAAAATTTGAAATCACCGGCTTTAACCCTCATTGCAAAACTGCCCCATGACACTGATTCCATCCTTCTCCCTGGTTATTATCTCAAGTTAAAGTACACTTGTAACAGTATTTGCGCTCTCTTCAAATCTAAGATGTGACCTCTCCACAGATAACGCTTTGTTTGATTTTATGTTAAATCATCCACCTTCCTACTGGCAGAGAAGACCCTCGTGCATGGCTTTATCTCCACACTACAATGCCTTGCTGGCCAAACTTTCACTCTTCTTCACCTGGAAACTTTGTTTCCTTAATCCTTGACTGCAAGAAATGCTGTGCACTTACTCTCAGGCCAAAACTAACCTCGTGGTCTCCTAGTGCTTCTAATTTACGCTTTGTTGTGATCATGTTTAAATCTCTTCCCCCTGTTCTTACCTCGTTTCAACTAATATTTTCTGTCCTAAAACTACCATACAACAATCCTCCCTACCTCTATCTGATCTCTTGTGCTTTCTCCAATCTTTACTACATCACTGTCAGGCTTGTCTCAATTTGCCAAGGCTTCACAATTGCATTACCCCTCCAACTCCTTTTTCATTTAATGTTGCTTAAAATTAAAAACTTTGTCACCCTCCTAAATTCTTCTTTGGCTTGCTGACTGTATTACTTTGCATAATCAAACAATGCGTTTTGAGCCATTTTGCAATATTAAAGATGCTATATCAGTACAAGTTGTTTGTGTAATAATATAGATTAAGGATTGCCAGCAAGGTCAGACTTGAAGACTGGAAGTCAATGACTTAGTGATATTATCGTTAGATTATTAATCGAGAAACTTGGCCCACATTACTGGGACATGGCTTTGAATCCCGCCATGGCAGATAATGGAATTTGAATTCACTGAAGAATCTGGAATTAGCAGTCTAATGATAACCATAAAACAACTGTCGATTGCTGAAAAACCCTTCTGGTTGTCTAAGTCCTTTTAGGGAAGGAAATCTGTCATCTTTGCAATTTCTGCCCTACATATGACTTCGGAGCCACAGCAATGTGGTTTGTTAACTGCCTTCTGGGCAGTTAGGGATGGGCAATAAATACTGGCCTCGCTAGACATGCCCACAACCCACGAGTGAATAAATTTACAGAAAAATTCACGTTAGGTGTGTATTGCTTGAGATGGAAAGACAATGAATTTCACACAGGATCGTGTAAGCACTTTAGTCATTCTGCAGGCGATTTGGATAGGAACAACTACTTTAAAACAAAATCAGTTACAGTTGTGAGCAAATGAAGTCTGATTTGATAAACTTATACATTGACACTTGATTTTTTTGTTTCCTTTTTTTTTAGTGAAGCAGTTGATGTATCATTTTTGTTTTAAACAGACTGGCTGTAACCCAGTAAGTGCCTTTGCATCATTCAGTAAAAGTACCACACTTATACCACCACTACAAAGGGTCTCCGTTCCCAGGACAAATGATATTTTTTCTCATCGTCAGCGTGCGAATCCTGAATTATTTTCAGAAGACTACACACTGCCATCATTTAGCCCATTTGTGGGTTCCAGTGATGGAGACGTCATGATTCCGTGTGAGTTCTGTGGTATCGCATTAGAGGAAGATATGCTATATCATCATCAGGTAAAAAAATTATTTCACCAAAACTTCTTGCCCTGCACTACAGCTAATTAATATTGACTGAGTATTTGAGCTTCATTCGCCAGAAGCATGTACCTTTTGTGAGAAGAATCTTGTTTCCACGCGCACCATGTTTTTAATATTCTAGCCAGTAGTGTGCAAGGTTCTAATTCATCTGTTTAATAGGTTGCATGGTTTTGCCATCTAATTTGAAACCATTTTGTAATGTATCTCAAGTATATGTTCTATCATACAAGTGAATGTGATAGAATCAGATGGGGGATTGAATCATATCCTCCTGGGTTTTTTTCCTGGTATGGCATTTGTATCTTTGACTGTGGCAGTATTGAGAGATCGCAAGTACTCTCCCTCCTTGTCAGAAGTGCTCAAGTTCTTATTTCATAAACTTATGCTACCAGCCAGACCACTTCAACCTTGAATAGGTTCTGTCACTGGCAGCAACATAAATCCAAGTTAGTATCTCTTCTTCAGCTAGCGGCTCTGGTACAACATTCTATACTGCTTAAATCTGTGGTCGGGGTTTTGGATGGTGTGAATGAACCCATATTGAAGGCACACTTTTTTTTAGAACTAGCAGTTTTATTTTAAACCCGTAATCAGCCTAACTTAAAATCTGGAATATAAGCATGAATAAACCAAAACTTGACTTTCTGAGAAAGTGCTGTCTGCCTTTGATTATACATGAACATATTGCCAGTAACTTTTTTACTCCCCTCTGTTACCAGGATCAGTGTGATTTGCGACCACCAACAGCAAGACCACCTGACCAAGAAATCAATCAGCCTTTCTTAGTCACCAATACTGAGACAAGAGAACCTCCACAAGTGCCCACTCAGCGACAGAGACGCCAAGGTAAATGGAAAAGGTGCCAGTATGTTTTTCACATGGCGTGAGGGAGAGAATGTGCAAATGTTAGTCATTTGCTGCCTAGGCAGAAACATGAAAATAGTCCTTCTTTAAACAAGAACCTTCATGTTGGGAGTTAGTGGACTGATTGTTCAGCCCTCCCAATCCTACAGTGCTCTAACTTCTCTGAACTTTACAATATAATCCAATGCCAGGCAGGTACAACTTTTTACACTCCTTGCTTGTTTCCCAGCTCAGACAGTAATGTAATCATGTCTGTCCTTCTGTCAGAGCTGATATCAGTTAAATGTAAAAGCCATTTTATTTCAGTAGAGAATTACCAAACCAACCAATTCACAGCTACTGAATAATTGAGGCATCTATGAAATTTTAGTTTTGGTTTTTGTATGAGCTAACTTGAGCTTGGTGCCTATTTTAAATGTATGGGTGAATAAACCTTTTCTGAAGAATAGCTACTGATATCTACTCAACAATGTGTGGGGAAAATTGATCGTGGATGCTGTCTACAAAAATCTGGGCAAATTCAACACTGCCCACTACTGCCCTGTCAATCTACCATCTAGGTAATGGAGCCGGATCATTGGTAGTTGTATAAGACAACACTTGCTCAATAACCACTATCTCCTGTGCTTCATTTGGGTTCTGCCAGGACCATTCAGCACAGACTTCATGATACTTAGCCCAAGCATGGACAAAAGAACTATATTCTGGTGTTGGGGTGAGAGTGTTTGCCTTTAACATTGAGGCAGCATTTTACAGACTCTGGCATCAAGATGTTCTTACAAACCCAAAGCTAATGGGTGGGGTGGGAGAGGAGGAGATACTCACGCACTGGAGTCATGCCTAGCATACAAGGTGATTTGTGTCAGAGTTCCTCACTACATTCATTTCCAACTGCCTGCCTCTGGGTCTGTCTTCACATCAGAAGATTAGGAGCACTATTCCTGATTCAAAAAATACTGAAGCAGTCCACGTTGATATGCAGTCTTATGTGATAGGTGGCTAGTAACTTTTATAGCAGAAGTGCAAGGCAAAGATCATCTTCAGTTGTAGAGAGCCATAATTGTGACATTCAGTGGTTTTACCAGTACTGAATCCTACTTGTAGGATTATCATTTGACCAGGAACTGAACTGGACCAGCTAGATTAATACTGTGACTACAAGACCGATACAAGAAGCTGGGCATTTTGTGATGCACAACTCCCTCCTTGACTCTCAGAAACCTTTTTCATCTACAAGATACAACTTGAGTATGATGGAATATGTGCTACTTTTCTAGATGAGTACAGCTCCAACAACACTTGCAGCTTGACATGATTCAAGGCAAAAGAATGTGCATGAATGGTACCCATCTACCACTGTATCGTACAAAATGCTGTGCAATGAGTGGCCAAAGCTCTTTAACCACATCTTCCAAACCTGTGACCTCAGCCCCCTCCAAAGGATAAAGGCAACAGATGTCTGGAAATGCTTCCAGCTGCATGTTCCCCTTCAAGCTGCAATTTCCTGACTTGAAATTAATTGCAGTTCTTTTGTTGCCACTGGGTCAAAATCCTGAAACTACTTTCCTTACAGAACAGTTGATGTACCTTCAGCATATAGACTGCAGAAGTTAAAGATGGCTCATCAATACTACCGTTTTGAGGGCAGGTGGACAAGGGCAATAGATGCTGACTTGGCTAGTAACACTGATCCTGTGATTAACTTAAAACTGATTATGGCAGAGTGGATGGTTTCCATGTTGTGTTTATGTAAATTACTTGGAGCACATTGTGTTTGTGCTTACGGAGTTCTGAAACAAAAATGTTCTTTGTAAATTGATACTTTCCATGTTTTTCATGATTTATGTTCTGAATGCAGGAGATGTCAGGCCAAATTATTTTTCTCATCTGGATGATGTCCAGGCAAGACCAGCGATTCGACCTGCAGTTAGAACAAAGCCAGCAGGAGCTCCAGCGACGTTCAGACAGGGGATTGGTGCCCAGAAACCTCTAGCAAGTCAAGATACGGAGGCCAGCACCCTAAATACCAGAAGTGTAAAGCTTCCCAACAGAGAAACCTCTGAATTGAGGCGGCGGGCTCGGAAACCCCTGGAATCATCTGTGGGCTCAGTTCGTCCTATTGGAGATGTATTCCCAGAAGGCTACAAATCCAACTTTCCTCATGCACCCACTGCTAGATCCAGGTGAAAGTGTGTTCAACAATAGGGCCAAGTAAACAAGCATCTAGATCATTTTAAATATCATCCATTTTAAAAACCAAGTCTACTCACCTGTGGGATGCAAATAGATTTTTCTTCTTGGCATTTTGACTTCTAGAAACTGGTTGTAGGGATGATGGAAAAATGGGCTTTTCCATGATGGTTGACTGCCCTAAAAGCATTTCCCATTTTATGGAGTTGATATGGACCAAGAAAGCCAGGATTCTTGCTTCTAATCCCTGACCAGTGACCCCTCCCTCTGAAAATGCATATGGTGTTCAGGTGAGGACTGTATTGGGCTCTGTTATAGTGCCATCCAGCTTATTATTAATTGGCAAGACTCAGTTTGGACTTTGATCTCAATAGAAACTTGGATGTGATAGACTTTATATGCAGAGCATCCAATAAGTTATGCTCCACTGGTCAACACCTTCTGGAGAGCAGGGTTGAAAAGTAGAGGGGGATGTATGCCCTCTTGTTCGAAGTGTTCAAAGCTGCATTTTGTTTTGGCATCCCTCCTGTCCTGTGTCGCCACCTCATTCAAACTGTTCAGATGCTGGTTTGCTTATCCCTTTGGATTGTGGTTCTGTTTTATACTAAGTTTTGACATTATTTGGTGACTCTTCTGTTTCATTTGCTTTTGTACTGTTCTAGTGCATACACTGATTTGACATGATACCCTACACGATGTATTTCTCCTGTTGCGGTCTGAGTAGCTCAGTTGCTCACCACTTCATGTAAGAATTTTCCATGAAAAAGAACTATCTGTTTCCGTTTCTTTTCCAATGTTATATCACTGAACAACGAGTGCAAAGTTTGTGAAACCGGAGAAGCATTTGGAGTTTGGGAGAGGTTATTTCTAGTGCTGGTTCTTTATGGTTATCCTGACTGTATTTAGTGAACATCAAATGAAGAAATAATGCCTTCCATGGTAAAATAGCTTGCTGCCTCTTTCTGCCCAAGTTTGGCATGAAACTGAATTATTGGTCCTGTAGAATCATAATTATTGTATGGATAGGGAGAAAGTTTGATGCAGGAGAAAGAGAGCAATTCCCTTTTTACTTTTTAAAAAAAGTGCAGACTTCTGACTTGAGAATCATGTGACCTTTGTATTTGCTCCTGTCTTGAACAGCTATGAAGTTGTTTCTGTCTCAACTGCATCCATTTTAAAAGAAGCAACAGTGTCCCCAATGGTAATTATATTTATTGTAAACTGGGAATTCAGTCCTCCAGCATAAATAGATGTAGGAGTTTCTGACAATGTAGCTAAAGCACCTGTTCCCAATATCTATGTCAGACCAATGCCTTAAGTTCAAGCATGAGAATAAATTGTTTTACAGATTTCAACTTTCTTGTCAAATTTTCAGCATTCTGCCTGTCTGGGGAAATTCAGCTTGGTGCTGAATAGCCCAAAAGACTCCTCTTGTGGAAAAGTGTAAAGATTGTGTTGCTTGAATGTATTAAACACTTGTGCCTCCAGAGCTCTGGATTAAAATAGTCATTAATAGAGAAAATGGTGGCAAGACTGGGACAACTTGGGATCAGGCACTTTGTTTGTCATTCCTGAGTGGAAGTAAGAACCAGGAGAAGGAGTAGGCCGTACGGCTTGTTGAGCCTGCTCCACCATTTCCTGAGATCATCGTTGATCTTTGACCTTAATTCTTCTTTTCTACCAGATCTTGGATTCCTTAAAATTGTAAAAATCCGTGAGATTTTTAACAATGGAGTGTCTGCAGTCTCCTCTGGAGAATTCCAAAGATTTATGGTCTACTGATTGAAATGAGGAGATCTTTTATTTCCAGTATTAAATGATCAATCCCTTATCCTGAGACTGTGGTCTGATCAGTCAGGAGAAAGTGCCTCAGCATTATGGTCAGGTTCTGTCATGCTCTTTCTTTCAATAAGACTTATTTCTCCTTTTGCTAAACTGCAGGGATTCTACTTAGTCTCACCTCCGACTACTCTTCCAGTCCTAAATCAATCTAGTGAATCTGTTTGCTGTGTCTCTCTTTTTAAGATGAGTATACCATTCATCCATACCATTGGGAGAGGTTATTTCTAGTGCTGGTTCTTTATGGTTATCCTGACTGTATTTAGTGAACATCAAATGAAGAAATAATGCCTTCCATGGTAAAATAGCTTGCTGCCTCTTTCTGCCCAAGTTTGGCATGAAACTGAATTATTGGTCCTGTAGAATCATAATTATTGTATGGATAGGGAGAAAGTTTGATGCAGGAGAAAGCATGGAGGCATGGAGGCTCAGTCCTACCAAAGCCTTGTTATCTGTAATTGCACATCTGAAATGTAGTAGTACAATACTCAGGCTTGGTGCAAATCATTGCTTTCCCAAATGCCTACTGTTGGTGCAAGATTCCTTTCTGAAGGAGACCCAATTCCACTGGACCTCACTGAAGTTTCGATCCCTTTAAAAACAAAAATTATGTATACCAAAGTGAGTAACATGACATTTCATTCTGCTTTTCTTTCCACGGATGCAGAGTATCTCCAGCACTTTATTAATATTGCTTTGTAGTCTGTCTCATTGCCTACACATTAACCTGTCGACATCCCATCTCTTTATACCTTTTCCATAGCTGATATTTTCACTTTCTCTGAATCATCATTGAATTTGGATACTTTGCACTGTAATGACTTAGATGAAGAAACATGGATTGTAAATCAAGTTTTTTTCCAAGGGTTTTGAATGGAGATTTTTTGAAATCTAGTTCAACAGACCTGTTTTCTCTACAAACTACAAACACTAGAAACTCAAGCTTTCTCTATCTAACCATGACTTCTTGATTCATTACTTTTTTTTTCGCCAGATCTTTTCAGTTTGGCATATGTCCTGCTCTGTCAGTCTTGGATCTTTGCTTTTGGTGAGATTTCCAAGCAAAGATCAGTGTTCTGATTCTTTAGCTGGATGATCTGTATTACACATGACCTGTGTTTAGTAGGGCGGATTGTTCTTATTTTTGCTGGCTTTAAGTCTTGTGTTTTACTTTTCAGTCTGAGAACAGAAGGATCCAGGGTTTCCAGGAGCACAGTTCCTCCAATCTCAAGGAGCAGAATTCCAGGAATAAAGGTGAACTTTTAAGATCAAATTTGAGCAGGGGCTTGGGAAATATGATGTTTGATTTCAAGAAAGATGGTCATTTTAAAAAAAATTCTCCTATACATTTCCTGTTGAATGCAGTTTCTCTTATTTCCTGCTATGGAGATATTCTTGTTTTCCCCTCAACCCCCAAATGTTCCCAACCACTGTTGATATTCCTGCTTCGGTATTAACTACATGTTGATTCTTGTTTGTAAGACAAGGCTCAGTATTCCAGATGGACTAATGTGTATCAACTTTCTAGAAGCTGATCAGGGCTTTACCCAGAAGATTTCAGTATTATCTAAACACCAGTATGTTTTGTTTCTCTCCTAAAGTTGTCTAGCTTGGAGTGTCATTCCCTAGACACTGGTGGTACTTTGGATATGTGACTTGCAGCATTATATGTTGGGAAATAGTCAGACTTCAGGGAGCGTTGTAATCTCCATAGAAATAATGACAAATAATTCAAACCTCCAATGATCGATTATAAGGATCACATGCCATGGTTTCAAGTTTTGAGACTTTTTGTTTTTACTGTAACAGAACTAAAAGAAACCTTGATTCCACATTATTTTGATAAGCAATTTGTGTTCTTTTTTTCTAAAAAATTATGCCATCTACTTTTAAAATGGCCAAAATGCCCAATTATACTTTTTAACTCAGTCCCTCAGGTGGATACTTCGTTCTCTGGAATCCAGTCTAAAGCTATTCTCTGCTCCTGCTAACTTGCCTCCTTTTTTCCTCTCCTTCCCCTCCTTAACTTCTCCCCGGACTGACTCAATTCCCTGA
Organism: Stegostoma tigrinum; assembly: GCF_030684315.1. Taxonomy (NCBI): domain Eukaryota; kingdom Metazoa; phylum Chordata; class Chondrichthyes; order Orectolobiformes; family Stegostomatidae; genus Stegostoma; species Stegostoma tigrinum. The sequence continues at coordinate 14,790,202 of NC_081379.1, forward strand.
CGATCTCTTCCCTCTAATCAAAGCTGGCACAACTTACAGTCTCATTTACATGGTTATGTTTTAAATTCAAGAGCTTTCTCCATGGTGAACAATTTTGAGACCTGCTGCCTCTCTTTGCTCTGTCTCAGGCTTTTGAGGACTGATCTGTTTGAAGTGTCCATGCACTGGAGATATCTTAACTCCATTATATCTTGAAATTAAATAGACAATTTGAAGTGTGATCATTTGCAGGACCTCACATTCTGAACACTACGTTGTAAGACTATGAGATTAGTTGTTTACTTGGTCATCTCTAATCCCCCTGTTGTCCACAGATGTAAACCTCTTTTATGTTATTCCTGGGAAATACTCTTAATCAGGCCAGCCCAAGCTCTTGGGATCTGATCTGAATTAAGTCTAATGACCTGTAAAGCAGTGGCTGTGTCGAAGCAACAGTCTTTTCTTAAAAAAAAGAGTAATGATCATCTGGGACTGGAACCTTGATTCTCCACATTCATTAATGTGAAGACATATATTTTCTAGATAATTGTCAGACAACTGTGTACCAAAAGTGGCCAAGTACTTTTTTTGAGAATTGGGATAATTAATCCTTTGTCACTGTGTTTCTTGATTACTGCTTGTGATTCCCTGAAAATTGTTGCCAACCTACATATTTTAAACTTAGAAAAATTTTCTTTTCAAAGTCTGGTGCCTAGCCAAATAGGTGATGCTCCCTAAAATGAAATGATTCTCCATTATCTCTTGAGACCACAGAACAGTTGTCTAATTCATTCTCTTGTAGCTCCAGATGAGAAAAAGTAACAAGTGTCCCAGAAATCATACAGCAAGTAAGGATATACAAGCTCTGTATGCAGCTACTGACTGTTACATTCCTGTTGAAGCCACCAATTTAGGGCATAGTTGTTTTGGTCACTCTGTCTTTTGACAGATCCATGTTGAGTATGTGTAGTGAGGAGCTTGCTGATTCGCTTGTAAGCTCAAGTGTGAAACACTGCTGAGATGGTGATGGAACTTTTGGTTGGTAGAACTGTGGTATAGCATACTTCTGGAAAGTGGTGTTATGGTTGTAGGGAGAAAGTTTGTTTTTTTCTACTGCAAAGAACCCATGTGATTGTTAGAAACAATTTTGTTATTTTTTAATTTCAGCAGAATGTACCAAAAACAAGACCAGAAAATGATGAGAAAGAAGAGGAGTGATGAAATGGAACTAAACTACACTTGTGACCATGGTGTCCAACTCCTAAATTGTATCTAGTGCTAAAACTCAGGACTTCCTTTTTTATTTTCTATGCAAAAGAAATATTTGAGTGTGGTTTAAGTGGTAGTGTTTTTATTTCCTCTCAATTCTGTTTTCATTGTGGGGTTTAAAAAATATACTTAACAGGAGCTCACTTTTATAGATTTCTGCACTGCATAAGTAACTTAAAAGGCAACAGAAATTTTAATCTAGATATTTTGTGCACTTCATCTTAGTGATAACATGGAGACATTTGACTATACAGCTGATTGATAGTTTGAGTGGGGGAAAAACAGTTCATGTTGATACTCATTCCATTTTGGTGGGACCTGCATTGGAATTTGCAATCTTGAGCAGGTATCCCGAGGATATGATTTTACCTTGTGTGATCAATGCAAAGGATCTCACAATAGACAAGAACTACTAATAAGTTCCAAAGACTTAATGCGTCCCAAATGGAGAGTAGTGCCTATCCATCCCACTTAAAGGTGGGGTGTAGGTTACAGTCTGAAATTTCTTCCATGGCTCTTTTTTTTTTGTTTTTATAGCTTGCCGTTTTAAGTAAGAGTGTAACACTTTTTAATGCTGATAGTGATGATATTTACCTTGCACTTCACTGTTGTTTTTGTCAATTTCTTTCTCTTGTTGCTCTCTTACAGGAACTAATTTGACCTTTGCTAGTATCATGTTCCATTTCTCTCTCTCCCTCTCTCTCTGTCTTTCCCTCTGTCTCTCTGTCTCTCCCTCTGTCTCTCCCTCTGTCTCTCCCTCTGTCTCTCCCTCTGTCTCTCCCTCTGTCTCTCCCTCTGTCTCTCCCTCTCTCTCCCTCTGTCTCTCCCTCTCTCTCCCTCTGTCTCTCCCTCTCTCTCCCTCTGTCTCTCCCTCTCTCTCCCTCTGTCTCTCCCTCTCTCTCCCTCTGTCTCTCCCTCTCTCTCTCCCTCTCTCTCTCCCTCTGTCTCTCCCTCTGTCTCTCCCTCTGTCTCTCCCTCTCTCTCCCTCTGTCTCTCCCTCTCTCTCCCTCTGTCTCTCCCTCTCTCTCCCTCTGTCTCTCCCTCTCTCTCCCTCTGTCTCTCCCTCTCTCTCCCTCTGTCTCTCCCTCTCTCTCCCTCTGTCTCTCCCTCTGTCTCTCCCTCTCTCTCTCCCTCTCTCTCTCCCTCTGTCTCTCCCTCTGTCTCTCCCTCTGTCTCTCCCTCTGTCTCTCCCTCTGTCTCTCCCTCTGTCTCTCCCTCTGTCTCTCCCTCTGTCTCTCCCTCTGTCTCTCCCTCTGTCTCTCCCTCTGTCTCTCCCTCTGTCTCTCCCTCTGTCTCTCCCTCTGTCTCTCCCTCTGTCTCTCTCCCTCTGTCTCTCTCCCTCTGTCTCTCTCCCTCTGTCTCTCTCCCTCTGTCTCTCTCCCTCTGTCTCTCTCCCTCTGTCTCTCTCCCTCTCTCTCTCCCTCTCTCTCTCCCTCTCTCTCTCCCTCTCTCTCTCCCTCTCTCTCTCCCTCTCTCTCTCCCTCTCTCTCTCCCTCTCTCTCTCCCTCTCTCTCTCCCTCTCTCTCTCCCTCTCTCTCTCCCTCTGTCTCTCCCTCTCTCTCTCCCTCTCTCTCTCCCTCTGTCTCTCCCTCTCTCTCTCCCTCTCTCTCTCCCTCTCTCTCTCCCTCTCTCTCTCCCTCTCTCTCTCCCTGTCTCTCTCCCTGTCTCTCTCCCTCTCTCTCTCCCTCTCTCTCTCCCTGTCTCTCTCCCTGTCTCTCTCCCTGTCTCTCTCCCTGTCTCTCTCCCTGTCTCTCTCTCTGTCTCTCTCTCTGTCTCTCTCTCTGTCTCTCCCTCTCCCCCTCTCTCTGCCTGTGTCTCCTACTTCTGTTAGCTGTCTCTTGTGTATTCATTTTTCCTGTTTTGCTTAAATTACATCATGGAAGGTGCATTAACTGTTGTGGTCAGTGCAGAATTGGACAAGTAATTTTGTCTTTCAGGAAATTTTACATGTTGTAAAAGTTTTTTAAAATCTGCATTCTGGGCATTGCAGATCAATCCTAATTATGGCGAAGTAATGTTTTTAAGACAGTCGTGTGGAATCACGTCTGCTGCTCTAGACTATTTTTAACTACAAAAATTGTAGCAGCACTTCATTGGAAATGTACGTAATTTTTTATGATACATGGTTAATTTGGAAAAGCACTGGGTGAGCTAGAATTGTCATTCAGAACTACAGTCTTATTGGAAGAGATTGGAGGATTAAGATGCTTAATTGCAAAACCACTTGTAATTTCCCCTCTGTCCAATTTTGCCTCATTTAGAAGCTGATAGTGACTGTATTTATTAAATGTACTTCATACACCGTTAAGGATTTTAGAAACATAAGTGAAAGAAGGTAAGAAGAAGTTCAAGAACTCTAAAGAAATGTGGTGAAAATGCACAATAAATAGTTGCTTGCATGGAAGTGGGAGATGTGTGAGAAAAATGAAGTTCAGGCTGGTTGTCTGGGGCAGAGAGAAGTTGCATGTATAGGAATGAGATCTCACCTGGAAAGAACTTCAGAATGAGTCAACTTTGGTCTACATCTTTGTGACCCCTACCATGGAGTACCTTGTCGGGAATCCGTTACCTCCTATCCCGTCTGCAGGTTAAAATATGGCCGAATTGGAAGGATAAATTCTATTGCAGGAAATTTGGCTATATATGGCAGTAAACAGAAATGACTTGCTGATCTTGAGTTTTGTATCTGTTCTGCAATCACTATCTGTTCTGCATTAACCACTAATATTTAATAGAAAACACAAGGTTGACCTTCTTTTCTGACCTTTTGCAGTAACTTCTGTTAGGCAGTAATAATCTTACCAGTTGATCTATGTAGGAGGCAGATTGACATTTTTATTGGTATTTATTTGTTGCCTGAAGAGCTGTCTCTTTAGATTTATGGAATTGTCATAATAGACATGAGTTCCAGTTTTGAATGTGAAATCCTCTTTGTTCAACGTGCGTCAGATGTAAATCCATTCTACCACTGATTCCCCAACTGGAATGCTGCAGGGCATGTTAAAATATTGTACAATTTATTGTAAACTTGTTTGTTTTAAAATGTATGAGGTGACTCTCTTGATTTGCTCCTGTTCAAACTTGACTTACTACTTTCATGAGTTCAAAGAGCTACTGCTTGCTACAAATTCTGCTTGGCTATAAAGTCAGTGGCATCAGTAAATTAATGTTTGTTTTAATTTTTTGAAGACATTGATCAGCTATTCATCAGGAAACTCAAAGTTTGTCCCTCAAGGTAAGGGAATGAGTGGCCATTGCACACATCCCTTCAGACTGTTGGGAGAAAATCACAGATAATGTGCTGGACTGTGTGCCTGATTTGTTCAGGATCAAGTATCAAATTGAAACCCAGGCAACACCAGGACATTGCTATTCAATTAGTGATGCACAAATATAACTGAAGTAATATGCCAAATATCATCTGTGTTCAGCAGCTTGAGGCCACCACTGCTTTTATCTTGGGCAGATCATGGTATATTCTAGCTTGCTAACATTTTATGAAGACCTCTTTCTAAGAAGAAGATTGTTACTCTATCACATGTTGTGGTTTTTTTTTTATTTTCCCTCTACCTCAAGTTCCTTTTTGTTTTCTCAGTCTTGATTTTAGATCCTTTGCGCAGAACTATAGACTGTTCTTGGAATGATAAGCTTGGCAGCACTGAGCAATTCATCCATTGAATTAATTATAGATGCTTTTTCCTTAATCTGATGCTGCATTAATGGGAGTGTTGAGAGGAGGCGCCTTAGCTTTGGTGCATTTACTTGAGATGGTGATATTAATCATTTCCTGAATATTTTAAGATTGTAAAACATGGCTGGGGAGACTAAACAAAAATCTAGTGTCTATGTGTGCATATGATTGTAGTTATTGTATTGAATAGAGTAGAATAGAATCCATGCGTTGTATTCTTGGATAGAGAGATGGTTGAGGTATGAAAACAATATGAATGCTGCAATTTTATTAGCTTTGCGCACAAACTTAGGACTTTTTGAAAGCAATTCTCCAACTGGCTAAACTTTAGAGACCCTTAATCTGAATTTGTTTCTCACCACAATTACTGCCCCTCCCAGCCAGATTAATTCTTTTAAATTGCTTCTTATTTTAGAACTTGTTTGGTATGCTGTGTTCTCCAAACTAATGTTGATTATACAGTATGTAACCGTCCCATTCACTGTGGACTGAATTTGGTGACTATCTTTTTTAAATGATTGAAATGTACTGTCTCATACCATTGTGATTTCTTTATCACCAGCATAGTTAACTTATCAGCAAAATCTTATCAGATATTTATGATTTTAAAAAATTAGATATCTGTAACGTGTAAATGTACTGACTTACGATACATAATAAAGCTGTTTAAAACTGGTTTTGAGATTTGAGTGAATCCTGTGGTTGCACATTATATATCTGACCTTGCTAATTTCACACAATTATGTAATTGACCCTGTACAAGAGGAGGCCTTTTGATCCACTGTTTGTGCTAGCTGTCTGAGTGAGCATCTTGCCTAGTGCTATCTCTGACGTAAAGCTGCAGTTCCTTTTTTCTAATAACCGTCTTAATCACCTTTTTGAATGCCTCAACATGTCTCCATTACATTTGGCCAGTGTGATCTCGACCCGAGTCACTCATTGAGTGAAAATGTTTCCCCGTGTCTTTTCGGCTTTTACTAATTACCCTATCCAGACCCATCTGTCATGTTGAATACTTCAGTCTGGTCTCCTGTCAACATCATCCTCAAGGGGAACAGTTCAATCTTCAAGAATCTACCTTGACTGGTTCCAGGGGGAAATTTCAATCAACCCAATGTCTTTAGATCTTTCCTCAAATGCAAAAATAGTGTCTTATACTTTATAGTCGTATTCAATGAAGCCTCGGATTGTGTATGCTTTAATAAGTACTGTCTCAATCTGTCCTGCCATCTTTAATTATTCAGATGTGCACCTGGATTGGGTCTTTAGCTCAGACACTCCCTCTTTAGAGTTGTACTCTCTTCAGTATTGTCCCCAACACTACTCCTGGCGAACTCCATTATCCTTCAGCCTGAAAACGCCCATTAACAACTATTCTGTTTGCTGTCACTCAGTCAATTTCACATCGAAGTTGTTACAGTCCCTTTTTATTGCATGAGCTTAATTCTGCTACCAGTCTGTCAGTTGACATTATTAAACACCTTCCAGAATCAATGTATGCATCAAAAGCATTTCCCTGATAAATCCTGTAACCTCATTTTTAAAAAAAATCCAATAATTGGAACTTTTTTTTAAAGCATCCATGCTGGCTTTCTTTAATTTAACCTTATTTTTCCTCCATTCACTTAATTTTGTCCTGAATACTATTTCCAGAGGATTCCTGGCCATTGGAGTTAAACTGGTCCACAGTTGCTTGTTCAACCTTGCTGAAAAGGTAACCTTTGGACTGTTTCTAACGCAAGGTTATCTATCTGTAGATAGAGACCAGAACTGAACACACTATTCCTGCTGTGGTCTGATTGGTATCTGGCATAGTATTAGCAATACCATGCAATTTTTATCCTCCATTTCCTTTGAAATAAAGACCGATAATTATTTTGCTTCCCTACTGAACTTGTACGCTAGATTTAAGATTTACGCGTGAGGACTCCCAAATTTGTGCTGTAGCTGTTGGTAGTCTTTATATGTTTACATAGTATTCTTCCTGAATTATATGTTCCTCTGCAGAATCTTTGGTCAATCTCACCACTTCTCACCTATTTTTATCATCCACAAACTTGGCAATAGTACATCTGCTTTCCTCATAATTATTAAAATGGTAATAACTTATGGCCCAGCATTAATCCTTGTGGCACTCTAGTTACACCGCCATACTGAAAATAACCTCCCTATCCAACTTGATATTGTAATCCTTAGCAATCCTCTATGCATGCTAATATTACATGAAATTTTATCTTGAGTTACCATGTATTAGGCTATTTAGCAAATGCCTTTGAAGATCTGAATATATTAGCAATATTATCTCCCCCTCTTGTTTGTTACTCACGAAGAATTTGTGAAATCTTCTATAAATGCTGGACTACATGCTTTATAACTAACCTTTTCCTAACAAATCTTAATGAACTGACCTGGTTAATTCTTTTAATTTCCTTTTATTAAATGACTGTTACATTGGCAATTTTCCTGATCATCTGGCACTTCTCCAGCATCTTTAGGATTCTTGGAAGATTACTACCAGTGCATTCACTATTATGTAGTTACCTCCTTTTCAATATCCTATGAGGCATCCAAGCATGTACCAATAGTTGATGTATTTATTTCTTCTCCTGTTGTCCCTTATTTGATATTTTTGGAATGCTGTTAGTGTATTTTATTTTGAAGAATGATGCAAAGTACTTATTTAATCCTGTGATTATTTAGCCAAACCTTGTTCCCCAAGGAGATTTGGATCACATTGTTCTCTCAGATATTTTAAAGAAGCCTTTGCTGGACTTATATTACTTGCAAGTTGCTGTGTTTTTCATATTTTTAAAACTTTCCAAATCCTCTGGCTTACTGCTAATTTTTGCTACATTGTACACTTCTTTCAATTTAATGCTATCTTTAACAGTCTGGTTAACAATAGGGCTTATCCACTTCATAGGACCATTTTTTTTTGAATACACACATTAACACTTTTTAACATGCATTTCAGATTTAAAACAAACTGACCAAGAACTGTTCAAATTTCCAGCCACACGGTAAACCCTGCAGCAACAGCCAGTCTGAATGGTTTTAGCCACACAATTAACACACCAATGTGGTTGTCAAATGCACCTTGGTTAAATCTGAATGATACAAGGTTGTCAATTAATCAAGTGCTTAAGTTTAGAACAAGCTCCACTTGTGTCCATATAAAGTGGGAGTTCACCTTTTGCCATGTGTGTGGAAAATAATAACCCTTTAATTTGATGCTACGTGACTTATTTTGGGCCAAACAGATCACTCTTGGGTGGGAAATTTAGCTTTAGATTTGCAGAAAATGGGAACTGCAGATGCTGGAGAATCTGAGATAACAGTGTGGAGCTGGATGAACACAGCAGGCCAAGCAGCATCTGAGGAGCACAAAAGCTGACATTTCGGGCCTACACCCTTCATCAGAAAAGGAGGGGGAGGCGGATTGAAGGTGAAGAGGAGACAGACAAGTTAGAGAGGCGGGGATGGAGCCTGTAGAGGTGAGTAGAGGTCAGTCCAGGCAGGATGGACAGGTTCAGGGGGTGGGATGAGGCTAGGAGGTAGGGAATGCAAGTGTGGCTTGAGGTGGGAGGAGGGTATGGTGAGAGGAAGAACAGGTTAGGGAGGTGGGGACGAGCTGGGCTGGTTTTGGGATGCAGTGGGTGAGGGGGCGATTTTTGAAGCTGGTGAAATCCACATTGATGCCATTGGGCTGCAGGGTTCCCAAGCAGAATGAGTTACAGTTCCTGCAACCTTTGGGTGGCACAGCAGGAGGCCCAGGATGGGCATGTTGTCTAAGGAATGCGAGGGGGAGTTGAAATGGTTTGCAACTGGGAGGTGCAGTTGTTTGTTGCGAAGCAGTCCCCAAGCCTCCTCATGCCCCCTTCAAGGTGTGGGGGCAAGTGTAGCACTTTCCCCTGCGGTTGCAGGGGAAAGTGCTGGGTGTTGTGGGTTTGGAGCGGACAACAAGGGAGTCCTGGAGAGAGTGGTCTCTCCGGAAGGCAGACCAGGGTGGGGTCGGATTGTAGATGGCGGAACTATCGGAGGATGATTGTGTTGAATCCAGAGGTTGGTGGGGTGGTATGAGAGGACGAGGGGGATTCTCTGAGTGGTTATTGCAGAGGCAGGGTGTGAGGGATGTGTTGCGGGAAATGCGAGAGACAAGGTCGAGGGCGTTGTTGACGACTGCAAGGGGTTGGTGGGGGGGGGGGGGGGGGGAGGAAGTTGCGGTCCTTGAAGAACGAGGACACCTGGGATGTGCGGGAGTGGAATGCCTCATCCTGGGAGCAGATGTGGTGGAGGCGAAGGAATTGGGAATAGAGGAAAGAATTTTTGCAGGAGGATGGGTGCAAGGTGGTATATTCCAGGTAGTTGTGTTCCTGAGATGCTGCTTGGCCTGCTGTGTTCATCCAGCTTCACACTTTATTAGCTGTGGGAGTTGGTGGACTTGAATTGGATATCAGTTGCTAGGTGGCTGCCTGAGATGGACTCGGAGGTCCAGGAAGGGGAGGGATGTGTTGGAGATGATCCAGCTGAACCTGAGGTTGGGTTGGAAGGTGTTGGTGAAGTGGATGAACTGTTCAAACTCCTGTTGGGATCATGAGGCAGCGTCAATACAGTCATCAATGTAACGGAGGAAGAGGTGGGTTTTAGGGCTGGTGTAGATGCACCAGTCCCACTCCACCGACACCCTCACCCGTCTAGCCGACCTCGTCCTCACCCTCAACAACTTCTCTTTTGATTCCACCCACTTCCTACAGACAAAGGGGCCATGGGCCCCAGCTATGCCTGCCTCTTTGTAGGTTACGTGGAACAGTCCCTCTTCCGCACCTAAAAGGGCCCTAAGCCCCACCTCTTCCTCCGTTGCATTGTCTGTATCTGCACTGCCTCATGCTCCCAAGAGGAGCTCCAACAGTTCATCCACTTCATCAATGCCTTCCACCCCAACCTCAAGTTCACCTGGACCATCTCCAACACATCCCTCTTCTTCCTGGACCTCGGTCTCCATCTCAGGCAATCACCGAGCAACCGATATCCATTTCAAGCCCACCGACTCCCACAGCTACCTGGAATACACCTCCTCCCATCCACCTTGCTGCAAAAATTCCATCCCCTATTCCCAATTCCTTCGCCTCCACCGCATCTGCTCCCAGGGTGAGGCATTCCACTCCCGTACATCCCAGGTGTCCTCATTCTTCGAGGACCGCAACTTCCCCACCCCTCACTCCCCCCGGCCCCCACTTGCAGTAGTCGAATGCCCTCGACAGAGTCTCCTGCATTTCCCGTAACTGATCTCTCCACACCCTGTCCCTGCAATAACTGCCAAAAGAGAATCCCCCTCATCCTCACATACCACTCCACCAACCTCCGGGTACAACACACCCTCTGACACTTCCGCCATCTACAATCCGACCCCACCACCAAAGACATTTTTCCCTACCCATTCTTGTCTACCTTCCAGAAAGGCCACTCTCTCCGGGACTCCCTTGTCCGCAACCACATTCCCATCCAACCCCACCACACCTGGCACCTTCCCCTGCAACTGCAGGAAATGCTACACTTGCCCCCACACCATTTTCCTCACCCCCAGGATGACTTTCCACATCAAGCAGATGTTCACCTGCAGATCTGTTGCTGTGGTATATCGCATCTGCTGTATCCGGTGTGGTTTCCTCTTCATTAGGGAAGCCAAGTAGAGGCTTGGGGACCACTTTGTAGAACACCTGTACTCAGCTCACAAGGAACAACTGTGCCTCCCACAACTATGCTACCTGAAGTTTGCAGGAATACCAACTCATCAGACTTGGGAACCCTGCAGCCCAATGGTACCAATGTGGACTTCACAAGCTTCAAAATCTCACCTGCCCCTGCTGCATCCCAAAACCAGCCCAGCTCATCCCTGCCTCCCTAATCTGTTCTTCCTCTCACCTATTCCCCCCTCCCCCTCAAGCCACACCTCCATTCCCTCCTAACCTCACCCTGCCCCTCTCTGAAGAAGGGTCTAGGCCCGAAACGTCAGCTTTTGTGCTCCTGAGATGCTGCTTGACCTGCTGTGTTCATCCAGCCTCACATTTTATTATCCTGCCCCCTTGGTCTGTCTGTCCTCCCCCCCCCCCACCTATACTCACCTCTACAGGCTCCATCCCTGCCCCTTTTAACTTGTCTGTCTCCTCTCTAACATCCACCACCCTATTTATTTCAGAACCCTCTGCCCCTCCCCCTTTTTCTGATGGAAGGTCTAGGCCCAAAATGTCAGCTTTTGTGCTCCTAAGATGCTGCCTGGCCTGCTGTATTCATCCAGCTCCACACTTTGTTAGCTTTAGATTTAACTCTTCTTAGCTAAATTTAAAAAGTAATCGTTCTTCCCTGGTTTAACTGAATGCAACCGAGTTCTTGATGTTACAAGAGTTGCATATTGCACCCCCTTGCATTTCTAATTCCAAATGCCACCTCTTTGCACCAGTGTTACCAAAGTTGATACGTGGCAGATTTCATTGGTTCTGTCAATCATCAGCGTTCTTATCATAAGTTGATTTTGTGCCCTATGCTTTCTGCATTCATAGTACCAGCTACCAGAATAGCATTATCCATCATGAATTTTACCTGTTATCTCCAGCTATGAAGATAGTCTCTTGTTTTACTGTTGTTAACACCTCTACCTTTCCTTAAGTGGCTCAATGGTTAGCACTACTGCCTCTTAGCACCAGAAAACGTTCAGTTTAGCTGGATGAGCTGTACTAAATTGCCCCATAGTGCCCAGAAATGTGCAGGTTGAGTGGCTGGGATGGATGGGCGGGGGGGGGGGGGGGGGGGTCAGTGCAAATCATCGGCCTCTTTCTGCACTGTGGATTCTATGATTCATTTCTACTCATGAATAATGAAAATGTTTTTCCCAGCCCCTCAATGATTAGCCAGAGCTACATTGTTTGTCTCCAATAACAAAATTTCTACCTTTTCAACTGTTCTGGCTTAGTGTTTGAGCACTAGGCAATTGTTTTCAGCAAGCACAATTATTAAGTAGAGGTGTAGTCTCTCAGCTTTGGTATAATCAAAAAGGTTAAGAGGCAACTTAGAGATATACAAGATGATCAGAGGATTAGATAAGGTGGATAGTGAGAGCCTTTTTCCTCCGATGGTGATAGCTAGCACGAGGGGCCATAGCTTTAAATTGAGGGGTGATAGCTATAGGACAGAAGTCAGAGGCAGATTCTTTTACTCAGTAGTAAGGGCATGGAATGCCCTGCCTGCAACAGTAGTAGATCCGTCAACTTTAAGGGCATTTAAATGGTCATTGGATAAACATACAGATGACAATGGAATAGTGTAGGTTAGACGGGCTTCAGATTGTTGTGCCAACCTGTGAAGCCATCGAGGGCTGAAGGGCCTGTACTGTGATAAGTTCTATGCTCCTCCTGTACAAATAGTTAAAGACCAAATCCTGTAGACACATTAGCTCTTGCATTTAGAACAATCTTCCACTGCACCCCAACTTTGTGGGTGAATTTAAGTAAATTGCTTATTCCTAGACTAGTTAATTCTTTAAACTTGACTAAATATTCAATTTTAGTTTACAGGTTTATCTTGAGCATAATCTGATCACCTGACTGCTCACCAACACATTTCACATCAGTAGCCTTAAGTGCTTGGTTTTTTTTAGACCATACCTACTGGCTTCAAGAGTAGGCCATTCCTTCAACAAGATGAATTAAAATGCATTAATCTATTAAAAACACGCAAGAACTTCAGAAAAATCTGTTCGAACTTTTTAATATGAATGTAATTCCCATTCATACATCACTGCTTTAGGTACCAATGCAGACTAGATCAACAATACAGATGATTTTTAGATGCATTCATAAATAATTGCAATAAATATACATCAATAACTGTACAGAGCACATTAACACCTGTATGTTGATATGTCCTTGTAATTTTAAGTTTCTGGTTGCTCTCACTAAAATGGAGCAGTTGTAGCAGCAGATTAACATTACCACAGCCAGGACCACATTACTTTAACAAGGTAGGGACAAAGAGCCCAATCCACACTGGTGTCAGCCTTTTTGGGTGGGAGGACAGACTATGGGATTGTTCAAGCAATAATAGTGATAGGTTTGTTTGTATATAAAAATAACCAGATGTGGTGTTGGTTTTTGTACTCTGAAATCTAAGGTGGTCACATGACTTAAAAATCAGTTCAATACCCTTTGCTTTAGATCTGGTAGTCAAAATTAACTTGCCAATAATGTGGGACAACAACCAAAATTATAGTGCTATCTTAAAAAAGAAGTTAAAACATGGCCAACTTGTTCCTGTATATTGCTGTCATGGATCTAAATATTTTTGCAATCTGTTGAACCTTGGCTTTTTTTTTAAGGTTCATCCGCCAAAGCAACTAAGCTAGCTGAAACATACCTCTTCACAGTTTGACAATTGCACAGTAAGTCTAATTCCAGAATTCTTCTTAACTGTGTGTCTAAGATTATACAAACAACCAGTGTATATAATTTGATAACAAAATTGTGAATCACTCAACAAAAAAAAAACTCCCAGCATCAATACTGGCAGCAGGTCAATGTGCTCTTTGTTTGCCAATAACTAATTACACAAAACCTTCATTCACTCAGTTATTAAGCAGGCCCTTCACTTATATACTTACAGGCTATCTTACCATTGAACAGCAAAAGAAAACAAAATACACTCTGCACCCTTGGATAGTTTATATTACACATTATGTAGTTGGAGGATATGTTTCTTTAAGCCTCCTGCCATAAGCTTTCGGACCATTAAATCTTCTGTATTGCAAAGGGTTGGGATAAATCCAAGATTCACAGGTTTGTACTAAAGATATCCTTACACTGCTTGCCTGACTTGTCTTGTGCTTAGGCCAATATTAACTTGGTTCTACCAATGATAGAATGATGAACCCAAGCAGTTCTGTAACCTCAACTCAATTCGTTAAAATTGGTCCTGATTAATCTCAGGACAGTTTTAAAAGCTACTGTTTTGGGTATTTACTTCCACTGTTATAGGCAATCTTGATAAATTATAGCAAGTTAATGGATATTGTACTAAAACATAAAATCTTCCATTTTTCTTTGCTTGCCAAACTATACACATTTCACAGCTCGTTTTCTTTCCATGAAAATGTGTAATGAAGGAATAGCTACTTTTGAAAGAGATCATTATCCAGTACCAATTTCAAATTTCAGTGAGACTTGAGGGTATGCATGAAATAGCAGTGTCAGATAAACATAACAGAGAAGACTTCTAGAAGTCAAAGGTTGTGTTATGTCAGCTTATTTTCAAGTTTACCTTCATACAACTCTTCATGGCTACCTTTTGCAAACTCAAACATTCTATGGCCTCTATTAATGCAAAATAAAACTACATGTTGTAGGGGATGAGACAGACAAGGGAAAAAAGGGAATGATAATTTGTAGAAATCTGTGTTATCTGAAAACTATGCAGTTAGCAAATACAGCTGTGCATAAATGTGGTACATTCACTATACTCTGTCAAATTGAAGTTTAGGAATTTTAGTGTACATGGAAAAACTCAACACAAACAGTTGACCAATGTGACATAGTCATGTCCATATCCCGTTTGAACATGGAAACATTCTTATTTAAAGTAATCTGGAACCACAGCCTGTGATCTCAACAGCTGTATCTTCAACATACATTTACAATACAGACCTCTCCCTCATTTCAGATTAGATAGAAGTTATGTCACTTCTGTTGTGCACTGTTTAAATATTCTTTAATGTTGGAGTTTTGTTCAGTTTGACTGCATATTGATATTGTTTTACTTTCTCTCTCAACTGAACATAAAATGGCTTGGATAAAACGTGGGTGGCAAATCATGATGCCTGGCCAGTATGTCTGAACAGTATTCTTCTGTAACATTTTGTATCAAAGGTAGCATTTTACAATATGGTTAGCCAATTTGCTGAAGAATGTGCTAGGTGCTTTGTTGCTTTTGTGTTGTTAAGTAGCATAAGAATATTCTGAAATGACTGTAAAGTAAACAAAAAATAAAAAGTATGGATGGAAATTTGTGCATTGGGCTGTGCTGATTTCTTGCCCCACCAATGTAATGCAGGCTATTTGTACTGTAAACCTTAGATCAATCTATAGTAAGATACTTTTATTTAATTAGGATTTATGCGGCTGCATTTCAACTTTAATACAGAAAATTTAAAATGAGTTGAGGGGACGAGACTTTCTGATGCAGTGGTTTAGGGTTACAGTTCTGTGACATGACATTCTTACCCAGGCAGTGGCCAGACATTTCATGTTGGGACGAGAGAGAAATACAATGGAGTTCAGAAATAACTCTACTACACTCAATTTCAGCTACTTGTCCACGCACTGAGTTGGGAAGTGTGTTCCACAAGGGAAAATGAACCTGCAATGATCAGAAACTGACCTCTGACACAAAACAGCTTTACAGATAACTGTATCCCCCTCTTAATACCAAGCTCTTGGGTTTTGTCAGAAGGAAATGAGATATCTAATAAATTATGTTACCCAAAGCACGAAGGCTACTTCATAAGCACCGACAGACCAGTGGCATAGAACTTTACAAGAAAATATTTGCAGACATAAACTTCCTGTCAGCATGACAAAATCCTAAAAAATTAAAAGGACAGCTGAGTATTTTCATGGCAAAGCAGGCATCTGTTGATATGCTGATCCAATATTCAAGTAGTACACTCAACCTTGTCTTTTTGTGAAGGAGCAAAGGGAAATAGACTGGGTCACATGATTCATTTAAATCCACCTACAACTAGAAGATTAATTGCCGGTTAGGTGGAGGTATGCCTTTCTGTACACCGACGATCACAACACTAACTTCGGAGCATTTAAATTCTGTAGCACACTTGTGCGCAGATATGGTCACTAGACATTTTAGAAGCCAAAGCTGATCTGGAAGAGATGTCTAATTTTGGGTAGGTGTTCCCATGTGTGTGCCTGTGCACAAGGAAAAAATAAATTTTCTTTCATGAGAACATGAAAGTTAAAATGCTGCTCCAAAGTTGAGACCACAGAGTATAAAAACAGTTAGATCCTACAATAAACTATTATCCTGTTTGACCACAAGCATTTGTGTTTTAAAGGTACAGTAACATACACCGCTGTAGTGGTAAAAGCACCGTACACTCTTGGAATAGCTGTTTGACAAGACAGCAACACATCATTCTCAGTCCATCAATAGAAATGGAAATTTACAAAAAGACAGTTTGCATCGATGTGGAAGCATTCTGCTTGTGACAGGTTCAGGAGGAAATGCTCCTGACTGCAGCGTGGATTTCCATCTGGCTTCCACCTCAATTCCTTTTCTTACAAGTAGGGTCAAGGAGGTCCTCAGGCATCACCATTTGTTGCAAAAGGATCTGGGAATGCCAGTTGTCTCCTGCTCAGCCGCTGAGAGGGTCTTCACGGTAATGGATAGCATAGCGCAGCTTTTCCAGCATGATATCAAGTGAGGAATACTGAGGAAGTTTGATCATAAACATACAGGTTTCTACTCTAATGTATCGAGAATCTGGTGAACCTGAATAGGAAGGGAGAAATTGACAAACTAAAAACGAGGCTCTCATTCCCAACAGTGTATATATAAGGAGGCAGATGTTATTTGGTTTTGTTGATAAACAAAGTTTGTTGAAGCATGCACGCATCAGGCAAATCGTAAGAATAGCAGCAAGGGGTAAAACCAATATTTACACTGCATGAGACGAGAATTCTTTTTGGGTGGCAAGTGGTTTCTGTGTAGAGGTGTTGCTATAGAGAATGCACACACTAATGCGAATTAACACAACTGCAAGGCTTAGCTTAAATTTTAAACCAAACAGATTGACCGATTGGTTAGAGTATTATCGCCCTGAGAAATGGCCCAGCGTATGGCTGTCACCTAACTTGGTGAGCTGAAACAGGCACAGTCCCCAACGTTCCCGATACCATACATGTTGTTACAGAATGGACAATTAGCCCGTTGCCAACAAGACTACTCTCAAACTAGCTGCTTGGAAGGTTGCTTGTAATTTTTATTTCCACTCTAGTGGGAACTGCCTTTTCTTTCATTCAACATCATTCTATATAGTGTAACAGCTCAATTTCGCAATTTCTGGCTGCCGGCAAGATTAGTTAATTTGTGTTTCAATTGTTATTACTTCCATACAACTGGATCAAAGAATTCTTAAGGTACTGTCTTCCTGGCTCTGCTAAAAATATTTAGTGTTAGTGTTGGATGCAGATATGCACATCCTACCCAGGCTTTTTAATGGTTTGTTAGGACTATTTTAGAAAGAGGAATTGAATTCTTGAAGACAATCCAGATTTCTTTTCCCAAAAACTAGTTTTCAAATGTTACTGGCACAGTGTTCCAGCTCAGCAGTTTACAGCTATACCTCAAGTTCGTAATGCAAGTTAGACCCTCAGGCAGAGATACAGAATGTTTGCACTTTTGTTATGCAATGATGATTAAAAAAATCTGGAAAGCAAACTAGCCTCTGACATACAGTTGTATCACCACATGGAAGGCTATACTTCGATCGTCTTAGCTGCTGCATGGTGAAAATTATAGGGAAAGAAAAGGTTTCGTCTACTGTGATAGAACTGAAAGGACTAATTGTAATATTATCACAAAGAGAGAACTCTCTAGATTACCTGCAGCTCCATCAGGAGGAGCAATCTTCATAGGATATGGTGGAACATGGGCCGTATCAGGGCCCCCATCTTTGCAGGGACAAGTAAATGGTATTCGTTCCTGGTTACAGGCAAACTTGATGAATTTACATAGTTCCTCTTGAGTAAACATCTCTAACGCTGCCCAGAAGAATTCAATATGCTGATCAGTTTCCATCAGTCCCACCTGGTACATGGTGTGAGCCTGGATAACAGAGTGGAGGGCAAAAGAAAGAGACACATGTATGCTCATAACTGACAATACAAAAAAAATTCAACGAGTTACTGTTTCCTTATAAGCAAGTCAAACAGCTTACTGTGGCTAGAAATGGGCTTGCCAATTGTGAGGTTACTTTTCTCCAGAATGAGCGGGACACACTCATTAGCATTTCATGCTTGAATGTTCAAATATTCTTTGACTCTTCAACTATTAAAATGAAAGATACTTCCAGCTGTTCTTACAGTCAGGAAATGCTTAGACTGAATCTACCATAAGCTTGGAACGATATGCCTGTAAGTGGAGTTGCACTGAGCATACTTGTTGACTGTGAATTTACTCGCAATGGTTTTCACACTACTCCAAATTTCCAGTTCTACTAACCAGTACATTACTTCAAATTCAGTTACAAAAAGCCAGGTTTCATGCTAGTCAAATGCATTTCAATTCAGATTCTTAAGAGTAAGAAATTGTAGCATTGTCCAAATTGGTTAGTCTTCTGAAAAAAAGAAAATTATAAGCAGCGATCATTTATCTATGTCAGGGCTGTGGGCAGAATTGCTGGCAGTAGAGTAATGTTAAGTTTGTAAAATCTAAATAACATTGTTTTTGGTTTCAACTCCTTCTGCAGTATAAATTAGATGATTTTGAATAATGTGCTGCAACGGAACAGGTTAAGAGAAACATGGTCCATTGATGCAGAGATAGTAGGAAATGCCAATGCTGGAGAATCTAAAGTAAGATGGTGTACAGTTGGACAAACACAGCAGGCCAAGCAGCATCAGAAGAGCAGGAAAGCTCACGTTTCTGAAGGAGGGTCTCGACCCAAAATGTCAACTTTCCCGCTCGGCCCGTGTTCATCCACCTCTACACGTTGTTATCTAAGGTCCATTGACGATTAGTTTCTCAGCCTAGTTTACAGAACTTCAGGATGATTAATACCTTTAGAAACTCCAAGTTTATGTAGGGCAGACCACATGTCCTCAACTCCATTTCAAGTGGTGTTGGTAATGTCAAAAGCTGCAAGGGAATAATAGAGCCAAGCCCTGCACGCACTGCAGTCATGCAGTC
Organism: Stegostoma tigrinum; assembly: GCF_030684315.1. Classification (NCBI taxonomy): domain Eukaryota; kingdom Metazoa; phylum Chordata; class Chondrichthyes; order Orectolobiformes; family Stegostomatidae; genus Stegostoma; species Stegostoma tigrinum. The sequence continues at coordinate 14,809,109 of NC_081379.1, forward strand.
AGTGTTCTCAATCTCTTGTAGCCTCAGGTTGCGGATTGCTGAAGCATACGCATCTTTATTATCCCACCTGTAGAAAATAAAATTCGGGCTTGACGTATAACTTCAGGAAATAAAATGATACACTAATTGCTCAACACTATTTACTAAATATAAAAGGATGGACAGTACAGTTTGGGAAGAAGGCGGCTGAATGGAGTTTGAAGCTTGGTCCATTTTTCTTGAAAAGAAGCTTTCTCTTCGACGTGCTCAGGTCTGTATGTGAACTGTTACCACTTGGTTGAAAGAATATTATTTATCAAAAAAACCTGATTTTGAAGCATTTGGATTTTAAAATACTGGCACATGAATACTGGTTTATCTTTGTGAAGAGGTTTAACACTTAACTAGCTCAGACTTTCTGGAACTGACTTTAAACCAGGATGTGTCACCTGGTTTGTTAATGAAAGTTTGTTTACATTGTTGAGGTTATGAATAGAGAGAGAAAACATTAAGCAATTAGCTCAGCTGAATTTAGATAGAACATTTAAAAAAAGTTCAAAAGCTTTTGAAGGGTAAAGATCATTTAAGATTAAGCAAGTTACTGACCTTGATTATACAACATCTGCTTCTACTTAAATTTCATGTCTCTCGACTCTTCCACTCTGTGGATTATTATGCTGCTGGCCCAAGAAACTGCACTGCAGCGGTAGCAAGTTTCTTTAGCTAGGTGTCAAGAATTGCTAGATCTGATGCATACCTACTGATGCCATCCTTTTCTTAGATCACTGAGGTAGAACCAAATCGTTTACAACCCCGGTGTCATATTTGACCCTGAGATCAGTTTCTCACATGTCCACACCCTTAGCAGAAGTGCCTTCTTTCACCTCTGGAGAACTGCCCCTTTGCCTCTCCTATCCCAGTGCAGATATTATTAAACACCTCATTCATTCCATGGTTACCCAGACTAATGTAAATATTTCTTGATTGGCTTTCTTATATTTTCTCCTTAATATTGAGTTCATCAAAAAATTCTGTTACTCATATCCTGACCCACATTGGGGCCCTTTCACAGAATACTTCCATACTCCATGATCTGCACTGGTCTTGGTTTAGCAATTTCAAAATGTGGTTTCCTGTTTTCAAATTCAGGTGTGATGGAATACACTCCACTTCCTTGGATGCAGCTCCAACTTGAGAAGTTTGACACCATTCAGGACAAGGCTGCTTGCTTAACTGGCGCACCATCCACCTTCAGTGTTCATTCCCTTATTGACTGATGTACAGTGACAGTAGTATATACCATCTACAAGAGGTACTGCAGATAAGCACAAATGCTTCTTCTCTGATAGCACTTTCCAAAACAAGAGGCATTTACCCTAGAAGGGCAATGGGCAGCAGGTACATGGGAATACCACCATATGCAAATTTCCCTTTAAGTCACAATACTACCCCAACTTGGAACCAAGCTGGTGCTCATTCATGATTACTACTTCAAAATCTTCAAACTCCCTTTCCAACAGCCTCTCCACAAGCACTTCAACAGCTCAAGGTAGCAGCTCAACATCACTTTCTCAATGTTGGCCTCACTGGCAACAGCCGCATTCCACAAATCAATAAAAACAAAAAGTCTTCCATGACCTCTCACTCTCCTACCCATGTAACCTCCTCCCATCTGGTCAAATCTCTGCGCTTGTGAAATTCAGGTCTCCCAATTAATCCACATTTGGTGGTGTGTCTTTACCTGACTTGGCCCTTGAATTCCATCCTTAAAAATTTTTTCCTCCCCTCCTTTTGATGCTTTATAAAAGCCATTTCTTCCAGCAAGTTATTGGACTTATCAACTGGCTGTAGCCTAAATTTGTTTGATTGTTGCTCTTTTAAAGCGATCTTGGATGTTTTAGTGCTAAAGGCATGATAGAAATGCAAATTGTTTTTTCGCTGATGCCAGAGAGTAAGCTTCTTGTGATTTTTCTGATTGAAATATAATTTATTGAGTGTACAGGCTGTTTGTGGAGAGAAAAAATACACACCCCTACATTTTCAAAAATATTTCAGATGCTGAAAATTATTTCCTATTTCACTCAGTGAGCACCAAATCCAGCCATAAAAAATTTAAATTTAGATTTGTAATTCCTATCCTCTTCTCTATCTTGCTTCAAATTCCCACTGCCTTCAGGATAAAATCCTGTACTACTCCTGAGCTCTCGATGAGGCTAATTTGCAAAAAGTGACTCAGTTGGTTTTCCATACCTTTGATTTGCAAGACTTGGGGCCTGAAGCTAGTACTTTAACCCATTCCATTTGTGATCAAAGCAGAGACAGGTGATGTATACTTTATCATTTACTTACATAACAGTGATATTCTTGCCCCCAGGACATAGCTCCACTTCCTCGCCTGTCATGGTGATGTAACTGAACTTACAACAGGGCTTGTTGGGAGATTCAGGGCTCTCTGTGGTTAGGTGATGTGATGTTACTTCAGCACACAGTGCCTCAAGTTCTGGCTCATTATTAACCTGGAATTACAAGAATCACATGAACCCCAATCCCAACTCTGAAGGATCATGGAAAACAGTCCACATCAGACCTCCTTTAATAAATTACCTCAAATATCAAATGCACTTTATATGATGCTCACATCACAAGACCTAAAAACTCATGGTAGGCCAGTGAAGAAAGTGGAAACTCAGTCCCAAGTTTTGACAAAGTGGATGGAGGGACAATAGTATTAACCTTCTGACAGCCAATCAGTGAAATTTTACTCAGTTTTAGATTTATTCACAAAGTGAAACATTACAAACTTATAGCTCAAAAAAATACAAACTGTTGCCAGAACCAAGTAGTGTTTGTTTACGTGTGCTCAATTATCTGATGAATTTCACCTTTATACCCCTAACCTTAATTTGTACAATGAATTGATTTTTTTTGGGGTGGGTGTAGGGGAGGAGGAAAATACTCAATGCTTCACGTACAAACGAAATTCATTCTATAATCTAGATTTGCAGAAGTCAAAATGTTTCAATAAAGTGGCTAGATCAATGGGATCCAAAGAACAAGTCTTATCAGGCCCAGAACATAAACTGTTTTTCTCTCTCCACAGTTTCTCCAACATTCTTTGTGCTTATTGTTAGTTCGGCTGGAGAAGGGGAAGACAGTATGAAATCTGAAAACTCAAACATACATACATACTGAATGACTTACAGTCTCAAACTTCTTGATGTAATTGTAGGTCAAGATGTCAACCTCTTGCAGATCATACTCTGGATCCAGTGGTTCGCCAACTAGAGTCTTCCAAAATGTTGGGAGGAGATCAAGAGGGAGTGGGACGTCTGCTCGGATAGCAGTTCCGAGTAATTGGCCAAAGAAGTGTAGCAGTTGCTCCTCAGTATATGTTATTGGGCCAGGAGTCAGGATGTACTTGCCCTAAAAACATGTTTAACCAGACATAAAATAGATATATGATATCCTTTGTCTGAAAATCTACGAGTCTCAACATTACTAGTTTCGCTTTAACTATAAATTATCTGTAGGAGAACGTCCAGTGTTGCCAATTTTTTTTTGTACCTTTTATCTGTAGGAATCATAAACCCACTACAGCCAATACAATGGGACATAATGCGTTACACTAATTTCTTCGGTTTAAAATTGATGGATCCCTGATCACCAGTTCTTCACTTTGTTTTAAGCCACTTAATATCATTCCCTTTAGATGCATTCATCAATTTCATCTGTGGTTACAACTGAAATATTTTCACTGGGGTCAGTGGCACTAGGTTATGTACAGGAGAATTTGTACTGGGAGAATCCATTGTCCCCATTCCTGCTTAATATCCACTGTCTCTTGAGAAGTAAACACAGGCAAGCACAGGTACAAGTATTGATGTCATCCCAATTTGGCCGAATTTACTTCCCGAATAAGACCATAAGACATACGAGTGGAAGGAAGGCCATTCGGCCCATCGAGTCCACTCCGCCATCTAATCATGGCCGATGGGCATTTCAACTCCACTTCCCTGCACTCTCCCCATAGCCCTTGATTCCTTGTGAGATCAAGAATTTATTGATCTCTGCCTTGAAGACATTTAATGTCCTGGCCTCCACTGCATTCCGTGGCAATGAATTCCACAGGTCCACCACTCTCTGGCTGAAGAAATGTCTCCTCATTTCAGTTTTAAATTTACCCCCTCTAATTCTAAGGCTGTGCCTATGGGTTCTAGTCTCCCTGCCTAACGGAAACAACTTCCCAGCATCCACCCTTTCTAAGCCACACATTATCTTGTAAGTTTTTATTAGATCTCTCCTCAACCTCTAATGAATACAATGGCAGGATCCTTAGCCGTTCATTGTACGTTAAACCTACCATTCCAGGGATCATCCGCGTGCATCTCCGCTAGACACGCTCCTGCACCAATTACGTCCTTCCTGAGGTGTGGGGCCCAAAATTGGACACAGAATTCTAAATGGGGCCTAACTAGAGCTTTATAAAGCCTCAGACGCACATCGCTGCTTTCATATTCCAATCCTCTTGAGATAAACAACAACATTACATTCGCTTTCTTAATTACGGACTTTACCTGCAAGTTAACCTTTAGAGAGAATCCTGGACCAACACATTCAGATCCCTTTGTACTTCTGCTTTACGTATTTTCCCACCTTTTAGAAAATAGTCCACCCTGTGTTCTTTTTTCCAAACTGCAAAACCTCACGTTTACTCACGTTGAATTTCATCAGCCATTTCCTGGACCACTCTCCTAAACTGTCTAAATCTTTTTGCAGCCTCCCCCACCTCCTCAGTACTACCTGCCTGTCCACCTATCTTCGTGTCATTGGTAAACTTTGCCAGAATGCCCCCAGTCCCTTCATCCAGATCATTAATATATAAAGTGAACAGCTGCAGCCCCAACACTGAACCCTGCGGGACACCACTTGTCACCAGTTGTCATTCCAAAACAAAAGAGCCTTTTATCCCAACTCTCTGCCTTCTGTCAGACAGCCAATCCTCAATCCAAACCAGTTGCTCACCTCAAACACCATGGGCCCACACCTTATTCAGCAGCCTCCCGTGAGACACCTTATCAAAGGCCTTTTGGAAGTCTAGATACATAACATCTACTGGGTTTCCCTGGCCTAACATACTTGTTACGTCTTCAAAGAATTCTAACAGGTTTGTCAGGCACGACCTCCCCTTACTAAATCCATGCTGACTTGTCCTAATCCGACCCCGCACTTCCAAGAATTTAGAAATCTCATCCTTAACAATGGATTCTAGAATTTTACCAACAACCGAGGTTAGGCTAATCGGCCTGTAATTTTCCATCTTTTGTCTTGATCCTTTCTTAAACATGGGGGTTACAACAGCAATTTTCCAATCATCAGGGACTTTCCCAGACTCCAGTGACTTTTGAAAGATCACGACCAAAGCCTCCACTATTTCTTCAGCCTCCCTCAGAACTCTAGGATGTAGCCCATCGGGGCCAGGAGATTGATCAATTTTTAGACCTTTTAGCTTTTCTAGCACATTCTCTTTTTTGTAATGCCTACCATACTCAACTCTGCCCCTCAACTCTCCTTAATTGTTGGCATACTACTCACGTGTTCCACTGTGAGTACTGACGCAAAGTACTTATTAAGTTCTTCAGCTATTTCCTTATCTCCCATCACTAGCCTTCCAGCATCAATCTGGAGCGGCCCAATGTCTACTTTTCCCTCTTGTTTGTTTCTTATGTATTGAAAGAAACTTCTACTATCATTTCTAATATTACTTGCTAGCCTACCTTCATATTTGATCCTCTCTTTCCTTATTTTTCTCTTTGTTATCCTCGGTTTCTTTTTGTAGCCTTCCCAATCTTCTGATTTCCCAGTGCTCTTGGCCACTTTATAGGCTGTCTCTTTTTCTTTGATACATTTCCTGACTTCCTTTGTCAGCCATGGCTGTCTAATCCCACCCTGGATGATCTTTCTTTTCTTTGGGATGAACCTCTGTAGTGTGTCCTCAATGATCATTTAAAATACTTACTCAAGACAAGGTACTGCAGAGCACCTGGTCACAAAAATCGACATCACATCCAGAAATTAACAGCTCCAGTAGAGTAAGAGGCATATACTGTAGTTCAATATTATGAATAATTAAGTATTAAACATTAACACTTTATATCCAATTTATTGTGATGAAGGCTTTCTACAGGTCCGAAGACTAATCATTCTGTCAACGAGAACATAGCCAGTTGCAACAATGCTACTAATTTTATTTCCCCTACCCTACTCCGGGAGTGATCACGAAGATCGCTAATAATTCAACATTAATTATATTTGTTAATCATAGTGAAATGGTGCAGACCTATTCCACATAGCAAGCAGGCAAGTAATCAACTGCCAAAACGTGGATGCTCCTTGAAACTTTCAAAACTGTAAAAACTATAATGCTTCAAAAAAAACTGGCTGTTCTAAATTACCAGAAGTACAAGATGTTAACTGATACTTAATACTGCCAACTCTTCTGAGTCTCAATTAGAACCCATCTGTATCATGCAAATACCAGCAATTCACTTCAGCACAGCAAATGCACTAAGACAGCTTGGTGCTGGGAAGTAGAACTTAACAGAAAATACTGGGAGTACACAATTGTTCAGCCTGCACCTGAAAGAAGAGTACCGTTTTAAGACTGTCCCCCATCAGAACAGATGCACCCTTTCTAAAGCTGGGACAGCAGGTGGGTATTTTCAGGAACTGTTGTTATGGCTGACATATTTATAACTCATATGAAGATTGCAAAGAAGAATAATGACCAACTCTCTGCACCCACTATCGGGATTGAACTGAACCTAACTCATTTCTCTCTCTCTCTCTTCATGTAGTGTACTTTTCATCTGAGATTGCTAATCATGGCTCTTATCACCCTCACGCTGTAAAGTCAGAATAGCTAAGTGGCAGGTCTCCAAAAACTAATGTTGCCAAATAAGCTAACCTGTCTGTTCTAACCTCTCAAATACAGCAAGATTCACTGAGCAGTCAACACTGTTCCGCCTTAACGATGTTCACAGAATACAGATGACTTATCCTTCTAACATTGCAAAGTTCATTATAAAAATGTTGCTTGATACAGACTCTGTTCTGTGGCCTGTACATATGCTGTTTTCTTCTGCGCTTCTGGTGCTTCTTATGGGACTTGACAGGGTAAATGCTGAAAGGATGCTTGTCCCATGGGATATTTTAGGACCAGAGGATATAGTCTTAGATAAAAGAAGCATCAATTTAAGACTGAGAAGGGGAGGAATTTCTTCTCTCAGAGGGTTGAGTGTCTTTGGAACTTACTGCCACCAGGTGCTGTGGAATTAGAGTCCTTGTGTATATTTAAAGACTGCAATAGACAGATTCTTAATCAATAGGGAATCCAGGTTTATGGGGAAAATATAAGAGTGGACATCAGGAATGTCAGATCAGTCATTATGCTATTGAATGGCAGATCAAGCTTGACGGGCAGAATGTTTTTTTCCTGTTCCTGTTTCTTCTGGTTGCAGATGTGTGCACCTTTTCCCACTACTCTGATCTTTTCATTCTTGGTCCCATCCTCATCTTTAAAAAGTTGTCAGGGTCCATTGCCATCACTTGGAACTTTTCAGTTAGTTTCTCTTTCCCCTGCTCCTATTCTCCCACTCAGCTCACAGTGAAGTCCTCAGGCTTCCTCAGATATTATCTGCATCAAACAACTCATGTCACTAAGTAGAGCCAGGTCATCCACCAGGCAGGCTGGTAGAGTTATTTTTATACTCACATTATTCACTTTTTAAAATATTCAATTCATTTTATTTTTATGACTCTCTGATTTATCAAAGATTTAGGAAGGTGCATCATTTAAGCCTATAATGTTGCAATGCTTGGAAGTTGTGTTCTGCTGAGAAAGATCCTAAAGTATAGCACTGAAGGGTCTTTTACTGTGCTGTAGACCTCTATGACTCTCCAATACTTTTATATTTTAGTGCATTATTTCATTTCATTTCTTAAGTATTTCATCCAGGAATGCATATTACTGCATATGTACGGCACGGTATTTCGACTTGCACACTGCACGCCTCGAAAAACAAATGAAAGGGCCTAATATTGATTCACTGAAGTACAGTCTCTTAGGAATACATCTGCAACTTTATGAAAGAACTTAATCCATGTGATTGGTTACCTGCAGCAATAATTACCTTGTTTCTGTTGGCTGCAGAACTTGGGCAAGGTATAAGAAGTGAAAGTGCTGAGCTCTGTAACTCTTTACAAACTTGCCACAGGAAGTGTCGGAATGATCCACCTAGAAAACAAACAACAAAGTTGAAAGAAAACTAACTTGTGAATGAGGAAAATTTTTTAGCACATTGATAAAGGCCACTAGAACAAGCACATGTAATTAGAATACAGATTGAAGAGTGTACCACTCAACAACATTGAGCTGAAATGTTAACAGATTGCTTGATCTTTCCTTGAGCGCGGAATTTAATACCAGAGCTTTCTAATTCAAGAGATGGGACAGGTATATCAACTTAAGTGACATTAAAGGGAGTCTACCTTCGAGGATACTTTGGCATTAAACCGGATCTCAGAACAGAAAGCAAGCAAAAATTGAGAAACCAAAATCCAAAGCAACACCGTAACATGGAAGCAAAATAACATTTTCTTTACAAATATGATCCCCATGACTTTACATTTTCAACTGAAACTGAGATGCATTGAAATATATTTATGCTCTCCAACATTATAGTGGCTCGTTCATTGGGTTAATGAAAGCAACTATCAGGATTGTCAGGGAGGTAGCAAGGCAAATTCTGGTGAGCAAATCACTTGAGGATTTGAGCTACCTGCTCACAAACACTGGAAATATATACCTTCAAAAGTAAATTTTTTAAAATTGAACGTTGTTAATTATGTGAGCTACAATCATAAACATCATTCTAGCATGCCCTAAAGTGATAAGAATTAGAAGATTCCAGGTTCGATTGTCCTTTTATGATGAATTAGTTTGATCTGAATCTCACAAGCAACAGGATTATTGCAACAGATCGCAGGATGGGAAAATATCAACCAAGTTACAGATTATTCAATGATCGCCACTGGAAAGCAGACACGTCTGGATATCAGGTAAACACAATAACTGACGTGTCTGAGATAATAAAATGTGAGGCAGATGAAGGGTCTAGGCCCGAAACGTCAGCTTTTGTGCTCCTGCCTTGCTGCTGGGCCTGCTGTGTTCATCCAGCCTCACATTTTATTATCTTGGATTCTCCAGCATCTGCAGTTCCCATTATAACTGACTTGTCTGAAATGGCTGGCAATATTAAACAGTTTGACAATGTTTGCTTATTCTACCTAGTTATTTGGTGTGTATCTAGTAAATAACTTAAGACAATCTATCTGTAAAGCTCAATATAATACAGTAAGCAGTGGTAATGTTAATAGAATCTGTAAAAGTGTAAGGAAATAAATAATTAAACAAAATAGTTAATTAGAACATAATAAAGGTTGAAAGGACAGGTAATATGTTGCGCATCTGCAGTACGTGGGAGTTCTTGCCAGCCACTTTCTTCAAAACAATTGTATTTGTAGCAAGTCATTGATATCTACAGCACAGAAAAAAGGCCTTTCAGCCCACTGAGTTTACACTGGTCAAAAACAACTACCTTACTATTCCAATCTGATTTCTTTCAGCACTTGGCCCATGACCTTGCAAGCCTTGACATTGCAAATGTATACCTAAATATGTCTACCATCGCTATAGGCAGTGAGTTACAGACTCCCATAACTCTGTGGGTGAAAACATTTTTCCTCACACTTCCTCTAAACCTCCTGCCCCTTATCTTAAATCTATACATCCTGGTCACTGATGCTTCACAGAGGGGTAAGTTCCCTTCAGTTAAACCTATCTAGGCCCCTCGATTTTAATACATCACTATCATGTTCCCCTTCGGTCTCCTCTGCTCCAACGAAAACAACCCTGGTCTATCTAGTTTCTCCCTATAGCAAACTCTTCAGTCACGTCCTGATAAATCTCCTCTGCATCCTGTTCAGTGCAATTACACTCCCTTATAATGTAGATTCCAGAACTGCCCACAATACACTAGCTGTGGGCTAAACAACATTTTATATAGTTCCAGTATCACCTCTCTGCTCTTAAACTTGGCTAATAGAGGCAAGTATCCCATATGATTTCTTAACCAAATATTCTTAACCGAATAATCCACCTGTCCTGCTACGTTTTGGGATCAGTGGATATGTGCACCAAGATGCCTGTGATCCTCAGTGCTTCCCAGGGTCCTATCATTCATGTATTCTTTGTCCTGTTTGTTCTGTCCAAGTGCATCACATCATACTTCTCCAGATTGAATTCACTTTGCCACTGGTCACCCTGTCTACATCTGCCAGTAATCCAAGGCTATCCACTTCACTATTTACCACTCTAAAGTTCATATCACCTGTGAATTTACTGATCAACCTTATTACATTCGTCTAAGTTGTCTGTATATACCACAATCAGCAAGGGCTCAAATTCTGCTCCCTGCAGAACTTCACTGAATATAGGCTTCCAGCCACAAAATCACCTTTTGACCATCACCCTCTGCTTCTTGTCACTCAGCCAATTCTGTGTCCAATTTGCCAAATTTCCTTGGATCCCATGGGTCTTACTGTTGCCATCAGTCTCCCATGTGGAACCTTATCAAAAGCTTTGCTGAAGCTCCAGCAGACCACTTGTCATTCTAACGTCAGTGATGGGGAAACTACTGGACGCAATTCTGAGGGACATTATTAATCTGTGCTTGACAGGCAGGGATTACACAAGAATAGTCAGTATGGTTTTAAGTTGAAGTCGAATGCATTACCCTCATATATACACACATGATCACCTCTGAAAAACGTAATCAAGTTGGTCAGACATGACTTCCTTAATTAATTAATTTTGTCCCTCAGAACTGCATCCAATAATTTCCCCACTACTGACAGGTTGTAGTTTCTTGGTTTATTTCCTGTTCCTTTCTTGAATAACAATATCACATCAGCTGTCTTCCAGTACACCTTTTTTTGGCCAGGAGGAAATTTAAAAATTATTGCTAAAGCACCTGCTACTTCCTTGCCTAACTCAACAAACTGGGATACACTTTACTTGGAGAATCTAGATCTCTGGTTTACTTTTAAAGATCCATTTAAAACAGAGATTAGGCAAAATTCTTAGGGTCATCTCTTTGGAACCCTTCTTCAAAAGTTAGTGGAAGCAGTGTCCTTGAACATTTATTAAGGCAAATGCAGATAGATCTTGTTAAACAGGGTGAAAGATTATTAGGGGTACGAGAGATTTGGATTTTAGTTTTTAAGTGACAGTCTGGATAGGCTGAATAACTTACTCCTGTTCCCGGTTTGTATCTTGGCCCCTGTGTTAAATGGCCAATTGGTGAAGAACTAGTGACTGCTCATGAATCTGCATTCTAATGTTTGGCCACACCTTTAGAGAATGAGGGGGCAAAGAGTAAGAGGGAAGGGTGGGAAAACGTGGTTTTGCACTTAGATTTCACAGTTGCCTCAGTCGTAGTTTAATAACAAAAAGCTGAGCCTACATAACTTACTTGTTCCATGCACTTCTTCACCAGTGAAGCGAATATTAAATGCATAGGTTGGGTCTCCGCCACTTGCCAATTTTACACAGAGTTGGGAGGAAGGCACTAATGCCAGTTGACGAGCTGCCTGGCAGAAGTAGGTGTTTTCTGATGAACGTATCTCACCTATGTTGATGATTTAACAGAAAAAAATAGTGAAACTCGCACATTTCAAATGGCTTGCTCAGACTTAAATGGCCAAAAAAGCATCTAGTTATTGTAACTGCCTCAAGTTATTTCTAATTTGCTTTAAAAAATTCAAATAAAAAGTTTAAAAAATAGAAATACACATGACAATAACATATCAAACTTGAAGTTTTAAACATAGTTAAAAAACCTAAATTTTCTTAATTGTGGGTTATGCCCAATATAAATCAGTACTCAAGCACTGACAGGGTCCCAACCTTCTTGCAAATGTGAAACATCCAGGAGATTATCAGATTATCTAACAGAAAATCAATATATTTCAGCTTTCAGTATGAACTGCAAAGCATAAAATGAAAAAAATGCAGAAATCAGACCAATACTTGTCAAGGAAAGTGCACAAAAGAATCTTTAAAACATATTCTTCAGCAGTCAAGCATTTTTCTTTTTAACTCCGAGCCTTTCTTCACTTACCTCCCACTATTTCCAAAGGATCCAGTGTTATTTCAGGTGCAGCATGGTCTGCAGTTCGCTGTACAGTTGCATTCAAAACTCGGTTCATCACAGCTAATTTCGTATCATAAAAAATTAATCCTAAACAAAAAAAAGACACATGAACTAGGATCTACTTCATCTGAATAGTTGTGAACATTTCTACAGTTACTTGGAATCCTGGATCATACTGTGAAAAAAGTTTACAAATAGGACGATTAACTGTGATAACAGGGCAAAACAAAATTTTAACTGACTGAAATGTGACACAGACAAAAAAGTCAGCTAAAAGCCGCTGAAAAGCTATTCTTTTGAGAAAAGTAATGTCAAATTTAGTCTCAAAAGATAAGTTTTATTAAAGATGAGAACTGAACTTGTGAAATCAAACTCGATAATCATGTTGTATGAAAAATGAACATAAACCTCCAACTAAAAACAAAATTCAGTTAACTCCCATGACTCTTGCCAGCATACTATTCTCATGCACAGGCAGCCTCCTGAACTTCAGTTCAATTGCCAGTCTTTTTGTGCAATTCTAACTTGAACATAAATGGGACAGCACTAGTGAGACAAACTAATGGTGAATGTCTACAGGCTGCATAGAGGAGGAAGAGGAATGCAGGAAGTGCTGAACAGTTCATCCAAATCCTTTTCTTACCTGGTTTATACTGGATAACACATCAGAATACAGAATCCTGCACAACCCTCCCCTCTCCAGGGAAATAAAGGAGCAAGATAAGTTTGCCCTTGAGTTTGTTACATAATACAATTAGATCATGGTTGATCTGTAATTCATTCCATTTATCTGCTTATGTTCCATATCTCTTGATATTGTCACCTAACAAAAATGTTTTGATCTCATTCATTAAGATTTTAATTCACCCAGCATCCAGAGTCTTTTGGTGAAATGAGTTCTATTTTACTACTAGCCTGTGTATGGAAGAAGTGTGTTCTCATTTCACTCCTAAATGGCCTAGTTCTAACAAAAATAATATGGCCTTTTCTGAAGAAGGGTCTCGACCCGAAACGTCAAACTTTCCTGCTTCTGCGATGCTGCTTGGTCTGAGTTCATCCAGCTTCACACTATGTTATCTCATTGCCTTTTGATCTCTCTTCCCAAACCAAAGGAAATTGTTTCTTTGACACTAACCTATTACATCTTCTCATTATTTTAGAAGTCTCAATTAGATCACGCACAACCTGTTCAACTAATTCAGTCAATTTTATGCAATCGCTCCTCAATCTAATTTTTGAAGCCTTGGTATCATTTGGGGATTTCTGCTGCACCCTCTCTACAACTTTTGAGGTTTGGTGTATTGGTTATAATGTATTCAGCAAAGACTGAGTATACTACTCCAGATAGCATTTAACCAAGGCCTCTAAATAACTGATTCATCACTTTCTATTTTTGAAATCCAAACTTTGGAGATACAAGCATTCTATTAGCCTTTGTTTATATTCTGTACCTGTGGATGAGCCTTCAGTAATTTTATACACAGACAGCTAAATTTCTTGGCTGCTTCACCACTCCTAGTCTTTCACTATTAAGAAAATATTCTGATTTGCCATTTGTAATTTTCCAATACAGCAAGTACTATTCCTGAGTCAAGAGAATTCTGGAAAATTTTGACTCATGCACCTGTACTTCCCACACCAATTACTTTAATACCTATGTCCCAAGGAGGCCAAAGGACTTGTTACATTATCTATCATAATAATGAAGTATTTTGCAATGTAAGTAGTCCACTGCCTTATCAGTTGAGCCATCCAAGATCATGGCAATACATTACAGTCCTACTGACACCATGGGGTCTTCCAACAGGACATCTGACCTTTAGCCTCTCGTAACAGTGATGCAATGCTATCCATGTAAGTGTGAGTCTGTCTGAGTTCCACCAGAGGCAGGAAGAATGTCTCCAAGGTGTTGTTCAGAGACTGAAGTAGAGCAAAACGAAGTCGAAGGCTTTCAATTGGAACATCTAGAAATAGTACATCAAAATTAATAATGCACAATGTACAAAGGATAAACACATCTCAAATAAATTTTATTTATAATCAAACATTTCATTTAACAGTTCTTTTTGTGTTTTAATAACGGACATATGTCATTTGTATTCCCTCAGAGTGCCAAAACAGTTCATACCCAAACTTACTTTTTACATTGGAATGACCGCTGAGGGAACAGGTCTGGCAGCTCATCATAATATTTAAAAAATTCTGAATCAGTCTTGATCCAAAGCATACACCTTTTGACCAGGGATACAACTCGCAAACAGGGAAGGCTGAGGCTATTCAAGATTTTAATAATGATGAGAATTTCATGTTTTAGGTAGTGAGACATCAGGATGTTTGTTTAGAAAGGATAGGGGCGATTGGTGAGTGAGATACGATAAAGGAAGTGAATAGCAGAGTTTTGGGTGAGTCAGAAGTTTGCAATGGCATGGAAGTCAAAGAAGTTGCTTTTTTAAATGAAGGGGTAATGGAGCTGGAGCACCAGCTTTGAGTAAAATAGAAAGTAGCTGGCAAAGATAAACAGTCTAGTTTAGCCTGAGATGGAGACACAAATGGAATAAGCGGCAAAGATTCAGTTTGTGTGTGGGTTTGAATAGGTCTAATATTTTCTTAATGGACAAAATTTTGAATTGCTTGGTTTTCAGACAAGCTGACAACTAAGAGACAGTATAGGGTTGAGAAAGGGGAAGACAAATTGATGTGAAAGTTAAGCAGCAATGACAGATTTTTCCCATCCCTAATTCAAAAAACGTTGGGGTCAGTTGTCCAAGTTACAAATGACCATGTAAGATCTAGTCAAGCCAATGGAAATAAAAATAGCTTGGACAGAAAACATTTATTCCCTCCATTTCAGGGGTTCTATCACAAACAATGTTCTTTGTCTGGTATATGATTGCACTTGCCAATGCAATTTTAATCATCACCAGAATCAGCTGAAGATCAGCCATCCTTTGAATTTTTTTCCCCCGACCTACTGTTTCAGCAGAGTGCTTCACTTTCCCTATCTGGACCCTCTGCTTTTCCCACCGGCCCCGTTTAAAACTAAACCTAATTCTTACTTTTCAAACTTGTTGCAACAAGGTGACAAGAGTCAGTATGTTTAGATTGTTACAGTTGGTGAAGTCTTGATAAAATGCAATAAATTTGTTTTGTGAAATTAAGATCTATGGGGTTTCTCTTATGGTACGTAGTACTACAAATGTAGCACTGTAATGAGAAAACTACCAATACAGGGCTTACTCAATAAACAGGCAATCCTTGGGTCTGGTAAATCCGCAGGATCAAGGTAAACTTCATGAGGGTGGAGTCTGCCTGGGGTGATGGCAAGGTGACGGCAGAGACGGTTGACATATTGCACAAGTGCAACATCCATCTCTAGAGTCCATTTTTTGCAAGATCTTTGGGCGTGTCTGGTGTCAATGCAGGCACACCTATAGTGGATAAACATATTGTCAAAAATACAATTTGAGCTCAGATAGGCACTATTAAACTATATTGATAACTGTTAGTCAGAATGAAACCAGCTCAAAACTACTTATGTATTGCACTCTTAAGTGTCAATGGCATGTATTGATTTTCTAAACAATTCTTTCTGCAATTTTCTACTTGCCTTTCAAAATGAAGGTCATAACCGCAGGAAAGAATTGCCCTCCAAACACTCCGAATGTCCTGCTTTGACCGATCAACAACAAATTTCTGGAAACCATCCAATGTTAAATACTTCTCTTCTGGTACTGTTGGAGGTTGAAAGATTCATAAAATTAGTTAAGGATGCATTCAATATTCCATATGTTGTGCCATCCACTGGTTTTTTGGGCAGAATAGAAAGCTAGGAAAAGAGAAATAAAGAGCTTTATTAAATAATGATGGTATTAGCACAAGAGGGCGATAAGTCAAGCTCAGGAAACCAGTGTGAAGAAACAATTCATGTGAAGATAAATGACGAAAACAAAAAGACACATTAACCACACATCAGGGTGAAATATAGACGAAGAAACAATGTGAGTATGCCAGAAAGGTACATCAATAATTTGGGCGATTTTTAATCAGCATGTGGACTGGAAAATCAGATGAGAAAACAGTACCTAGATAAAAAGTTTGTATAATATTTTCAGGACGGTTTCATTGAACAGTGTGTTTTGAATCTAGCACAAGACAGCAGGTTATACTGGATCTGATATTGCATAATGTGACAGGATTATTTAACAATCCTACAGTGAAGGCAGCCTGGAATAACAGTTTGACTGAATAATAAATGAACTTTTATTTTTCAGTTTAATAGATTATTTTTATAGATGACAGGTTAGACAGAGGATCTTGATCGGCGCAGGCTTGGAGGGCCAAAGGGCCTGTTCTAGTGCTATAGGTTTCTTTGTTCTTCGTTCTTAAGAGGGGGAGTGATTCTAAGACTAGTATTTTAAAATTAAATAAGGGCAATTATGAGGGCACGAAAACAACACGAGCCTAAATGGATTTGCAAATTAGGTTGCGGGATAGATCAGTAGAGATGCAATAGCAGGCATTTAAAAATATACAGAATTGATACATTCCAAAGAGAAATTTAAAAAAATTTGAAGGGGTGGACCCAACCTTTGTGACTAAGGAAGTTAAATACAATATCAAATTTAGAGCTAAAGCATCTAAGTGCAAATATATACAGTAGGTCAGAGGATTGAACAGAATATAAATAACAGCAGAAACTGACTAAAGCATTAGGCATCAAGTCAAAATTAGAGTGAGAGAAAACTAGCTAGAAATCAAAACATAAAAGTTAATGAAGTGCATATAGGTGGAATGCATAATAGAAAATTAAGGGGATGGCAGATGAATTAAGCAGGAATTTTGCATTGGTTTTCTTTACAGAAGATACAGGTAACATCGCAGGAATAGGTGTAAATCAGGAAATGGAAGGGAAAGAGGAATGCAGGAAAATTACAATCACCAAGTACTACTGAGCAAATTGGTAGAGTCGTACATTAAAATGTCTCTGGGTTTGCATGGATTACTCTTGAGCGATTTAAAAGGAGTGACTATTGAGATAGCTGATGTTGATCTAATTGTCCACAATTCCAAAGGTGTACATTAGATTGGAAGATCAAAGTTAAAGTCAAATAGCTTTTCAAATCTTAATACATTATTGTAACAGGATGGTTTGCACAACATATGAGGTATATCAGCAATTCACTTGGGCGAATTAAATTTAAGGAACGAAATGGATTCTGTAAGACTTCGGAATGATAAAATACAATGTAGGATTGACTTGGT
This sequence comes from Stegostoma tigrinum, assembly GCF_030684315.1. NCBI lineage: Eukaryota > Metazoa > Chordata > Chondrichthyes > Orectolobiformes > Stegostomatidae > Stegostoma > Stegostoma tigrinum. The sequence goes on from NC_081379.1 coordinate 14,826,622, forward strand.
GCAAAGCCTTACTCTGTCATTAGTTTGTATTAAAAGCACTGTACCAAATACTGCTTACATATTGACTGTGCCATCAGGTATGTTCTGCACATACTAGTGGCTCAATATTTATACTGAAAGAGAAGGACAACTAACATCATTTTATTGAGCAATGAGGAACAAAGAAGCAGGGAATAAAATATTAAAAAGGAATAATTTTTTAACAGATGACGATCACAAGAATAGGTGCAAATTTCAAATAAGTTTGATGACAATAAAGTCCATCATTTTAGAGTTATGTGGGTGGTGTTACTTATGAATCATGGCTCATGAATCAATGCCACCAACATGCAGAATAAGACAAAAATTGACACTATGTTGAGAACTGAACATGTCCTGACAAAGCCCAGGTGTAGACAATTACATGAACAAAATGATCAGTATAAGGAAGTGATTATTTGCTGGCAAAAATGAGACATTTGGATTTACAAGGCACAATGATACTGTCCAGCGTACGAACACAATGTCTTAAGGCAGCAGAAAGCATTGTTCTTTAATTAAAGTTAAGATAGTTCAACAGAAGTACAACAATTACAATTAGTAGTTTTACAGTAAATATTATAATGGAAAACTAATCTGATCACCTTCTGGTTTCTTTGCTGGTGACTTTTCTGGGTCTTTGTCCTCAGGTTTGGTATTCTTTTCAGGAGATTTGGCTTTCACAATTGGTTTCTTTTCACTCAGTGCGGTTCTACTCCAAAAGAAATGAACATTTAACTTTGTTGTATTTTAAACAATATTCCTAACGTCCAGATACCTGATGTTATTAATTTTGGCTAGGTTAGATGTCACGTTACTGAACTGTGAAGATTAGCAGGTATCTTGTTTTATCTCTGTAGGTGGCAGATTTGAAATCAGGACATTTACGGTGCCTAAGAGATCCCCGGCTCCAAATGCTGACATGACAGATAAATGGATCAGACTTATCTCTCAGAATAACCGTATGCCGTCTGTATGCAAATGTTACAGTAACTTCACATGAGAAGCATATTCAAAAGGTTGCTATCCAAATTGCACTATTTCATCATTAGCTTTGTCGAAACACCATTTTGCTGTCACACTATTAAAATGCACCAAATGGCGTGAAGTAAATGTGAAACAAACCCTTAAGGTTAATTTTTTGTCAGTTCAAGTGTAGGTATCTTCTACTGATCAGTCTTAAGTACCAACCAATCCATCTGGCATTGACAGTTTATTTCACAATGATTGATCAATGAGAGCCTGTTGTTTGCTCTGGTCATTCAAGTCCTACAGTATGTGCCCTGTTTCTTGTGCTGGGTCATTATCAGACTGCAGATCTGGAACCTGCTCAATGTTAAAAACTTGTGCAGTATGATCTGGAGTCTGAAAGCATCATAGCAATAGTGAAGGGCAAATACAACGGCACATGCACATAGGTGGAGGAGTACACAATTCATCTCCCAACTACTAGATAAGGGCTTTTATTCTTGATTATCCAGTTCCTTCTTTCGTAATTGCCAAAACTTTAAATCTCAATATTCTGCACAAGTTTTTTTATCATATTTTATTTTGTTTCTCTTGCGTGGTTTTACTTCCTGTGCGGCTCTTCATCTCTTTTCAGTCATCTGCATTTAAGCTATCACTCAACTACAATTTTATTTGACAGGTAAGAGTTCTTTCCCTTTATTGATTATACATTAAATATTTTGAGAATCTCCCAATGATGATCTGTATTTTTACAAAGTGACGTACCTGACTCATGTGGTTCTTAACTGACTCCCAACATCGGAGCTGGGTAAGCTATTGGAGGAGATTTTGATAAAATAGATTTAGAAAGGCAAAGTCTGGTTAGGTATAGTCAACATGGCTCTGTGCATGAGAAATCATGACTCACTAATTTGATTTAGAAAATTCAAATCACATTGGTGAGACAACATTTCCCACACACAGAGCCATGATGACTATCCCTAACCAGTCCTTGCCTTTCTAAATGCATTTAGATCCTTTCTCTCAAAATCCCCTCCCACAACTTACCCAGCACTAATGTTGGGCATCAGAGACTTTAGCAAGGCCTTCTAGAAGGTTCAGCATGATTGACTGGCTAGTAAGATTAAACCACATGGGATCCAGGGACAGCTAGGCCATTGGATACAAAATTGGCTTGATGGTAGGAGACAGAGGGTGGTGATAGAGGGCTGTTGTTCAGACTGGAAGCCTATGTCCAGGGGGGTGCCGTAGGGATCGGTGCTGGGTCTACTATTACTCGTCATTTATATAAATGATTTGAATGAGAACTATAGGAGGCAAGTTTGTGGACGACACCAAGATCGATGGTATAGTGGAAAGTGAAGAACGTTAACTGAATGTACTGCAGGATCTTGACCAGTGGGCTAAGAAATGGAAGATGGAAATTAATTCACATAAATGTGAGGAGTTGCACTTTGTTAGGACAAATTAGTGTAGGACTTGCACAGTTAAGAGGGGGCTCTGGGGAGTGTTGCTGAACAGAGACCTAGGGTGCAGTTACAAAGTTCATTGAAAGTGGCATCACAGGTAGACAGGGCAGTGAAGGCAGTGTTTGTCATACTTGCCTTGATTGGTCAGAAGCACTGACTACAAGAGTTGGGGCAACATGTTACAGCTGTACAGTGTTTTGGTAAGGCCACATTTCGAGTACTGTACACAATTCTGATCACCCTGCTATAGGAAGGATTTATTAAACTGGAAAGGGTGCAAAAATGATTTACAAGGATGTTACCGAGATTGGAAGATTTGAGTTATAATGAGAAATTGGATAGGCTGGGACATTTACCTTGGAGTGTAGGAAGTTGAGGGATGACCTTATTGAGGTTTATAAAATCAACAGGGGCATACATAAGATCAATGATAAGAGTCTTTTCCCAGGTGTGGGAGAATTCAAAACTAGGGGTCAATTTTTAAAGTGAGATGAGAAAGATTTAAAAAGGGAGAGTTGTTCATGTGTGGAATGAGCTGTTAGAGAAAGTGGTGAATGCAGGTAAAATTACAATATTTAGGAGACACTTGGAGAAGTTCACGAATAGGAAAGTTTAGAGGGATACGGGCCAAGTGCAGGCAGTGACTAGCTTAGTTTGGGAACATGGTTGGTGTGAACTTGTTTGTTTGTTTGTTTCCATGTTGGATGGCTCTGACTCTATAACAGTTGCAATAAATGTTTATGAAGTTACCATTTTTGGAATTTGGATATTTACAGGAACATGGATGGCTTGCTGCAATTATATAGGTATTGATGAGTCTGTACCTGGGATATCATGGGGTTCTAGTTCCCTTATCTGAGGAAGGATGTTCTTGCTCTAGAGGCAGTGCAGCAAAGGTGTGCCAAACTGACTCCTGGGATGGCAGAACTGATGCATGAGGAGAGTTTGAGTTGGTTAGGATTCTATTCACTGGAGGTTAAAAAAAATTGAGGGGTGGGGGGGGGAGCTCATACAAAACCAATAAAATTCTTAAACTTTTTTATGAAATTCAGCCACAAAGTGTTTGGGGCCAAAATGTTATATGGTTTCAAGGAGATAGATATTGCTCTTGTGGTTAAAGGGATCATGAGGTATGTTGGGGAGGGCAAGATTAGGGTATTGGGCTTGATGATAAAGGGTGATCAGATCAAATGGCAGAAGAGGCCCAAGGGATTGAACGGCCTACTCCTGTTTCTATCTTCTATGTTTCTTTGTAATACTAGAGGCAGGTTAGGTGCTGCACAGGAGGCTGCTAAATAAGAGGAGAACATGTTGTGAGGGGCAAGATATTGGTATGGAAAGAGGATTGGCTGAGTGACAGAAGGCAGTAATGCAATAATGGGGCCCTTTTTTCAAAAAGGTAGACAGCAAAGCCTCGTGAATTTCTGCAGGGGTTGGTGTTGGGACCACAACTATTCATGTTATCTGGACCTGGACGAAGGAATGAAGGCTTTATTGCTAAGTTTGCAGATGACACAAAGATAGGTGGAAGGTCAGGCTAGGAGAATGAGTAAAGAAGTGGTAGATGGAATATAATGTGAGAACTGGAGATGTTATGCACTTTGATAGAAAATAGTCTGTGCCTCTATTCTTCCTAAGTGGGGAAAGCACAAAGGAAAGTATGAGTTCTAGTTCAGGACTCTGAAGGTTAACAGACAGGTTAGGCTGGCAGTTAGGAAAGCAAATACAACCTCCATTTCAAAACGGTCTAGAACACAAGAGCGTGGATGCACTGCTGAAGCTGCATAAGACTGTGGTCAGACCACATTTGGAACATGGAGTGTAGTTTTGGGGCCCTGTATCTAAGCCAGGATGAGTTGGCTACGAGAGGGTCCAGAGTTGGTTTACAAGAACGATCGTGGGAATGAAAGCCCACTTCTGAGGGGCAGTCGAGGACGCCGTCTGTACTCAATGAAGTTTAGGACTGGGGAGTGGGGTGGGGTGGAGGAGCGGTATCTCATTGAAACTTACTGAATATGGAGAGGCCTGGATACAGTGGATGTGGAGATTATGTTTCCACCAGTAAGAGATCTTTTAGAACTGACAAGAGGGAAATTTCTTTAGCTAGGCTCTGGTGAATCTGTGGGATTCACGGCCACAGAAGGTTGTGGTGGTCATGTGGGAGTATTTAAGAGACAGGTAGATAGGTTCTTGGTTAGTGGGGTAATCAAAAATTACAGAGAGAAGGCAGTAGAATGGGGTTAAGAAATACATCACCAGTGATTGAATTGCAGAGAAGATTTGATGGGCTGAATAGCCTAATTTTACTCCTATATCTTATGGTTTTATATGATTTCAGTTCCTGAAAAACATTTATTTTTAAAGAGAGATCAGAAACTCATTCAGAACAGTGAACTGTAATCAATTTCCAGGAGGGCATTTAATTCAGTCAACTGCCTAGCAGGACACCTTTAATGTTAAGACACGGAATGTTTACAGGGCTGAGATTACAACAGATAGAAAAAAAAGTTTCTTCCCAGCAATGGAATCCAATTTTCAGTTCAGAAGAAACTACATACTCAGAGATTTTAGTTTGTGAAATCTCCAAGTTGACAGAGTTGTATTGCTCTTGTTAGAATGAGAGAGAGAGAGAGATTTAGGCCATCTCTGAATTTTTTTTGGGGGGGGGGGCACGGTGGGGGAAGCTTTCTAGGAAAAGAAAACCAGCCTTAATAGTCGAAGGAGATGTGAAAAGAGTCAAATAAGAAAAATTTAAAGAGTTGAGATAGGTGCGATATTTCTCTTGTAAAAGGTTGAAATTTTGTTTAACTGTTTATATTCAGATTTTTCTAAACTGTTATTATAGTCTTTTTTTGAGTAGTAAACTTATTCTTTAGTTAAAGAACACTTGCAGACCTGTGTGTATGTTCAGAAATAAACACCACAGTAACTAAGAGCAAAACTTAAATCTTTGATCTATCAAGCTAGGTTTTACTTTGGAATCCAATTTGACAATGTTACCCATCAGTTAGGATCATAACAGAAAGCTTGTTTCATCCTACAAATTTAAAATCTAGAATTCCTTTACAAACTTAACTGTGAGTCTCCTATTATAGGATTACTTCAGATAAATGCTCCTTAATGTTTACAAGTTTGACTAATTGCTCATTATCAAGCCTGTGACCCGTCCTCTTGTTGGTTTCAGCATCCTGCTAGAACCTAGCCAATTTTCCCAAAAGCACTCAAGTCATTACCTTTCCAACTTTGTTCTTGTTCTCTGCTCTGGTTAATCTGCATGAAAATTAAAGTCTTCCCTTGTCACTAATTTGTTTCAACTACAAACCTCACTAAACACACATCTGAATTAAACTGTCAATGCAATACTGACATCATCTGGCCCACTGACATCTTCCATTCCAGCTTTATCTTCTCTGTTTGTTCAATCCCAATCATAGAGTCTCCACTGAGGTGACTGCTTTCCAATACTTGTACTCAATTTTGCTAATGTAATAAACAATGCTGGGCAAACATGACCAACCTGCTGTCAGATTCTTCTACACTTAACAGACGCTATAAAATAAATTCAAGTGTAGAAAAATCTGACAGCAGGTTGCTGGGAAAACATGGCCATTGTTTCTTCACCAGAAGTTAGCACTACCAGCAGGTGGGGAAGAAAGGAGTAAGACTGCAATATGAAATGTATAGAATAAATACTGATGGGAGCTAATTGCTGCCTTCCTCTTTTCAAATAATTGCATTCTACCCAAATGTATCAAGTGCACAACTGCACCCCTCTTCGGAGTACATGCAGCCTTGTGCAGCATTGGATTATGTTACTGCAGTGCTTAACATTATAGCATGGTTGTGTAGTTATTATGGACTGCAAACCTTGAAACAATTTATACAACATTATGAACACTGTGGAGCTAGACTGTTAATCTTGTGTAAATGCTGTGGCTGTTTTATGCACATTGTTGCAAGTTGATTTTTATCTTTACACTAGCAGGGTACAGGGTTTATTACCCTCTCACCTTAAAAGATGGTCTGAGCAATGACTATATAAAATCCTGAACGAAGTGGGGAGAACCCCAAAAAACAGAACGAACCTGACGCTGTTCAGCACGGACCTGTCTTTGCCTGGAGGTTTGGCAATCGGTCTTTTTGTGCTAACTACTTTTCCAGGGTGTTGCTCTTTTCCTCCTTTACTGTACTTGCTCTTGTCGAATTTTGGTTTAGGTATGCCATACTTCCGTAGTATCTTGCAATTTTAAACAAAAGCAGAAATCATTTAGTTACATATGACACAGTAACAATGAATACTCCTGTATGACAAAAGATAAAATATTAGAAACCATTCTCTTAAATATTTGTTATTCTAATGAATAAGAAGTAAAATTCATTGAAAGACTCAGTAATCAGTGTTGGCATAACCAACTCATACACTTCCAATGGTACACTTGCTATATTTTGAATGGCATATATGACTTCACTAAGAAGCAAGTCTCAGATCAGTGACTGAAGAAACACTTCACACATGATCATGAGGCCACAACCTCCTGCCTTAACTACAGGTACGCTGACGGTCTAAGAAGGATCTTATTCTTGTTAAGTGGGAAGATAAGATCCAAATGATATTGATTACCATTACCCTGCTTTGGTATTTTTATTTTAAGAGTGCTGAGAGAAAGATCTTTAAATCTGTCATGCACTGCAACACAGCTGAGATTAGGCATTAACTAGGTATTTATCCAGTACATGACAGCAAGCAAACTTCATTACTGGCTACCAGAGATACATGATACAGAATGGTCAATTTACCAAATACAACAAAACCAATTGAAACCTTTATCCAAAAAGTACACACACCTGCGTGAGTTGATCCTCTAGAACCTTCTTTGGTGGTCGAACATTGGTGAAAAAAATTTGCAACAAATTTCCTGGTGTCTGGGAGTTGATTTGCTCTTTACTGAGGAAAATGTCAGAAACTTTGATAGGTTTGGCTGGAGCCAGACTTAGCATCTGTTCAGAGTGTATACAGCTTCGGAATATCTCTGCAAGAACATCTCGTGCTCCAGGAACCACCTTATCACCTGTGTAAAAAGGAACACAAACATTTTTAGATTGACATACTTGAAATGTTTATTTATTAATACATTTAAAAATACTTGCTCCCGAAACATCCAAGAATAAGAAAAGAACATACAATTATTTAGCAATTTCCATAATCTCAGTATTTCCAAGTGTTTTTCAGGCAAATAAGCACATCTGGAGTGTAGGAACTGAAGTAATGTAGGAACTTGCATGCAATTTGTATACAGCAATGAGCTAAGTGGCCAACTAATTAAGTTGTGATGTTGCCCAATGGATAGGCGTAGTCCAAAACATTAGGAAAGCTGTCCTGCTCTTCTTCAAATAAGTACATAGAACATTTTGTTTCTGCTTGAGAGCAGATTGAGCTATGAAACTAAGAAATTTGCCAAACGGCTTTGGACAGATGCACCATGGTAGGCGGTGGTTTAGTCAACAGTATGCAAATAATATTGATTATATTAGAACAAATTAAGACACCATGTCAAGCGTGTCTACAAGGGACTCAATGGTTGTAGCAAATAAATAGAACAATCAGCTCCATTACTCTTCGTACAAGTCAACAATACAGCTTTGTCTTTTCCAAACTTTGCTCTAATTCAGGTCAATAGTCATAAACAGATCAAACGTTGATACAAAGTCAAGCACATCTGAAGTTGTTAGCATTGTGAATTCATCCAAAATGTACCAGGTACAGGAAAGAGAATTGCATGACATATTTATAAACAACATACTCACAATAACAACCATTCTTGGAAAATTCTCTAACACAGGGTGGCATGGTGGCTCAGTGGTTAGCACTGCAGCCTCACAGCACCAGGGACCCGGGTTCAATTCCACCCTCGGGTGACTGTCTGTGTGGAATTTGCACATTCTCCCAGTGTCTGCATGGGTTTCCTTCGGTTTCCTCCCACAATTCAAAGATGTACAGGCTAGGTGGATCGGCCATGCTAAATTGCCCGCAGTGTTCAGGGAGGTGTACATCAGCTGGGTTATAGGGAGATGGGTCTGGGTGGGATGCTCAAATGGTCGGTGTGGATTTGTAGGGATTCTATGACAGATGAGTGGGATTGGGCATTTACAGCAACAATCCATTACATGCTAAATAGCTAAACTGCATTATAATCCAAGGCCTTGTCATGAATACGGTGCTGTTCATGACAATTCTCTGCGTATACACATTGCGAAATACTTCACAGTTGTGGTGTGAACGAAAGGAAAGAAAGATAGAATCTAAAAGTATCAAGACATTCTCGAAAAGGTGAAAATGATCATGCCTCTGGGCCGCAACCCTCAGCATAATTGCTATAAAAGGACATCAATCTTTTTTAGGTGCTCAAACTACTGTACATTTATATTTTAAATGGATTTTAGGACACAACGTCAATGAAACAGTATATCATGCTGCCTCCAATTCCACATTATAATAAGTGGGCATTTCATGAATTGTTGATTTTTTGTTTACAATATGGTATAATTGGGAAAGAAGAGACAGCGACCAGGAGCAAGTCATTGCTGATTACTTAGTCCTCCGAGAGAATAATGGAAGAAAAGAAGCGTCCCTTGGAAGCTTGGTTCTGCACCGGAATGGTGGAATTGTGCGCATGGGAACTATACGTGTGAAACAGAAGTTTATTTTGTATCACAGCAGCACAACAATGCAGAAACATCTGATCCTTCTTATTTTATGGCTCACCATCACTTTCTCAAGGACAATTAGAGATGGGCAATAAATGCTGGCCTAATCAGTAATGTTCACTTCCCATGAAGGAAAACATAAATACAATGTAAATTCCATCAAGCCATTTCTTTAGTTCACCTTTTATTAGCTTATCAGTGAAATAATCTTCCAACGCTGAGCTCCCCTGGGTGTCAAACAAGCTCTGGTTTACAGATGACACTGTCAAAATCTCCTCTGTTGACATCTCCATTAATTCATCTTCCCCATCCAGACTGGACAAGCCAATCAAATCGCTGCTATTGAACAGACTGGCACGGATCTTTTCAATTTTTGCCCTGGCTCTTACCTGTGAGTAAACAAAAAATGTTTAGATCCAAGAAGTATTTTTAGAACCATTATTATTCTTCAACAACGGGCGTTATAAAGCATAATAATTTTTGTTTCCACTCTTGAAGCTTTGAGCTCATGTTACTTGCTTCCACAGAGCACATGCTTCCTATTTCGCACCCATTGCTTGTGGGTAAGCCTGGGAGAAAGTGCCACTGAGAGACTATCAATAGGCATACATAGTAGTGTCTACTAATAATAGAGAAGGAAGCCCACATCCATCACCAGTTTGAAAATACCCAAATTAACTTTAGCTTACTTGGCTAGCTAATTGTGTGAATAATGAAAACTGAATCCAAAACCTTCCAGATTTTGTGTCTCACCTTGTCACACTGTGATGGTACATTTATTGTCTTTTCTGGGCATGCAATACACAATAGAAGTCAAAGGAAGGCCTGATGGCTGAAAACATACCCGTGTCATTGGTTTATTTTCAGTAACACTGGAGATTTAGGGTCAGTGTCATCTCATAACTGTCAGACTAACATTCAAGTATGATATTGTACCAACATACTGCATTATCATCTCAGGTCCCATATCATACAGTCTAAAGTGTCGACAACTTTGTACAGGTAGAATTTGTGATTATACAGTCGTTCCTCCACATCTATAAAGATTGTGTTCCGGAGAACCCCTGCAAATGATGAAAATCGCATCATAGATGCATGGTTTTTGCCAACAGAAATTGATTTTCAGTGTCACATTTTTTGGCACAGATATGCAAATTTTGAGATTTTGCGGTTAGATTATTTACTGCACACAGAAACAGCAAATGGATGCTTGGAGCTAATCCCCCGAAATGTGGGGAAGCAAATGCTTGAATGTTTTTGAAATGGTGTACAGCACCAGGATCAAGAGAGCACAAAAAATTTGTCAGAATGCAGTAAGGCACCATCTGAGATAGACTGGCTTATGGTCAAAGTGAGCAAACTGAAATAGTTCAGGAGGCAGGAGGAAAGAGGATGAAAGGAACAGATTTTAAAGGCTCTCAAGCATTAAATGAAGACCAAACAGATACCCAGTAAAACCATAAAGCACAAATGTCCAGATTATGCAGTATTTCTTTTTGTCTAAACTCCACAATTACATCGGCCAAATTAAATAATTAAATGTGCTGTTAATAGTAATTTTCCAGAGGCCTCAGCAGACAGCCCATCAGTTTCATGGAGGTAGCTTCCTTGCGTCCATTACTGAAGAGTGGGAAACTGGAGCGGGAAAATTTGTGCCCCGAGAGGATGTTCTAGGTAGAGAAAGCTATCTGCAAGTCAGAGTGAGAATTAATTGGCATGGAAACAAACTGATCGTGGACGAGTTGGACTGAAGAGTCTAAGATATTTGGTCTAGTCCCATTTTCCAGCATTTGGCCCGTAACCCTCCAAAGCCTTCCTATTCACGTACCCACCCAGATGCCTTTGAAATGTTGTACTTGTACCCACCTCCATCACTGCCTCTGTTCAATATACACACCACCCTTTGCATGAAAATGCTGCCCCTCAGATTCTTTTTAAATTTTTGCCCTCTCACCTCCAATCTGTGCTCTCTAGTTTTGGACTCTCCTTCCTGGGCAAAAAAAATTCCTTGGCTTTTCTCCCTGTCCATGCCCTTTATGATTTTGGTAACAGGTCTTGCCTCTTACCAATTTTAATAGATACACCATAGAAAGCGTTCTATTCAGATGCATTGTGGCTTGGTATGGCAACTGTTCTGCCCAAGACTCAGAAGGTTGTAAACACAATCCAGTCCATCATGCATACCAACCATCCACCCATTGACTCTATACATCTCAATGCCTTAGAAAGGCAGCAAACATATTCAAAGGCCTCTCCCACCCCAGTTATAATCTCTTCTGACTTCTTCTGCCGGGCAGAGAATACAAAAGCTGAAACACACATTAACAGGTTCAAGTATAGTTTCTTTTCCCATTGTATTAGACTTCTGAATAGATCCCTCAAATTTAATATTAACCTTGCTCCATGTGCGCCTTTTCTGCGGCTGTAACATTGTATTCATTGCTCTGTTCTGTTATCCTTATGCACTTTGTATGGTGTGATCTGCCTGCACTGCACACACAACTTTTCATTGTATTTACGTGCGTGCGACAATAATAAACCAAACCAAAAAAGGTCACCCCTCAGCTTCTGAAGCTCCAGAGGAAACAAAGCCCTAGGCTATTTAGCCTCTCCCTATAGCTCCAATCCCAGCAACATTCTTATACATCTTTTCTGAACCCTTCCAAGTTTGCTTGGTCAATTCAAGACATGCCCTCAATCTACAGTCTATTTCAACCAGGTGGGATGCCAAGGCCTGAGTTGCCAGCCCTCTCTGTCAGCAGCATTTACATGTTGTCTATCATTATTTCAATAACAAGCCTGAAGGAAGCCTATTAGGAAATTATCTGGCCCTGATATTAGGGCCCTGAACATCATTATCTCCTGCCCAAGGCTTCAGGTCTCTAACACGTCTTCAGAACTCTAATGGAAAGTTACATATCTAAAAATGTTGCCTGTATTTCTCTCTTCATAAAGTCTTTAGAGCCAAGAATGTTTCCAGCATTTCCGGCTTTTCTTTCAAAGTTGCAGGATCTTCAGAATTTAATGAAAAAATTAGCCCAAATTGTGAAATAATTCAATTTGCAAAACGAAGTATTTCACATCAGTTACTTATTCTGTACGTTAACCCACTGAGTAAGACTATGGTGAGCATGAACTGAATGTTTAGAAAGCAGCTGTTCCCCTTAGCAATAACAAAGGGACATAATTTTAAAATGAAAGGAAGGAGGTTTAGAGGGGATTTGAGGAAAACCTCTTACATCCTAACAATGTGAAAGTCTGGAATACACTGTCTGGTAAGGTAGTTGAGGCAAGCAACCTCACAACCATTTAAAAACAACTTGGATGAGCACTTCAGATAACTGTAAAGGCTATGAGACTGGTGTGGGAAAAATATCCGAGTTGAGTGTTAGAATTGACAGACATCAATCATAGAATCATACAGCAGAGGCCCATCAGCCATCAAGTCTATGGGCTTAGGGTGCAGTAAAGTGGGACTAGAGTAGGCAATAGTGTGTTTTGGCAGTGCAACTCGATGGGCTGAATGGTTTTACGATTGATATTTGACAATCCTAACAATCAACGCCAATATTTTTCCAGATTTCTGTTACACAAATAAAGATCAGATTCACCTCAAGTTCTTCTACCTTGATCTGACTGTCAAGCCAACCTAAGCTTCACTCAAACTTATAAAGTAACATAACAAATAATTACAAACTTGCTCCTTCAAATATTCCGGACAGAAGAATTCAAAAATAAAAAACTTCATTTGATGATGGCATAATTCAGACAAACACAAGTATTCACAGATATTATGACTGACATTAATTTGAGGGATCAAGCAATATTGCATAGCTGTCTCCTAGCCACCTGTTTAAAAAATATTTAAGACTGAAATTACACTGCCAAATGCTAGGGGCTAATGTGATGCGAAAGCATTTGACTGTTTCATGGCAAAATGCAAGAAAAGGGAATAACTTGAATTATAAAGCAAAATTACAGGGGGACTAACAGCAGATTTTAAATTATAATTCCATATTCTATATCATACCATTTCTTTTTTAAGACACAGGCTAAAACCTGAATGGCAAATCCTAACCTTACCTCAACAATGGCATAACCTTTGATGGGTCGTGTCACAAGCGGGTTATTGTCCAGTGATGTGACTGTGTACATAGATCCTACATCAGAAATAGAAGCAGAGTCTGCACTGTCCATGGGTTCTCCTAGACTACCAAGACTGCCCAAGCTCCCAGTGCTGCACAGGGATAGGTCCAAGCTCTCCTGACTAGATACAGTGTGTGGATCAACTATTCCTTGTGGTGTAGCAATGTCATGACTTGCTTGAAACTGGTCTACTGAAAGATCACTTGTTGTCCGAGAAACGCACTGAGAGCTACAAATTGAGGTCTGACTGGTAGAGGCAGAAGCACTCATACTCATAGCTGGTGTGACACTGCTGCCACTGCTAACATCCATACTGTCCATGCTGTTGACTCTTGTTGACTTATCCAGTTCCAATTTGCTATCAGCTTTCACTTTCAGTTTTTTAGGGTCATCATCTTGTAGTGGTATGTAAATTTCATCTTTGAAAATGCCACCATGTGCACTGCAAGCCCTACGAATGGCAGTTCGGACAACACATTCCTCAAGATGAGTTGGTATTCCTGAAATCACCAGTAATCTGCTGTGGCAGGTGGAGCCTACTAAAGCCTGGCAGGCATCCGAGATAGCATCATTTGTCACTCCCAGACCTTGTGGGTCCTTGTTGGTCAGATGACGAAGGATCATAAGTAACGTCAAGGCCCGATGGAACCACAGCATGTCCTCCGGCTTACTGCCACCAATATTCAGGATAGATGTGTCACTCTCACTGCCTCTTGAGGTGAGCCGTTTTACTGTCGCTGATGTTTTCTCCCGCTTCATTTTCACCTTTTTGCGCTTGGAAAGCAAGCTGGGGCTCTGTGGTGTCTGCCCAGGTGAGGAGGAAGAGGAAGAAGAAGAATCGCTGAGACTTGGTGCACTTGTGGAAGTCATCACATTAACCACTGTGCTCATATTGATTGGTAGTGTTACTTCTGCAACAGCAAGACAAATCTCCATCAACGCATGGAAATAAGTGGAGAAGCGACCCTGGTCAGTCACTCCAATTCCAATACCAGAGCTGTTCCCAGTTATCCAGTTTTGTGTTTCTTCATCATACAGTTTCCGCAACTCAGTTTGTATTGCCATTAGAACAGCCAGACACGGGTTTAACTGGATTGCAATGGATGAAGATAGGCCAGCTGGATTCTTTTTCTGTTCTAGCTGATGGATTTTACGTAGCAGTTCAGCTAATAGGTGGAATATCATTTCCTTTATGCTGGGGGACAGGTCTGTTGTCCACAGGAGGTTGGCTATAATTTTGGGAGGTAATCAAATGGAGGAAAAAAAGGCATTAAACTACATTCAAGTTAATCATAATATCTACATAAAATACATAAAAGAGGCCTACATAATACTTATGCATTGCACACAAACGAGGGGGAGAAAAATAGATTTCAGGGAGGGTTGCTGCACCTGCCCGCTGACCCATGAGGCCAGTTGATGTATGTGCAGTTGGACAGACAGAAAGCTGAGGCAGCTCAGCTGTGGTCCACCCATAATAGATTAGCTTCCTTCGTTTGGATGTACCAATGGTCAAGGCTCGTGTCCCATGGAACACAGCAGGTTTAGCATTTTCAGAAGGGCAGAACATTTAAGTGGATGGATCTTAAATTGTAAAATTTTCAGTTGTACACGAGTTATCAGTTACTCGTACCAGCACACCAATTAGATCTAACCAATCCTGTGCATTGAATGATATTGACAAGTTACCTTTTCTGGGAATCAATTTGGTTTTGTTTGGAATCAAGACACCATTAGACAGGTACATAAACATTCACATTTATGAATAAAATAAAGGAACCACACTCCTCAAATCCATTACTTGTCTTACCAAACAGTTCAACAACCTGCAGGAGAACGGATGCAGGAATATCATCGAGTTCATCCTCTGATTTCCCATCATTTTCACCAAGTTTCCATGTTAACAACTGCTCAGCAAACGCTAGAGCGAGGGGAAATTCCAGAGGCAATGAATTTAACACCAGCACCGCACCAGGTGGCGGGGAGACACCTGGGTAGAAGAAGTTGAAAACCAAATTAAATAATTTGCCAAAGAAAAACACAGAAAATAAGAACAAGAATAAAACATGCATATTCACAGTGACAGAAATGAGCTGGAGAGAAAAAACTGTCTTCACAAACTTTATTGATGATTTTGATCGATGATTTAATTGAAAAGGCAGAACGGTATGTATTATTAAATCATCGAGACTTAATTCCTAAACCAATCGAAGCTTATTATAGTTAATTGAGGCACCACAACTGGCCTCAAAAGTTGGATTAAAGCTGGAGTGTAAAACTAGAGAGGTCCTCCCAGACTCTGGCATTGTTCCTCTATGTACAACAGAGGAACAATGTCTGCAGCTCAGCATTTTCCAGGCCAAAATTTATTTAGAAAAATGCCAATTGAGGGAATTGCTCCCTTCGGGTCAAATTTTATTGCCCTGGGTTTTGAGAGAATGATGGCTAAACTACTAGTTAGCTCCAGTTAAATATGGAAACCCAAAAGTTGCTGTCAGTGATTCTATGCTCAGAGTGTGCTGTGTTGAGGCCATTCTTGACTGTAATGAATTGGAAATCTATGAACTGATGATAACTTGTTGTCTCAAGCTCGGTCTCTCTGTAAAACAAAATCTTGAAAAGGTGCACCTTGTTGAATGAGGAGTTTTTAAAAAAAGGCATGTTAAATTCATAATTACTGTGAAACAACTTGGTTGATCACAAAATGACAAAGCAATACTTCTGAATGATTACCATAGATTTCATTTCTTTAAAAATAAATTTAAGTTTGACATTCTATTTAACTTCCGAATTATTTATTTCGCCATCTCTAAAAATTTAAACTGATTGAATTCAGTGGCTTTTCTTCCTGGTTTGCTGTTCATGAGAATACTTCAATGAAATCGGTTACTTAAACCTGCTTGATGACATCACAGCAGCTAGGCATCTGAAGATCCCTTGGCTTCTGAAAGGACACACCACAAACATTCATTTTTTTTGGGCAGCTTTCTTTGAGGTCAGTGGGGAGCACTGTTGCTTGGCTTTCTGCAAAAGCCAGCCAAGTTTTTTTTTCCCCAAGTTTCTGATTTATTCGAAGATTCGGTCAGTTGTGTGTTTTGGAGATCATGTTGCAGGGCCATTCCTATCTTAGACATACCTAGTTTGACATGTAGTTTGTCAGTAGGGATGACAACAGAAGGATACTGGTTTGTGGTGGGAGGTGGAGTCAATCCAGTGTTGGTAGGTGACGCATCTTTTGGGTAACAGACGGTTTCTGTCAGGTTAAGTTGTCCATTCCTTCGCACTTTGTGACCCAGTCCATACACCAACACTCTAACCCAAGGAGCCTTATACAGAGAGGAACTAAGCAATAAAAACAAATCAAACGATAAGAATCGTCAATAATTGTAAATTTTAGGCACAGTCACCAAGTTTCAAGAGCACAGCCCTCAGATTTCAAACAGGTACCCTCCATATAAAATTCCATCGCCATTAAACTTCAGTTAAGCTTTTAAGAAACATGCTCATCGACAGAACAATGCTCTAACTCTTATGCGTGGCAGTGAACATGATGGAGTTGATGTGTCAAATTCTGCCAAACTTTCCTGTTCCTTTAAAGCAAATGAAATTTGCTGTTCCTTGCAGCCAAGTTTTAAGTAGCCAGCACCTTGTTAGTAGACAATTATAAAAGGGCTGTTGTTAATATGGGATAATCACTGGCTTGCCTGGAACAGGTGGCATGATCTTTTCAAGTAAGCGAACGATAGGTCAAGTCTGTCATAAAATACCAGCAATTAAACTACAATTTTATTTGCTTGGCAGCAGAAAAATATTGAAATAACCAAAAGACTTGTTTAATCAACTTGTTTTCACATGTTTTGACATACTTCTGTGAAAAGTGGGGCTTGACTTCTGAAACTTGTAGCCCTGAGACAGGGGCAGATATTTTTAATCAACGCTTTCACACATGTTATGATACATCTCCGGACCAGATAGGAATTCAACCCAGGTCCCCTAGACCACAGGTAGGAGCACTAACAATGCACCACTAAGATTCTTGCAAAAATAATTTTTCATTCACACTCAGCCAATAACCTTTGATAATATTTGTGTAGTTTTGAAGGGGAGGCCTTTACGATGGCAAGTTTAAGCGACAACTGGAATAAGTAATTGGGCAAAAATTAAATTCAAACCTGAGATTGGTGAAGATCTTTCCAAAATTGAATACTGTATCATGCCACTTGATGCAAATACATTCTTCAATTTCTGTGGCCGCAATCTAAGCCAGTACTGATTTACATGACTGTCACTTAAGATGAGGTCATTACATCTTAATACAAGTATCACAATTTATTTACCTACTGGAGAAT
Organism: Stegostoma tigrinum; assembly: GCF_030684315.1. Taxonomy (NCBI): domain Eukaryota; kingdom Metazoa; phylum Chordata; class Chondrichthyes; order Orectolobiformes; family Stegostomatidae; genus Stegostoma; species Stegostoma tigrinum. The sequence goes on from NC_081379.1 coordinate 14,844,278, forward strand.
GATTAGTGTTTCATTTACTGCAGTAAAGAAGCAGCAGTTATTTGAGTGTTGTGACTTCCTAGGCATCTAAAATACAATACTTGCACAAAATATCAAATGCAGTTGCAAGATTGAGGGATCAAATGTATAAGTTTTATTAAATATTGAAACCTCTTCTAAACGTTCACTTCATTAAGCATTTTTCAATCAGACTTACTCTTTCCGAAAACCTGCTGGACTTTCTTTGCATGATACCATTACAAAGGCAGCCCCTGGAAAATGCACATCCATGCTCACTTTTGACTCTGTCACTGGGAACTCTTCAGATGGGAACTGTTCTGGTGAATGCTACAATGCAACAGAATAAATGTCACTGATCAGTTTGGGAGAAAAAGCACTTATTTGAATTTTGATAAAAATTAATCTTAGAAACCATCTTATAAACCTCTAACAGCAATATGCAAAATGACAAACACGTTAATTTTAAAACATTGTACAAAGACACAAAAACACAATGATCATTTGTCTCTTAAAACTACAGTTAAAGAAAACATCAAGTTGAGAAAGCGAATTTGACATTGTCACAGCTTGAGCAATTGAGATGAATAGGGTGTGAGAGAGCTACAAGATTGTCAAATCTGCCGAGTTGCATTGAACCATAAAACCTTTAGAAGTGACCGCACACGTTTCTGTGTCTTGCAAAAACTAGATGTGTAACATGGAAAAGATGATGGATTTTAAGTGTGCCTCCTAAACAAAATATTACTTTCCTGCCTTGAGCTTACTGTTTTATTCCAAAATATTCTACATTCAAACTTTAGCAGCTAAAAAATAGATTTTAAATAAAAAAATGCCGAAGATTTATTATGAAGTTCTTCAATATTAGAAAAGCACCAGTCCAGTGGCGGGAGAAGGTGCTGCCAGTCACTCTAGTTAAGATGTTCGGACACTGTTTTATGGTTGAATGCAGTATAAAATTGGCCTTATTGGCAATCTTGCAAAAAAATGGTTCCAGCCATTTGTTAACTTTGCAAGCTGAATACTGAAACAGGGCACATCAAACATTATCCTATGGGATAACAGTCATCCTGATCATAACATTTCTGTTGTTTATCCTGCAAACTCGCAAAAAGTCCAATGATGGTCACTCTTGAGATTGAAGAGTGCCTTGTCTATCTCAGATTACTCTGGAAGGAAAAGGTTTGTTAAGTGTTTGAACAACAGGTGCAACTATCATCACATTGTTTTCATCACTAACAGGATGCTGCCATCAAGCCAAAAAGATGCTCTGCAATTCACATAAATCAGTAATGTGGCATGTGAGTTTCAGTGGCATTGTGCTATTAAGAGGCTGCACATCCAAAGACTTGTTCTTCATATCAAACAAAATATCCTATCAGCTGTTCACAATAAACAAGGTTTGGACCAGACCTAAACAGCCCGCGCTTGCAAGACTTATTACAGAGTCCAAGAATATTTGCTGCGTAACCTTGCGTGTGCAAAGAATTATGCTGACAACTAATTTAGGGTTGTCAGTTGGGCTCACAGCACCACACACGTGCATGGACTGGAAGCTACATATTTTAATACAGACAGAGAACACACATTGTACCTGCTTAAATGCAACAAAATAAGTGACAGCCATTCTCTGATCATTTCTCAGAGCAGTGCCTTGACCAATTAGATGCAATATGCCTTACTTAAAATTTAAGCAAAGCTTAGCAGTTAACTGTCATAATTAACTAGTACATTCTTCATGGCAACAACAGTACTAAAGACCACTGCCGTCCAGTCAGCAGTCACCTATACTTTGGTACTTGTTGCAAATTATCCTAATGAATGCAACACCAAAGCTTCCACAAAACAACAATTTTTCAGCAATACTATTTTTAGTTAATGTCTCTTCCTGAAACTGTTAAATAAGTTGCTAACGCAACTCACTATTTAGCTGGTCTGCCTTAAACTCATGTTCAACAGCCTTGTAGGATGTTTTCCTCTCAAACACCTCATCAGACTTTAAAAGGCCTCCTTTCAGGCTAGGCTGCTTGGCAACTGTTAATATCAGTACATCCACTGTTAGGAACCTTTTCTATCAATGAATCTGCACACTGCCTGTCTTCTGGATTATCCCCACTTGGTGTTACAGGACTCTTAGTGCTAGACTTGAGCAATCACTTTCCTCTTTTTCTCCTGCCCTATTCACATCAAGGGTTTAAAGGCCACTTTTAAATGCGTGTAATCGAAGTAAATCCTCAGACACTGCTGTACAACATTGACTCCAAATCTAAAATGAACCTAAATACACGTCTCCCTTTCTTATCACTAGGGAGAAATTATATTTTTATTTGAGTTATACATTGCTCTTCCACTTTAGAACTTCAGCTCACAAACAGCAATGTAGTATAAAGCTTCAACACGTTATTTTAGAACATCAGAGCAGTAACATATACAATTCAATATCAAGTATTAATTATTTCTAATGTATTCTTCTGTTATTGGATAAATGTTTTCCAATGTTCCACCTCTTGAACAAGGTCACAGAAAGAGTCAACCTGCATACTGCTTTGTGAAATTTAAGGTGTGGACCCATCCTGAAACAATAATTCAATATTCCAGTTCATTTTTACTCAGTCTTCCAGGTTATGCTAAAACTGGGAAACCTTTATCTTCATTGCTCCTGCCATCTTGACGGTCTTAAAACCCATGATTCAGGCTGTCAATTCACTTCCAGGTACATTCTTTTAATCAGGATTGTGTTTAGCTGGACAGCCATTGCCTCCAACCAAGTTTCTCAATGATGTATCAAAAGAGCATTGTGCCTCATTCACTGAAGTTAGAGATACCTTTAAGGCATGTGATCAATGAGAGAAGGTGGTATTACATTTTAATAATATGTAAAACACAATAGTTAAGAAAGTGGTTTCATTGAAAAAAAAGAGTTAAATGCAGATGCATCAAATAGAAAATGAAGAAATGTTACCTGTAAGAAAGAGCAGATCTGTTTTGTTAAATCCAGCAAACTTTCTTCACCCTGGTGTAAGGCTCGTGTGATAGCAACTGTAAGCCATTCCCTGATGGAATTGGAGTTGCCCTGGTAGAAGAGATCAGTAGGAGAGCAGTTTTGGCCCTGATTACAATGTTGGAGGGACTGCGCCAAAAGAATTGAATTGGAGCTGATCGTTCCATCTGCAGGGCAAGATGAACAACAAATTTCTCAAATCATTTCACCAACCTCTCTCTTTCAGATCATGTGTTATTTTAAACACATGTATTTATACTAATTTTCTTTGTGATTACTGCACCCTTTCATTCATAAACTAACAACATACAGAGTTTAACAAACACAACCCTTAGGAGGAAAAGGCAAGGATATGAAATAGAGACTTAATTATTTGTGGCTGCCAACTTCATTGATACCAATGTCATTTAAATGGACTAAAGGGGCTATACCGGTTAGAGAAACTTCCTCTTTTACAAAGCACCAGTTTTTTTTTTTTGGGGGGGGGGGGGGGGGGGGGGGGCTGGGGTGAAGCTGAAAATCTGTGTATTTCTACCAAATGGCTTACTAAGCAATTAAAACCAGGCCCACATAGGCAGATTGCATGAACTATGAGTACCTGGTGGGAGCAGCAAAGAGAGCTGAATAATTTATAAATTAAACTTTATTAAGACTATTATTTATCTATCCTTCCCTTTGTGCATTCTCACAGTTGATGTATGGATAATAGTACAACACTGACAATGAATTAGGGCTGCTACTTTAATACAAGGGTTTATAGCATCAAACTGAACCCAAATGGAAAATATCAGCTCATTCTTAACATTCAGCACTAAAAACTGTTGTATAGGAAACATTCCTTATACAAAAGGGCTAGAAAAGAATAAATCAAAAAGTTTGATTTATTATTTTATACTGAAACAGTTTCTTAAAGAATGCTTTCTATTTCCCAGTTTTTGGGTTCCCCAGACACTATTTTGCCATCAGGAGAACCACACAACTTCAGTATATGTTGCTTGGTAAACAGCTGCTTAGAGACAAATGGTAGCTGCAGCTAACTTGGCTACAGATTTTCATCTTTATGCACATTTCCCTCTCTTCCTTCCTTGTTTTTAGGTGTTAAAAGGATGTAAAAATTATCATTAAGTATTAACAATTAAAAGTTGAACAGAAGTTTGTTCCCTTCCCAAACTGCTGAGGCAAGAATGGGGCAGATCCTGAACAAGCTGCAGTTATTTCACCATTACTTGATTATTTACGATCAGTTTATCATTCAGCTCCACATCAGTTTATCATTACCAACCTGAGAGCGGTGGGGCCAGAAGTTGATTGGATAGTAGCTGCAGATGCTCCAAAGTGATGTCACGTACCGCAGGTATATGGAACAACCGGGTGAAAGTGTGGGGTGACTTTGGAGCAAAGATGTTCAGCAACGCCATACGGCAATACAGTCTAGCCAAAGAAGCTTCACAGCGAAGTAACTCTCTAAGCAATCATGAAAAAGTGAAAACACACCAAAGAGAATCAAAAACAAAAGGTTTATAAAAGTCTAATCAACTAAACACACTGTACCCCTTTGTCTCCGCAATTAATTATATGATTTGGTGACAGTGGATCAATGGATAAATATTTTCCATTGCCACTCTTTCATTCTTCCAACCCAGGTAATATTCATACTAGACTGTAGAATGCAAAATGGAAACTCCCATTTTGCTCACTGTATTCACTGAACTAACAAGAGTTTGCACCTGCATCTATTTGTTGAGGTGGAAGTGATGGACAGGGCAAAGATTGGCAAGCATATCAAAAAAGAGAACAACAGCTCACTGAAGATGTGATTTTCATCAAGATAAATCTAGGTAAAAGTTGATCATTTTGGACAATCATTTGGGAATGAGGGCAGTGCAGAGTATGCACATAACCATTTAGATGCAACTGCTCTTTTTAAAAGAAAAGATGTGAGAAATCTAAATATTCTATTCACATCTGACAGTGACAATTTACAATGATCCCATTTCAAGTGTCAGAACGTGCAGCCTTTGTCAGTTGGTGCACTTTCAAGAAGTCATTTTCAAACTTGCACTTGATTTCTGTGCTGCTTTTTGAGGGAAATGAGCAAAGGAGTTGCTCAATTTTGACGGTGAAAGTGATCAGGCTTTAAGGCTTCAGGTAATAGTCATTTTGCTAACAACACTGAACTCCATGGATAGGATAACAAAGACAAGGAATGTTGTGCACTTGCTCTCATAATCCGTGAATACCTTTCCTCCCATAGATCTTAACTGCATCGAAGCTAAATTGATCCAATTATTCAGTAGTTGGGGCAAAATTGAGCAAATTGATCCATACAGACCAGGAAGGTGCCAGGTTCAACTTTCAATGTGTGTTGCTTTGACCAAGAAGCCAGGGAAACAATGTAAAAAAAATCAACTGGTTTGTAGCCATGAGTTCGAGGAGGGGGAAGAAAGATATTGTTGGTATACTTTTTGATTGCCCACTATTAATCCATGCAGTCTTCCAGAATGGCAATCACAAGACAACATTAGTTTACGTAATGGAAAAACCTGCTAACACACTTGCCAAGGAATATACATATGGACACTTGAAGAATTTGACAAATTTGGAGGAGGAGGAAATTAAAATAAGCAAAAACACCAAATATGAGTTACAACACTACCACATACCTCTGCCACTTTAAAGGAACAAACATCTGTGTTGCTTCATTTGCTCTACAGTCGGTTCTGCTGTAACGCATGTTCTGGCAACGCAAATTAGCTATAACAACTGAAATAGGGGAATGCTATTTCTAAAACATGAACTTGTATTGGTTTGTAATATGATTGTATCAGTACAAAAGTATTGCAGGAAATAAAACAGGGATTTCAAGATTCTCCTCAGCCTGGATAATGTGCCAAGCCATCCTCCCACCATTGGTGAGCTTGCTGAAAACAAAGTGCTACTTCTATCCCCAAACACAACCTCTCTCCTTCAACCCATGGGCCAGGGTGCAGTAGTAGTTTTTAAAGCTCATCATGTAAGACACACATTTAAGAGGCTGATGGCAGGCACCGGGGGGGGGATAAGAACAGCATTCTTCAATTTTGAAAGAGCTTAAATATCAAGAACGCAAATTCAGATTATCGTGAAGACTTCAGGTAATGTCAGGAAGGACTCGTATGCAGTTTGGTAGAAGCTTTTCTCAGAGTTTATTTGACATTTTAATGGCTTTGATCTGTCAGATGAGATGCCAAGAATCAGAGAACATTGCGTTGATCTTGCAACGCAAGTTGGATTTGAAGAAGTGGAGAGAGAGGATGTTGAAGAATGGCTTGAGTCCCACTGTGGAGACCTCTCTACAACTGATCTACAACATGTCCCTGAGGGAGTGAGTGGAAGCTGGAGATGAAGTAGCAGTCCAGGATGCAGCATCATGACAGCTTTCCAATTCTGTTTTGCCTGAGAAGTAATTGCAGTTCTTAAAGGACAATTACAACGCAGAATGCAGCAGGGTAGCAGTTTGTGGAAGCAGATCTTATTTGGCACCCTATGAACAGTTTCTTCATGAAGGAAAAAGGGCAAAGCAGTACAAACTGTATTTTGTTTTTAGTCAATCCCAAGAAACAGTCAGAAGACAATGAACCACAGCCACCCACTTCTAAATAAACTATTTTTCATGCTAACCCGACAACCACAGGCGGACCTGAAGGGGATGGTGGTGAGGATGACGATAACCCTCAATCTCTACATTAACAACTTCAAAATATCCTCACCATCAACTATCTTGACATTTTTTAAAAGGTGTTTCGTTATTAGGTATGAATTAAACATTTATTCAAACTGTGCTATCCTTTGTGTAAGGCTCTAAGGTTTTGGAGTAGATCTGTAGCTCAGGTTGAGGGTGTTGAGGTTGGTTGGCCAGCTGAGCTGGTTTGTTGTTCTGCAGACGTTTCATTCGTGTTTCGTAACATCCTCAGTGCAGCCTCTGGTGAAACATCAGTGTGTCTTCCTGCCTGGTTTTTAAACTCTGGGGCCCGTTGTGATGGATTTCCTCACTTCCAGGTTTCCTCCGTACTGGAACGTATATGGGGTTAAGTTCAATGTGTTTATTAATAGCATTAGAGTACTTTAGGCTTTTGAGTGATTTTTGAGAGATTTGGAGTGATGGTTTTTGGTGGTCTGCCCCAATCCTGCTTTTCCCATAGGCCCCGTTATTTCTACAGCGTGATTTTCTATGACATGTTGTTATGCAGGAGCACAACTATCACGTTATAGCGGAGCCAACTGTACAACTGAGACAGGACATCCACAAACTACAATTTATGACAATAATTATTTTTAAACATACAAAAAAGTTGGTATGGTACTCAACTTAAGTAACAACCAATTTGCATGAATAGGGAATCTCCTTTTGTGATAATGATGATAAGCTTTCACATGCACTTTGATTGTATATTACTTGTTCCACTCTTGTATCCCTCACACATCTGCCTGCATTAACTGCTTAAATTCAGGAACAAACATTCATTAGCATTTTTTGTTTAAATTGGCAATTAAGTTGAAGTGCCAAAGCACAAAGTGTAATGTAGAGATTTTAAGAAGTTAAAGCAAAACAAAAATTATTACCAGAAGGCATCAAAGCTTAAATTTTGAAAGCCTGTTGACTGAAAGAGAGGTAATAACAAAGGCTGTTTCGTCTCAAAAAAAAGTCTCACCAGCTTCTTGAAACAGCAACTGAAAAGCAGATTTTTTACTGTCAACATTTTACTTAGACATACTTAACCAATCTCAAAATAGGGTCAATAGACATCCTCAAAATTGCATTATAGATTTATGGTCATGGCGGGGGGGCGGGGGCGGGTTGGTGGAAATCCCTACATAAGAAAATGAAACTAATATTAATGATAGCAATCAAATGAGGGCATTATTGTCTGCTTACAGGTCATGCAAATGCTGTCCTTTCTTATAGGCATGGAAACTATTTGGTGGGTTTTAAAATTGACTGACATTTGTGGCAGAAATGCATAAGTACACCAAAAACTAAATTTATGCTGTGTAAATGCACAACATTCCAATAACTCAATTTTTGCAATTTCATTCTTAATAAAATCTAAATCAACTTAAGTTGATCAACTTGAGTTTCAATGGAGTGCATGTCCATATTGCATGGAATATCCTCTGATCTCAGATGGCAGCATTGGTTTCAGGTTTTCAAACTGGAGTTTACATTTCAAATTTTGATACTTCACTTGGAAATAACTTACCTGTGTATCTGGATGTTTGTGTTGTCCAGAGTAACTAGTCCATAAGCAGCTGTGCGCCTGTATCCTGCAGGAGGGCGCTCCAGCATATCAATTGGATACCAATAACGAACCAGCACACCTTCGCTTCGTAAGTATGTCTCCACCTGAACTAATTCATTGACCTAAATTGGGAAAAATGAATGGACTGTTTATGTATTACATGGACCATGAAAGCAGTGGTAGTGTTTAAACAAGTATCAACAGGCATTAAAACAACTAGAATCTAAGATAATCATTACACTTAGAACTGCAGGGAGGGATTTTGTGCTAGTGTTCACACATCTTCCTTATCTAGGAAGACACTAAGCAAAACGTTGCATTGTGCCAACCCCGAGTTACTGATACCAGTTGCTGGACAGGAGCTTGAGTTCCAGTTTCTGTCTGGCCCTAAATGACACAACACAACGGTCCTGCACTCTGCTGCATTAATAGCCTATGAAATTTATTCGTGTCTCTACCTCTGGGCCAAAAGGCCGAGGTTTAAAACCCACCTAATCCAGGTGGTGTGTCTAAAAGTTGGCTGAAAGTATCAAAAGCTTCAGGCCAATAAAGGCAACCAACACAAGACTTTCCCCTTCTCATCAGTGCTGCAGGCTGGGCATTTTGAGCGTTTGGTATAAAGATTGTACAAAATAGTTCATCCACTCCAAAGGAGAGGTTGACAGAAGCAGCCAAATTTATGTGGGCACCTTTCACTGCTCTCTATTGGAGTTGCCTGAAGCAGTCTCTTCTGAAATAGAAGATTCCAAATTCTGTTGTGAAGAATTGGTTTAACATGCTCACTACCGCTTGATAGGCACGTAATTTTAAAATACAGATGCAGGAATGGCTAATTACATTATTACAAAGTCATTTTCATGCATTCTAACAGTTCTTTTGATTCACAACTGAAATAAATATTTCTTGTATTTTAGACAGTGAAGCATGGCTCACTTGTGGTGTCAAAAATGATAAGAATGATTGCAGGCATACAGTGTTTTCTGACATTCTGTAGAACAAGCCAGTGCTCCCACTTCCTAATTTTCATCAGCATCACACATCCTCCTTATCCAGGAAGGCACCAAGCAAAACCATGTGTTGTGTCAACCCAGAGTCATTGATATCAGTTGCTGAATAGGAGGTCTCAATCAGAATTTCCAGTTTCTCTCTGCCTCCAAAAGATACAACACATTTATCTCACATTCTGCCCCATGAACAGCCCATAAAATTTGTTAATTTAATGAATTCAAGTAATTACAGTTCTTGACTCGAATGTTTTCTAACTTACCGTGTCAACATCAAGAACAACTCCATTCAAGCCAAAGGTTTTCATCATTCCCCGGATGGCAAACTTCGGTAAAGCAGTGCCACCAGTGCTGCTGTTGAGATTATTACTGTCTGGGTACCGGATCACCACAGTTAGGCCTGTAGAACAGACCGCCAATTATGTGATATTGGTATTGGAACAATTGTGCTCACTAACAGAGGTCAGGTTTACATTAATTCTGCACCAATCTGGGTCCTTCACAACAATGTAAAACGATGTCATGTGGATAATCAGGAGGCTGGAAGAACACAGCAAGCCTGGCAGCATTTGAAGGAAAGGAGCAGTCCATGCTTCAGGTATTACCTTCCTTCAGGGCTGGATGGGGGGCAGGGGGGTTGCAGATAAAGTGGTGGTGGTGGATGGGGCTGCAGACTGTTGGTGATCGTCGTCTTGCCCATAACAGCCAACCGAACCTCCCAGTCACCACCCTTTTCAATTCCCTGCCCCACTCCCCCTCCAACATGTCCGTCTTCGGTATCCTCTAATGTCGCAGCGACTCTCAATGCAAATTTGAAGAACAACACCGTATCTTTTGTCAGGGCACCCCAAAGCTTGGAGGACTCAACACTGAGTTCCCCAATTTCATATAACCTTTCCAGCCATCAACCGCATTCAACACTCCTGTTGAGCAACCAGGTCATACCTACCACCAGTGTCCACCTATCACCACATCACACCCCCCACCCACTTTATTTGCAGCTCCTGCTACCCACACATCCAGCCCTGAAGAAGGGTAATACCCAAAATATTGACTACTCCTTTCCTTCAGATGCTGCCTGTGTTCTTCCAGCCTCCTGTTCGTCCACCTCGATTCTAGCATCTGCAGTTTTTTTTGTCTCTAAAACAACATCAGATCAGATTCTGTACAGGCTATCAGTAATAAAAGCAGAGTTGGTCTGGACCAACCTTGTTCCAAGTTGCTATTGCTCAAAGTCACTACGTGGACCTAACAATGCTGACAAGAATATACTTACATTAATCCCTGCTGCACACTACATTTAATTATGTTAAGAATGACTTCATTGCTTTTGACTACATTGCTGAAAGATGTCCTCCAAAACAGCATTCTATATTGAAAACAACTCTGTTTGCTAAAACAGGTGCAAGTACTACATGAAAATAGCCTTGTCACGGGTAAAACAAGGAAACTAATGGGCTCAGAATCAAAAACAAGGAGATTCAGAGTGAAAAACTTAGAAACAGACACTCCAACATGCCCACGCCGACCAGTCTGACCTAGTCCCACTTGCCAGCATTTGGCCCATAGCCCTCTAAACACTTCCTACTCATACATCTATCCAGATGGCCTTTTAAACGTTGTAACGGTACCTGCCTGCACCACTTCTTCTGGCAGCTTGTTCCTGATCTCCTTTGGTAGTCAGGGACTAAGGCAAAGACATGAACTACAAACTGCACAATAAATCCACTAAGGTTGATGTTACAGGAAAAATAATTACCTTTTCGAACTTTATCAGTTGTGAATTTATTAGCTTCATCTTTAATGTCTTCAATGGTTGGGAGGTAGAGATCTCTCGGTATGCCACCATTCTCTTCATATAGAAACTCGACCGTCTGACGAGCAATATCTACCATACCTGTTGGAAACCAAGCACTCATTTTAAGATAATAACAACTTATCTGACATGCCTGAATACCATCATAAAAACTTGCAAACATTACAAAAACATTTTAAATATAAGACTAATATTAGTTGGAAGGATTTTAAAGAAAATCTTGCCTTTAATTTTCAATGCACACACCCACCGGTCACTCATTGTTCAGGCATCAGCAAACTGTTTTATACAAATTACATTTTGTGTTTAGTGTAAGTGAAATACTTCAAAATTCAATACTGTCTGGGCATGTATGTTGCAATTATCTGAAGGCAAAAGTGCCATAATCTCAGAGAACCACAGGGCTGCCCTCTCATGAAAGAGGCATAACAAATGTAACTTGAATGTTAACACACCTCATGCAAGAGACGAGGTAGAGAGGAACATTCCTTCATCGTAAACTCAGCCAGTGCAAGAATTAAACCCACACTGCTGTTATCACTATGCATTGCAAACCAGCCTTCCAGCCAACTGAGCGAACTGACCCCCTCAAATTATGAATGTGTGCTGTCACATTTGACATCCAAGTCTGAGGCACTATCAGACATACATTCTGGCTAAGGAGCATTATTGAAAAAATATAGTACGCATGATCCTTGGGTCTACTGACAATTAGTCTAAATGTGCGTCTAAAAAATTCTGACCATAACCTTCCCAGCCCCTAAGTGACATGGGCATTAGTGAGCCAGTTGGTAAAGTATGGGAAGATTGTCAAAATTAGAGTTGGGTTCAACTTAAAATTTTAATATTGCTAGAACATTGCTCATGAGCAATGAGACACCTATTTGCATGCAATAAAATTCAATTCTTATCTGGACCTCAGTTATATTCAGTTTGTATTTTGGCAGGCAATAGTGAGAAATGAGAAGGTGGCAATTTCCAACATGAGAGTCTAAGTGGATAACTAGCAACTCCTACTCGACGCTTATTCCCCAATACCTCAGGGATCACTCCAGAACAACAACTTGCAGTCTTCAACCACAGACTGGCATAAGACATGCACCAGCCTCACCACATCATCATGGCACAACTGTAACTCATTTAGAATATAATACACCACTGCAGTACTACATTTTGCAGTGCATCAACACACTTGTCATGGTATTATGACTGCCAGGCCACTGCGTTCAGGGACAGACACCCATTTCATGCATCAGAACAGGGTGCATCTCAGGGCTCCTAGTTTGCTCTCTTCACTCTTGCTCCATGATGACTGATGCTTACAGCATGGCTATCTTGCACCTTATTCAGAACTTACATGGCCTTATAATATTTCTATTGCTTTTCAGCTGGCAAAAACTGGCAGCTTGTCACGTTTGACAGCAATGATCAGTAAAGGGAATGGACATGTTCCTGTACGGTGCCATGCTACATCAACGTTAACTGACAATAACTACCACTAAAGGTGGGCTAATCCCAAATTCCTACAATATCCTTGAACGTTACGATATTTCAAGTGCTCATCCAAATTTTTTTTTTAAAAAGGTTGTAAGGCTTCCAGCTTCTATTACATTCCCAGGCAGTGCATTCCTAATTCCCAGCACCCTCTGAGTGAAAATGTATTTTTTCAGATCCCCTCTGAATTTCCTACCACTTGCCCTAAAACCACGCACCCTCGCGAGTGACCTCTCAATCATGGTGAATGCTGTTCCTACTCATGCTGTCCATAGCCCTCACATCTTAAACAGCTGAGTCTTGGCCTCCTCAGTCTTTATGTTCTAAAGAAAAGAATTCAAGCTGTGGCGATATTACACTTTAAGAGGTGCATTTTGTTCCGGTCTTTTTTTGAAAATGAAGAAGGTTGAGACAGATGCAGAGCAGTCTGCTCCAAAGCCAATTAAGTAAAAGGCTTGAGGGACCTTGGGTTTTTTAAAAAATAAAGTTGAAACAATGGAAACAGCCTGAATGGGTGTGATCAAGTTCCTACATCATCAGGTAATTTTTTTTTAGTTTATAACCTTCAGTAGCAGTTGCTGAGATTTTGAAGCTGGTTGTGGAAGCTCTTATTCCTCTCTCTGTTACAGCTAAAAGTTGGCGGTTCTAATCCTGCTGCTAGAATTGCATGTAAGACAATCTATTTCACTGAATTTGCCTTTGCTAAAGGTGTGTTTGGGAAGTTACGACATTGGAAGTGTTAATTAGTAGTAGATATATAGTATATTGTTTTGTTGAGCATTTTGGTAGGCATCGGACATGCACCAGCCTCACCACGTCATGACACATCTATGACTCATTTAGAATATAATACACAACTTCAACACTACATTTTGGACTGCATGAATACTTTTCATGGCAATGTAACTGGCAGGCCACTGTGTTCAGGGGCACTTCCATCTCATGCATCAGAACAGAGTGGCCTGACAGTCACATTGCCATGAAAATAGTTTGCTCTCTTCACACTCACTCAAATGATGACTGATACACATAAACCATTTTATTTTTATTTTGTTTGTATTTTAATTATAGTGTGTGGATGAAGTGTGTTTTGTTTCATGCCTGACCAACCGAATTGCATCCGGAACACTTCTTACACTTACCTTTAAAATTAGGGGTCTGAGTTACCTTGTTAATAATGTTTTGAGGGGGTTTGGTTTGGTCTGGTCCACAACAAAGCCTATCTCATCTCTGCTTATAGCTCAATTGCTCCTTCCCAGGCAATATCCTGGCAAACTTCTCCTGTACAACCCATCACGTGCCCCCCAATCCCCGAGTGCTATCATATCCTTCATGTGGGGAGGTGACCAGAACTGCACGCAGTACTTCAGCTCCGGCCTGACCAACTCACCGTACAACTCCAACATTACCTCCTTGTTCTTATACTCTATGCCACAACTGATGAAAGCAAGAGTCCCATATGCCTTCTTAACAATCCAATTTATGTGTTTTGCCAACTTCAGGGACCTAATAATAATTACTCCAGGATCCCTCTGCAGTGTAAAAATAGTGAAGTCTTACGAAAACAATACAAGGCACTGGTTAAACCATACCTAGAAAACTAAACAGCTTTTGTCTCCTTATCTAAGGAAAGGTACATCTGGCATTAGAAGCAGTTCAGAGATACTTCCATAGTTTATGGATGGATTTTCTTATGAGGAGAGGTTGAGTACCTTGGACCTGTACTCACTGGAGTTTAGAAGAATGAGCAAAGACCTTGAAGCATATAAGATTGTTAGGGACTTGACAGCATAGATGCAGAAAGGTTGTCACCACTCACGGGAGGGCCTAGGACCAGAAGGTATAATCTCAGATTAAGAGGTGACTCATTTAAAATGGAGATGGAGGAATTTTTTGAACCACAAAAGGCGAGACGATGCTGGGTCATTAAGCATATTGATGGCTGATGTACAGATTTTTAAGAGTGAAAGGGAATCAAGGGTTATGGAAAAAACAGGCAAGTGAAGATGATCAGTTCAGCCATGATCTCACAATGGCAGAACAGATTGGATGGGCTAAATAGTCTGCTTCTGCTCCGACGTTTACAGTCACAGTTAGTCAAAAGGACAGTGTTTAGTCTCAGTCCAAAGTTTTGGTTATCGTCAGTCAGCAGCTTGGGGTGTTCAGAAACAGGGGTTCCATCCAATTACAATCCGGAGTTGGACACAGCCAGCACTGCAGCTTTAATGCAACCAGTCTAGCAATTAATGGCAAGTCAATTAGGAGCTGCACACAGATCATCCAGTGGTCTGGTCACTCATCAGCTGGATCTGTCCTTCTAAAGCCTGATCCTGTTCACTGAAAGTCAAGTGGGTTATAGGGGGCAGTATATCTTGATAGTTGGCATGACTAAACTGCAGACCCAGGAATCAGGGGGCAATGCTGAGAGATGATCGAGCTGGGCTAGGATTTAAATGAAATTTAAGAACTGATGGGGTCAACAAAGAATGCAAAGAAAAACGAAAAAAGGTTTACAGCCATCTAAAATTAACAGCCTGAACCTGCAACTCTCTGCCAAACTTGCAACCTGTGCTGCCAAAGTACAAGTACGCAATGTAAATAAACAAAGAATGACTACCACCACAGTTGGAATGGAGGGCGTGTTTCCTTTTCTGTCTGAAGATGTGGGTTCAACTTGTGAGCAATGTGAGGCCCTCCAAGGGGCAGTTGCATTAGCCAGATACTTACACTGCTAAGAACTCTGTACCATAGAATTCTGCATGTGAAATGCATGCAGTGACAAATTATGTCAAAAGCAAATTTCTGCGGTCACACAATCAATCCTAGCGAACTTGAAAGGCGCCCAAGGGTAAACAGGAAAAAAAAATTCACAGCTTAATAAGGATCACATGATATCATTAACTATGAAAGGCAGAATTAACTTTGCTTGTCCTAGGAAATGGCAATGGATTAAATGTATGATAAAGGCAAACGGTAAGTAACAGAATGCAGCTAAAATGGTTTCGGTGTGATTTAACCCTTTAGAGACAATGCTGCTAAACAACTAGAACTGCTAGAGAATAAGGGGTTTCTGTTGACAAAATCAATACTGCCAACTTTAGCAACACTACCAAAACCAGATTAATTGGGTAGTTATCTTTTTATTGTTTGTGGATTCAAGTGAAAAATGGTCACTGCAGTTGTATTATATACAGCTACAAGATATCACATGTTTGTTGTATGAAATAACTCAGTTCCTCTTTATTCCTATCTTTTCAACTGACAGATGACATTCGTGCAATTCCTCAACATAAAAAAGGTAATTTTACATGAAATGACTGCTCCCAGTGTTCTTTATGACAACTTTCATTAATATAGCATTTAACGTAATCAAGTCAAAAGAAGCATCAAACTAAAACATGACAACTAGCCGTGTAAGCAGTTATTAGGACAGATTACCAAATCTTAGGAGTGACTGAAAGGAGTAAAGAGGGGTTTCGGGAATTTTAGGGCCTTGCAAGTCCACGACTTTACTACCAGTTGAGGAGTGAAAACTGTGCATGTGTAGAAGGCATGAATTTGAGGAGAACAGATATTTGAGATTTACCAGGCTTGAGAAGATTTAAAAAAGGGAACATTTAGAAGTTTGGAAGAAGAATGGCAAACAGAAACATGTTCAGATATCTGTTTTTAAAAAAGGAATACCTAACAATTCAACAAAACAATTTGAAAATTGAACAATCTGTTACAGCTATTCATTAATCACACTAAATTGCATGGAACTTACCAAGTTGCAGTGCACCCTTTATCTGATCTAATCCAGATTTTCTTTCCGCTTCATTCCGAAATCGTCTGCGAATCGTAGGGAAAACTTTAGTTTCCCAGGCTTTGACTAAAAGTGCATAGTGATCCTCCTGTGAAAAGACAATATAAGACATGTCAGAAATCAGGCATAAATAGTTTTTCAAAAAGCGTTCTCAATTAATAGGAGAAAATGATGATAAATGAAAAAATATTTTGATTACTCATTGAAAATTATCTTTTTTGTGTTTTGTAAATATTTCTTATTCAATATATTGATGTTCATGTCTCAAGTCCCATAATAAAGAAAATGTACAGGATGAAAGATAGGTATATGATAGCTCGTCATAAAGATGACTCGATGATCATTTATAATTGATGTGCTCTCCAGAAAAATTAATGGGAATATCTGCAGTGCAATCTCATCAGTTCCCCTGAAAATTACTACACCAACTGCGACTGAAATATTCATGAAATCAAGGAATCCCAACTGTGCAGGAAGAGGTCATTCGGTCCATCAAGTCTGTACTGACTCTCTGAAGAGTTTCTCACCCAAGCCTGTGTCCCTATCCTATTCCCATAACCTACATTTTCCGTGGCTAATGCACCTACCCAGGACATCCCTGGACAATACGGGGCAATGTATCATGGCCAATCCATCTAACCTGCACATTTTTGGTCTGTGGGAGGAAACCAAAGCACCCGGTGGAAACCCATGCAGACATGGGGAGAACATGCAAACTCCACACTGACAGTCACCCAAAGCTGGAATCAAATCTGGGTCCCTGGCACTTCGAGACAACAGTGCTAACTATTGAGCCACCATGCTACTGTACTGGGGAGCACAAAGATCTAATTATGGCTGCTTTGAATTCATTTTGTGGGATATGGGCATCATTAGCTGGCCAGCATTTATCATCTGTCCTGTGTGTAGCCCTTGAGATGATGATGGCGAGCTGTCTTCTTAAACAGATACAGTCCATGTTCTGTTGGGTGACCCACGTCATTTGGGAGGGAATTCCAGGATTTTGACCCTGTAACAAATGAAGGAATGGTGTTATTTATCCAAGCCAAGGTGACGCATGGCATGGAGGGAAGCTTGAAGGTGGTGACACTCCCATGTATCTGCTGCCCTGTCCTTCCAGGTGGAAGTGGTCGTGGACTTAAAAGGTGCTGTCTCAATCTTTGGTGAACTTCTGCTGTACATCTTGTAGATAGTATACACAGTGCTATTGAACATCAGATGCTTGTGGACTTAATGTCAATCAAGCAGGCTTTGTCCTGGATTGTGTCAAGGTTCTTGAGTGTTGTTGCACACTCCCGAGTCGTGCCTTAGACATGGTAGATAGGCTTTAGGAAGTCAGGAGGGAGTTACTAGTCGCAGTAATCCTACGGTCTGATCTGCTCTTGTAGCCATCATGCTTGTGGTGAATCCAGTTGAATTGCTGGTCAATGGTAAACCCCAAGATGCTGATAGTGGGGGGATTCAATGAACGTCAAGGGGCGGAGGTTAGATTGTGTCTCATTGGTAAATGGTCAAACCTGGCATTTGTGAGGTGCAAATGTTATGGTGTCTATCAATAATATGATAACTGCAGGGACTGTCGGCCCATTGCTTATGAATTTCCAAATTCTCAGAAAGGAAAAGGGACAGAACTAGTACAATGAGAAAGACAACATAAATCTTGCTCATTATTAACTTTTAAGTTGTCAAGCGCTTACTCTTGGAACATCATCATCGTCATCGTCATCACTTTCATCATCGGCTACTGGTGACGGATGACAGTACGGACCAGATATCAAAAGGTTTTCGTAGCTCAATTCTACTTTGTAATGGCAAGAGGCATCACTGTCATATTCTGTAAATAAGAGGAGAATGTCACATGAGACACATTTGCAGCTCATCATCCTTCCACCAAATAGTGTTCTTTACAGCTTGTGAAATTTCTGATCCATTCTAAATCACTATAGATCTTGCTAAAAGCAAAATGTACAGACGTTGGAAGTCTGAAGTGAATAAAGAAAATGTTGAAGATACTGAGCAGGTCTAGCAGCAGCAGCGGCGAGAGAGAGAAACAGGGTTAATATTTCAGGTCAAAGACCTGAATTCTTATTCTAATCTTGTCAAGGTTAAGGGTTTTTGGAAGGAATCAAGATACATAATTACACATAATTCAAACATACACAACGTCATATGTTTGACATAGTTGCTTGCAAAACTGACTTTTTTTTAAAAAAGCATCTGAGCTATCATTTGTTTAAAATCTAATAAATCCCAATAACAATTATTAACCGAGCTCAACTTCTTTTTCCTAAATAGAGATGAATGCTTTTGAATTTTCACATGTTTAGAAAGATCAGTATAGCCCAGCTAGTGGTCAGAAATGCAAGGTTAAAATCATTGCATCTCTAAAAAGTGTTAATTCAGTGATTTCAAGTTTTTATTATTTTTCTTTTCAGGATCTAGCTTCTATGATGCTGACTACAAATATATGTCATCTTACATGTTTTTGTTTATCGACTGTTCGAGAATTTGCATTTATATAGAACCTTTCATGACAGAACATTCCAAAGCACTTTGCAACTTATGACACATTGCCTCTATTGCAAAGATGCAGCAGCTAATTTGCATTCAGCAAGGTCTCAATCAGATCATCTATTTTATGATGGTTGAAATGTAAGTGCTGATGAAAACACTCATTGATCAGTAGCTTGAAAAGTAGTCTGATTATAGAGGCCGCTACTTTCTAGAGATGGGCAGTTAAGTATTTAGAGAATGGGCTTCCTGTATGTTCACCTGAGCATATGAAAGCTGCCACTGAACCATACAGCAAATCTAAAATACAAGAGAAGCCAAGTAATCGAGACTGAAAGGGATAAAAATGACAGAACAACATAGCAGCAAGATGCAACTAATTGTCTTTAAATGAGAAATGCTACTTACGCTGTTGTGCTGCAGCAGTAGCTGCAATTCGACAGGGAGGACCATGGGATGCAGTATCAGAAGCCACACTAGCACCAGCATCATTGTCACTGTCAGAGGCCATGGCAAATGGTAAAGCCTCAAAATTGGCACTGATTTCCTCCGCTAGATCAATGCAGAGATCAGCCGCATTCCTGTGTGCCTGGCCTTCTGCATAAGCAAAAGGACGACATCCAAAGTTTGCACGGACTTTAGTATTCTATTAAAAAGCAGACAGAAACAAGTAAAAGTCAAGGATCTGCTGTACATGATTAGAAATAACTAGAGACACAATTTGCATTATTTCTGAGTCTTGATGGGAGTTCGGAACCTCCATCATGGAATCCAGATAGACCTCTCAAGAGCCAAAACGTGTTCTGAAGAAGAGACATTGGATTTGAAATGTTAACTGTTTTCTATCCACAGATGCTGCCAGATTGCTGAGTTTCTCCAGCAGTTTCTATTTTTGTTTCAGATTTCCAGCACCACACTTTTTTCTGTTTTTGTTTTCATTTTCAATTACTTCATTGTGTCAATTTAAAAGTAAAAATATTGTATTTAAATAAAAACCAAAAGAACTGCGGATGCTGTAAATCAGAAACAAAAACAAAGTTGCTGGAAAACCTCAGCAGGTCTGGCAGCATCTGCGGAGGAGAAAACAGAGTTAACATTTCGGGTCCCGTGACCCTCAGTTCTGAGGAAAGGTCACCGGACTTGAAACGTTAACTAAAAATATTGCATTTATCTGGAACCTTTTACAATCTCAAAGCCTAAAGCACTACATAGCCAACAATATGATCCTGAAGTGGAATCAAGGCTGTTGCAAGGAAACAGAGCAGCTAATCTGCACATAACACAGACCCACAGACAGCAATTTGTAACTAATTAAACAAACAAATTACCTTTTTCTGAATGTGAACAACTGGCCACATTCCACCAGACACATCTTCTAGAAATGGGTTTAGCCGCTGCCCACAATATGTGAAATATACTCTGCCTTTTGATGGTTGTCCTGGCGGTGGTGGCGTTCCATCACTTCTCTCCCAACCAATTCCTGCCACATCACCTAGAGGATGATAAGGAGGGAGGCATGGAAACGTGTATGCTTTATAACTATCCTAACTTTTAACTTTAATGGTCTTTCATTTAAAAGAATGGATACTGTTTCTGTTATAGTTGAGTCAATTTATTTTGTGGGAAAGTTCACATCTAATGCGCTTGTTGAGTGTAGCATCAACCAACTATTCCTACATCAAGGCATTTAAAACAGGCACAATTTACACTTCTGATTGGTTAGATATGTTGGGGAGGATCCCTTTATTCATGAGTGAGACAATGATTGCATTTATCATTGAGTCCATACATGGGTGAATTGTTGGAAATAGCTGCTCTATAATCTCCAAAAATTAGAAAGGTCACTTGGAGAAGATACCAGAACTGCTAGCAGCTGTAAAATCACCATCCAACAAATTAGCACTTTTATGAAAGAAGTTTTCTATAAAGGTAATAATAACTTCAGTTGAAGTATCAAAGCACAGGAAGTCACATTAAATGGTCAAATGCTTGAGAAAACTCTCCTGAAGGAATAAACGTGGTACAAGGTGTGCAAAAGGTGGTTAAAACTAACAATAAGCAAGCTTCCTTGATACATAAGCTTAGAAGTGTAGGTGCAAACCCTATGCTGATTCTAACAGGACTAATTTCCATTACTAGCTTGTAACAGTATGATATAAAAGTGACTAAGAACTACGTCAGTAATATGGTATACACAACTTCAATGTTTGTTACCAGGCAAAGAATATTTTAAAAATATTTCCTCCATTTATCCTATAGAAACCCAGCACGCCCAAAATTAATTGATGCCCGATCCACTTGTGTCATTACTTTAGGAGCCATTCCAAATTTTGTCAACACAAGTGGTTTCTTGATAAACACAATTCCATGTCAATTAACCTGAACTGACCAGGCAATTACATATTGCAGGTCAAAGTCCCAAGAAATCACACTGAAAGGTCAGGAAACCATAATTAATAAGCTATAACTTTAAGGTTTTAGGCACTGATTTTATGGATAAAGTGCTCTTTAGAAGCATTGGCAGGACTCAAACAAACTGTGTACCAGAGGACAGATAGTTGCTCGATTGGGTCCCCAACATGGGGAAATTAAGATCCAAAGATGACAGCCAATCTTGTCATTTGTGGCAAAACTTTAATGTTACTGGGGACTTGAAGAAATAAAGGGGCAGAATCCATGTTGGCATTACTATAAATAGCTCAGTGATCTTTACGAAGAAAAGTTGGCCAGGGCAAACTTATATCTGGAGATAAGAGCAGCAACAGGTGATCTAATTGAAATATACAAGATCCTGATAGGTGTTTAAAGTGTAGACAGAGACAGAATGTCTTCTCTTATAGGAGAAAATGGAACCATTTTGACACTTTTTAAAAACTAAGGGTGAACCACTTGAAACAGATTAGGTGAAATTTTGTTCCTCAAATGGTGTAGGTCTTTGGATTTATGCTTCCTCATCTTTTCAGGCCAGCATTCGTGAATGTTTTTAAGGTGGAGGTAGCTAGATTCTTGGTACGCAAAAGACTGAAAGGATATCAGGGGTAGGCAGGAATAGGGATTGGAGGTTACAATTTGATGAGCCTTATTGAATGACAGATTGAGTTTAACTGGTTGAACAATCCTCTCCTATTTTCAACATTCGTATGAAAGGAAAATTTTGGTTAAGTATGTTGGAAAGACTGTGACCGAGGCCAGAGGTAGGACTGTATTTAGACATTTCTAGACCAACAATTCTTTTAGTTGTTTTTGGTCAACTACGATGGTTAAGAGAATGAACAATTTACCAGTTTAACAAGTTTCAGGATGACATCACGTCTGCTCTGCCATTTGATCATGGCTGATATGTTTCTCAACTACATTTTCCTACCTTCTCTCCATAACCATTGATGATGCCCTTACTAATCAAGAACCTACACATCCTAATGACCTGGCACCTACACCCTTCTGCAATGGCAGTTACAACACAGGTTTACATTATGGAACAACGCTCAGCACTTTTAACATAGTAAAACATTCCAAGATATTTCACAGGATCAAAGTTAATACTGAGCCATGGATGACAAAAAAATGGTAAAAGATGCATACTTTGAACAAAACCTAGAGAATTAGTTTGGTTAAAGGAGGAAATTTCAAGGTGTATGACTGAAGCGGCTGAAAGGCACAACCAAAAATGAAAAATCAAAATGCGCAACAGGCCAGGGTTGAAGATTGCCTCGACCCTCCCTATTTCCTGAATAACTAAAAGGATGGAGATTTTTAAATGAAAAAAATTGATAGATTGCAAACTAAAATTGGAAACTAGGCCAGTAACCTCACTGGTGAGGATTGAACAGGACTTGATATATGGTACAGTACACATACCAGGAATGAGTTAAAGTTTATGGTGGCTGCAAGGGAAGCAGCCAGACAGATGAGTAACAAAAGTATGAATGAGGATTTCAACAGCAGATAGGGTGATGCAGTAGCAGCTGTAATTGCATGATGAATCTAGGCATTAATTGTATGGGCAGAATATCAAATCAGAAGCTCATAATAACGTAAACTAGGACAGCTAAGTTGCCAAGTCAGGTTTAGTCTTAAAGAGTGGGACGATTGGTGCTTACGGAAGAGGGTTTGTGGGAGGGACCAAAGACAACAGTAGAAGTCTTTCCAATATTCAGCTGGAAGAAATTTCTGCTCACTGGAGGTCAAATAAGCAGTGTAATTAATCAGAGGAAATAGAGGGAGTCAAAGAGTGATAGAACAGAATGTTGGCAACTTACTTGTGGAATCACACACCAGCTTGGATAATATCACCCAGGGAGATTTGATGAAAAAATGGAGAGGGGCCTTGGTCACTGCTAGGGTGACTTCAAATGCCATAGTGCAGGAATACGATGTAAACACAGTGGACAGGAACCTCTTGCTATGAATGGAGTACTAGAATGTAATTAAGGATGGAGTGCAATTCCACACAGCTGAAGAGAGATAAGAATTCAGCTCATCACAAATAATTGAAAAGGTCATGAAAGGTATAAGACCTTCTACATAACAAAGATTGTAACTTAGGTCAGTTTGCCGCCCTGATTGAAAAAAAACAAAAATGTTAACATAAATGTGCTGAGAGAAAAAAAAATCAATAGATTTCTGTGTGACATAACAGAATGCAACAAACTCAAGCAATTCTGAAATTTGGACATCTTTGGAAAGATATCCCAAAGAAAGTAAATCAATCTACACAAAACTGTTGCTAATTACCAGGTGATAGGGTGACATCTAATCGAACACTCTTCCACTGCAGCAGACTGGATCCATTATAATGTACAGCTCTCCCATTACTGCGAAGAGAAAAATAAATGAACACACAGCTGCTCCTATTTGTCCTAAAAGCATCATCCTAAATTTTTACATTTAAGTAAAAATTAAGAGCCCATGGCACAAAAATGTGCTAACGCGTGGATTTGGTACAGAAGTATGAAGGAGACCTTATCACAAGATTCACAAAATGTGACAAAATTCAGGATTTCAACCACAATATTAAAGGGAGTGCATCAAGCAGAAACTAGGTTAATGTTTTCAATGAATCACAGAGTTATCACATTTTGTATTCTGTCCAGTTATCTTGAGGGCTTTCTTGATAAAAGTCAAAAGACAAAAAGCATTTATCCAATCCTTGTTTGGGAGAAGGACCTTTCTAAAATCCAGATTTCCTGCTGTCTCCAAAAGCTATTCTCATTTACCTGCACTAATTTCATGCTCTTTTATATTCTCTAAATAATCATCCAGTGTACTGCGACACAACACTGATGACTAGTGGCAAAGTGTTACACATCTTTAAATTTATCATGTGAAAGGAGATTTTTCTAACTTCTTTTTATATACCTAGCGCTTACCCTCACACCATACTGGCTTGTCTTCAATTTATCTACTGATGGAAACAATGCACATTAACATGAAAGATGACCAAAGAGTGGCCCATTAATTTACAAGTCACTCCTCTTTGAAACAAAAAAATATTTTCTAATCAGACGACAAGCAAAACTCAACTGCAGTTAAATTGTGCTCTCCCTGGTGTCTGAACACTAATTGCAAGACAGCAAATTTTAGGCACCTACTTATGAAAGAGACACGTTCCAACAGGATTTGTCCAAGCTCCATCCCTTTTTTCAGCCTCTGTAGCAAATCCAAATGACACGATTGGGCCACTGTCATCATCTGTGTCTCCATAGGAAACAATCTCTAATTCCCAATAAAATGATGGTGCCTTAGAAGAATACAAACAGCATTAACTATAAGTACTTGCACACATACGAGCATTTAGTGATTAAACAGGGAGAATACAGATGCATTTCTTAAGCAGATATAATTTTTTTTTATAAAAGGGTGAGTAAGATGACTATTTACTAAAAATTACAGAAGAGAGCAAAATCATGGAAATAGATTAGCTTTTGGAGGAATAAGGTAGAAGTGCCCAATCAATTTTGTGCACAGATGGCAAAAATATAGCTTCTGCCTGATTTCCAGCAGATTATGATTGACTGCAAAGTGTTCAAAATACAGGGAATGATACCAGGTTTGCAGAAAACCTTAGACCACATCTGGAGTTGGAGACAACCTGCACTGCTACCAAAAAAATCAGAGTCAACTCTCGGCAGTATGGAACAACAGAAAATGGTGGTGGTTCAAAGCAGGTTAGACAACATTTGTAAAAGAAAAATGTTAACATTCATGTGGAAGTCATTAAAACAAAGGCTTAATTCTGACAAATGCCCCACCAAGTACTTGAAACTGTCTTTCACTTTCAGATGTTGACAGTCCTACAATAAATAAAACAAACAAACAAACTAGTTGTCAATAACTTGATGTTTACTTCCATTTACTTTTTCTTGTGTTTTCCCAGGCTGTTTAAAGCTGATTACCCCAGTTGTTTCAGTAACTGTCAACCAATTCATTCAATTTCATTTCTCATGTCACCAACTGGACATGAAGATTTTTTACTAGTTTATTGATTCAGAATAGAAGAAAGGTACAATCAATGCAACAGAATGTATTTATTCTAATATCCATCCTTTTCACGATGTCAAACACCTACCTGTACAGGTATCTGAGATGTGGCATAGATGAATGTCCCACGAGGCAAGCCCCCTCCTGCACTTGGATCAGCTAAGAACGTCACAGCAGTAAGATAGGAGGAAAACATGCACGCACGCACCGGAGGGAAGACACGAGAAGGACACCAGGTAATTTCTTTTGGCTGGAACAACAACGGGGGAAATTAACGCTTTCAAATTAATTTTAAAAATCTATTTTCAAAAAATATAACAGAAAAAACGTTCTTTAAACCCTACAAGACTAAATGATGCCCAATCAAGTGAACACCCAACAAGCTAGATAAAGTATGTTTATGATTAGGATAAGCTTCCCCATGGCCTTGAAAGTGAAAACATTATCTGGTATTGTATGTAATGATACATGTTTGAAGATCTTAGTTTCAATTCTGCATATATAGTGAGCTGCTGATTTAAGTAAAAATATCAAGTGATTTTGTGGATCTTTGGCTTGGGAGGAGGAGGTAAGGAAAAGTGAGCAAAATTGTTTCTCCTGGCCATTATTCAGTGACTGTGCTGGAAAATGTGTCTCTCAAATGTCCAAAAAGAACAGAATTAGGCTCATGCAGTTGAACAGTTTCTTTACACTCACTGGTAGAGCTTATGCATGAAGAAAGGCACTAGGGTGAGGCACTGGACAATGTCCAGATTCCCAATAAGTATTAGCATCTTCAGAAGACAGGGGAGAAAACTGGCAAAAAGTTCACCTCCAAATTATTTCCTTATATTTTCTTTACTGAATTACATTGATTCAGCTGCCTCTCAAACCACTAGCATCCACCTGAAAGGAGAAAAGGTATCACTGAGCAAATAACCCATGGCTACCCTGTGCACTTCCTTGTTACTGTTAATAAGGGAGCATGGTCAAATAGTAGGAAGTGGTGCAGTTCCATGATGATCTTTGTGGGGCATAAATAGGAAACAGAGATATGGACAAAAAAAATTATCCAAACATTAAAAAAATCACTAAAATGCACTGTGAAATGAAATGTTATTTGGAACATGTTTTAACCTACATACACACAGAGGAAAGATACTTTTAAGACTCTGAACAAAAGTTTCAAAAAATAGGCAGAGGAGACTTTCAGGGACTACAGGATAAACACAGACTGTTCCTGGAGTCACACTATCTCAACATAGTGTAATGAATTTGTTCCGATTTAAAAGATTGTTGTCCAACAGCTAAACTTCTTATACAGAGATGCTGAAACAATGCTATCGCTAATGGAGGAATCTTGAACTAGAAGATGTATTTACAGAACAAAGGGGCACTCATTTTAAAACTGAGTTGCATTATCCTCTCAAAGGGTAATGATTTATGGAATTCTCGTTCCCAGGGAGTTTTGGAGGCTAAACTGCAAAGCTTTTCAGCAGATTTTTGAAACATCAGGGAGCGGAGGGCTATGTTGCGCAGATGTCATGAAAAAGACTTGAGGCCAGGGACAGAATCAGCCTTCATTTGTTGAATGGCAGGGAAGGCTTGAGAGACTGATTACCTACTCCTGCTCCTATTTCGTAGTTCTTATTGACATAATTTTGGAAATTAGTCAACAATATTACTGAATGGAATCTGAATTTTTAAAAACTTTTCAAACTTCATGAGACCAATCTGTAACAAAATCAGACAGTAGTCTAGCAGTGGAGTTTTGGTGATGTGCTTGACCTGCATTAAATGGATTGTTATGGTGGAGTGGATTTGAAAGGAAAGAAACAATTGATTAGCACACATGTTTTTAGCTGGTTACCTATAGCCAGAATTAGTAATCTCCTACAAGATTTAAAGTAAAAAGTTGACAGGATGCAGAAAGAATACTTCCATAGACTAATTTGTCTTTCTCAGGGAAGTAGACCAAATGTGTGTACATTGATGTGGCTTTGTTTCTTGCAGTACTATTACCTGTCTCCTGTCAGACTGCAGTGGGGGTGGTGGGGGACGAGCACAGTCCCGGTATAACATTCTCAGTCTTTCACATTGAGCCTCTACCACCACCAACCGTTCACCTGAAAACAAGAGCATATTTTCCTTTTTCAAAAGGAAAAGGATTTACAAGGCACAGAAATATGCAAACTGTACAGTACCTTGAATCGCCACTTCTAATCAGACTCGCTGAAGATACAGAGTATTATTGTACTCTGCCCTGAGCTCATAAATAAAATGGCTATTTTAAACTTTGGCCCAAAAATGTGACCAAATCCCCAAATGGCAAAGGAAGGAAACAGTTCAATTTTGAAACTTGAAAGCAATATCTTCATTATGATGGCACTTGGGAGCTACTAAACCAAACACTTTAATGGGAGCAAAAGTTGATTACAAATGATAAACATATACGAGTAATTAAGAGACAATTGTTGAAATTCAGCTGAAGTACTGTGTAAAGTTCAGGGTATCACATTACAGAAAAGATGTGAATGCATTGGAGAGTATGCAGTAGCAATTTACAAGTATGGTTCCAGGAATGAGAAGCTTCAGTAATGCGAATAGATTGAAGAAGTTGAGACTGTTCTCCATGGAGACATGGTAGCTGAAAGGAGATTTGACAGAGATTTTCAAAATTATGAGCAGGCTGTACAGAGTAGATAGGGAAAAGCTGTTTTTGTTTCTAAAAGAAAAATGATTGAGAGGGCATAAACTTAAAGTAATGTGCAAACAAAGCAAGGGTAATGTAACAAAAAATATTTTCACAGTGAGTATTTAGGGTATGAAATACACTGCTTGAAAATGTGATGGAGGCAGGCTTGCAGGGATAGGGGGAAAAGGTAGGAGATTAGTACTAGGTAATGGAATTGGTGCACATATGATGGGCTAAATGGTCCACCATTACCATAACAATTCTGAGATTCTGAATTACAAGGAAATAAATGCACCAGAATATTCAGATGTCATGTGTCAGGAGAACAAAGGTCAAGCAATTCACACAGTTACAAGTTAGTAATCTGATTTAGAATCATAGAATGGTTACAGCACAGGAGGTGGCCCATCACACACACGCAGCACTCTGCAAAAATTTAGTTAGCCCCACAATTCTACATTTTTGCCGTCATCCTTAAATTTTTACTGTGTCAGACAGTAACCCAATTTCCAATTCAAAGTCATGACTGAATTCCATCATACCCTGTGTTCAAATTTTAATCAAACATTTATTCAGATTTCAGTTATCTTTGTGCATATAGTATTGGTTGGTAGGACTAACTTTATACAGTTGCTCCATGCCAATTGTATGCTGAGGATATTGGCAAGGCCTATACATTCCTAAAGAAACAAAGTCTGAATCTATTACATATTATTGTAACTTAGAACAGCTAACGTACCTGGACTGCACTCCTGTGCCACAAGGTTCAGAACCTCCACAGCTGCTGGACACTGCTGAATGAACTCCTCACAGAACAAACTATCCTCCAGTAACTGGGCCATCACTAAGCATGCTCTGTAAAGGCAGTAGAGGTTTATCAATTATTTAAACAAAAGTAAGTTACAATGTTACTTGTTGCTGGCCTTAATGGATAACGTAAATCCTTCAACTAATGAACTCTGTTCTCACAAACAGAAATATTTTACAACAAAGAAAATGGTGCAATTACCAAATATGGTTTCAGGATAACATTTGGTCACAGATTTTGTTCCTGAGTTTCAAATTGCCTATTTCCTCAATTTCATACCATTTAAAGCAGCATATCTCATTAGGGCAGTTGGAGGTCCTGTGTCACAACAGCATACGTTTAGATCAAAAGTCATGTACCCTGAAGCAGAACTGTAATTAGAACTGTCAACAGGAAGTTATTTGGAATAATGTGCCACCAAAAACAGTTTGTAAACATAATGGTGAACAAAAAGCACAAATCCAGCATGCTTTGATCTCTGATGGACACAATACGAGAAGAGCAGTTAGCCCCTTCAGATAGCTGAGGGACAGTTATAAATGGTTTCAGGACACTCATTCTCCTCAATTATATGGATAGGTTTACTTCAGTGTTTAAGTAAGGACCAATGATTGATCAAATTATTTCTTGTTAATAGTCAAAACTGGCTGAACCGTCTCATTGGTACGAACTGGGGTTAACATACGAGAGATGAACTATCCTTCAAATGACCTAATATCAAATTCTGACACAGACAAATGCGGGCAATTACACGTGTGCTCATTCAGGAACACGCATGCGCGTGATCAGTCCCAGTCATACACCCCCACCCCACCCCATTTCTCCCTCCTCCTTCAGGCCACACCCCCACGCCAAAATGTGCAGATGTGATTTAAAGCAGAACAAAAAGTGTCAGCAAATGCAGCCATAATATTATCTGAAGTTTACAAGTTATTGAGGTTTTGACACAGTATCAGGGGCATGCTTGTCACAGACATGAATCTTTACAGATACTTCTGCAAAATCTTTTAAGACAGACACAAGCCTTAAGAAATCTGACTTGACAGGTGGCATTCTGATCAAACTCTACACAATCGTAGGGTCCAAAATCAAGTCTAGGTCCATAATATCAAACTTACTAAGCTACTGAATACATTGAACAGTCATTTAAAAGATCACAAAGTTACACTCTAGCCAACCAATATTCACGGCAAAAGTGTTGAAATGTAATCTTCACTTGCAAATTATGTTTCCCAGTAGCCCACGAGAAAGAAACCTTGCAGATCATATGACAAATTCTTACAAGAAAAATAACCTAACACATTCCAGGAGCAGAGTAAAACCAAAGGCAAAGGTATGACCTCATCCAGATTACATTACCTAGTTCTTATTTCCGCAACAAGTCGTACCACTGCCATTACAGGGGTGGAGCCATCACCAATTGCGGGGAGTGAGGTCAGAATTGAGAGACTCCCTTCTTGTGGAAGCAACATGGACTGAACTGCCTGGACCACTTTTTCCGTGATGGACAGCTTATGTAGAGGCAAGGCCTAAAATGTACATAGAAGATAAAAAGACAACAGTTCAGGTACAACTGTTAAACCATTATAATTTGCATTACAGTTATTTAAACAGCTAACCCATCAACTTTTTACAGGCTCCGTTTCCCCGTTTTCTTCCCCATGTCACTTCTCCTAGTTCTTGACAGCGCACCACGATCTGCAACTAAAATAGCAGGAAACTAATGAAATTCATCAAACATCCACCTTCTGAATTAGCTTGTTGCTAAAAATAGTTATTAGCTATGTGGCAAATCTTCAGCTGAAAGAAAGTCTTGCTTCTCTGCGGCCACTAATTGGAAGCCACTGGAAAGTAACAGAGATAATGCTTGGAATCCTAACACTTATGAGGAGAAGTATGTTATTCAGTCCATTGAGTCTACTCTGCTATTCAATGAGATCACAGTTAATCTGACAAACTTCTGCTCTTAGGTCTTGTGGTTCCAAGCATTATATCCAGTGCAAAGCATCTCTCGTGATGAACTTCCAGGTGCCTTCCGATTGACTTGGAGACATATTGATTTCACGGGTTAATGTAGCGACCAAACAGTGGTAAGACTATGGTTTCAACTGAGAATCCTAGAGATTTAGGGAGGATTGAGGACTAGACTTATTCAAAATTGCAGGGAAACAGAAATTGTTCAATTACTTTACTGCACAAATTTTCAAAGGAATTATATATAGAGTTTACCAACATGAAACGTTACCCTTTAGTCCAACTTGTACACGCCTACCAGATAACCTAAATGAATCTAGTCCCATTTGCCAGCATCTGGCCCATATTCCTCTAAGCCATTCCTTTACATATACCCATCCAGATGCCTTTTAAAATGTTGTAATTGTACCAGCCTCCACCACTTCCTCTGGCAGTTTATTATTTTTAATTGTTTACTTCGTCGTTGATTAAGTTTAAAACTCTTTGGAAGGACATAGGGAGAGGGACAGAGGGGAAGGGAGGGAGAGAAGTCTCGAACAGAATTACCACCTGATCTTCCAATAACATTGTTTGTGAAACTATTTCGTACTCATCCAAGCAAATGAGATGGAGAGGATTGAAGAACATTCCCAGCAACATAGCTGACAGTGCTCAGCATAGACAAGTGGTGGATGATAATTCTGACAAAATACCAAGAACTTGAAATGCAAGACATAAATACAGAATATCATGCGGTCTGCCAATTCAGCGTGCCAGTGATTTACAACTAGCAGATAGCTAGCACCACACAAATACAACTGATGAGTTATTACAGTTGTTGATAAAACACAGTACAATAATGAACAGATTACTTTAGATCAATATTTCTGTAAAATTTAAATGCATTTCAATACAGCAGCAGCCACTTTCCATGATATTCTAAACAACAAACCTCACATCGTGGGGTAGACAGTCTTGATATTGGAACAGTCACTGTGTCCGACGCTTTGGAAGCCTTTCGAAAATCAGATAAGGGAAGTCGGACTGTGGCAATACCTTCTTGTTCATTAATAGAAGTCACCACTCCAATGCTTCCGGATATGCCCTTCCCTGAAACCTAAAGAAAAATATAAACTTGTGTTTGAAGTATATTTTTAGCAATGAAGTAAAATAAAAATATAGTCTTCCCTCCTGTCAGGAATAGAAATGATATGCAGTACAGAAATAAGTCACAACACCATTATTGATGTCAACAATGATCCTCAAACAAGCACAAATTAAAATTAGCAACCTTATTCCAACATATTTTGCCAAATCATTTTTCTTCAAAGCAACCGGAGGCCTTGAAATCCTTTGAACATATTCTGCCTTTCAATCAGATCATAGCTAATTTAAATCACTACCTTATTACTTGCCTTGATACCATATCCCTTAACG
This sequence comes from Stegostoma tigrinum, assembly GCF_030684315.1. Classification (NCBI taxonomy): domain Eukaryota; kingdom Metazoa; phylum Chordata; class Chondrichthyes; order Orectolobiformes; family Stegostomatidae; genus Stegostoma; species Stegostoma tigrinum. The sequence continues at coordinate 14,876,537 of NC_081379.1, forward strand.
CACTTCATTTACCTATGTAATCTAATGTTAAAAGTCCACCTACTTTCTGTCTCAATCACTAACTCAAAGTTAATTTTACAGCCTTAAAATTGGGGGCATTTTTGATCCGATTGCGGTTCTAAATTTCTTACATTTCTTGCATCCATGCTCCTTCATTTTGAACACCTCAACTACTGGAGACGAAAGAAACTGCTTCTATCCATACACTCCCATTCTTACATTTCTTTAAAAATCATACATTATATTACCTTGCAATCAGTGTCACTCAAATAAAATTTTCCAAGTCTTTCTTTGCATTCAGATTTACTGAGAGATTGCTTAGTAAAAGGGAACAAATGCTCTGTCATAAGGCTGTACACTGCTATAGCTGAGATTAGTCTTCTATGGTTTCATCGTTATCTTTAAGTTTTTATTATGTGGAACGCTTGTGAAAATGACTTGAATTCTCGACTTTTGTTCCCATAGCTGTAATCGACTGCAGTGTTGCTTTCATTTGCTGTAACCTGCACCCGAATACTACTTCCACCTAGCCTCGGCCCAAGGTCCAATTATTTATGCACAAAACGACCTCACTACGGATGGCCATCACTCACTGATATTATCAGAGCAATGCCTAGAACTGCTTGCAAAGGAAGATCAGGTTTGGATGCATTACCTCCATTAAAATTTAATTTTAATACAAATGTCTTATACAATCGATGCATGAAATAAATATGCAGACGAGTAGAATACCTGTACTTCAGATCCTATTTTAATGGTCTCTTTGAAGCCCCCAAGTGCACAAAGTGCTGCCACCGCCTGCCGTCCAATAGCCTGTAGCTTTGCCAATTTTCTTCCACTGCTACTTCCATTCTCTAGGACACTCTCTGCATATTTACCAAGCTGAGGGATGTACATCAGTGCTCGAGACAGGACCTTATTGACAGAAAACACGATTTCAATAGACATGTAAAAAGGAACCTTACATTTGTAACCTCTTTGAAATAAAAGGCATCCAAATATATTTCATGATTAAGGTATGGAGGAAACCTGGAATGAGATTGTAGATGACGATCATTTAACAATTAGGTGTGCTTTTGAAGTGAACACTCCTGTGAGCAGGAGAGATCGCTGACGGCTGTCACTGACCAAGGATTGGAAGACAATGGCCATGGAAAGTTGGATGTAATCAGGCCTCTTGTAAGAGTTGAATTTTGTGAAATGTACAATAGCCAAGGCCAATGAGGAGCAGGCTGAGAACTTTAAATTTGAGTTGAAGTGACATGAGGCATAGATGAGAATTTCAGCAGTACTGAAGTACAATTAAAGTAATTTAATGTTGCAGACATGGAAATAGCAGTGTTGGTAATGAAGTCTGAGGTGCTTGGGAGATTTTAAGTTTGCAGGAAGAGGAAAGATTATATTCTGGGGCATAGATCTCGTTGCAGCCCAAGAGGATGGAGAATCATCATACTGAGTTGTAAGGTTCTACCCCTTTTGAGCAAGCATACTAGCATACCAGTCATTGTGGAATGAAATCCCTCAGTGAAGAGACAAAGCTAGACATCACTAGCACACAAACGAAATCTGTTCAAAGATAATACTACCAAGGACAATATGAAGATAAGCAATGGGAGAGGATCAAGGATTGAAAATTAGCACTCTGGAGGGGAACGTGTAGACAAGAAAAACTGTCATAAATGAAAACACTTCTAAACATTGACAAACAAACTCCAGAAACACTATGGTAATAGAATGTGATCCTATCCCTTTCCTTTATACCCACTGAGGCTGCATAGAATGATGGCGAAGCCGTTCAGCTCTGAGCGGAGTCTTCCAAAGGTCCCAAAGATTTAGCCAGGCAACAGTGTAATCATTTGTGCCTGTGTGAATCCAAGATTAATAATGCATTTTTAAACGTGACTGGATGTTAATGAATTGGAAACTGAAAATTGAGGATTCAGATTTACAAAATCCTGAAAAAACCCAACAACTCTGCTCTAAAATTAGGAGTCAGAACCACAACAGAAATTTACTGGAACTTATTGTGAGCAAATGTGGGCTGTAGGAGGTGGAGTTACATGAATCTTAGAATTCCAACCATGTGGAAGCAAGCCATTTGGCCCATCAAGTCATCACTGACCTTCTGAAAAGCATCCCACCTACACCATCCCTGGAATCCTGCATTTCTCATGGCTAATTCACCCAGCCTGCACATCCCTGGGCACAATGGGCAATTTGGCACGGCCAATCCACCCAGCCTGCGCATCTTGATACTGTGGGAGGAAACCAGAGCACCTAGAGGAAACTCACGCAGACACAGGGAGATTGTGCAAACTCTACACAGTGAATTGGCTGAAGTTGGAATCGAATTAGAGTCTCTAGGACTGAGGTGCGCCAGTGCCAACCACTGAGTCACTGTGCCACTCTTCCTATACTTAGTCCTACAGAGTTTTTCTGATTCTGCTGAGTCTGTTTCTTTAGCTAACGAAGTCACAATTGTGCAAAACCCATGTTTTCTACTATTTTAAAAATGAACAGCTGAAAAACAAAATTAGAGTCTCATTCTAGCTAGTGTATTAAAACTAAACTACTAAAATATTGAAAATTCTTTACTGGGCTTGCAGATTACAGTTTAGCCTAATGGCTCAGTGAAGCAGAATTTATCAAATATCAATCGGAAACTGCAAAAAATCAATTTCAACTGATCCTTACAAAATGGAAGACGATTAAGATTGACCAATGAGCTCAAAAACATTTCTGTAGATAATCAAAGGCTCATACTGTTCTTCCTCACTGGACATGACTTCCTTGAATTCCTTGCACAAATGCCATAAATCAAATTATTCAAGAGGACTGACTAGCATGAGGATTACCAGTCATTCGTCCAGTGGTCCATTAAACCCAGAAAACAAAACCAGAAATCTTGCTTCAAAAGTAGTTTTAGGTCTTGGCCTCTGCATTTTGTTTTATGTACCTTTTCTGCAGTGGTGGTCCAGATCTGGGCAGTGCTGAACTCAGGAGCCATCAATAAGTTGTGCAGTAGAGCAATCACTTCTGCTGCCATGCTGTTTGCCACATGGCCGCTGATGAACGGTCGGACTGGGTCTGTCCTGCAAGGAGAAGACAGACCAATTCTTGGAACCAAAATTTATGTTTTCATGGCCCCAAAAATTAAAACCAAAAGGAGAATTAAATTAAGTCACATTCCAGTCTTAATATTATTCGAGAAGGGAATCATCATGTTTAAGCATGCCAACGCACTCCTTTTTTAGTAACTTGTCTATTGCTTAAATTCCTATCTAATTCCCACATTGTGTAGAAATAAGTATGCCTCACAAGTACTGTTAAGTATGCCATTCTGGCTCATCCCAGACCAAATATAAACTCAGATTTTTTTTTAAATTTAGGTTTAATTTTTTCTCAGATAACAGAAATGTTGGAGAATGCAAGAGATAGTGAGGGAGATCAATATTAGTAGAGAAAATGGTGCTGGGAAAGTTGATGGGATTGAAAGCAGATAAATCCTGAGGGCCTGATAATCTACGTTCCAGAGTACTTAAGGATGTAAGTTTGCTCGCTGAGCTGGAAGGTTCGTTTTCAGGCGTTTCATCACCACTCGAGGTAACATCATTAGTGAGCCTCCGACGAAGCGCTGGTGTTATGTCCCGCTTTCTATTTATCTGTTTAGGTTTCCATGGGTTGGTGATGTCATTTCCTGCATTCCAACCCAAGGAAACCTAAACAGATAAATAGAAAGCGGGACATAACACCAGCGCTTCATCGGAGGCTCACTGATGATGTTACCTAGAATGGAGACGAAGCGTCTGGGAACGAACCTTCCAGCTCAGCGAGCAAACTTACATCCAGAACCTCAACCTGAGCTACAAATCTTCTCAAAACTCACTAGAGTACTTAAGGCTCTAGAAATAGTGGACGTATTGGTGGTCATCTTTCAGGATTTTACATACTCTGGAACAGTCATTGCAGATTGGAGGATAGTTAATGTCACTCCATATTCAAAAGGGAGGTAGAGAGAAAACAGGGATTTATACGCCACTAAAACTAACATTGGTAGTGGGGAAAATTCTTAAATCCGTTGTCAAGGATTTTATAGTGGAGCATTTAGAAAGCAGAGGCAGGATCAGACAGAGTCAGCATGGATTTATAAAGGAGAAATCATGCTTGACAAATATGTTGGAATTCTATGAAGATGTAACTAGTAGAATTGACAAGGGGGAGCCAGTCAATGTGATGTATTTTGACTTTCTGAAAGCATTTGTCAAAGTCCCATATAGGAGATTATTTTGCAAGATTAAAGCACATAGGATTGGGGCAAGTGTATTGAGATGGACAGAAAATTGATTAGCAGAGAGGAAACAAAGAATAGGAATTAATGGGTCCATTTCAAACCGGCAGGCAATATCTAGTGGGACCCTAGCTATTGACAAGATATATTAACTATTTGGATGAGGCAACAATATGTAACATCTCAAACCTTGCAGATTATACCAAGTTGGGTGGGAGAGTGAGCTGTGCTGAGGATGCAGAGATCCTTCAGCATGATCTCATCAGATCGGGTGAGTGTGCAAATCAATGGCAGACGCAGTACGATTTGGATAAATGTGAGATTACTCACTTTGGAAACAAAAACAAGGTAGCAGATTGCTACCCAAATGGCTGCAAATTGGGACGGGGGAGTGTGCAGCAGGGCCTTTTGTGTCCTTGCGCATCAGTCGCTGAAGCTAAGCATGTAGGCGCAGCAGGCGGTAAAGAAGGCAAATGGTAATGGTATGCTGGCATTCATTGAGAGGGGTTCTGAATACCAGAGCAGGGATATATTGTGGCAGTTATACAGGACCTTGGTGAGGCCACATGTAGAATATTGTGTGCAGTTTTTGTCTTCCTTTCTAAGGAAGGATTCTCTTGCTCTTGAGGAATTGTTCAGAAGGTTTACCAGGCTGATTCTGGGGATGGCAGGACTGACGTATGAGGAGAGAGCGATTAGGTTAGCATTGTTTTTGCTGGAGTTCAGATGAATGATGGGGGAATCTCATGGGGACTTATAAAATTCTATAAGGGCTATTCAGTGGAGATGCAGGGAGGATATTCGTGATGGTGGGTATGTCCAGAACCAGAGTCACAGTCTTAAGATTTGGGGTAGACCATTTAGGATGGACATGAGGAGTCATTTCACCTAGAGTGGTGAGTCTGTGGAATTCATTACCACAGAAGTAGTTAATATCCAAACACGTAATCTATTTAAGGGGCGGCTTGATATTGCACTTGGGGTGAGTGCAGGATTAGGCTTTTGAGATGGACCATCAGCCATGATCGTGATGAATGGCGAAGCTGGCTTGAAGGGCTGATCGACCCCCTTCTGTTCCTATCTTCTATGTTTCTAAAAAGCAATGTACATTTAAAAGCACATTTCACCACCTTAGCATGTTCCATAGTTAATGAAATATTGTCACAACATACTGTCATAAGATACAGGTAGGTGACTAAACATTCATCTTTAATATAACACATTAAATTCACAAGTACTTAAAACTGCATATCCCTTTGATCCCTTAGCTCTCCCTTCTAGCTAAAAGCAATAGGTCCTTGAACACACATACTTGCAAACTGATTCTTATTTTTGTTTTATTTTAGCCTTTCTACAACCTCTTTATCCTGTAACTAGGCTGCACAGTCAAAAAAGTCTTAAATCACGAAGTGATGGGGTTCTTCAATAGAACAATTTGAACAGTTTCAGCGTGCTCCATCCTAATGGGGCATGTTCTTCATTTTCTGGTCTTCAATCCTATTTCTTTCTCACCATCTCCTACCTGGCAAGTTCTGCATTTTTTTCTCTGCAGATGGATGTCTGAGCTGTTTTCTTCTTGTCGCCAGTTGTCAGCCCACTGGTAGCCTCCTGACTAGTAGCTTCCACTGGTGGTCCCACACTTACGATTAGTCCTGACTGTGCCCATTTGGTAGCCTTGCGCAAGGCTGCAACTGCTTCTTCTGTGATAACTTCACAGTACCCACTCTGCAAACCAAAGAAATCATTAGTCTCAGAAAGCATATTTTAATCAGTACAATATTACAATATTATTCTGTTTCATGACAGGCAAGAAACACGTATTCCACAAGTGAGCTGAAACACTAAACAGTTATCACAATTTAGTAGTGGCCCAGTTATTTGATTTATGCAATGTATGAATTCTCATCATTAAAAACAAGATCAACCAGAAAAAGGTACTTCTTTGACTTTTATTACCCAAGCAGAACTCACTGCAATTTGGGGCAGAAGATTCAAAATATAAGGAACTTGTATCCCGACTAGTATATTAAAGAAAAAAATGACGATTTACACCTAAGTAAATCACTTAGCTTGTTAAAAAAGTAAAAATACTTTTGGAGAACAGTAAAGTGACTTCCAGCATACAACTCCTTTGATCTGATCAACTTCAGTTCATAAATAAAATTTTTTTTTGATGCCAAAGGTCATTGAAGTGCAGAATGAGCCATGGAGATCCTAGACAGATTTGATCTCCAGTCTGTGCTAAGGGTATCGTAATTCCCAAATAGTAAAAGATTCTATCTGGAAATAATCTTCTCATAATTCCTTACTTTAGTCATGTCTCTATCCATTTTCACTACTTTCTCCATGTTGGCACCAGTGCCCAATCGGAAAGGCCGTCCTTCTGAGCTACTGCAAAGGACAGAGTTGAAATTACATAAAAGTGCAACTGAATACTTAACTTCATTGATTCAACTTGTAACACGTTGTATACAGCCATGAAAATTCATTGAGCATATCTAAGACCGAATTGAAAGTGATAAATCCTAACCCAAGTCTAACTTGGGATTGTACATCTAGTTAAAGTGCTTCTCATCCACCAATGCTAATGTAGTCAATAAGTTACCAAAAGCTCTATGCAAACTGCAGATTAAATTTGAATTTGAGCCCCATAAACAAAGAAACTCAATTTATCACCTCTGAGCTAACCGATTTGTCTGAAGGCAGTTTTAGAGCATGCTAAAAATGGTCATCAAGCAACGAAAGGTGACGGGAAGCAGAGTTGCTATTTTTTGTTTCATTTTGGAAAGTATGCAAGTATGGACATTGGTTGGTGGCATGGAGCTGATTTTTCTAAAACTGGATTAATGATAGAAGAGATGTGATATCACTGGAGATGTTGCCTGGTTTGAAGCATTTTAGCCACAAAGACAAGCTGGACAGGCTCAGGTTGTTGTCTCGACTGCAGAGAAGTTGGATGGGATCCTGACTGGTGCCTAAGATTATGAGCAGAATGAACAGGGTGATAGGAAACTGCTGCTTCCCTTATTTCAAAGGATAATTAATAAGAGGGAATAACTTTAAGGTAAAGGGGGCATTTGGAGGGGATTGAGGAATTTTTTTCAAAAACAAAGAGAACATGGTGGAAATCTGGTCAGTACTGAGTGGGAATGAGAAAGAGTCAGGAAATCTTAACATTTAAGAAGTATGTGGATAAGCATCTGAGATATTGCAATATTTAAGGCAATGAGCTAAGTTGGAATAGTGTAAACTCCATGGGTGAAGGGCCTCTCTTCTGTGCTGTATGACTCTGCCACAATTGGCATTCAAGATCTGCCGAACTTCACTGTACAGCTTCTGTGAAATCTGCGAAAGACATGAAACCTACATTACTTTTAATTACTTGTTGTACCTGCACACTTTTCTGATTCATGCATGAAGACAGTGATCCTCCTCTGCAATCTCTCATCATTTAGATGCTTATTTACATTCTTCCTGCTAAATATGTGCATTTTCACATTTACCCACATTCATCATTTGCCAGAGATAATGGGAACTGCAGATGCTGGAGAAGCTGAGATTAAAAAAAAGTGTGGAGCTGGATGAACACAGCAGGTCAAGCAGCATCTTTTTGTGCTCCTCAGATGCTGCTTGGCCTGCTGTGTTCATCCAGCAGCACATTTTGTTATCTCCATCATGAGCCAGATCTTTACCCACTCACTGAATCTATCCACATTGCTTTGTAGCTTTTTATGTCTTTTCTTCACAACTGCCTTTTGTACCTAACAATGGTGTCATCAACCACTTCAGCAAACATATCTTCTGTCCATTCATCCAAGTCATTTGTATAAATGGTGAAAAGTTAAGGCTCTATCACTGATCGCCATGGCCCAACAACTGTTACAGCCTGCCAACCAGAAAATGATCCATTTTTGCCTACTGTTTCCATGTCAGTATGCTATCCTAGGCAATCAGCTTTTATCTCAATAACTTTTGATGTGTCACCCTATCAAACATCTTCTGAAAATCTAAGTACAGTACACATCCATGAGTTTCCACTTATCCAATGTTACTTAAGAAATGCAAGATTGGCTAAATATGATTTCCCTTTCACTAAATCAAGTTAACTCTGCCTGATTATCTTGAACTTTAAGTACTCTGCAATAACAACCTTATAAATGCGTCTCACATCTTCTATGATTGATGTTGAGCTAATTGGGCTGTAGTTCCCTGCAGTTTGTCTTCCTTTTCTTTGAATAAAGGAATTATATTCAATACATTCTAGTCCTTCCCAGAATTGGGGGATTTTGACAAATGAAATACAAGACATCAACAATCTCATTGGCTACTTGATTTAAGATCTCAGGATGAAGTCCATCAGGATCGGGAGACTTGCAATACTAGAGAACAGCAAGTATTGAAGTACCATTAGATAAAATCTTCAGGGGAAAAGTAAACAGATGGCAGAAGAGAAGAACACTACCGCTACACCAACCTGAGTAATGGTTGAAGGACTTCATGGGATGACTGATCTTCACGTTTATGAATCAAGATTGACAGTTTACCATCTATGGCTTCGCTTTCCTCTCCACCATCTTTCTCTGATTTTATTGAGTTCTTTGGGCTGGATTTTGTAAAGGAAGAACCAGCTTCAGACGTGCTGGGAGAGAGTACGGTTTGACACCCTGGAAACAGAGTTTTAAATGTTCAGCTTCTCAAACAAACAGGCTGACTGATATTACTCTGACGGCAAGTCAGATTTCCTGCATGCTTGATTACTGAAGCTATGCGAATACTTGAGGCAGAAATTCAATTATGACAATTTCTCAATTTACATTTCACTAACAGTAACTCACTATGAAATTTAATAATTACTGCAATAAATAAACTAGTCTATTCTGTTTCGAGGATCCCAGCCTAGACAACTAGATGTTATACTATATCTCAGCACACATGGGTTAGTGCAGGCAAGAAAACACTGTCTACATTTGATCACGGCTTCTTTTGTCAAAAAGACTGCATGTGTGGATTCAGCTCAGGGTAGGAGATGGTTCAGGTATCAACAATCTTTTGAAGGATAGCCTAACATTAAACAATTTAGGCTCAAAACAAAATGGTCACTATTTTAAGCCCTGGAACAACAGATGTCACAAAAACCCTATACCAAGACAATATCTTCGGGGAGGAAAGATTTAAAGGGAGGCACACGAGAAGGAACAAAATTTAGATCTTTGGTTTCAGGTAAACAGTTAGATTCCCAATGGTTTCAGAATTTATTTGTGCAGTCCTACGTCTAAAACTAAAAGTTAATTTATATAAAAAAAATATTAATCACTTCTAGTGTCAGTTGTTAGAACAGCAATACCACATTAGCACTGGTTACTCCTTTTTAAAAGAGAGCCTATTCTGTTCCAGAAACACACATTTTCTCAGCCAACACAGCAGAAATCTCCTGGAGCTCAGCACTTGACCTTGAAGTGCTACCTGAGAGCAGAAATCCGCAATTGCCTGAAAACCATGTGCTTTAAGATCATACGTGCATGATACTCCACATCGTCTGCAAGCCAAAAATACAACAGGAACCAGTGGCTCTTGGAATAATTTCTTACCCTAAAGGAATTGGAATTTGCAACATCTTGTACTAAACACAACGGTCTCATGGTGAAAGATCAATGACTAAAACTGATGAATGAAGTGACCATTTGTCATTCCAGGGCAAGACCAAGAAGATAGGTTCAAACAGGTAGAAGACTGATATGTAATATTATGGGCAAAAAAAGAGGATCTAATTTAGCGGTACCTTACCATACATGGGTAAGTAATTTACCTGGTACAACGTAATCAGCAAGTTTAGCTAATAGAAGTGATGCAATATTTGAAGCAGGATCACCAGGATCATCCTGTTCATTGTCCAGGGAAGGTACAGAATAACTCCATGGTGGCAATTCCACATTCCCACAGTCTTCCACACTCATGAGAGGCAAGGCAGCACGGCAAAGCTGAAGAATGATGAGCACCAGCTTGGGGGATGGTCGCTGGTCTAACAACAATGAAAGGAGCTTTGACACACAGGCAGGTTGGCTAAGGATTGCTTTACCAATTTGGCTTCTGGTAAGATCAGAAATAAAGTGCAGAGTAAAGCAGAGTTAAATTTTCTTCATTAGTTTCCAAAATTTAAATATGCAAAATACGTTTTAGGCAACGTAATTGCTGCTTGAAAAACAAGGCTGACAAAAAAGTTTGACGTATTCAGATTTCCTTCTTAAACATCATTTCTTAGAATTGTTGAATAGTATAACAGAGAACACATGCAAGTGTTTATTTTAACACTAAATAAAAATCAATGACATTGAATTTATCCATTAAATATGTTAATCATACATGTGCTATAATATTATATATAGTTGAACATCTGCAGAACTCCAGTGTGCTGTGCAACGAAAAATAACGCAAGTGGATAAACTTTAACTCAATCAAAACCTATTCAAATAATGAACTGAAAGCAGTTCTTTGAAGTTGCACCCTGGTTGTGGGTGTCATTGTCCACAATAATCAATTTAACAAAATGAAACAGCACAAAGAAAATAAAATGTGAGGCTGGATGAACACAGCAGGCCAAGCAGCATCTCAGGAGCACAAAAGCTGACGTTTCGGGCCTAGACCCTTCATCAGAGAGGGGGATGGGGGGAGGGAACTGGAATAAATAGGGAGAGAGGGGGAGGCGGACCGAAGATGGAGAGTAAAGAAGACAGGTGGAGAGGGTGTAGGTGGGGAGGTAGGGAGGGGATAGGTCAGTCCAGGGAAGACGGACAGGTCAAGGAGGTGGGATGAGTTTAGTAGGTAGCTGGGGGTGCGGCTTGGGGTGGGAGGAAGGGATGGGTGAGAGGAAGAACCGGTTAGGGAGGCAGAGACAGGTTGGACTGGTTTTGGGATGCAGTGGGTGGGGGGGAAGAGCTGGGCTGGTTGTGTGGTGCAGTGGGGGGAGGGGATGCACTGGGCTGGTTTGGGGATGCAGTAGGGGAAGGGGAGATTTTGAAACTCCCCTTCCCCTACTGCATCCCCAAACCAGCCCAGTGCATCCCCTCCCCCCACTGCACCACACAACCAGCCCAGCTCTTCCCCCCCACCCACTGCATCCCAAAACCAGTCCAACCTGTCTCTGCCTCCCTAACCGGTTCTTCCTCTCACCCATCCCTTCCTCCCACCCCAAGCCGCACCCCCAGCTACCTACTAACCTCATCCCACCTCCTTGACCTGTCCGTCTTCCCTGGACTGACCTATCCCCTCCCTACCTCCCCACCTACACCCTCTCCACCTATCTTCTTTACTCTCCATCTTCGGTCCGCCTCCCCCTCTCTCCCTATTTATTCCAGTTCCCTCCCCCCATCCCCCTCTCTGAAGAAGGGTCTAGGCCCGAAACGTCAGCTTTTGTGCTCCTGAGATGCTGCTTGGCCTGCTGTGTTCATCCAGCCTCACATTTTATTATCTTGGAATGTCCAGCATCTGCAGTTCCCATTATCTCTGAGCACAAAGAACCCAGTTTTCTTCAGCCACTTATTTAACCATTTACAGAAAGCACACAGCAAAATGACTGTTCAGATTATATTAATAAGACAGCAACACAGGCTTGTCAGTATAATCCTTTTAAAACAAAGAAATCTTGCAGGAATTATACAGTACACACTTTACAGAAGCACCTGATTGTAAACTGCCAAAAACCTGACATTGACCAAAGTTTCAAACAGTATCTGCGTGCCGAAAGAACCGTTTCCTTAAATGTTGCCTTCCTCTCCCTACCTGGAAAGATCATTGAGGAGGCTGAGTACGTCCTGCAGTGCGTCATTCCCTGCTGCTTGATTCCCACAGCATTCAGTAGCACGGGCTAGATGGTTGGTCAATAGGCTTGACACTTGACGAGCTAAGCCAGAATGGACTGCATTTGTTGATACACCTATGGGGGGGGGGGGGGGGTGGGGTTTGTTTGGGGGGGCAGGCGATGAAAAGGACAAGTGGTCAAACAAGAGAGAGATGGCGAGATAGTGTGATTAAACACACATTAAAAGGTACAGGGAGAAGACATATTCAATTGAAGTACAGCACCACATGCCAACCTTAAAAAAAATGTTAAATACCCAAAAGACTCATCTCTTAAATTGGGATTCCTTCCATTCCAGATTAAGAAAAATCCACATATTAGGGTTTTTTTTTAAAAGAAATGGTTATAATTAAAAAATTCATGCCAAAAATGTTAACTTTACAAAGTTCAGCTTACACTGTATTTACTAAGTATATCTTTGTGTATTCTTTCACATTTAACCATAATCGGCATGATTCGTTGACATCTCTGTGTGAGAAGGTTGCCACCAACAAGTAGTCACTTGTATTTTGTTTTAAACTACTCCATGAAAACAACTCAAAATTATTTGTCAACCAACCAAATGGGGTACTTTGAGCAACCAAGTGCTCCAATGTCTGATCATTCAGCAGAACCTTGAATTTTTATAAGGCATACCCTGTCTAGTTGTCCAACACGGGACTCAGTAAGCTGACACTCCCAATGGTAGAAAATGGTTGGAAATTACAAAATCTACATCTTCAACCATGCAACAATGAACAGAGGGAACAAGTAAACTGCCCTCTAATGTAAAGTCTGCAAGCTTCTTCATTTTGACAGTAGGGAAGCATTTGAAATTAAAAGCTATTAGCAGGGCCATCAGAAAGATCACTGATGGCCTTTTATCACCAAAATGTACTTCTCTCATTTAACTGTATACTAGCTTTTCCCGTTATTAGCAGAAATTTCCAGGTTTTGTCTTAACTAAGAAAATTGTGCAAGACATGAACCAAGGTAAATAGAGAAGCCAAAGTCAAACATGAAGTAATGAATGCTGCTAACCTGAATTTTAATAGGTTGAAGGCAGAAAAGGATAAAAGGGTAGGAACAGGGAGACATAGTTCTATTTAAGGATAACACTCACCTTCTTCTTTCTCCCACTCCACACAGCGATTAGCTAGTACTTGAAAGGCAGCCCAGGCCATCGTAGCTACCTTCTGTTTCCTTGTCTGTTTCTCGCTGGAGCTACTTTCTCGCTGGCTTGTTAGACTGCAGAGTCTGTCCATGAGCTGCACCAAGCCACTACGCACAAGGCATTTCTCCTCACTCCTAAACACAGTGGAAAAGAAATACTAGCCAGGTGAATGCAATACCATCAAAAGATAGGCTGCAAAAAAAAAAGCAGAATTTCTTGAAGGCTACAATTAACATCAGCTTGGCATGGATGTGAGTTTGCTCGCTGAGCTGGAAGGTTAGTTTTCTGACGTTTCGTCACCATTCTAGGTAACATCATCAGTGAGCCTCCGACGAAGCTTCATCGGAGGCTCACTGATGATGTTACCTAGAATGGTGACGAAATGTCTGAAAACTAACCTTCCAGTTCAGCGAGCAAGCTCACATCCAGAACCTCAACATGAGCTACAAATCTTCTCAAAACTCCCTATCAGCTTGCCATTATGTTACAGAACAATTGTTTCTAACAATCAGAGTTACTTATCCCACTAATGATGAAATCTGATACCCATTACTGTTGGATTCTGAATTGCAGTCAGTCAAGCAAATTGATTTTCATGGTTTAATTCGATTCATACACATTTGTCATGGCTTGTGGAACTCTATTATCAGTGCACTTTTCCCCATTGGTCATGGTGATACTTAAATTGCTTACATCCCCAATTAGGAGCATAGCCCATTGCTAAGATCACATAAGCAATTCTTCAATATGGGTGTCACTTATGCTGTTTGGAGATCATTTAAATACATGGGAGAACAACGCAGTTGATTTAAGTTCCAATTCATTCAAATACCATGAAAGACACTTGCTCCTTACCTTGTGTATGGAATAGTACAAAGAAGGCCAATGCTATTGGCACAGGCAATTGGATATCGGGCACAAAGTGAAACAACTGATGTCATGGTCTCACCAAATGCCTCCTGAACTTGCTCCACCATCCCGCCACATGTCAGTTCTTCAATCCTTAGAGGACAGCAAAACACATGTACCAATGGAAAACAGTGGCAGTCAGTTGCAAAATAGCTTCCTTCTAAAACCAGAATTCAAATTCAAGATAATAAAATGTGAGGCTGGATGAACACAGCAGGCCAAGCAGCATCTCAGAAGCACAAAAGCTGATGTTTCGGGCCTAGACCCTTCATCAGAGAGGGGGATGGGGAGAGGGAACTGGAATAAATAGGGAGAGAGGGGGAGGCAGACCGAAGATGGAGAGTAAAGAAGATAGGTGGAGAGAGTATAGGTGGAGAGAGTATAGGTGGGGAGGTAGGGAGGGGATAGGTCAGTCCAGGGAAGACGGACAGGTCAAGGAGGTGGGATGAGGTTAGTAGGTAGCTGGGGGTGCGGCTTGGGGTGGGAGGAAGGGATGGGTGAGAGTAGGGAGGCAGAGACAGGTTGGACTGGTTTTGGGATGCAGTGGGTGGGGGGGGGGGGGGGGGGAGAGCTGGGCTGGTTGTGTGGTGCAGTGGGGGGAGGGGGACGAACTGGGCTGGTTTAGGGATGCAGTAGGGGAAGGGGAGATTTTGAAACCAGTGAAGTCCACATTGATACCATTAGGCTGCAGGGTTCCCAGGCGGAATATGAGTTGCTGTTCCTGCAACCTTCGGGTGGCATCATTGTGGCACTGCAGGAGGCCCATGATGGACATGTCATCTAGAGAATGGGAGGGGGAGTGGAAATGGTTTGCGACTGGGAGGTGCAGTTGTTTGTTGCGAACTGAGCGGAGGTGTTCTGCAAAGCGGTCTCCAAGCCTCCGCTTGGTTTCCCCAATGTAGAGGAGGCCGCACCGGGTACAGTGGATGCAGTATACCACATTGGCAGATGTGCAGGTGAACCTCTGCTTAATGTGGAATGTCATCTTGGGGCCTGGGATAGGGGTGAGGGAGGTGGTGTGGGGGCAAGTGTAGCATTTCCTGCGGTTGCAGGGGAAGGTGCCGGGTGTGGTGGGGTTGGAGGGCAGTGTGGAGCGAATCCAACTTAAGCAAATGGTCTGGCCTCTATTTATGTGGTAGCTGATAAGGCCTGCCTTGTAGCAGATGGAACTATAGTAACCAATGCATATATTGACCAGTAAAGGGGGATTCAAGTCTGTTCAATGAAATAAACTTCTTTCAATTTAACAGTACACAAATTTGAGTTAAACTATCCTGTAAATTGAATAATATTTGTTTTTAAAACATTTTGCTCAACATCAAATTTGTTGTTCTTCAGGAACACGATCTCTAGCACAGTGTGTTTTATTTAAATTGTCCGGACATTGTTCGATTCGGAGGAAACAGATTGATGGGACTGAATGAAACGAAGTAAGTTGAATAACAAAGGCAAAAAGAATTTAAACATGCCAAAGCTTTTTGTTTGCACTCATCAGGGCAATTTGCAAGAATTACCAAGTAAGGTAAAATATTTATACTGTATGACAGGGTCAACTGGTTGGCAAATTGACTCGTTGATAAGAGTGGTTGGTGTGGAGAATGTACCAATTCGACGATAACTAACAGTTAACAGCTAAACTATATTTGAATTTTAAGCCACAGCTGCAAAAAGCAATTTCCTTGCACATCTCAGTGAACTTGATGCTGTTCTCAAGTTGATCACTGAAATGAAGCAGCCAATGAGCTACCCTTCCTTGATGTCCTAGTTCAGAGATCGGTCAGACTTTTAATAAATGTCATGAATCCCCCTTTACTGGTCAATATATGCATTGGTTACTATAGTTCCAACTGCTACAAGGCAGGCCTTATCAGCAACCACATAAATAGAGGCCAGACCATTTGCTTAAGTTGGGTACTTTATACTGAGATCACCCAAAGACATCACCCTTGGTGCTAGAAAGTGCCCAGTCTTCCACAAATTTAAGGCATCTCAACTACAGGTGAATCTACAGGTCAGTGTAATCTCAGCCGGTATGGAAATTGAAACTGTGCTACTGACCTCACTTTGCTTCGCAAACCAGCCAACTGAACTAACATTGTCCTCTCTTACAATATAACTTTTCCTTTTACTCGGTAATATAAATTACACTGATTAACGCAAGATGAAGTTTTTTTTAAAAAACATACCTTTTTTCCTGCAATACTCAAGCTCTGCATTACCAAAAAGATAGTTTAAATTTTAATACGATATTGGTCAAAAACAATATTTTGTCTCCTACCAAAAATCTATGCTTAAATCTTTCTAATACTGTCTGATTGCAACCTTGCAGGTAGTACATAATAGTAACCCAGCATAACATTGGAAGACCTAAGATATGGTAGAACCAATAGGAAGGAGCATTAAACGGAGTCCAATACTTCAGAGGCGACTCAGGATTAGAGAGATCCAACTCACTCTTGGAAATGTCTCTCCTCCTGTGCAATTAAACAGCAGCAACACTGGCAGCCATTAGGCTTTATTTTCCCCATGTCTACATTTGAGGTGGCATGGTGAATGGCTGCGCAAGAAAATGGAGTGAGTGTGGGGGAGAACATGCAAACAATGAACAATAGACAAGATGAGAATCAGTTTCAATCCAGTGCCAGAAGTCATAATTCCGCATTCACAACTGCTCAGAATCAAGAATGACTGATATGAAAATAAAATTAAGTAATGTGTTGGAACTAGATCTAGAGGACTGAGCAATGAGGCTGAGGTAAACTACTGGGGTGGAACAGAGACATTCCTCATTCACCCAAAGTAACTCCCCTCACCTTACTGAGTGTGTAGGATATTTTAAAAAGGAGTCAGCTGCTCAGTACTCAGAATTTGTAACATTAGAAAAGTAAGCAAAATGAACATGCTACCAAATACTAAAAACTGTGTCACAGAATTTCCTTTTCAAGAATAAACTTTCTCCACACCCATTCCACGCTGCTGTCCACCTCCCCACAACCCCCAATCCTAACAATTCTACTGGTCAGCATCTCACCTTGGTCCACCTTGGAGAACAGTGGTCACAGGGCCAACTAAATGAGTTACACCACCAACTCGGACTGCTGCTGTCAACAGTTCACGCATGTGTACCAGGGCCTGTTTTCTGGTGTTACCACGCCTCCATCGAGTCTGGGCAGCTAAAAGGAAACTGCTGCTTGACACCTTAAGATAAATAACACCATAATTTTCAATGTTTTTTATGCAACTCTCAATGGCAACCTCTCCAATCTCATTTAGCAGATCATGAAAGAAATTTATAACATAACTTCGGTAATTATTAAAGTTGTCAAAATGCTGAGATTTACAGATCAATAGCAAGTAATATGTATAATTAAGTATGCATGTCCTCAAGAACAAAAATGACAACTGAGGTCAAGTGTATTTAAGTCAGTGAGATGATATGTACAATTACAGACATGGAAGAACGAGTACCAAAAGTAAGTTAGATACGTTCAATTCAAGGAACAATAAACAGAATTGCACATCATATACAAAATCAGCTGGTCTTGCAAATCATTTCAAATTACATGCCATCAGAATATTTGTAGAAAAAATTGGTCATTTCAGACTTTTTCAATACTTTTGAAAAATATAGGTGCGAAAACAAAATTTAACACTTACAGCCTGATCAGGATTTGTCCCAATGAAAGCAAACAGCTGTCCCAGCAACACACTGTATGTTGGCTTGTCACGACTATCTTCAATAGTCAGAGACTGAAGGAGAGTGAAGGAACTGCTCCGATGGCTATTCCCATGGCGTCTCCTGCAAACAAGACAGGAAAAAGTCCTCAGATATCTGCAATAAAATTACTTTGCTATTAATGTAAAATACTGAAAGCTGAAAGCATAACAACACTTAATGACTAACAGTGCATGCCCCAAAAATAATTTCTAGCTTTAAAGCATCTGCACCAAAAAATATGTATCTGTTCAACATATAACCTTGACTAAACTTAGAATTTTGAAGGACCAATTTTCTTCTCACCAATCCAAAAACATTTGGTCAAGTCATTTAATTGGAATGAAGATGAGCGTTGGGAGAAGAGTACAAAATGTTTTTTGTTGCAAGTGGCAAACCACTGATTTTTAAAATATATTCTTCCAGTTTTTTTTTTCTCCAAATACTCTCAGTCCATTTTTTGCTTTCCCACCAATACGTGGAAGAAAAGGACAGCAAGCGCACAGGAGCACAACTACTTGCAAATTCCCCTTGGAAACGTATTGCAATTCCTCATGGGCAATGGTGAAAAACAGCTTGGAACTCCCTACCTGACCAAAACGTGGGTATGCCATTACAGACTGCAGTAATTCCAGACAGACAGCTCACAACTGCCTTCTCAACAGCAATACATGATGAATAATGAACAAGATGCTACATGGTGAGTGGCTTAATTCACATCCAAATATGTTTGGCAGCCCTATAAACCCATAAAAATTATTGAGTCATTCAAATTGATAGTGAATGGAAAGATGAAGGGTGTTCTTTTTACTTAAAAATACAGGAAAATACTTAAAGCATTCTCTTCTAGAGGAGCTTCTTCCACATAAGATTTTGATTTTGTAGCGGTAATCAGACTTGATGCGTGTTCAAGGTGAAATTTGGATGTTTCAGTGTAAGCCTTCAAAGGCTAATCAGACTTTGTCACTTGGACTGAACTTGTACAATACAATGTTACAAATAAAGCCCATTTTAGTGGCTGGCATAACAAAATAACTGGCGAAGAATGTGAATGGAGAATGGGATTACAGCAAGTAACTAATCAGTAAAGGGTACAGGAAACTGTAGAAAAACAGATAGAAGCAGTTGTACTGGGTTCAAAGATTTGAAACATGTTAGATCACAATTTCAGTCCGCAGATAGCAAATCAGAGATTTATTAAGTGTGCATGGTCTGAAGGATGCATTACAGTAACTTGTCTAAGCTATTTTGAAATTAGAGATTCGAGAGGTGATGTCTAGTAGCAGAATGGTTGTGGTGATCGGAAACACGATCTGCAAGATTCCTCCAAATCACACATAGTCCAATATACTGTGGTACCTACATCAAAGTCATATAACTTCCTGGCAAATTTCACTGTGGGTGCAACACATTACATGGACCACAGCAATTCAAGGCAGCAAATTATCCTCACGTTCTCAAGAATGGGGCATAATAAATGCTTGCCTTGTCAGCAACTTGCAAACGAAACAGATACATAACTACAAGTATTCACACTTAAGCTGTAATTGCACTGCAATGCATTTTCCAGGACTGGACATGTTTACATGGTGAGTGGCTTAATTATTTAAACTAACTTAACATTTTACCTTTGACTAGCTCGTGTGAATTCTAAATCTTCATTTGCAATCATTTCCAGGTCAGAGGGTGCAGACATGCTACGCAGGAACACAGGTTGGCGAACAGTGTGGGAAATCACCTTGGTTTCGGATGATGATTTACAAGCTGGCAAAATAAGCAAGGAATGTCAGAATGACAAATGCACACACTCAATATTTCCACAAATTGTGTCAATTTGCGATTTTTGTAACTGTACATGGTTGAGGCAAGAGTTATCAACTCTTATCTATACTATTATTGTTAAGGTTCCTTTAAACTGTCCAGCTACCTTCACTTCTCATCAGACTATCAAAATATGAACAGTAGTCAAAAGTACTCTTTAGCAGCAATTGAGAAATGATCCTAATTGAGCATTTCCTTTTTTACACCAAGTAAAAATGTTTCATTGCATTTATTGGCAATATTAGGCTTCTACTATATCAAATTTAACAAAGTCAAAACAATTAAGATAATAAAAAAAGGACACAAGATGCTTACTGAAATAGCAAAGTTATTTACTTCACAAGGGACCAGACATCTGCCCAAGTTACACAACGTTTGTCATATTCATTGCATGCTTACACAGTTACGACATTCCAAGCTCAAGCCATTTAATATAACTCTCAACCGTTGAACAGGAACATGCAAAAAAACTGAATTAACATTACACTGATGATGATGACTGTTACACATAAGGCTGGTTTACAACACAGTAATGTCAACAGCTTAGGTTTAAATCCCCATACTGCTGAGGCTACCGTGAAAACTCTGCTTTCTCAACCTTGCCTCTTGCCGGAGGTGTGGTGAGCCTCACTTTAAACTCACCACCAGTCACTCACTCAAATGAGAAGGAGCCTATGGTCCTCAAGCAATATGGCAACATTTTCACTTTTTGCTTCACCAATAGGTGAATTGGAAATATGGTCACTCGCTCCTGGAGGCTGGCCTGGCACTCAACAAGATGATGGGTGATCTGGTTACTCCACATTTCTGACTATTCCCAATGAGCTTTCAGTTCCTTGCTTATCAAAAATCTACCTTTCTTTGCCTTAAAAACGTTCAATGGCTCTGTTTCCTTAAACCTGTAAAGGAAGAGTTCCAAAGACACACAAACCTCAAAATAAAAACTGCCTAATTGTTGCCTTAAAATGTTGGCCCCCTATTTTTAAAACAGTGATTCTTAGCTCTGGATTCTGCCAGTAAAAGAAACATCTCTTTTACTCCAGCATCAACAACTTTAGTCAAAGCCGTTTACTCATCCACCCAGCAAATCCACACCGACAGACATCCCACTCAGACCCATTCCCCTTTAACCCACCTAACCCACATGCCTGAACACTACAGGTAATTTAGCATGGCCAATCCATCTAGCCTACACATCCTTAAACTGTGGGAGGAAACCAGAGCACTTGTAGGAAACCCACACAGACATGGGGAGAGTATGTAAACCCCACACAGAGTTGCCCGGCGGTGAAATCGAACCGAGGTCCCTGGCGCTGTGAGGCAGCAGTGCTAACCACTGAGCCACTGTGCCGCATGCTTTCAAGTCACTGAAATCCTTCCTTGAATAAGCAAACCATACTGTATACATCATTCTGGTTGTGATTTCACCAGTCCTTCACAACTGAAACATAAGCTCTCCACTTTATATTCAAAAACACTCTCAAAAAGCAAAACAACATTCTACTCAATTAGTCATGTATCCAGAAGACTGAAGAACAGAGCTCTGCAGTCTGATTTGAAAAGATGGTGGTGAATAGAAGTGCACAAAAGGTGCTAGAAAGAGTTTGTCCCTGCAGCTCATAAATCACAAATTTGTATTTGTTTCTTATAGTACAATCAGGTAACAGTAGAATTTGCAAGGAAAGCAACACTGTGGCATCAATGGATCTGATCACTCAAGCTTAAGACAATAATTAAGAATATGAGGGAAATGAAGGTTAAGAAAGAATACCAAAATAGTTTTCCAGTAACCCAGGAGACGTACTCAGATAAGCATGAGTTGTCAAAGATCAGAGAAGTGGCAGTTCAGGCAGAAACTCATGAGATCCCTCAGTTGGTGGCATCAGACAAAATAATGGGAGTCAGCAAAGAAATTTAGAACAGAAATTCTGGGCATCGAAATAATAGTAATTTTAGGGAACAGAAGGAGACTAAAATAATAAGGAGAAAGGCTTGAACTTAAAAGTGATAAAAAGATTGCAAGAGTTCTGGACACACTAAATAGAGCTGCTGGAAGTTAATTGGGAGGACAATTATAATAATAGAAACATGCAGGGGATCTTCAGAAAACTGTACATCAGGAAATGAGTAGTAAAATTGTGGCAGTTGTATAGGTGTAACATATTTTGGAACTTTTTAGGGAGGGTGTGATCAAGAGACTATAACCCAAAATTGAATTCTAAATTGACCCAGTTGGTCAAACTAAATATAAAAGCAGCGACAGGCTAGAGAATAGTGGAAATCCAAGTCAAAGAAGTCACAAAGGCGTGGAAAAGTATTAGACTCGCTGACAGCTTGAATTCCAGCCACAGCCTCAGGAGGTACACTTTAAACTTCCCAGGCATAGCAACTGTGAAGAATGTTGGCATGACTTCATTGGATGCTATGGATCCTGGTCATAACCCCATTGGTGAAAGGCCGCAGACCATTTGGGAAGGTTTGGGGTGAGGGGAGACAAAAACACACATGGAAACCATCCCTCAGTATAGACCTGTATAAGGCTTGTGATCGAAGATTATGCAGCAATTCAAGGTGATCCCGGAGAAATTTCTGACCTGTGAGATCCGCCCTCATGAAAAACAGTCAGCCCTACGTTGAAGCAAAAGGAGATTCCAACAGACCAGTTTAAATACACAAGTCATTGTGGGTAATAGCTCTATCCGTCTGAGATAGGATAAGTAGAGAGTAAACATTATTGGATAACAAGGTGTAAAGCTGGATGAACACAGCAGGTCAAGCAGCATTAGAGGAGCAGGAAAGCTGATGCCTCTGGTCTGGACCATTCCCCAGAACATTATGGGAATTCGGGAAATATACATGTGGTGTTTTTAGCAAGGAACATTTTGTTAATAAAATTGAATTTAACTACAAAACTAAATTCTGCGTCCCTACAGCTGCCTCAGCGACTAGTGTGCTTGGTAATGTGTTGACAATACATAAATGGACTGAAGTGTCCACAGCACAAACAACATAGGAGAGACGACTAATGACTGCCGAGAAATGTTGTTCTTTGATTATTGCTAAAGAGAATCAGACACATGGAGATTCTGAATATTTGATTACAAAGGGAGAAATATTTCTGTACTTTTCTTAGCAACTAAGCAAACTAATAAAGACACTGGCTTATACTGGAGCAGTCAGTTCCTGATGTTGGCTGATGATATCAATGGACTTCTTGGGAGGGGTCTAATGAAGGAAAAGTATTAATTGAAGGCATACACAAACCAGTCCCAATACACAGAACCAGATAAGACTGACTTAGCAAGTAGAGAAGTTGTAATTGTGAAATAAATCCCGATAGATTTTAGTGATTTCATCATGGAGAATAACCTTGCTGACTCAAAATTATTTTTGAAAAAAAACAGAAGTGAATCAAACAGAGGTTACAGAAGGAACACCTGCACATCCTGACCACGTTTTACTAGATCTTAGGTTCACAGAATTAGGTAGAAAAACATTTGGGTTAATACTATTACCTTTCTCTAGGGAATAATTAAACGCAAGATTCACTGGACCATATTGTATCAGAGAGAAATTAAATGAAAACTCAAACAGCTGCAGATGCTGGAAATCAGAAACAAAAACAGAAATAATAAAATGTGAGGCTGGATGAACACAGCAGGCCAAGCAGCATCTCAGGAGCACAAAAGCTGACGTTTCGGGCCTAGACCCTTCATCAGAGAGCTCTAGGCCCGAAACGTCAGCTTTTGTGCTCCTGAGATGCTGCTTGGCCTGCTGTGTTCATCCAGCCTCACATTTTATTATCTTGGAATCTCCAGCATCTGCAGTTCCCATTATCTCTCACAAAAACAGAAATTGCTGGAAAGGCTCAGCAGGTCTGGCAACATCTGTGGAGAGAAACTAGAGTTAACATTTTGGGTCCAGTGACCTTTCCTCAGAGCTGATGGCAGCTAGAAAATAGGTGGGGTGGGGGGGATAATGAGTGAATAATAGGTGGAGACAGAGCCCAAAAAGAGAACACATTTGGACAGACAAATGAGTGGCAGCCTGGGAGAATGAATAGCTACTAGTGGGGATAATTAGTGGCTCACACTGGATTGTATCTAACAGCAGACCACGTGGTAACGAAGCCTGGTTTGTAGGGGTGGGGTAAGGACCTAGGAGAAGTGTCCCTCAAGCCCTAAAATCGTTCAACTCGATACTGAGTCCACAAGGCTGTACAGTTCCCAACCAGATAATGAGGTGCTGCTCTTTGAACTTGTGCTGAGCAGTGTAAGACACAAGAGAGAAAGGGGAAGAGAAACAGAAACAGAGAAAGAGCTGCACCTGAGATTCAGGGTGCCCTATTACATAGGAACTATTTCCATTCACAAAAAGAGAACCATATTTAGGGAGTGTGCAGATATCTCTCAGAGAAAACTGACGACAAAATGGCGGCCGGCTTGGCAGTCTTGAAAGTAATTTGGGCAGAAATGAGAGTGTGGTTGGTTTAGTGTCAGTGAAATAAAGCTCCAAAATGTGGAAGGAGGAGCTTAAGGAATCCCTCCAATGTGGAAACAGGCCATTTGGCCCAACAAGTCCACACTGACTCTCCGAAGGGCATCAAGAGCCACTCCCCCTAACCTATCCTTGCCTTTCCCACAGTTAATTCACATAACCTGCACATTTCTGGACACTATGGGCAACTTAGCATGGCCAATGCAGCTAACTTGCAAATTTTTGGACTGTGGGAGGAAACTGGAACACCTGGAAGAAACCCATGTAGACAAAGGGAAAACACTGAAACTTCACACAGACAGTTGCCTGAGGGTGGAATTGAACCCAGATCTCTAGTACTGACAGGCACCAGTACTAACCACTGTGGGGTTAACACACCTAGGCTTGGGAATAAGTGAGCTGTGCTCACAGTTTAACGGTCTCGTGAAAAAATATTAACTAAAGGTGACAGCGTGCGTGAACGTAGAACACAACAGTGTCAATTGAACAAGGATCTTTTAAAATGCAAAACTGCTCAATGTTGCTGTAGTGCAACGGTTACTACATTTACCAAGCCCATAAGAAGGGCCAAGAAAGGCCGCCTGTGGCACAATGTTAGCGTCCCTACCCACAGACTGGTAGAACCGGGGTTCAAATCCCACCTGCTCCAGAGGTGTGTAGTAGCATCTCTAAACAGGTTGAAGGCCAAAATAGGTTAAATTTAAAGGTGAAGACATTCTTTAGAAGTTTTTTTTTAAAATGCAAGCAGAAGGCTCTTGCGGCACAGTGGTAGTGTCCCTACTTCTGGGCTCTGGGGGCACAGCTTCAAGTGCCACCTACTCCAGAGGTATGTAATAACAACTCTGAACAGGCCGATTTGAACAAAAATCTACAGTGCAAACAGTATGGCCATTCGTTGAAGTTTCAGTACCTTGAAGTTTGCAGTTGAGCGTAAAAGTGTTGATCCTTTATAGCTGATATTTGCTACAAGACTGTATCAAATAATTCTTGATGTTAATAGTTTATACATTCTTTCCCTTTGTGCACAAAACCTGTTTGCTAAGAGTACATTGACAGACTCTTGCAAATATATTCACCGCTCTCAACTACAGTAACCAAATTACAAAAATGGAAATGAAACAAAGTGTGGTGAGATGCTCTGGAATTTGACTTATAGAGCACTACAATCAGCTGGAATCCTGACATTAGGATGAAGTCCATCAGGATTTAGGGATTGCCAACCTGTAGCTCCAACAATTTGCCGAGTACCACTTCTCTGGTAATTGTTATTTTCTTGAATTCTTCCCTTTCTTCCATTTCCTGATTGACATATTTCTAGGATGTTACTGCAGATGGTGCACGAGGACCAATGCAAAAAATCTGTTCAATTTATCTGCCATCTCCTTAGTTTTCATTATTAATCCCCCAGGGTTACTTACCATAGGACCAATTCTAACTTTTCAAACTTTTCCTTTTCTAAAGGATATCTATAGAAACTGGTACTACCTGTTTTAATATTTCTAGTTGGCTTCCTTTCATGCTCTAATTTTGACCTTCTTTAGTCAATTTTTGCTCTGTCTTGTATTCTGTCCAATTTCTGACATGCCATCCATCTTTGCACAATTATACACTTTAACTTTATTAGTTAACCATAGACAACGCATCCATCCCTTGGATCTTTCCCCTTCATGCTAGAGTGCATCTACTGTGTATTCTGAAATCCAACAACTTGTCATTGCAACGTGTAATGGCCATGTCTTAACTTTCTGAATTTTCGATTGTGGACTGAATGAAGAAAAGAATGACTTCAAAAATCAAGGACTGCTGAAGGATTGCTGCAATTTTTAAAAGCAAGTAATATTTTAAGTGCTGTTGACACAGCTGCTTTTCTCAGGGGATTTTCGGTAAAGATTTGGCCAACAAGCAGTTGATTGATAACTGGTCATTAGTCCAGCGACCAATGTCAAAGGCCTTCTGCCTGCCAGCAACAGTATGACTGACTTCTGGTATCAGACCCAGTTGGAGTGTGAGCAGCTAGGAGAAGACAACAGATTTGCAAATGTGCAAAGCTGTCTTTTGCCTCTGTAATAAGGCAAAAAATTTAAGCCTGATAAAAGTCAATTTATTTTTCCCTTAGTCATTTCTCTCAGGCACTTAAGCAGTAAGCCAGAGACTTGATAAGCATGAACCAGCCATCCTGTAAGCCAATGAAAGCATCTGGAGAAGGCGCAGCACTAATAACAAGCCAAAGTGACCATCTTAATGAGCCCTGTGAATAGGGACCCACGATGCCTTCTCAGTCATTCCCCCTGTTCGTCACACCCATTTTTTCTTAATCATACACTTGTGTAGAGGGGATGTTCATAAGGGGGTTACAGTTTTAACTAGCAGGTTTACATGCTAACCGTTTATAACTGTTTATATTAATGAATATACTTATTTGTTAAGGACGGAAAACTAGTCTGAGATTCCATTCAACCTGGCTCTAATGTTTAGATAAACCGGGGAACTTATCTTTAACTTATGACAATTCGGGAATAGTAGGACTTGACTTCAGCATGCTGTGCAGTGAGGCATTACAAACTCCCCTTAGCCTAATTTGTTAGTTTATTTCAACTAACGCTGCTTTCATGTCCTCATAATT
Source organism: Stegostoma tigrinum (assembly GCF_030684315.1). Taxonomy (NCBI): domain Eukaryota; kingdom Metazoa; phylum Chordata; class Chondrichthyes; order Orectolobiformes; family Stegostomatidae; genus Stegostoma; species Stegostoma tigrinum. Next base: position 14,903,398 of record NC_081379.1, read on the forward strand.
GTCTTTACCTCGAGGCACTTTCATGACAAGGTCATTAATAAACTTGATGCACACATTGCTATTGTAGCCAGCTCACTGGCTGGCTCTTGAACATATTGTTCTGACCGCTCCTGAAAATTCTCCTTAAATAAATCCAGGTTACATTTGCCCAATCAACTTAACCAGTATCTATGTCGATTAAAAACTCTTATCAGTGCACCTTTTTGTTCCCATTACTTGATTCATACACTATCTTACCATGTGATTATTATCAGGAGGCCAGAACACAACTCCCACAAGCGACTACTGCCTTGACTATCCCTACCCCAGCCACTTCTACATCTTGGTCTCTTGAACTTTGGTTATGCGTGAATTTCATTAATTAGCAGAGCCATCTAGCTTCTTGTTCTTCCTAAATTTTCTGTACCCTTCAATATTCAGGTCCCAATTGATGTCAGCTTCTAACCATGTTTCTAATTTCTGTGCCATCAATTCATTGGTTTTGTTCTGAATACGATATGCATTCAGACACTGAACCATTAGAGTGGCTCTTATTATTTTTGTACCTTTTAGTTGAATTATTCTTATCCCTGCTATCCCTATTTATTATTTCTCACATTATAACCTTTTTTCCTTCTCATGTCTCTATTATTTATCCAGCTCTGCAAAATTGATCACGTGTTCCAACATTGGGCAGCACAGTGGCTTGGTGGTTAGCACTGTCCCTCAATGCCAGGGACCCAGGTTTGACACCAGCCTTGGGTGACTATGTGAAACTCCACCTTCTCATGTCTGAGCGGGTTTCCTCCACAGTCAAGGATATGCAGGGTAGGTGGATGGCTGTGCTGAACTGCCCATAATGTCAGGGACGTGTAGGTTAGGTGGATTAGCCATGGGGAATTCAGGATTGCAGGGATGGGGTGAAGCTGGGTGGGATGATTTTAAGAGGATCAGTGTAGACTTGATGAGCCGAATGGCCTGCTTCTTATTTAAAGCCTTTTCTACTTTCCCAGTTACGTGGTTCTCTAGAACATTGGCCCCAGCAAGAGTTCAGCTGTAGATAATCCCAATGGCACAGATCCCATTATCCTTAGTAAAGGTGTCAGTGCACCACACCTTTCCCATACTAGTCTCAGCATACAATTTTGAATTCTAAAATTAGAGACATTAAATATGTGATACAAACACAATTGATTAGAACAACAAAAGTCCTTTTGTTCTTTCCGACATCACTCTTTTGAATCAGGGTCAATACCTGGTGTGTCTGCTGGGGTTCCTGAAATACTCCTAGTCAGGCCAGCCTGTGCCGCTATGGTAACATGTAGCAATAGCTCAGCTCGATTCATCAAGCTTTTCACCAAAATTTTTGTTTTTGCTAAAGAATGTGAAGATTTTGGCACCAACGAGTTCACCTCCTGACCAAATTTCTCCCTGGTTTTAAAAGAAGAAAAAAATGATTAGAAGATAGATAAGAATAAACAGCACAAATAAGTGTATTCTACTTTAAATTCAGCATCCTGGATATCCAAACACTGGTATGGAAACAGTGAAATAAACTGCCTGCAGCATCACAATATGTTTTTCATGCTGGAATTCTGCACCAAAAACTTTTCCTACTGTGGAGTTTATAAAGCAGCAACGCACAGCTTGTAACAAACATACACTCCCTAATGCACAAAAGCCAAAGAAAGTGCTCCAATTGTGGCGATGAAAAAAATTGCAGATTAAATAAAGATTAAAGCATAAAGGATTAAAAGGAAGAGATCTATTAAATCACCAAAACAAGTGGTAAACCAGAGGACTGGGAGTATTTTAGAATTCTGAAAAGGAGGATGAACAAAAAGATTAAGAAATGGTAAAGAGAATGAGAGCAAACTAACAAAAAGACTGTAAAAGCTTCCATAGGTATGCAAAAAGGGAAAAAAAAATAAACAAATAGGAGTCCAAAACATGTGGAGCCAGGAAAAGTTATAATGGGAAGTAAGGAAATGGCAGAGAAACTAAACACTTGCCACAGTAATTGCCATTTAAGAGTCAAATTAAATCCAGGTGATACAGCAGTTGTCCTATGAGGAACAGTTAATTAGATTAGGCCTGTACTCTTTGGACATTAATAGAATGAGACACAAATCTCAGTCAACCATGACAAAAGTTTAGATGCAGGATGTTTCCCCTGGCTGGGGTTGAGGTTTAGGGCGAGGAGACAATCTCCAATTAAGAGGTACATTATTTAGGGCTGAGATCAGGAGGAATTTCTTTACTGACAGGGGGTGAAACTTTGGAAATCTCTGCCCCAGCGATCTATGGAAGCTCAGTCACGGGCCATTTTCAGGACAGAGATAATTAAATGCATACATATTTAAAAATATCAAGGAAGGAGGAAGTAGCTCAGGAAAATAGTTTTGAAGTAATGATTTAATTGAACGGTGGAGTGGATTTGACAGGCTGAATGGTCTACTCCAACTCCTATGTTCTTACAACTGTCACAGTTGACTGGTCATGGAAACAAATCAGCTGAATCACATACCAACTTGATTTTCATTTCTTGTTTATTTTAGTACTTTCACTACTGACTTGAGAGTGATTCAAGATGAGGAATGGGAAAATAAGGACCGACGTTTACAAACATCTTTTAACTTCAGTCACAGTTATGATTATTTTGTAAATTGTGTCCAAATGAAAGTTGAATCAACGCAAAAAGAGACTAGGAAGCTATGTACATTAGAAGTTGCAGGCACCATATTTTCTACAGTGCATTCAAGTTCAAGAGAATGCTTCCTTCCTCGTTATCACACCTCATCTTATGACAGTACCAAACTCTTGAGGTTGCTGACTTGTTTGCCAAGCTAGCTTGTTCTCGTTCAGATGTTTCATCACCATGCTAAAATGACATCATCAGCAGAGCCTCCGATTAAGCGATGTTAGTATAAATTCCAAGCAGAATAGAATAACATTGCTTCCTCGGAGGCTCTACTGATGATGTCACATAGCATGATGACGCAACATCTGAACGAGAACTAGCCAGCTTGGCGAGCAAGTCAACAAACTCAACCACAATCTGAGCTACAGATCTTTGCCAATGCTTTAAGTACCATGATCTTGCAGCTATTCAGTACCTTGTACAGGTAAACACTGTATTAGCTCTTCATGTGAGTAATGAGTGTTGCCAGGCCATCCAACTGTGAAGCATGCCATATAGTCAAGTTACATCCGCTGCCCACCTGTAATTCACTAGCATTAACTCTCTCGCAGGTGGCACTGGAAATAAAACCAGGAATGGGGTGCTACCTAATTTTCTTCTATCTTCTCAGGAGAAATAAATAGAATTGTTCAACTTATACTTTCTCTGCCTCCAAGATCGGCTAAACAAATAATCTCTGAAGTAAATTTCAGATCCCTGGTTTATAAAATGTGATCATACCTTAATAAAAGCACCATGTTTTCCAAATCATTAGAGTCAAATGGCATCTCCTTCAGGGAGCAGAGCAGTTCTAACTCCTTGATTTTACTCTGGAGAAAAACAATATTACACTGAATTTTGGAATCAACACTTCAGTTTTCAAATCAACATGAATGTTTGGTGGGTTAGAAATTAACTGCTTCCTAAGTTCAGGAACAAGAATACCTATTTATTAACATTTCACTTTCGCCTAATGCCAGAACTAGTTTACAGAATTGGAGTTAATATTTCAGCGTAATAGTTAGGGAGTGATGCATCTGTCAGATGGGGAGGTGGACACAAATTTCAGAGTGCTATTTCAAGAGCAAGAAACTCTCTTGATGTCTGATCAACATTAGCAATCCTGGAAGGCAGGCTGCAATATTTTTGACAAAGCAACTGTGATATTTCAAAAAGTAATTAAGACACTTTTCACCAAGACAGGTGCACCATGCTGGACAGACCATCAACTGCTAGAAAATTACTCTATATCTCCAATCAGAATATCTCTATTCTGTGGATAAGAACTCAAAAAATGAGGCATTTAATAAGGCTTGCAAATTCAACCTTTGCAATAGCTCACTAAATCAAAACTGAATTCCAGAAGCATCTCACTCCAAACAATTATGTACATCACATGCAATGGCATGGGATTGATTATTTACTACTCCTGAACTACAGGTTGCTTTGTTCTTTCCAATATTCTGGGTAAGGTGGAAAACTATTTTTGCAATGAGTTCCTGCAAGACGCATTCAAGAATGGTGTTTCTGGCTTGCAGATGTGGAATATTAAGGGGAAGTGCCCAGCCAAAAACATCTCAGGACCAGAGAGAAATTAACGCACAAGGTGTCATTCAACTCCAGAAAAAAAGAAATCTGTACATATTGGAAAACTGAAATCAAAACAAAAATTGATTACAAATAATTAGGACAAGCAACATTTGAGAAGGAAGAAACAGTAAAAACTTCAGGATGCTGACCTCTCATCAGAATATCAGGACAACCTGCAACATTAATTCTGCTTCTCTCTTCATAAATGCTGCTCAATGTTTAAATTTTCAGATTTACCCCATTTACCTCCCACTCACATCTGAAATGGAAAGCAAAAGCAACGCCAAAAGCAACGCCAGCTGATACTCTGAAGTCATTTTCACATGCCCACTGTGGTCAACGTACTGAATTTGATTCCCGACATTTCCAGTGAGACCTGAGGTTTGAGATGTCAGTGATTTTGTTTTTATGTTATTAGCAAAGATGACTTCAATCATTTTAAATTCAAATACTAACCTCATTGAAGTGATAGTCATGAAAAAAAGGCAGATTGTTTTCTAGTTTCCCTTGCTGACAATCTTCCATTTCATTCTGCCACTTTTGTTCAAGCTCTGCTACACTCTGCAAGATAACAAAAACAAGGAAAGCTAGTGTAAAGATCATCTTTAAGAATAAACCAATCTGAGAAAATGTCTAGGTGTGTATAATAAAATAAGTGAGACATTTGTATAACGTGAATAAATTGTCGGCCATTCAACTAAAATTAGGCGCAAGTTATTCAAGTGAATCACTGAGAAAATACTACATACTTCTTTCATACATTGGAAGAAACATTTGAGAGAGAGATAATTTGAAGCAGTATGTCAATTCAAACATTGTCAGAAATTGATGGCCTTTTCTGGCATAAAGAGCAACGAGCATCAATGAGAATCGGTGGGAAAAATACCAGTTTTAGTTTAAATTTCAGTATAAATGAACCGTTTTACAGTCAAATCTGGGGTTTCAGGATAAATTATATTTCAATTGAGCAAATATTTACCAACTAATAAATATACTTGCATTATTAAAAGTTTAAACTTTCTAAACAAACATGCATTGAATCTTAACATTAATTGCTTGACTTACATATAAAAATGTTTGGGATTTCACATATTGAAAGAATTTATCAATACATAAAGGCTTTAGGAAGCCCATCAAGATTCTTATTCATCAAACCGAAAACTTCTAAAATGCTCCCTCACATCCCCACTTCCAGGAACTAGCACTGCCTAATCTAAAACAGACATACCAAGGTTCATTTCTGCTTCCAAATTTACCTGAAGTTGCCTTTCCATAGCATTAAGTTTTTTGAATGTTTCTCCCATTATTTTACACAGTAGATCGTACTCTTCCAGGTGTTCCTCACGGTACTGGAAATTAATCAGAGACTGCAGTGCATCAATCAAATTCAAATGTTTGATTACACATGACACCACCATTTCCTCCATCACATCGGGCTGAATGACTTCCCTACAATCAAGGGGTAGAACATATCATTAATGACCAAATGACATTTCAAATGCTGCACCACCAGAATAATTTCAAGTAATTATAATCTAAGCCTGAACATTCCATAAATGACCTAACCTCTAACTGCTTTTGATTGCAATTGGCTTTAGCATTGTATTCTCGGTGAGAGAATGAACTGCAGATGCTGGAGTCAGGGTCAATACAGTGTGGAGCTGGAGGAACACAGCAGGTCAGGCACCAGAGGAGCAGGAAGGTCAATGTTTTGGATTTATTGTCCTGATGAAGGGTGTAAACCCAAAACATTGACTTTCCTGCCCCTCTGATGTTGCCTGACCTGCTATGTTCCTCCAGCTCCACACTGTATTGACAATGGTAGAGTAAAGATTGTATTCAAAGCTTCATCTATTTTCATTCTAAGTATGTATTTTTAATGCTATTTCTGTAGAATTGAGCATCTCACAATAGCAAATGCCCAGCACTATGGTAAACCAAGCCAAAATGACAATAAAGATTCCAGGTTTGAAAAGCAGTCTTCATTAACGGAAATATTCTGGGATAACAATGTGGTTGCTGCATGTGGTTTCAGTGGCTGAGCTGGGAAAGTCGGAAAAAAAAAATCTAACTTTACTTCCATAATCATTACACAACTGCTGCTGGAAAGTGCAAGTCAGTGGATGTCAGAAGTCAAGAAAAAAAAGGCTGAGTACAGATGTGTCCTCCATCAATAAATAACATGCTGCTAGTACTCATGGAACCCTATTGCGAGAGCCCACTGTTAAACATCAGAGGTTAATGGGTTGGTTAGACAAAGTCCAAGCATATACTCCGAGTTTTATTTCAACTTGCACGTCACAAAATTCAACATACTGATTACTGTGTCCCTGCATTCATACTCCTAATTCTCATTCAATTAGCTCACAACTAACATATAACCATCATCTGTTCCCTAGCTCCATCTGATCTCCAGCATCTCTGCCAAACTTTTCCAGGTAAAAAGACTCTCCCTTTTGCTTTTTTTGATAAAGTGATATCTATTTATTAACACCAAATAAATGAAAATCAAAACAAAAAAGAAGACAATGACAAAATATTACACTCCCACTTGATTGTTTGGTGCACATTAAAGTTCCAGACTTCTCTTTTTAGTATCTCTGGTAGTTTCTTAGTGGTTGTTCCTTTCTTTGTAAGGAAATCAGATGGTTGACTATTGCTCTCCACCATTTCAATTGGGAAATTTCTTCAACCTCTAGCATCTGTTTTAAAAGTGCAGTGTTGGTCTTCAGGCTTTTATCATTCATTTATTTGATCAAATGTACATTATGGCATCAATGTAGCATTCAATGGGTATTACTGCTGAATTTTTTTTATAATTTCTTCCAATTATACTAAGGTTAATGCCATATCCACCATCTCAACACAACGAGACTTCCTCTCACTAAGATATATTTTCTTGTTCTTCTGATCTTAAGCTTCCTGTGCTAAAAAGGACATTTACTGACTTCTGTCTGGAAAAATCACAAATTCACCTGCATTTGAGAATTTAGCACAAACATTTGCATAAAAAATTTAAAAGTAAGAAGTTTCATGTTCCTAGTATCAATTTTTTTCAACGTTTTGTTTTTCTGAATACCTTCAGACTTGGCATTTTTCATTTTTGTACTCAACTGCAAGATCTCAAAACTGGTATCTAGCTTTGTTTGGGTGTGCAGCCAATTCGGTTGTTTAATTTAGAGTTCACAACTCCTCTAAATCACTTTTTGAAGCTTCTGCATTATTTCATGATGCTTTACATTGAACAACAGCATCATGGCTAAAACAGAAGTTGCTGGAAAAGCTCAGGTCTGGCAGCATCCGCGAAGAAAAAAAAAATCAGTTTTGGGTCCGGTGACCCTTCCTCAGAACAGAGGAAGCTTTTCCAGCAACATCTGTTTTTGCTCCGGACTTACAGCATCTGCGGTTCTTTGGTTTCTTATTTAGCAATGTGATTAACATTTTCAAAATTAAGATTACTGATGGAAAACAAATTCTGCTGAGTGCATATCCAATGTATTCAGAGGCTCCAAAAGCCTGACTTTCAATTTAAATTCTGCATTATGCTTATTTATGACAATGTTTTAAAATTCACTGCTCATAGTCAGTGAATCGAATGCACATGCATCAAGATGTTCGGCCAGTAAAACATGACAGGCTTGCACTAAGCTACAGACAGACCAATTGTAATAAGATGGACCTTACCAGAAGTATCAAACTCTGAGGGCATAATTAAGGACATAAATGCATTTATTTAACTTCTAAAGTGCCATGATTTGCTTGACACCTCTTCTGGACAGTCAAGAAACACTTCCTCTTTGAACTGATCCCCCTGCAGACACAGCTTTAATGTCAACTGAGCCATATTCCAAAGTATTGCTGCTGAAAAACCCAAGAAAATCTTTAAAAAAATTATTTTCCTCTCTTAGGTTAATTTATTCATATCTTAGGCCCCAGTTTTCCTCAAAACTTCATGCCACAAGACTTGCTTTAGCCTTATAATTCTCCTTTGCTATGCACACTCATCTGAGAGATAGGGCCGGCTTTTCCCAAACTAGCATCTCTGTGTACATCCCAAAGTCTCTCCAACTTGGTAATTTTTGCTGTCTGACATCTTTTATAATCTTGGAATCTAATTAATTCAGTCTCAAGACTCCCGGATCATATGGGCATTGTACCTAATAGCTTTCATGCTACAGCAAAATACTACAGATGCTATACATCAAACAAAAACAGAAAAGTCCAGAGAAACACAGCAGGTTTGGGAGCATCTGTACAGAGAGAAGCAGAGTCAATATTTTGAGTTTGATACTCAAAACTGGAAGTGGCTAGAAAATGGTGATTTTTATGATGCAGACAGAGGGGAGGAGTGGTGAATGGAACAGATTGTGATGACACCCACGGCAAAAGGAAAAAGGTGGTAAAGAAGCAAGCAGCGGGTATGAGAGATGGAGAAGAGGTCATGCTCTGAAGTTGTGGAGTTCAATATGGAGTCTGAGTAAATTTAATCTTTACTGCTTTTCAATGTCCAGCATCTACTTATCTCTGGGGTAGTCAGCTCAACAGATTCACACCCCTTTGACTGAGGTAGTGTCTCCTCCTCTTAGTTTTAAATCTACTACCCTTTATTCTGAAACTATGACCTCTCACTTGAGATTGTCCGATGAGGGGAAACATCAATTCCTCGGTCTACTTTATCAATCCCCTTTAGCATCTGATATACTTCAATTAGATCCTCTGATTCTTCTAAATTCTAAAGGCTAAGTCCTAAATATCCCAATCTCTCTTCACAAGACAAGTTCCTCGTTTCTAAAATGAATTGACTGAATTGTCTCCAAAACAACTACATCCCTCAAGTAAGAGGACCAAAAGTGTATCCAATATTCCAGGTGTGATCTCACTAATGCCTTGTATATTTGCAGCAACACTTCACTAATTTTATACCATTCTTTTAGCAATAAATGCCAAATTTCCATTTTCCTGCCATGTTTGCACACTAGTTTTCTTTGATTCATGCTTGAGGACAATTCACTTAACTTATCCAGACTTAGTTGTAAAGTTTTCTTCCATCTTCCCTCTTCCGTCAGGGAGAAGATACAAAAGTTTGAAAACACATTCTAACAGATTTAAGAACAACTTCTTTCCTGCTGTTACCAGACTTAGGAACAGACCCCTCATATAGTACAGCTGATCTTTCTCTGCACTTTCCCTGTAGCTGTAACACTATATTGTCCTCATGCACTTATATAGGTAGAATTTGTCTGGTTAGCAAACAAAACAATACTTTTCACTGTATCTCAGTATGTGACAATAATAAAATCAAAATCAACTTTCCTATTTCCTCATTGCAACTTACTTTCCAACCTATTTTATCGTCACCTGCACATGTGCAGGCACCCGTAGCTTCATCTTTGACTTGGAGAAAGTAAGATGATTTAAAGGAAATCTTATTCGAAATGGAAAGGAGCTCAGCCAGGCAAGGGAGTGTGGTGGTGGATGAAAGCGACTTCTCATAACTCTTTTCAAGGAAGAAGTGTAGACCCTTTAGAAGGGCCGGACATGCAGAGGGAGTACGCACTCACAGTGGAAAAAGTGGTAGCTGGGTTGAGAAAACTGGAACTTGTGGAACTGACACAATGCATCAGACAAATCACAAGTGGGGGTGGAAAGAGACTGAATGGGGATGGGAGGTAAGAAAACAGAATCAAGATAGGAAAAAATAATTTCAGTGGTGTTGGAAGAGGCTGAAACGATGGGCAGTCCTGTTTACAGACTTGGGAAAGATGTAGAATTGAACTGTGCAGGGTGGAGGTCTCTGGGCTTTAAGGGCAGATCTCTAGGGGAGCAGAGGTCATTGACAGTCATGGAAATAACAGTTTGATGTTTGACTTTAATGCAAAGTTGGTGACACATGATCTGTACTACGTTCCTTGACTTTGTTAAATTCTATCTCAATCTTGCTTCCGCTCTCTGTCACAACTCTTACTGTTTGATCTTCACCCTCCTACCAATGGCATTCAACAGATTGTGATCTCTTTCCAGAGTCACGTTCACTCCCTGATCCACTGTCTGAGTATACTCGCATTTTGAGCTTCATGTTTTAATCCACAGATCTAATGCCTTGCTCCTCATCTTTTATATTCAACTAGTTGTTATACTTTCCAATGGCTTTCCCTGCTTCACTTATATTCGTTTCATTTCTCCACTGACCAGCCTCTTCTAGTAAATATTTGACCACAGTTCCCACTTTTAGTCGCTGTCTTTAAAGACCGATGACCTTATTTTGATCGTTAGAACTTTTTTCCCTTCATTACGATCAATTGTGACAAAAGCAAACATTACAGGTGATAGAAATCTAAAAACAAAAACTAAAATGCTGGAGAATCGCAGCAGGTCTAGCAGTATCTGTGGAGAGAGAGAAGCACTTCAGTTGAGTCAACATAATCAAACATTAACTCTGTTTTCATGTCAATTCTGATTCTTGTAGCACTGCAAACATATGAGAAGTGCCTCCTTCCTAGTTACTTTTATATCTCCTTTAGATTCTATAAACTTGTAACCTATACCAAGCAAGCCTAAAGAGTGAATCCAAACAAACAGTCTGGTTAGCATGCTGTAAAATTACTTTCCCATCTTTACAAACAAACTTTCCAATGCCTACCCCATTCAACAAACTCCTTTTATAATAAATCATATCTCTGGCTGAAATTGGTTTGCAATGGCTTTACATCTAAAGTTCACCAAATTTTCAGACTTTTGACTATAATGGAAACCTTGCTGCCTGCATGCAGTACATTCAAATGCTAAAGGAAAAGTTGAGTTATTTGTTTCTCCTTCCCAGGCAGCAGGACAATCACTTCTTATTAATGGCACTTCAGGATTTCTATCAAAAGTTAACTGATACGATCTATATTCTGCATCTTCGTGATATTTTTAACATTTGAGGATGGATGGGCAGACAAACAGCCCATGTAGTTTTAACACAACTAACTTATATTCTAAACGTAGAGTCATACAGCATGGAAACAGGTCCTATGTCGATCAAGTTTCCCAAACTAAACTAGTCCCACTTGGCTGCATTTGGGCCATATCCTTCTAAACCCTTCTTATTCACGTACCTATCCAAATATCTTTTACATGTTGTAACAGTACCTGCATCTACCACTTCTGGCAGTTGATGACAATAACACACTAATTTACTAAGAGGAGAGATTCTATTCCATTTGAGGAACGCGTTATGTTTCAGTTGTATGAATTGCAAATTCACAGATTCCCAAATACAATTGATTTGTTATTTTCCAGATACAGTTTCATAAACACAAAGCCATAAGATGCAGAAGTGGCTCATGCAGCCTATCAAGTCTGCTCCACCATTCAATGAGGTAGATGATGGTTGATCTGATAATCCTCAACTCTGCTTTCCTTTGTCCAACACTGCACAATCAAAAGATCCAGCTACAAACATATTCATCACTAAACCATAACCTTCTTGTAACCAAGACAATGCCCTTTCTTGGATCAGAGTCTTCATCACCCTCCTCCGAATCTTCTGTTTTGTGTTTAGTTTTTAATAACCCATCATAACCTTTCGACTGCTCATCTTATAATTGTACTTTGAATCACACAAAACATGGTGAGACTCCACCCTCGGGAATTATGTAGTTTATTCTTTTATTCTAAGTTCTAAGTTGCAAGTTCTCTTCGTACTCTAAACTGTCAAAATCATTTCTGTCCTCATTTCTTTCCATTAAAATCAGACTTTTGCGTTTATCGCTTCAGAGCTGCATCCAAGTTGATGTTACCAGTCAATAACACTGTCTCCTCCATTCTCTGTTGTATGGGCAACTGCCCATTTGCCCTACAAAGACTGCTAGAACAGTATGCTTTGCAAAGAATTTTTTTTTAGTACTTCCAACATTTGCCCGAGTATCATGTATTTAAATTTAAATCTTGTCAAAGCTGTCTAAGCTTAATATTTTGGTATACAAATAACTTAGATGCCAGCACAGATTGGAGAATTTCTAAATAGAATTTCTACAGTCTTGCTATGCAATCTGACTTCCATATAAATTATTCTATGGAACTACCCTCACTCTTTCTGACTGAGTCAAAATCTGACCATGCTTCATAAGCAGTTAGTAAGCCACCTTTCAAAAAATTTTATTCATAAAAGTTCATACTATGTCCAAATCTTCTTCAGTTTGCAATTTAGTATCAATTTACAATTCTAAAAAAAAAATGCTTCTTATCCTGCTTTTGTATGGAGGAGAAACAGCCAAGGCCATTTTATCTTGCTTCAGTAAAGAATGAACACAATTCCAATGATACTTAATTCTTACACCACTCATAAGGTTCACATTCAGAGTCCATGGATGGGTAATCAGACATTGATGCTTTGGATTTTGGTTCATCCATTTCTCTGCTGCTCCTGCTGCAGCTGCAAATGTTTTGGTTACAATAATACTTAACTCCAAGTCCTTGACTGATAAACAACAAACCACCTTCAATTACTGCATGTTAGCAGAAATTAAAAGGTTGGTTAGACCAAGCACTTACCTTCCCAGCTGGAGTTTTATTTCAACTTAAACATTACAAAGTCAAAACTGATTACTTTTTTCCCCTACATTGTATATGCATGCACACTCCATTCACTCTCAATTATCCCTTATTTAACTTACAATTAACAATAATTCTATTTGGGTTCATATTCCCCAAACCAGGAAGTGACAGTGCAAATGTAGAACAGCATAACCGGACTAAGCAGTTTGCTGAAACATTCATTCAGTTACGCAGACTGAACCATTTATTCCTATAATTGAATATGCTCACCAAATAATGCACTAATACCTTAATACACTAACTTTTGCATTTTAAAAGGTAGAACCACTGATATTTAAGGGATTATACTCACTTAATACTTGGTCTGAATTGAGGCCGTGCTCTGCCAGATATTTCCCTGAGCTTTCCCATAATTCCAGGAGGTAGACGAATCCTTGGCAGATCAAAGTAGTGCCCAGTTAATGGAGGTGGTGGTGCGAGAGCATCACACGGATAAGTGAACTCCTGGTCTTCCTCGATAGTCAGCGGCAGAGGTGAGGGACTTGGTGTCAACGCTGGAGATAAGGCACCGTTAGCTTCAACCTGCCACTGGCATCTGTAGCAAGAATATCGAAAGACGTAAAGATATTTAATTTTAGCACAAAAATTTCACATTTGACTTTCCTACTTCGCAAAAAAATGCATTGAAGTTGAGCAATAAGTGTGCTTGGCATGGGTGATTATAAAATGTGCAGTCACCAGATACTATTCTTTCTACCTGGTGTCAGAAAAGGTATCACTGGCTCTCCTTGGTCACAAAATAAGCAAAGTTAGCTCACCTAACTGAATAACTAACAAATTTAAAATTAAATTGCATGTGACAAATAGAAACCTCAAACCTCTCCAACCAACAGATTGTACATGTCAATCAAATGCTGAAAACAAGATTTAGTAGTAAAATTGCAGAAGTATTTATTCACATTGGAGCTTTTGCCATAGTGGTACTCTCTATGTGACTGTTCCAGAAGGTCCAGGTTTGATTCCTAATAGCCCCAGAGCTATGTCATAAAATGCCAGGTTCAGCAAATAATAATCAAATTGTACAGGTTGAATGAAGTTACAAAAGTTTCAACCATGAAAGTTCGCAATTTTTACAATGAAGACTTTTAACGAAAACATCTTTTGTTTTATTTATTTGGGGAAAAGATTCAGAATGAAGGAGTTATTAATCAGAACTAGCAGGTACTCTGAATGAAGTGCTTGTTAAAATACTCACCTGTTGGCAACTAACATCCTCAAATGATCAGTTACTCTCGAGGGGGCTCTTGTGGCACAGTCAGTGTCCCTAACCCTGAGGTAGTACTTAAATCCCACCTGCTCCACAGGTGTGTAATAACATCTCTGAACAGTTTGATTAGTAAAACTGATCAATTATTCGCTTGCTGAACGGTGAACTTGCTTATCAAATGGTTTTCAATCTATTTTGTAAGAGCTTAACCATAACGCATATTTCAATCAAAACAAAAAAAATTACATTATTTCCTTAGTAATGAACCATGTGTTGTTTGATGTGGTGGTGTGGGTGGGTGGGAGGGATTCCTAGTCAAGACAACTGTTTTTTCAATTGGGACTGATTGATTACTATATGGCTAGAAACAATTTAAATTGACAGCAATCCCATAAGGGATTTCATTGTTTAACAGACCTTGCGTGGTTTTAAGAAGATTATCAGAACACTGTTTTGTGAGAAGATGGTCCTGTATCCAGTAGATATCTTGTAGTCTGCAAAAGAACTCTAACTCAATGCAGTTGAGAGTTTTGAAATGCTGTGCCATACACCTAAACTCATCTGGTCTCAAGCCAGTTAGTTTCATATTGGGATAACAAAGTGTAGAGCTGGATGAACACAGCAGGCCAAGCAGCATCAGAGGAGCAGAAAAGCTGACATTTCGGGCCGAGACCCTTCCTCATCGTCCCCATTATCATTTTATCTCCTTCCCTAGCTTACAATCAGCCATCTTTGTCTGTCTAGCTGCTTCTCTCTCTCTCTCGCGGGGTTCCATCTCCACCTATCTGATCTCTCCTTCTCCACCCCCTCTCCAACCTCCTATGTCAGTGTACTGACCACCTTTTCCTTGCTAATGTCAATTCTGAAGGTGGTTCACTGGACTCAAGGTAACAGGCTGTGGAGCTGGATTAACACAGCAGGTCAGGCAGCAACCGAGGAGCAGGAAAGCTGACATTTTGAGTCTGATGTGAAACATCAGCTTTCCTGCTCCTCTGATGCTGCCTGGTCTGCTGTGCGCATCCAGCTCCACAACTTGTTATCTCCGACTCCAGCATCAGCAGCTCCTACTATCTCTCACTTGACTCAAAATGTTAATTCTGTTTTCTCACCACAGATGCTGACAGACAAGCACATTCAGACATTTAGTGTATCTGCTTTACTGAAGAGTTTATGTTGTAAAGCTACAGTCTATAGGATTATAACTGTAGGGCAAAACATGCCCTAAGTGAGCTCACTTCTCACCTCTGCAGCAGTTTTGATCTGAGTAGCTGGTGACAAGTTTCCTCCTCTTTAGTAGTCTCAGGTCCATTATAAAGGATCCGTAGCATGGAGCACGCTAATACAGACAGGCCTAATGCAAGATCGGCAAGGAAGGGGAGCCCCCCTGAAACGTCCTCTGAAGACTCCTACAAAAAAAAAACAAAGCAAGCAGACGTTCTAAAGCTAAATTACCGAATGCAACAGAATGTACTGAAGTCAAGTTTGTAACCATCAGGTATATTTCTATGTTTACATATATGGCAATTAAACTGGAACAAACCATTAATCATACCTGGGCTCTAACAGTACAAGCAAATCCCCACATGGCCTTATCAGGTGTATTATGCTCTCGACCACTCCTCATCTCAAAAGAAAATGTTACTGTGTCCCCTTCAACCTGATCATCAAAAAACACAGGTATGATTGAATTTACAAATATAATTAAGACTTAATTCTAAACAAGTCTAACGTGCAGACAGCAATGTTTCACACTTCCATTAGAATTCACTTGCCATTTTATTATCTATTGTACATTTAACTCAGCACCAAAAACAAATACTTCATAGCTAGGTAGACATGAGAACAAATGCAGTTAGCAAATAATTAAAAGAAAAAATCTTGCTCATTACGAAAAGCAGAGAAAAATAGATTTAAGATTTCATTTACCTTCACCAAATCCTTAGGCCAACCAGTTCCTAGGACACTACGACTTCCGTAGCCCAATGTATTTCCACCATATTCTGCCACTTTCCTGCTGTTAGTATTTGGGCCTGCATATATCACCAACTACAACAATATATTTTGCATTATTGAAAGAAATTAATACATCTTCAGTTTAGAAAATCTGTCATTTAAAATAAACTATTAATTGCTTTAGACAAATTCAATACAAAATATTGGAACGTTTGTAAATGGACAAAAGAATTACATCCGATCGGTTGAAGAAAATGAACTCTCTCATATTCCAGTGCAAACTTAAAGCAGAAATGCATTTGAAGCAAATACCCATGACGCATACACTTTTCTGAGAACTACTGATCTTACAAAGATAAACTATGTAAAGGTATTCATGTTTCATTCTGGGAAGAAAATTCAAAACATATCAAAAATTTTAATTTGAAGTCAATGCAACCCACAGAAGTGGGTAAACAAAGATCTGCAACACAAAACTAAAAAAAAGAAAGAAAGATGGGAATTAAGTGGTTGCCTCTGTAACAAAAACAAACAACACGAACTGAAGAAAGCATACATGTTAAGGCATGATCTTCTATTCATTGGTTCTGTTTACAAAGTAAATTGTGTCACTTTTTCATTGGAGGATCAATCGCTCTTTTTATAGACGATGCCCTTGATGCATACTTAATTTGATGGGTGAAATAAAAGAAAATAAGAGGTACATTTTCTAAATTTCAAGTTGGATGGATTTGGATTCTGCAAGTAGCGTGGATCTGGGATAGCAGGCTTAAAAGGTTTATTATTATAGTTTTTTAAAACAGTTTGTTGGTTTTCTTTACTAATATGAATTTTATTCTTTTTCTTTTATTAACATTCAAAAACCAAAAAAAAACTTTTTTTAAAATGGATTTTTAAAACTAGCTTTTAAAGCTTCTGCGGTAAACGGCTGAGTTCTTGAAAATTCTAAATTCAGAAGTTAAAGAAGTCTGTTTTAGAGGGTATTGTTCACATTGCAAAAGTTTTAAGAGGTTTTTTTTGAAAAACTAAATTTAAAAAAAAATAAGTAGCTCTGTTTTTGTTCTGGACAGTCCTACACATGGTCTGTGTAGGAGAGGATTTTTCTTTTTCTTGGAGGAATTTACTGAAAAGGAGCCTTTATTTATTCAGTTAATTAGTAGTTGATTTTAACTTAAGCTTTGTATGTTTGATATATTTTTAATTTTTCCACTTAAACACTATTTTCTGTAGGTAATGAAAGGTAGTTTATTTTATATATAAGGGGTTGTTGAAACTAATTTAAGGCTTAGCGTTATTAAGGACACATATGTGATACAAAGTGAAATGGCTAGTCAATGTGGAAAAGTTATTACACAGCAGGATCAGTGACCATCAGGAAAGTTAAGAGGATCGTTCAAGTCTCCGGTGGCTATTCCTGTATCAAATGGACATTCAGTTTTGGCAACTGCAGAAGTGGATAGTCTGAGGAAAATGAAATTACCAGTCAGTTATTAAGCACTTAGAATGATTCTTATTTTGGGTAGCATTTGATGAGATTTAATAGAATTATTGTTACAGGGGTCTTTGACCTAACCTCTAGAATTCACTAAGCATTGGTTTAATCTCTTCCCTGAAAATGTCATTCCTACTCATGTGTACAATAATTTCTGGTTTCTCACTCTCAACTTTAACAACATGTTTGAAACATTTAGAGATGTCATTAATCCTTGCACCAGTAAAACAACAAACCATCCTGAATTTATGCTCTTTGCCACAGAATCTCCTGTCTATGCCTTGACCAGACAATCCACAATTCCACCTTCCTGCCTTTTTCCCTAAGCTCAAATCCCTCACAGATTAAAAATCTGTCTACCTCAGCTTTGAATACATTTATCAATATATCCTCATCAGCCCTCAGGAGGTAAACAATTCCACAGATTTAGTGCCCTCAGAAGAATTTCCTCATCTGTCTTAAATGCACGCCTCCTTACTTTGTTTATGCCATCTGGTCCTAGGCTCACTTACAAGAAGCAATCCTTTCGCATCTACCTTGTTAAATTCCTGAAGAATCTTGTATGTTTCAATAAGGGTCCTCTTATTCTTCTAAATTCCAATGAGTATAGGCCATATGTATTCAACATCTACTGAGAAGACAGTCACTCCATACCTAGTATTAGTCTCGCAAACCTTCTCCAGACTGCTTTATCTTTACTCATCAAAGGGGCTCAAAACTGTTCAGTGTTTCAGCTATGGCCTGACTAGTGCATTTTATAAGATTTAGCAAACCCTCCCTACTTTATTTCAAAGAGAATAGAATATAAAAAGGTCAACATTTTATTTGTCTTCCCTATTACTTGCTGAATCTGGATGCTAGCTTTGAGAGATTCTTGGTTAAGGACTCCCAAATTTGTCTGTTTCATAGCTTTCTGCAGTCTTTCTCCATATAACAGTCAGCTCTTCTATTCTTCCTGCAAAAGTGGAAAACCTTGCATTTTCCTATGTCATATTCTATCAGTTGGGTTTTTGCTCATTTGCTTAACCTTTTTGTATCCCTCTGCAGATTTTGTCCTCCTCACCACTTGTCTTCCCACCTAGTCATATGGCTATATTACATTCACTTTCCTCATCCAAGACATTAACAGTACATAATTGTGGACCCAACGATCCCTGTGACACTCCATTAGTTACAGTTTGCTATCTTGACAATGTTAATTTGAGAAGAGAGTTCTCAACTCTCTCATCTATGGGTTAACCAATCCTCTATCCATGTTAATATACTACCTCCACCTCCACAGGCTCTTATCTTTTTAAGTAGCCCAATGTGTGGTAATTTAGCAAACACCTTATGAAAATTCAAATATGATTAACTGCTTTTCTTTTATGTATCCTGCTCATTACCTCCTCAAAAAATTCTAGGACATTTGTCAGGCACAATTTCCCCTTCATGAAGCCGTGCTGACACTGCTTGGTTATTTTGCATTACTACATGCTTTGCAATTACATCCTTTATAATATACTCTATTTTTCCAATAAGCAACATAAAACAGAACAGGTCTCTTGGCTTAATCTCCCTCTCTTTTTATTCTGTTACACTAACAGCTTTCAAACCCTCTAGCTCTAATCGAGAATTGAAGGATTCCTGTAAGTTTACTACTGGTACATCAACACTCTCTGTAGCTACTTCCTTTAATATCAGAGGATGCATCCCATCAGATCTAGGAGGCACATCACTCTTTAGTCCCAATAGTCACCCTAGCACGTTTTCTCCAGTGATAGTTATTGTATTTATTTCCTTTCCTCCTTTTGCAGTACACATTGATATTATTTGCAAGTTTATCTTTGCAGTTTATTTTCTCTTCTTTTGGTTGTCTTTCATCGATTTCCTAATTCTCTAGTTTAACACTAATCTTTGCCACATTGCTTTTTTTAAAATTAAAACTAACACTATCCCTAACTTTATGGTTAATTACAGTTGGCTTATCCCTTCGTAGAATCGTTCTTCCTCTCTGGATCTTTGCTGTGAGCCATGAGCTATTTTCTTAAATGATGCTAAACTCCTTTCACAGCTCACTCTAGCCAGCTCGGCTCTCATTCCTTTGCAATTACCATAATTTAATCTTACCACAGTCATTTCTGACCCAAATTCCTCCTCCTTGCAACGAATATTAAATTGCACCATATTAGCACCACTGTTTCCTCGGGGATCTGTTACTCTGACATTTGTTAAACCCTCCTCATTACACATCACCAGCACTAAAATAGCCTGTTTGGATCTACAACATATTGTTCAAGGTAACAGCCACAAATACACAATATGAACTCTTCATTATGGCTTCCTCTCCCAATGAAACTATCCCAATCTACGTGAATATTAAAATCATCCATCGTAATGTATTGCTTTTGTTACATGCCCTCATTATCTCCTGATCTGTTCTGTCCCACCACTTAACTACTTCTATCCCCTTTTATTTCCTGCCTTCACTCATTTAAGAGTTTATATCTTCTGATTCAAAATCATTTCTTGCTATTGTAATTACTCCATCCTGTACTAACAATGTTACCCCAGCACCCTTTCATTCCTGTCTACCTTTTCAAAATGTCACACAGCCTGAATACTTAGCTCCCAGCTCTTATGTACTTGTAGTCATGTCCCCATCAAGCGTTCAAGATCATACACGTTAACTTGTATTTGTGCCATTAATTCATCTATGTTGTCCTGAAGACGA
Source organism: Stegostoma tigrinum (assembly GCF_030684315.1). Taxonomy (NCBI): domain Eukaryota; kingdom Metazoa; phylum Chordata; class Chondrichthyes; order Orectolobiformes; family Stegostomatidae; genus Stegostoma; species Stegostoma tigrinum. Next base: position 14,923,610 of record NC_081379.1, read on the forward strand.
TGTGCATTCAAGAGTCAATTTCGTTTTACTTTTTTTTTACCCTTTTAATCCTACTTATTGCTGTTTTTCTATGTTTGTATACTTTGTCCCTTCCTTTTTCACTTTGGGTAGGATTACTCAAATAGTTGCCCTGTAATATCGCTATATCCTTTTGCTTTTTATGTCTACATTCCCTGTCTCTCAAACCCTCTCTCCCTTAATTTGTTTAAAGCTTTCTCTACAGCTTTCATTTTCAGTTTATTATGTTATTGAATGAAACAGTTATCATTGATAATTTAGGCTGTGATTTGTAATTAGGTACCTTCTGTATGAAGACTCAGTGCTAGTTCCCCCAAAAGAATTATAAATTGAAAAATTTGATTACATACAAAAGTCCCTGTATTAGGTCTAGCGCCTCCAAGCTTTACAAAAAGGATTCAACTGATCTTGTTGAACTGTAATGCTAAACAATTTGAATATGCAATGTTCTTTTCATTCTTTTACCTTGTCATAGTCATACTGGGAGGAACAACGAGTGTCAAATCGTAGATAGAGGCATCGTGCACCAGGAATATGGACAGTTTCTTTGAATTTATAGTTGTCTCTCACAGGATGAACTGTTTCTACGGTCTTCCCAGCTGCCCATGGGGCAGGGATCTTTAAGCCAGTCAGAAAGCCAGGCTCCTCCTTTTCCTCCAGCATACGGTAGCTCCTACTAGAAAGAAATTACTTTATCAGCATTCCAACATATGCCAACCCTGATTCAGACAATCTCAGCATGATGCTAACACAGTTCAACAGACTGACAAACAAAAGGATAGGGAACAACAATTTCAAGCTCTGCAAGGCAGATTAGGTTACATGTTAAGAGTGCTTGGAACAAACCACCTGTCCAAACGTTAACCATTTCTCTTGCCACAGACGCTGCCAGATTGGTACAGAATTTCCAGCATTTACTACTGATTTGACGAAATCAAATGAGGGATGGTCTGAATTCTCAGAGGGGACACCTTATGATAGAGGAAGGGACCATATAATACTTAATTTTTTGGAATACGTTCAATTACCCAAACATCGAGAAGAATTTTGCAGATGCAAAAACAAAAATTTGTTTGTTTCTGTGTTATAGGACAGCTTGTTCTGAGACAGCAACCGCTTTTCTTCCCCCTCCTTCTACCATTATTTTCTAGTGCACGGAGCTATTCCCATCAAGGGTTCCTCTAAAAGTCTTATTTAAAATATATGTCGACAACTTTCCAGACAACTCTACACCACTCATTAGAAGCAACTTAAATAAAACTAAAACTAAGTCTTTCCTTTCTTAATCCATAAAATCACAGAATCATTGAATCCCTATAGTGCACATAGAGGCCATATGGACCAGTGGGCTTGCACCAACCCTCTGAAGTGTGTCACAACCAGATCCAGCACCCCCATCCCTGTAACCTTGCATATCCTATGGCTAATCCACCAAGCCTGTATATCCATGGACACTATGGGCAATTTAGTATGGCCAAATCTACTTAACCTACACACCTTTGGATGCTATAGGAAACTGCAGCACCCAGAGAAAACCCACGCCAACATAGGGGGAACGTACAAACTACACAAAGACAGTCACCCAAAGCTAAAATCAAACCTGGGTCCCAAGTGCTTTAGGCAGTAGTGATAGTCACTGCATCACCCATAGAAAATAAAAGTCAACCAAAGTTACAACCGGCATTTCCAAATAATGAATCTGCATCATATGTCAAGACACCGCACAAGAACAAAGCAAGATTTAAATGCGAACGTCAGGAGCTTTTAATAAACTGATTATTGAGGGTGTGATTAAATTCGCACTTCTGCTGCAACTGACTTAGCTAAAGTGATTAAATTCCCCGAATTGTCAATCTGGCACTGCTTACATAAGATCACAAGAAACTGTGTCTTAAATGAGCTCAAAAGTGCAAAAAAGATCAGCTAAATCTCCCAGACACTTTATAAACTTAAGCAGAAAGTCTACTAAAATTTTCTAAGTGTAGGTGTTCTTACCAACAAGGAAAAGTTTGAGCCAATGAAGTTCTGCCCATGCCTGTGACCTAAAGCGTCTTGTCAGTGCACAACGTTTCCCATCACACAAACAAGACTCACAGCAAAAAGCAGTATTTGTCATCAGGTTTGCTCACTGCAAATTGAAATTTTAGCCCCCAACTCCAGATCAATACAATGCAATGTTGTAAATATTTAGATCATACTCACAATTATTAAATTATGATGAGTTATGTTTGTCAAACCATTTCTTTTTCAAATGCATAATAATTCCTGAAACTGAAGTGAGAATAAAGTGAAATTGCACCCTGTTTTTCATAATCAGATTAAAATCCATCACCTGTCATCCAATGAGGGGAGTCTCCCTTTCTGACTTTGTTCAGATCCAATGAAAGGCTCATCAGGAATGTCCGTGAAAACAGGCGCTTGTGTTTTCAACAGCAAAGCAGTCTACACAAGAGAACAGGACAGTGAGCTCTACATAGCAGTAATGACTGCAAATCAACCTGACAACCATAACTGTAATCATCTGAAAAATGAATGATTTAGTCAACCTACAAAACAGATGGCAGTTTACTCATATCAAATACGTAATTAATTTTACGAATACAAAACATAAGGAAGGAAGACAACCAAACTGCATCATGATCAGATGTGGATTCATCTCATTTTTTTTTCAAAAGAGACAGCCTAAGAGTAAGGGAAAAAAGTAAAGCAAACAGAGAGCAAAAAGTCGCATCTCAGCTGGTCAGCAAGTAAAATGCAAATGTCAAGCAACTATGAATTTTGCCTTGGCAGCAATCAATGTGCCTATGACATTCAATAGTACTGCCTTGTTAATTCCTGCATCCTCTACATCCTTTTATTTTTCTAAGGGTTTAAACCATGATGGAAAACATAATTGGACCGGTAACGCAAATACTGTAACAGCAGTCGCAGGTTAAATAGTGGGAAATTCTCCAAGTCACTCTTTACAATTTAAAATCAGACTGAACACTGTCCATTTGTTGGGATGAATACAATTCCAATACTCAAATGCCCATGGGATGCCTTATGACATCCTGGACAAAGCCACCTTAAATATTTAGCCCCTAATAACTGGTGCATAGCAGTTGATTTCCCAGAAGCACAGAAATATGCAATCTCGAGCACCACTTGCAAGGTTCCCCCGAGACACACTATTTTGACTTGTATCTCTATGATTATTCCTCTAATGTCAAATCCTGGAACTCTCCCCTAAACAGCAATAAGTGCATGTATACCAAAAGGACTATACACAGGAGGTCTGGCAACCAACAGGAAACCGATATCCATTTCAAGCCCACCGACTCCCCCAGCTACCTAGAGTATACCCTCCTCCAACACACCTTTCTGCAAAAATACCATCTCCTATTCCCAATTCCTTCATCTCCGCCATATCTGCTCCCAGGATGAGGCATTCCATTCCCGTATATCTCAGAGGTCCTCGTTTTTCAAGGACTGCAACCGTGCCCCCCTCAGTGGTTGAGAATGCCCTCGACTGTGTTTCCGCATTTCCCACAACTCATCCCTCACACCCACTCCCCACAACAACCATAACAGGATCCCCCTTGTCCTCACGTACCACTCCACCAACCTCCAGATCCAATGCATCATCCTCCAACACTCCTGCCATCTGCAATCCGACCCCACCACCAAAGACATTTTTCCCTCCTCACCCTTATCTGCATTCCAGAGGGACTACTCTCTCTGGGACCCCCTTGTCTGCTCCACACTATCCCCCAAGCCCCATCACTTCCAGCAATTTTCCCTGCAACTGCAGGAAGTGCTACGCCTGCCCCTACACCTCCGCCCCCCCAACCCAGGCCCCTACAAAGACTTTTCACATCAAGCAGGTGCGGATTTAGGGAGGGGATAGATCAGTCCAGGGAGAATGGACAGGTCAAGGGGGTGGGATGAGGTTAGTAGGTACAGGTTGGGGTGGGACTTGAAGTGGGAGCAAGGGATAGGTGGGAGGAAGAACAGGTTAGGGAGGCGGGGACATGCTGGGCTGGTTTTTCGGACGCAGTAGGGGGAGGGGAGATTTTGAAGCTTGCAAAGTTCACATTGAAACCATTGGGCTGCAGGCTTCCCAGGCGAAACGTGAGGTGGTGTTGCTGCAACCTTCAGGTGACATCATTGTGACACTGCAGGAGGCCCAGGATGGACAAGTCGTCTGAGGAATTTTGGGGGGGGTGGGGGGGTTTGAAATGGTTCACGACTGGGAGGTGCAGTTTAGTGCGAACCGAGCATAGGTGTTCCGCACAGCGGTCCTCAAGCCTCTGTTTGGTTTCCCCGATGTAGAGGAGGCCACAACGGGAACAGCAGATACAGTATACCACATAGCAGATATGCAGGTTGTGTATACAAGTTCAATTTAAGACAATTTATCAGTGAACATTCAGAAGTGTACATTAATTAAATGCTTCCATCCAATCTTCATTTTCTAATTATAAAAGTGCCTTTGTAACTCAGCAACTTTGGGGTAGTTAGTGAGCCACAGCTTCCTCAAAGGTACCACCTTCAGTTAAAGAGCAGCTTAGCTTGTGTCACAAAGTAGAAATATAGGTAATCTTGGCCACAGATCTCCACTCCTGATTACTGCACATACCATATAAATCTATTTGCACAGGCATCAGCTGAGGGTGGGACAAATACCTGCCCATGATTCATCTCGAAGGCTTGAACGTGAATAATTTACTAGTCATAATGCGGAATATTAGCACAAGAAATGATGGAAGCTGGAAGAAAACATGCAAAAGGCAAGAAAAAAAATACCATGAAACAGTGCTGCTGGTTGTCGTTATCCTTCTGCAATTGTGTAAAGAGCGAAGGACAAATGAAATTTCCTTATACCAATGAGGGAGAAATTAAAGTGGTGGTCACGGTGCTTCTCTAACTATTTTGTTCCATCCCAGAAGGAATGCGGATTATAAATTATTCAACTTAGCCTGATTTACTTCTGTTGAACAAAAGGTATGCATAACAGGTCTGGAAGGAGACAGGAAACAACATAAAATGGAGGCAAACCAACAAATTACTAAACATAAAAAGCAGTGGCTTTAAAAAAGCAACTGGACATTAGAATTATTTTTCAAGAGCTATGCACATTTACTTTAAAGTTCAAATACATGGTCATCATAAATGTAGATTTCAAAACAGAAGAAACTTTCAAAGAGCGTCTTTTTTTACCTGGCTAGTGTAGAGAACCAGTTGAACGAGCTGTGGCATGAGTGCATCTGCCATGACCAGGGTCTGCAAGTTTGGGTGCATCAGAGAGGTCAGGAGTACTGGCAGCAAATGACCCAACATCGTGGCCTTAGTAATCTGTTCCAAACCTTTCAGCCTGCAGTGAAGAATATGACATAGCTCATTCATAACCAAATTGAACAATATCAGAATTTTGCAAGAGCACGGGCAAGTGCACCCACAAAAGGAACAAACTGTGCGCAGGACCAGCTGCGGGGCCAAGAAATCCAACACAGCTGTATTGGCTCTTTGAGAGATCAGATTTCTATGTTGATTAAACTAGTTCTCAGCGTCATGAAACAGATATCAACCAGTGTTCCAGGATTAGGGAAGGTCAAGTGAGGTTAAGAGGAGTTGCTCCTGAGGATTAACCAGCATCCTGATTCACTTCATTTTAATCGGTTAATAACACAATATTCCATGCATAGTAATGGCAGTCGACTGCTCACCCATTGAATCAGCACCTCTATTTTTGATATCAGAGGCAGCAATCTTGCTAATAGCAAGAATCCTTTTCTCTACATGCCTGAATAGCTAATCTAAGGCATCTTTATAAAGATTTTAATTGACTTTGCAGCTATCAATCCACATTTCTGAACTTTTTCCTTGATTTCCTTTTAATAGTTTAAAAGCTATGATTGCACTTCCTTACTCTCAGCATTCCTGTTATGTAAAAAGAGGTTTTCCATATATTCATCCCAAACAGTTCACCTCTTGGCCTTCCACAGAATCATACCAGTACAGAGAAGGTCCTCCAGCCCAGTCAAACCACCAAAACTATGCTCAACCTACCAGCCCTATGTGTCAGTGCATGGCCCATAGTCTTGAATATTATGCTATTGCAAGTGTTAATCTAATTACATTTCGAAAATTGTGAGGTTACCTGCCTCAAGTGCCCTCCCAGGCAGTGCATTCTAGAGACCCCACTGCCTGCTAGGTGAAAACTCTTTTCCTCAACATACCCTCTAAACTTCCTGCCTTTCATCTTAAAAGTGTGCCCCCTTATTATTCACCCTTCAAGGAGAACACCTTTCCATTCACCTTGTTGACACCCCTCAATCTTATACACCTCCATTAGGTCCCTCTCTCAACCTTCACAAACAACCTGAGCATATCAAGCCTCTTTTTATAGCTAAACTTCTCCATCCCAGGCAACATTCTGGTAAATCTCCCCTGTAACCCTGCCAGTGCAATCAAATGATTCCTAGTGTGGCAACCAAAACTGCACACAGTATTCCAGCTGTGGCCTAACCAAACTTCTGTACAGCTACAGTGTAAGATTCCTCGCTCTTATAATCTATGCCTCACTGATAAAGATAAGTGCCCTGTATGTTGTTTGATTTAATCTTTGGGACATATGCCTATACCCCTGGTATCATTCAACAAAACTCATGTTAATTATGTGTGAAAAGCAGCATCCTATCAGTGGTTAATGCCACTTGTGCTGCTAATGCTAAAGCAATCTGAAACAGCTAAATGCACTCATTGAGATATCTTTATCTTCAAGGTAATCAGAAGCAGACTGGAAACTTGTTCCATGCTATCAGATCATACTTCAAAAGTATGCCGTTAATTTATTTATTAGGAATGCTAGATGTATTCAGATAGAGTCTTAAGTTTCATCTTTTTGTTATTTTGATATCAACTAGTCTTGATTGATAGAGTCTTAGATTCATTCCCGCTGTCCCTTCCTGCCAAGCTCTGACCTTTCTGAAATGCACTAGAATCTTCATGTTCAACTGCACAAGTCACAAAACATTTGAATGCAAATAAAGCAAGTAATTAAGGCTGTTAGTGGTAGCCATTCTTTTTACAAGAGGAATTAAACATTAAAATTACAGATATTATGCTTCAGTTAGAGTACTGGAAAGTGGTGGAGGCAGATCACTGAATATGCTTAAGGCAAAATAGATAAATTTTTGTCAGGCAAAACAAACATTAAATAAAGTAGATGGGAATCGGAGATTTAGAAGAAAAATTCATGACCTTATTGAATAATGGAGCTGGACCAAAGGTTTGAATGACTACTTCTGTTCATAATTTGGGTTCAAATGAACTAATAATGATAATAAAACTCCGTCTGTTTTCTTTGCAAGTTGCCACCCAACCAATAGATCTACTATTCTAGTTTCTGCACAAAACATTCACATCTGTAATTTAAAAATCTAAACTAGTTGCACAAAACTACAAATTAACATTAACTTCACGTCAGTTATCAATGTACACAACAGCCTAAGCTGATGAGCAATGATGCCACAAACCAATTTACCATTAAATTTAATCAAACATACATCTCCACCAGAGGGCCCTACTAATTAACAAATCTACAGGAGTAACCAAATTAGCCATAAATGCAATGGGACAGTTAATAATGCATTTAAATTAAACTCAATATCACCAATGGCTATCATTAAAAACAGTATTTTGCTCAAAAAGGCAACCATTCAATTAGGAAAGTAAATAAACCAAGATCAGAATGTAGGCAGGGGCTGAAAGACCATCGTCCCAACCACAGACAAGATCTTGCATCATTTGGTGCAACTTATGTGCAGTACTAACTTTGACATGCGTGAATACATATATAAAAGATGGCAGTGTTGCTTGATTCAAATAGATGTAGGATCAGACAATTGTTAACAAGCTAAGCCACTGAGATAAGGCTTTTGGAAAAGGGACGTGGGGAAGCAACAAAAACATACCCCATATAGTCATGAAATACACAAGTCAGGTTAAAATGATAGCTGTACTGACCTATGCTCTTTGTCAGCCATTTCACTGTTAATAACAGATGTGGTGACGTGCTGGAGTTTTTCAAGTACTTCATCACATCCTCCTAGGATTTTGGTGGCTAGTGCTAAGATACTGGTCTGGAGTTCCTGCAAATAAAAGAAAGCAGATGAGTCACTTCGGATGTATAACTATAGCTGTACTTGCTACAAAAGGAAGCAACAGGGCAACTGCAATTCAAGTTCAAAAGCAACAAAGTCTGTGGAATAAATCAGAATTTCACTCCCATCAGTTGGAAGTAAAAATAAAAGATGCAAAACAGCAAAAATAGAGCAGCTGAATCTTAAAAGAAATTTAAGAAAACTGAATTTTGCTAACTCTGTCAGCTGAGTTGTCTGCTGTGACTCAGAGCCATACAGCTATAGAGATTTCAATATTCAATGTGTGCTTTATTAATGGATTTCATGAGATGGCAGTCAGCACTAAATATTCTTCATATGAGGAATATGAAACATTAGGTAGATTCCTAATGTTCTCAATTAGTTAGTGACAGCACATAAGTGGCTTAAAGAAGGTACATATGGTTTAGGCTGCCTTGCTCCTAGAAGATTGAACAGTCTGTTAACACGATTTCAAGTTACAATTGAAGACATCTTGGCTAAGATACTCATACAATATCTGGTATCGCTAGGATAGACTCACTGCCACCAATCCTTCTCACTGGTATTAGTCTAGGCTATTGATATTTTGTGGGGAAGGATGTCCACATGTCATCTTAAGCAGAAGATGGTTTCAATCCTAATGAACAGAAAATAGATTGATCACGTTACACGAAAATTACATGACTGTCTCTTGTGAACACGTGACTCAAATAAGTGCAAGTTCAAATTGCACTGACTATGCTCTCATGACAACGTTAACAAGCACAAAGGACTAAAGCACTCCAGAAATTTTTGGGGAACTGGTTAACACCTCTCAGAAACAGGACTTCATACCCTGATGAGCAAAGTCCATCTCATGATGTCAGTTACCTCTTTCTGATCCTAACTGCCTTATACAAAATATACTAGAGAGATTATGACAGCCATACAATATCAACCCAGCAAGACTGAATGCATTCAGGAACTGGAAGTTAAAAACAGCAGTGAGCTCTGAGTCACCAAAAAGACAAAAATTCATTAAAAAATTCAGATACTGTTTTGTTTCTTCTTTCATCCACTCAGCTATTTTTCTCCACTCCCTCATGGCCTGCACACAGGCACCTACTAAATGCTCTAGCTGGTTGAGGGGGCAAAATATGAAAAGTATTTGACTTTGAACCTTCTACGCAGAGATCACAGTTAAATTCCTCAGGCAGCATTTTATGGACAGCATACAGGAATGTTCAGACAGACACCACGTGGGTAATGCTTCCTAAAAACTTTGGCATGATAGTCTTTATTATCATACTTACCACATTCTTAATGTAACATTTTCATCTATCAACATATGCTTGCTTTAACTGAAAAAAAAAACTTCAGTAAGTTCCCAATTTAATCTGTTCTGTTGTAATGTCAGTTGGTTAGGTCCTGGGGCCCATATGCCTGTACATCATTAAGAATGCAGGATGTGACCTGATCAGCACCAGAGTCCCTCTCATTTGTTGCCAATCCTCTCATTCGTGGCTTGACTCACCCACATGCAGGTGACTCATTTGCAGCTTCTGTCAGTCAATAGCCCTCACTGTCACTGCCATTCCTTTACAACATAGAACATTACAGCACAGTACAGGCCCTTCGGCCCTCGATGTTGTGCCGACCCGTCATACCGATCTCAAGCCCATCTAACCTACACTATTCCATGTACATCCATATGCTTATCCAATCACGACTTAAATGTACCTAATGTTGGCGAATCTACTACTGTTGCAGGCAAAGCATTCAATTCCCTTACTACTCTGAGTAAAGAAACTACCTCTGACATCTGTCCTATATCTTTCACCCCTCAATTTAAAGCTATGCCCCCTCGTGCTCGCCGTCACCATCCTAGGAAAAAGGCTCTCCCTATCCACCTGATCTAACCCTCTGATTATTTTATATGTTTCAATTAAGTCACCTCTCAACCTTCTTCTCTTTAATGAAAACAGCCTCAAGTCCCTCAGCCTTTCCTCGTAAGACCTTCCCTCCATACCAGGCAACATCCTAGTAAATCTCCGCTGCACCCTTTCCTAAGCTTCCACATCCTTCTTATAATGCGGTGACCAGAACCGTACACAATACTCCAAGTGCAGCTGCACCAGAGTTTTGTACAGCTGTAGCATAACCTCTTGGTTCCGGAACTCGATCCCTCTATTAATAAAAGCTAAAACACTGTATGCCTTAACAGCCCTGTCAACCTGGGTGGCAACTTTCAGGGATCTGTGTACATGGACACAGAGATCTCTCTGCTCATCTACACTACCAAGAATCTTACCATTAGCCCAGTACTTTGCCTTCTGGTTACTCCTACCAAAGTGCATCACCTCACACTTGTCTGCATTAAACTCCATTTGCCACCTCTCCGCCCAGCTCTGCAGCTTATTTATGTCTCTCTGCAACCTACAGCATCCTTCGTCACTATCCACAACTCCACCAACCTTAGTGTCATCTGCAAATTTACTAACCCATCCTTCTACGCCCTCATCCAGGTCATTTACAAAAATGACAAACAGCAGTGGACCCAACACCGACCCTTGCGGTACACCACTAGTAACTGGTCTCCAGGTTGAACATTTCCCATCAACTACCACCCTCTGTCTTCTTTCAGCAAGCCAATTTCCGATCCAAACTGCTAGATCTCCCACAATTCCATTCCTCCGCATTTTGTACAATAGCTTACTGTGGGGAACCTTATCGAACGATTAGTTCATAGCCTCTGCCAGAACCTCCCTATCACAGTCTAACTTGAAAAACGAAGTTATTTCTGCCTCCTCCTGCTCCTTTTCAGAGCCCTCATGATGTCTGGTAACAGGTGGAACCCATATGTGAGTGCAAGCAAGAAAGGAAGAGCAGGTGACAGCATGCGTGTCTAGGCAACGGTGAGGTGGTCAGTCAAATGTATTGACAGTGAGAGCGCACGGCCAGTCAGGTGAAGGTAAAAATCAGAGACTGGGAGAATGTACATGATCAAGGAATAGTAGAGGCTGTGAACTAGGGAATCAATGCAAGAAGGATCCTATCAGGGAACTGGATATGTTGCGAGAGCAGGTGCGCTCAAGCGGGGGTTGGGGGGGTGGGTGATTGTGGTGTTTGAGCAGGAAAAGCTGGGGGCAAGATGAGAGTAGAAAGTTACCATATTTCTTTTTCAATTTTTGATTTTATTTTGCGAAAATTTATTTCAGTCACCAGTATAGAAATTTCACCAAGCAAAGCATTCCAAACGATAGAGTTATACAACACGGAAATACATCCTTCGGACTGACTACGCCCACCAGAATCTCAAACTAAACTGGTTCTAGCTGCTTATTGCTTGGCCATTATCCCGACAAACCTTTCTTGTTCACGTACTTTTCCAACGCATCCACCAGTTCCTCTGGAAGTTCACTCCACACATGAACCACTCACTGTGTAAAGCAGTTGCCCTTCACGTCTTTTTCAATTCTTCTCCTCTCACCTTAAAAATATACCCCTAATCTTGAACTCCCCACCCTATTGAAAAGGCACCTGCCATTCACCTTATCGATGCCCTTCATGACTTCAAAAACCTCTAGAAGGTACTCCTCAACCTCCTACACTCCAGTACAACAAAGTCCCAGCCTATACAGCCTCTCCAGACAAGTCAAACACTCTATTGCAGCAACATTCTGGTAAATCTTTTCCAAATGCTGTCCAGCTTGATAATCTCCTTCCTATGTAGACACAGTACTCCAGAAGAGGTCTCACCAACATCCTGTACAATCTCAACATGGAATTCCAACTCCTATACTAAAAGGTTTGAGCAATGAAAGCAAGCATACGAAAAGTCTGTCTACATAGAACAGAGAAAATTACAACACAGGAACAGGCCCTTCAGCTCTCCAAGCCTGTGCTGATCCAGGTTCTCTAATCTAAAGCCATCGCCTATTTTCCAAGGACCTGTATCTCTCTGCTCCCTGCCCAGTCAGTCATCTATCTGTCTAGGTACATCTTGAAGGACGCTATCGTGCCCTCCTCTACCGGCAACGCGGTCCAGGCACCCTTCATTTTTTTTTGCAGCAGCTGTGGGAGCAGTGACAGGAAGGACTAGGGAAGCGAGTTCTTCATTTTGGCAGCGGAGCTGAGTGGGAGCAGTCGCATGGTGTTCTCAGAATGAGAGTGAACTGATATATATGAGCAGTGGCTAAACCAGAGACATTACGCGTGTTGTGTCTCCCACCTGCCCTCCACTTCTGACCAAAAAAAGAGACTCTGCTGTGTTGATGAGGTAAGTGTTTTTCTTTTTAAAAAAAAAAGGGTGCTGGTAAGTAGAGTGATTTGGTACAATTTTTTTTCATTTCACTTATCTAGTATTTGATATTATAGTAGGACCAAGCCAAGCTTAAGAGTAAAAATGGCAGGAGATCCCAGACCCATGTTATGCTCTGGGACACGGCTGAAGGGAGGAGCTCAGATTTTTGGGACATTGGGACTGGTTCTGGGGGAGGTGGAACCATTACAAATCGGACAGTCTGGTTCCAGTCCTGCCCAGGTGTAATGTCATTTGGGGCAGCTTTTGCTAACGCTGTTGGGGAGGGTTTAAATTAATGTGGTAGGGGGAATGGGAACCAAATGAGGTGGTTAGTGGACAGTAAGGAAGTTGTAACTAAAGCCTGTAAGGAACTAGATAATGAAATCAGTGTGGCTAAGGGGAAGAGTGGGCAGAGAGCAGATGAATGCAGAGGGACAGGTGGTCTGAGGTGCATTTGTTTTGATGTGAGATGTATAGTAGGTAAGGTAGATGAACTTAGGGCTCGGATTAGTACCTGACAGTATGATGTTCTTGCTATTACTGCGACTTGGTTGAGGGAAGGGCAAGATTGGCAACTAAATATCCCAGGATATTAGATGCTTCAGGCATGACAGAGAGGGAGATAGAAAGGGGTGGAGGAGTTGCATTACTGGTCAAAGAGGATATCAGCTGTGCTGAAGGAGGACAGTATAGAGGACTCGAGCAGCAGGGCAATATGGGCAGAGCTCAGATAGGAAAGGTGCGCTAACAATGTTGGGACTGTACTACAGGCCTCCCAACAGCGAGCATGATATAGAGAAACAAATATGCAGAGAGATTATGGAAAGATGTAGAAGCAACAGGGGGGTGGTGCTGGGAGATTTTAATTTTCCCAAAATTGACTGGAATTCACTCAGTGTTAGGGGTTTAATGGAGAAGAATTTGTAAGGAGCATCCACAAGGGTTTTCTAGAGCAGTACGTTAGTAGTCCAACTCAGGAAGGTGCCATACTGGACTGGTGTTGGGGAATAAGCCCAGACAGGTGGTTGAAGTTTCAGCAGGGGTTTACTTTGGGAACAGTGATCACAATTCCATAAGTTTTAGAATACTGATGGAAAAAGACAAGAGTGGTCCTAAAGGAAGAGTGCTGAACTGGGAGAAGGCCAACTATAGCAAAATTCGGCAGGAGCTGGGGAATGTGGATTGGGTGCAGCTGTTTGAGAGTAAATCGACATTTAATATGTGGGAGACTTTTAAAGAGAGGTTGACTAGAGTACAGGACAGACATGTCCCTGTGAAAATGAGTGATAGAAAGGGCAAGATTAGGGAACCATGGATGACAGGTGAAATTGAGAGACTAGCAAAGAGGAAGAAGGGAGCATACATAAAGGTCTAGGGAACGAAAACAGATGAAGCTTTGGAAGAATATCGGGTAAGTCGGACCAATCCGAAACGAGGAATTAAGAGGGCTAAAAGGGGTCATGAAATATCTTCAGCAAACAGGGTTAAGGAAAATCCCAAAGCCTTTTATTCATACATAAGGAGCAAGAGGGTAACTGGAGAAAGGGTTGCCCCACTCAAGGGCAAAGGAGGGAAGTTATATGAGGAGTCAGAGAAAATGAGTGAGATTCTTAATGAGTGCTTTGCGTCAGTATTCACTGAGGAGAGAGGCATGATGGATGATGAGGTTAGGGATAGATGTTTGATTACTCTCGGTCAAGTCAGCATGGTGGGCGGGGGGGGGGGGGGTGGGGTATTGGGTATTGTAAAAAAGGCATCAGGGTGGACGAGTCCCCAGGTCCGAATGGGATCTATCCCAAGTTACTGAGGGAAGTGAAGGGGGAAAATAGTTGGGGCCTTAACAGATATCTTTGAAGCATCCTTGAGCACAGGTGAGGTCCTGGAGGACTGGAGAATTGCTTATGCTGTCTCCTTGTTTAAGAAGGGTAGCAAGAATAATCCAGGTAATCATAGACCTGCGAGCCTGACGTCAGTGGTGGGGAAGCTGCTGGAGAAGATACTGAGGGATAGGATCTTATTACATTTTGAATAAAATGGATTTATTAGTGATAGGCAGCATGGTTTTGTGCAGGGAAGGTCATGTCTTACCAACTTGATAGAATTCTTTGAGGAAGTGACAAAATTGATTGATGAGGGAAGGGCAGTGGATGTCATATACATGGACTTCACTAAGGTGTTTGATAAGGTTCCCCATAATAGGCTGATGGAGAAAGTGAGGTTGCATGGAGCCCAGGGTGTGCTAGATAGATGGATAGAAAACTGGGCTGGACAACAGGAGACAGAGTTATAGTAGAAGGGAGTTTGTCAAAATGGAGAACTGTGACCTATGGTGTTCCACAGGAATCCATGTTGGGACCACCGTTGTTTGTGATATACATAGATGATCTAGAGGAAGGTATAGATGGTCTGATTAGCAAGGTTGCAGATGACACTAAGACTGGTGCAGTAGCAGACAGTGAAGGCACTGCCAGGGAATGCAGTAGAATATAGATAGATTGGAGAGTTGGGCAGAGAAATGGCAGATGGAGTTCAATCCAGGCAAATGCAAGGTGACGCATTTTGGAAGATCCAAATCAAGAGTGAACTATACGGTAAATGGAAAAGCCGTGGGAAAAACTGATGCAGACAGATCTGGGTGTTCAGGTCCATTATACCCTGAAGGTGGCAACGCAGGTCAAGAGAGTGGTCAAGGCGGCCTACGGCATGCTTTCATTCATCCGCTGGGGTATTGAGTGCACGAGTTGGAAGGTCATGTTACAGTTGTAGGACTTTGGTTCAACAACATTTGGAATACTGTGTACAGTTCTGGTCGCCACATTACCAAAAGGAAATAGATGCTTTGGAGACAGTGCAGAGGAGGTTCACCAGGATGTTGCCGGTATGGAGGGTGCTGGCCATAAAGAGATTGTTGACTAAGTTAGGATTATTTATATTAGACAGACAGAGGGAACCTGATCGAGACCTACAAAATCCTGAGAGGCATAAACAGGGTGGGTAGCAAGAAGCTTTTTCCCCCCCCCAGAGTGGGGGACTCAATTACGAGGGGTCATGATTTCTAGGTGAGAGGGGAAAAGTTTAAGCGAGATATGCATGTAAAGTTCTTTACGGAGAAGATGGTGGTTGCCTGGATTGTGTTGCCATCGGATGTGGTAAAGCAAACACGATAGTGTCATTTAAGATGTGCACAAACTTTAAAGAATTATGTATGTGAACCGCGAGGTGTCTGTTCCACAATACTACCCAAGGCCCTAGCATTAATTGTATAAATCATGACCTTATTTGTTTTATCGAAATGCAATAACTTCGCATCTATCCAAATTAAATGCCACCTGCTACTCCTCAGCCCACTGATCCAATCGATCAAGATCTCTTTCTAATCCTGGATAACCATCTTCACTGTCCACTATACCACAATTTTGGTGTTATTCAGAAACTTACTAACCATGCCTTCTACATTCTCATCCAAATCATTTACATAAATAAGATGGATAAGTCCCCAGGGCCAGACCAGATTTATCCTAGGTTGCTCCGGGAAGCGAGAAAGGAGGTTGCTAAGCCGAAGATCTTTGCTTCCTCACTCTCCACATGAGTCGTACCCTAAGATTGGAGGGAGGCAAATTCAAGAAAGGGAATAGGGAAATCCCTAGAAATTACAGACCAGTCAGTCAGTCTTACGTCTGTGGTCAGCAAGGTTTTGGAAAGAATTCTGAGGGATAGGATTTATGACTATTTGGAAAAGCATAGCATGACTAAAGGGAGTCAGCATGGCTTTGAGGGGGGCAGGTCATGCCTTACAAATCTTATTGAGTTCTTTGAGGAAGTCACGAGACAGGTTGACAAGGGTCGAGCAGTGGATGTGGTGTACACGGACTTCAGCAAGGCATTTGATAAGGTTCCCCACGGCAGGCTCATTCATTAAGTCAGGAGCTATGGGATACAGGGTGATTTGGCTGTCTGGATCCAGAATTGGTTGGCTGACAGGAGGCAGAGAGCGGTTGTAGATGGTAAGTATTCTGCCTGGAGGTCAGTGCTGAGTGGTGTCCCGCAGGGCTGGTCTTGTGCCTCTGCTGTTTCTAGTTTGTAAATGACTTGGTTGAGGAGATTGAAGGGTGGGTTAGTATGTTTGCTGATGACACAAAGGTTGGAAGTGCCGTTGATAGTATCGAGGGCTATTGCAGGCTTCAGCGAGACATTGACAGAATGCAGAGCTGGGCTGAGAAATGGCAGATGGAGTTCAACCTAGATAAATGCGAAGTGACGCATTTTGGAAGGTCGAACTTAAATGGTGAACATAAGATTAAAGGCAGGATTCTCGACAATGTGGAGGAACAGCGGGATCTTGGTGTTCAAGTGCTAGCTCCCTCAAAGTTGCCACCCAAGTGGATAAGATTGTTAAGAAAGCATATGGTGTTTTGGCTTTCATTAGCAGGGGGATCGGGTTTAAGAGCTACGAGGTAATGCTGCAGCTCTACAAAACCCTGGTGAGACCACACTTGGAATATTGTGTCCAGTTCTGGTTGCCCTATTATAGGAAAGATGTGGAGGCTTTGGAGAGGGTGCAAAGGAGGTTTACCAGGATGCTGCCTGGACTAGAGGGCTTGTCTTAAGAGGAGAGGTTGACTGAGCTCGGACTTTTCTCTCTGGGAGAGAAGGAGGAAGAGAGGTGACCTGATCGAGGTGTACAAGGTAATGAGAGGCATGGATAGTGTCGACAGCCAGAGACTTTTCCCCAGGGCAGGATTGGCTGCCACGAGGGGTCATAGTTTTAAGGTGTTAGGAGGAAGGTATAGAGGAGACGTCAGAGGGAGGCTCTTCACCCAGAGAGTTGTGAGCGCATGGAATACTTTGCCAGTGGCAGTCATGGAAGCAGAGTCATTAGCGACATTTAAGCGACTGCTGGACATGCACATGGACGGCAGTGAATTGAGGGGAACGTAGGTTAGCTTATTTTATTTTTGGATTTGGATTATTCCACGGCACAACATTGTGGGCCGAAGGGCCTGCACTGTGCTGTACTTTTCTATGTTCTATAAGTGACAAACAAAAGATGATCCAGCACTGATCCCTGTGGAAGACTGCAACGTGTAACGGATTTTTTTTGATTAGAAAAGGTCCTGCACAACCTAGCTAGAACTTTTACGTTTGTTTTAAATGGGATATTCTTATTTCCACAAATTTGTTGCACTTTTCAGCAACCAACTACAATATTAATTGATGTTGTGGTATTCACATGCAGGGCAGCAAGTCTCGGATAAAATTCAACAAATAGTTAAACGTAGTAGATGAGGCAGTGTGAGGCTGACAGTTTAAATTTCTGACAATTCAGCAGCTCTGCTGCACACTAACCACAATCTCCCACAGCAGCACTTAGTAGTGAACAGAAGTGTAATAAAAATTTAAACGCATTACTGAAATATTAACACATTAATGCCTGAATGAAAACGCAAAAATTCTGTTCAAAAAGGTCGGCTAGATTATTTTTCCAGCCACATATAAATTGCTGCAATACAAGGAAAGTAGGTACAAATCTGTACGTTTGAACTTTGAATTTGAATCTGTCATAAATAACGTGGAATGCGGACATGAAAAGTTCTTTCATTTTGCCCAAAGCAAAAGGACTTTAAAATCCAACCATTTTGACTTGAGAGCAATTTAAAAGTGAATTTTAAACTGTTTTAACTTAGTCTGATTACACAGATATTTTGAACAAATCACAACATATTACAAAACAGAAAGCAGAGCAGCAGCACAATTACTGCATAATTGCTCTCAGTGAACATCAAGTTTTGAATACTTTCACAAGTTATACCGCATTTTCACGTAACAATGGAAGGTGAAAAGAGGACAACTATCTAAAATCATCACCATCCCCATTTAAAATTGCACAATAAAAATTATGGTGGATCACTCTTGCCCTAAACGTTCTGTGTCTGTAATCTTGCTCATAAAACAAGATGCACTTGTAGGACTTTTGAAATTACTTCAATTAAAATTAATTGGCAATGATATGTGGAAAAATTTTGTGCAAAACGTAAAGCAGCTTGAGAAAAGGTTTGATGGGGGGCTCGTTCACAACAGTTTAAAAAAATACGCTCAACTTTCCATTGCATATTGAGTTTGACAAAGTCAGTCAATAAAAAGACATAATTGCTTGAATTTAAATAAAAACAGTAATTGCAGGTCAGTTAGTATCTATAAAGATTAACAATACATTTCAAATAGCCAAGTTAATTTTAGCAGTTAGCTTAGCATTTTGTGATGAAAATTTTCAAGTCTGTAATTAAGGGTGCAATATCATATTCAGATTTGGCTTCCCTATTTATTTGTGGGGTGTGGGTGTCGCTAGCTGGCCAGCATTTCTTGCCCATCCCTAGTTGCCCTCGAGAAGTTGGTGGTGAACTGCCTTCTTGAACCGCTGCAGTCTTTCTGTTGTGGGTTGACCTTATTAGGGAGGGAATTCCAGGATTTTGACATGGCAACTGCAAAGTAACGGTAATATATTTCCAAGTCAGGATGGTGAGTGACTTGGAGGTGGTGGTGTTCCCATATGTCTGATGCCCTGGTCCTTCTAGATGGAAGTGATCGTGTGTTTCAAAGGTGCTGTTTGAGGATCTTTGGTGAATTTCTGCAGTGCGTCTTATAGATAGTACACACTGCTGCTACTGAGCATTGGTGTTGGAGGGGGTGGATGCTTGTGGAGGTAGTGCCAATCAAGCGGGATGCTTTGTCCTGGACAGTCTCAAGCTTCTTGAGTGTTCTTGGGGCTGCACTCATCCAGGCAAGTGGGGAGTATTCCATCACACCACTGATCTGTGCCTCGTAGATGGCGGGCAGGCTTCGAGGAGTCAGGAGGTGAGTTACTTGCTGCAGCGTTCCTAGCTTCTGGCCTGCTCTTGTAGCCACTGTGTTAATGGGCGAGTCCAGCTGAGTTTCTGGTCAACGGTAACCCCCAGGATGTTGATCGTGGGGGATTCAGTGATGGTAACACTGTTGAATGACCAGGATTGGTGATTAGATTCTCTCTTATTGGGGATGGTCATAGTCTGGCATTTGTGTGGCACGAATATCACTTGCCACTTGTCAGCCCGAGCCTGGGTATTGTCTAGATCTTCTTGTATGTGAAGAAGGACTGCTTCACTACCTGAGGAATCACGAAAGATGTTGAACATCATGCAATCATTGGCGAACACCCCCACTTCTGACCTTATGATGGAGGGAAGGTGATGAAACATTGAGCATGAAGCACTGATGATGCAGCTGAAGATGGCTGGGCATGGGACACTACCCTGAGGAACTCCTACAGAGGTGTCCTGGAGCTGAGATGATTGACCTCCCACAACCACAACCATCATCTTCTGTGTCAGCTATGACTCCAACCACTGGACAGTTTGCCCTGATACCCATTGATTCCACTTTTGCTAGGGCTCCTTGGTACCACACTCAGTCACATGCAGCCTTGATACAAGGGCTGTCACTCACCTCACTTCTGGAATTCAGCTCTTTTGCAAACGTTTGAACCAAGGCTGTAATGAGATCAGGAGCCGAGTGGCCCTGGCAGAACCCAAAACGGGCATCAATGAGCATGCACTGTTGATGACACCTTCCATCACTTTACTGATGATCGAGAGTAGACAGATGGGGCAGTAATTGGCCGGGTTGGATTTGTCTTGTTTTGTGTATACAGGACATACTTGAGCAATTTTCCACATTAAAATCGGGTAGATATCAGTGTTGTAACTGTACTGGCTAGGGGAGCAGCAAGTTCTGGAGCACAAGTCTTCAGTACTATTGCTGGAATGATGTTAGGGCCAGAAGCCTTTGCAGTATCCAATGTCTCCAACTGTTCGATATCACGTGGAGTGAACAGACTCGGCTGAAGGCCAGCATCTATAATGCTGGGGCCACTGGAGGCGGCCGAGATGAATCATCCACTCAGCACTTCTGGTTGAAGATTGCTGCAAATGTTTCAGTCTCATCTTTTGCACTGATGTGCTGGGCTCTTCCAGTGAGGATGGGGATATTTATGGAGCCCCCTCCTCCAGTGAGTTGTTTTAATTGTCCTCCACCATTCATGACTGGATGTGGCAAGATTGCAGAGCTTAGGTCTGATCCGTTGGTTGCGAGATCAATTAGCTCTATCAATTTCTGCTTTCGCTGTTAGGCGTGCAAATAGTCTTGTTTGGTCGCTTGACCAGGTTGATAGCTCATCTTCAGTTATGCGTGGTGCTGCTCCTGGCATGTCCTCCTGCACTCTTCATTGAGCCAGGGATCATCTCCTGGCTTGATGGTAATGGTTGAATGGGGGATATGCATGGCCATGAGGTTGCAGATTGTGCTGGAGTACAATTCTGCTGCTAATGATGATGGCCCACAGCACCTCATAGACGCCCAGTCTTGAGTTGTTAGATCTGTGTGAAGTCTGTCCCATTTAGCACGGTGATAGGGCCACACAACACGATGGAGGTTGCTATGAATGTGAAGGCAGAACTTCGTCTCCACAAGGACTGTGCAATGGTCACTGTTAGCGATTCTGTCACGGACAGATGCAACCGCAGCTGGTAAATTAGTAAGGATGAGGTCAAGTATGTTTTTCCCTCCTGATGGTTCCCTCACCAACTGCTGCAGATCCAGTCTGGCAGATATGTCCGTTTAGGATCTGACCAGCATGATTAGTAGTACTGCTACCGTACCACTCTTGGTAGTTTCACTGAAATCCCCCACCCAGAGTACATTTTGTGCCCTTGCCATCCTCTGTGCTTCCTTTAATTGTTGTTCAACATTGAGGAACACTGATTTATCAGCTCAGGGAGGACAGTATGTGGTAATCAGCATGGAAATTCCTTACCCATGTTTAACTCGAAGCCATGAGACTTCATGGGGTCTGGAGTTAATGTTGAGGGCTCTGATAGCAGCACCCGCGCGATTAATAATCACTGTGCCACACCCTCTGCTGAATCTGTCCTGCTGGTGGGACAGGACACATTCAGGGATGGTGGTGGTGGTGCCTGGGACATGGTTTATAAGGTATGATTCTGTGACTATGACTATGTCAGGCTGTTGCTTGACTAGTCTGTGAGACAGCTCTCCCAATTTTGGCACTATCCCCAGATGTTCGTGAGGAGGACTTTGTGTGGTCGACAGGGCTGTTTCTGCTGTTGTCCTTTCAGGTGCCTAGATCAATGCCGGATGATCGGTCCAGTTCCATTTCTTTGAGTCTTTGCAGTGATTGGTACAACTGAGTGGCTTGCTAGGCCATTTCACAGGGCAGTTGAGAGTCAACCGCATTGCCGTGGGCCTGGAGTCACATGTAGGCCAGATCAGGTGAAGGTGGCAGATTTCCTCCCCTGTAGAACATCAGTGGACCAGATGGGTTTTTCCAACAGTTGGCAATGATTTCATGGTGATCAGTTAAGTTCTTAATTCCAGACATTTACTTGAATCCCAATTCCACCATCTGCCATGACGGAATTCAAACCCGGGTCCCCAGAGCATCAGGTGGGTTTCTGGATTAATAGTCTAGCAAAAATACCACTAGGCTATTGCCCACCCTAAACCGATAAACAGAGATTGCTTCAAGTTGTAAGAATGAACGCCAAAAGGGACAACTGCACTTGTCAAATTTTATATTTCAATTAAAATTTGTCAATAGTTGATAGAAACGTCATTGATGTCTATGTAAAAGCTAAGCAATAATGAGCCAATGTAAACCTCTCCATGGACCTAGAAACAGACTACATGCTTAATAATTCTAATTTTCCTAATTATGAGCTTTTAACATGTCATTGTCATCTTCAGAATAAGTTATGGCCATTAAAGAAAAAGTTCCATGCTATGGCTTAATTAAGTGTGAGCAGACTTGGGGTTCATCTTTCAAACTCTTACATTATAAGTTGATTTTATCTTCCATAGGGCCTGAGTGTCACTGATAAGGCCATCCATTTCTGAGTTCACTTCAGAAGGTGATGGTGAGCCACTTTCTTGAACTACTGAAGGTTATTTGGCACTGACACACCAGAGTGTTGTTAGAAAGGAGGTTCCAGGTTTTTAAACTCATTGAAGGATCAACAATATAATTCAAAGTCAGGGCAGTGTCCAGTTTAGAGAGGAGCCTATTCAATGTGGCGATATTTCTATGGATTTTCCAAACTTGTTCTTGTGCGTGTTGAGAGGTCAAAGGTGTGCAAGATGTTGAATTGTTTACTAGCATTTACAGTTCCCCGAGACTACTCTAGATTTGATAAGGTGACAAAGATGGAAGGATTAAAAAGATAACAAGGTGTAGACCTGGATGAACACAGCAGGCCAAGTAGCATCAAAGGAGCAGGAAAGCCGACATTTCGGGTCTAGACCCTTCCTCAGGGTTAAAAAGATTTTGTTTTTGTTAAATCGGTGACAGTTTAGCTAAGGAAATATGTTCCCACTACTGCAAGGATTAAGGAGGGCAGCGCAGGCTAAGATAATTGGCAAAAACAGTAATGGAGGCACAAAATGAGAAACTTTTTACATGGCTAGTAGTAAATGTGCTGTCTGGCAGTCCAATGGAGACAAACTCAGCAAAGGCAATAAAGAGAGAAAATGGAGACGACACTAGGCGAATTGCTCAGAGAATGAGCACAGATACTATGAGCTGAAAGGCTTGGTTTACTGCTACAACAAAACTATGATTTCGTAATTGCAAATGTTTATTTATTTGTCCTGACTATAAAAACAAACTTTTCTGCTCAATTAATCAATGCTAAAATTCCTAAGAATTATCCTTTCCTCTATCACACACCAATATGAAGAACAATGAGTATGGTATATAAAAAAAAATTCATGCAAGAAGCTTAAGCCTGGCAGAAAAAAAATCTACTGGTCTTCACTTTTTTTCCACCCTTGCATGCCAAGCCCTGCCACCAGACTGCATGCAGAGGATGCTATTGGAATAGAAACCTGATGTTTACCTGTACCTTCAATGTCTCCCCCTGCAGGGAGCTGTCACTATCATCATGGTCGTCAGGTTTGATGAGGACTGTGTTACTGAGGAGGTGATTCTGCACTGCCATCAAATAACGGAGACAGGGTGATGCAACCTGTTAGACAATGGGAAAAAAGACAGGACAGAGGGCACACAAAAACATTTTGCATTTGTTATACATAAGTAAAATACTAAAACGGTATGAAAATGGAGACGGCTATATTAACAGTTACCACAGGTCACAAGCTACAGATCAACCCTTTCATAAAACAGCATATCTTAGCTAACAAGGGGGTGCCCATGTATATGCTATCAAATGTTATATTTCATAATTGACTTGTTCAGAGACATTGCTACATTGCTGGAGCAGATGGCAGCTGAACAAAGATCTCCTGGATGAGAGGTAGGTACACTCCCACTGTGCCAAAACAGCCCTCTCTCAACAGTGGCCATCTTCAAATTGTAATCCCAGAAACAACAATAGCAGCTGTGTTACAAAGAATGCGCTTGGGAATTGAAGATATGCACACACAGATCTAACGAAGACACAGACAACAGATATTTCAATTCCAGAGAAATATAATCAGAATTGCCTCCCAAAGCCCTCTGAATCTGTTGTTAGGATAGGCACACCAAAACCTTTCTGAAATCAAAGTCATCAACATAGAGGCACTTAGTTACTGTCAGGTTGCTGCATTGACTGATAAGCCAAAACAAGGTCTCTGCTCAGAGCTTTGTCATGGCAAGTGGTTAGGAAGGCAGAGAAAACACTTCAAGGAGTTACATCGAAGTGTCCCTGGATAAAACAACAATCCCATAGACTTACAGGCATGTATTTCCAAAATTGGAGAAGCACCATTCAAAAGTACCAACCATTTTGAGCATCTCAGAGATGAAAACAAAACACAAATACCGGATGGAATGTGATTTAAAAAAAAAGCTGAATATCCTAACCACCTGCCTCTTCAACAGCACCTGCCTCAGGTGTGGCAGTGAGGGCAGATCTAATACTGGACTTTTCAGGCACCTGAGGACCCACAACTCGAGAGTGAAGAATGTCATCCTTGGTCTTGAGACTGCTCAAGAACAGATATTCAAAGAAATCAATAAATGTAATGAACTGTTTGCATTAAGTGCAAGAGATAAAGAATTGGACATTTTTAACTGCTTTCATTAAAATGTACCTTATATATTAAGTTATTCAATGAAGTGTGCCACGTTCACTTAAAATGAATTACTGATGGGATTTTTTACCCCCATTTTTAATATGGTGACCGCCCACATTGATGGCAGCATTTGTATCAAGCCCTGGCTTTGGAAATATTTATGTAAGTTTCAAAGGTAGACTTATACAGCACAATCTGCAGTATTTTTGACACAAGATTCAACTTGTGATTTCAAACCCTATCAATCTTACCACAAAAGCTTACAAGTGTATGATTGCAAGTTTGAATTGAGGAATTGAAGATGTCTAATTCTGTCCTCATGTGATTTTGTATGGCAGCTGAACAAAGATCTCCTGGATGAGAGGAAGGTACACTCCCACTGTGCCAAAAGATAAGATTCTATGGCAGATGCGTGCAGGAATTTGTAACCAGCGGTATGTTAATGGTTTTGTTAAGCATCCCTAGTATAAAAAAAACTGTTCAGCTTATTGGCATCACCAAGAAGGCATTTGCAGTGCAGTGGCATTGGACAATTCACATATGACCTCATTTTGATCATTATAAGCAAAAATCAAATGTGATATTACTTGTTCCATCTTTGTCCCATACGTAAAAAGGCTTGCTTTGCTTTTTTTTGATATCTTAGCGTCAAACAGTCGCAGGTTGCATGGCTTACACACTTTGTCACATCTAGAGCTGCAACATCCGTGAAATCTAACAGTAGAATATAACAGCCATTGCAGTGTTTAAGGTAGCCTCATAAAACTAACATCACTCCCTTAGTACACTGACATGACCACCCAAGCCAGGAGAATGCAATATTCACATTTTCTTTTCACTGTCACAATTATCTCCACACAAAGCTTTTGTTTTCTACTCGACAACAGGGTAGAATAGAAAAGCCACAGAAATGAGCAAAAATGTTATGCCAGTGTTCTGCTGTTCAGCAATGGTACAACTGCACTTAAGTGACAGCCCTTTGCATGTTAGATCATCTAACCAGAGAAGGCAAAATACAACACATTAAGCTAACAGCTTCATAAAAGGAGATCGTAACAACTGTCGATGCTGGAGTCAGAGATAACATAAGTGTGGAGCTGGAGAAACACAGCAGGCTAGGCAGCATCAGAGGAGTCGGAAAGTTGACATTTCGGGTCAGAGCCCTTTTTCTCAAGAAGGGTTCTGATCCGAAACATCAACTTTCCTGCTCGTCTGATGGTGCCTGGTCTGCTGTGTTCCTCCACTCCACACCATGTTATCTCAGCTTCATAAAAGGATATTGGCTAATACTGTCTCAGTATTACTATGTTAACTGTTCACTGTACAATCAAATAGCTAGGAGACACATTAATGCTGTTTTATGTTTAATCACTCACTGGCACTGTAGCAAGAAGCCTGAGAAATTCTTCTTTAGAAACTGTTTGGCACTTTGTGATGAGAATGCAGGAATCCTGTACCACAATCTTCAGGATATAGTGCAGTAGTTCATCATTTAGCCTGAGGCAAGCAGGAACCAGGAAGGAAATGAGACAGATAAACCATAACATTAATGCACTGGGTACATTGAAGGTGTGACCTACAAATTCCTTTGTTCAAACCTACCAAAATCCTGATGTTAGCTCAACAAAGGTGGCTCCAATATTATTTGAATGCTTTAATGGTCACTCTTCCACTTAGGATATTAGTGTTGAACATTAGAGCATGATAAGACCTCAGCTGCTAGGCACCACACTCAAAGATAAACACTGACTTACTGTAATTCTGAACAAAGCTTGTCAAACACAGGCAAAGGCTAACAAAATTAAAATTGGGATGAACATCAAAACCTGCAACCCATATACTCACTAGACACAGATACAAAACAATATTGTTTCCTTTTAAGGTACAGCTATTAAGCAGTTGGAAGACTACAAGTTATCTAATAAAAACGGGATGCATTGAGGCCATCATGTCATTTAATGTAATGCTGTCAAGTGGTTATTATAAAATCTAACACTTATTAATCAATTCAGCATAGTTTATTATTTAAAAAGAACTACCAGTGAGAGAATCAGAAGAGGAATTATTGTTGCTATGCTAAAAATATTTGTTGCAACAGTTACCGTGGAGGATTTTCTCCAAGTAACATTCATCTTCAGCTCTTTTAAAATCTCCTGACTGTAAAAGGCATGATTCATTTTTACTTCATGCCTCAGAGTCAATCATTTTAAACAGAATTAGTGTTTGGGCTTCATTGTAGGGAATAATGGTCTAGCATGTGGAAGACTTGCACTTTTTGTGTACGTTGGCATCTCACACCCTTAGCATGTAGAAATGTTGGCTTCAAAGAGTAAAGAATGCTTCCTGTAGTGGGTGAGTCCAGAATCAAGTGGCAGTGTTTTATGACTGGGGGTTGCACTTTTAGAACAGAGGTAAGCAATCCTCCCTGGCAGAGCATTTACACACGTGGGAACATTCCCTTAGAAGGTAGTGGAGATGGGGTTATTGACTTTTTTTTTTGAGGTGGAGGTAGATAGATTCTTGTTAGGCAAGGGAATGAAAGGTTAGGTAGATGGGAACATGGAGTCAAAATACAAACAGACCAGCCATGATCTCATTGAATGGTGGAGTACATGCAAGGGGACAAATGATCCACCTCTGCTCTAATTAGCATGTTATCGTTATATACTTGCATACACTGTGTGGAGCCATGGATTGAGTTGGAAGACATAGATAGCTGGCCAGTCATGATTCTAACAAATTCTGAATGTATTCTGAAGCCCATGTGGACTTGTTGAGCTGATTAGCTTACTTCTGCACCCGTGTCTTACGGTCTTACTGGAGATAACTGATTTTTTAAAAAAATCAGTTAGGTGTGGATTACAGGGATAAGCCTGGAAAATGGAGTTGAAGATCAGCCATGATCTCACCGAATGGTGCAAAAGACTCAATGGCCAAATAGCCAAATTCTGCTATGTCTTACAGTGTATCCAAGTATTTTAATGGTATTAGCACACCAGGCACAAGTGGTGGAGGCTGGTACACTTACAACATTTAAAAGGCTTCTGAATGGGTACATGAATAGGAAGTGGTGAGAGAGATATAGGCCAAACGCTGGCAAATAGGATTAGATTAATTTAGAATATCGAGGCGGCTGGACAATTTGGACCAAAAGGTTGTGTTTGGTGCTGTGCGTCTCTACAATCTGAATGCTTAACTCAATACTTTTTAAAACCTAATTTGAAATCTCACTGATAATGGGAACTGCAGATGCTGGAGAATCCAAGATAATAAAGTGTGAAGCTGGATGAACACACAAGGCTAAGCAGCATCTCAGGAGCACAAAAGCTGACATTTCGGGCCTAGACCCTTCATCAGAGAGGGGGATGGGGTGAGGGAACTGGAATAAATAGGGAGAGAGGGGGAGGCAGACTGAAGATGGAGAGTAAAGAAGATAGGTGGAGAGAAGAGCATAGTGGGGGAGGTAGGGAGGGGATAGATCAGTCCAGGGAAGACGGACAGGTCAAGGAGGTGGGATGAGGTTAGTAGGTAGGAGATGGAGGTGCGGCTTGGGGTGGGAGGAAGGGATGGGAGAGAGGAAGAGCAGGTTAGGGAGGCAGAGACAGGTTGGACTGGTTTTGGGATGCAGTGGGTGGAGGGGAAGAGCTGGGCTGGCCGTGTGGTGCAGTGGGGGGAAGGGACAAACTGGGCTGGTTTTGGGATGAGGTGGGGGAAGGGGAGATTTTGAAGCTGGTGAAGTCCACATTGATACTATTGGGCTGCAGGGTTCCCAAACGGAATATGAGTTGCTGTTCCTGCAACTTTCAGGTGGCATCATTGTGGCACTGCAGGAGGCCCATGATGGACATGTCATCTAAAGAATGGGAGGCGGAGTGGAAATGGTTCGTGACTGGGAGGTGCAGTTGTTTATTGCGAACCGAGCGGAGGTGTTCTGCAAAGCGGTCCCCAAGCCTCCGCTTGGTTTCCCCAATGTAGAGGTAGCCACACAATGGATACACTATACCACACTGGCAGATGAACCTCTGCTTAATATGGAAAGTCATCCTGGGGCCTGGGATAGGGGTGAGAGAGGAGGTGTGGGGGCTAATGTAGCATTTCCTGCGGTTTCAGGGGAAGGTACCGGGTGTGGTGGGGTTGGAGGGCAGTGTGGAGCGAACAAGGGAGTCACGCAGAGTCATCTCTCTGTAAAGCAGACAAGGGTGGGAATGGAAAAATGTCTTGGGCGGTGGAGTCAGATTGTAGATGGCGGAAGTGTCGGAGGATGATGCGTTGTATCCGGAGGTTGGTGGGGTGGTGTGAGAGAACGAGGGGGATCTTCTTTGGGCGGTTGTTCCTCCCACTTCCTACAGACAAAGGGGGTGACCATGGACACCCGCATGGGCCCCAGCTATGCCTGCCTCTTTGTAGGTTACGTGAAACAGTCCCTCTTCCGCACCTACACAGGCCCCAAACACCACCTCTTCCTCCGTTACATTGATGACTGTATCGGTGCCGCCTCTTGCTCCCCAGAGGAGCTCGAACAGCTCATCCACTTCACCAACAGCTTCCACCCCACCTTCAGTTCACCTGGGCCATCTCCAGCACATCCCTCACCTTCCTGGACCCCTCAGTCCCCATCTTAGGCAACCAGCTTGTAACTGATGTCCATTTCAAGCCAACCGACTCCCACATCTACCTAGAATACACCTCCTCCCACCCACACTCCTGCAAAAATTCCATCCCCTATTCCCAATTCCTCCGCCGCATCTGCTCCCACGATGAGACATTCCACTCCTGCACATCCCACATGTCCAAGTTCTTCAAGGACCGCAACGTTGCCTCCCCACAGTGGTCGAGAGCAGCCTTGACCGCGTCTCCCGTATTTCCCGCAACACATCCCTCACACCCCGCCCCCGCCACAACAGACCAAAGAGGATCCCCCTCGTTCTCACACAGCACCCCACCAACCTCCGGATACAACGCATCATGCTCCGACACTTCCGCCATCTACAATCCGACCCCACCACCCAAGACATTTTTCCATTCCCACCCTTGTCTGCTTTACAGAGAGACGACTCTCTGCGTGACTCCCTTGTTCGCTCCACACTGCCCTCCAACCCCACCACACCCGGCACCTTCCCCTGCAACCGCAGGAAATGCTACATTAGCCCCCACACCACCTCCTTCACCCCCATCCCAGGCCCCAAGATGACTTTCCATATTAAGCAGAGGTTCACCTGCACATCTGCCAACGTGGTATACTGCATCCACTGTACCCGGTGTGGCTTCCTCTACATTTGGGATACCAAGTGGAGGTTTGGGGACCACTTTGCAGAACACCTCCACACGATTCGCAATAAACAACTGCACCTCCCAGTCGCAAACCATTTCCACTCCCCCTCCCATTCTTTACATGACATGTCCATCATGGGCCTCCTGCAGTGCCACAATGATGCCACCCGAAGGTTGCAGGAACAGCAACTCATATTCCGTTTGGGAACCCTGCAGCCATATGGTATCAATGTGGACTTCACCAGCTTCAAAATCTCCCCTTCCCCCACTGCATCCCAAGACCAGCCCAGTTCGTCCCCTCCACCCACTGCATCACACAACCAGTCCAACCTGTCTCTGCCTCCCTAACCTGTTCTTCCTCTCACCCATCCCTTCCTCCCACCCCAAGCCACACCTCCATTTCCTAACTACTAACCTCACTCCACCTCCTTGACCTGTCCGTCTTCCCTGGACTGACCTATCCCCCTCCCTACCTCCTCACCTATACTCTCCTCTCCACCTATCTTCTTTTCTCTCCATCTTCGGTCCGCCTCCCCCTCTCTCCCTATTTATTCCAGAACCCTCACCCCATCCCCCTCTCTGAAGGAGGGTCTCGGCCCGAAATGTCAGCTTTTGTGCTCCTGAAATGCTGCTTGGCCTGCTGTGTTCATCTAGCTTCACACTTTATTATCTTGAAATCTCACTCTTCCCTTCTGCTCCTTGCGATCACTCAAGTATGCAGCCCCTCATAGCCAGCACTGTGGGAAAATTTGAACTATGGAATCCTCTGGTGAAGTTTTCAGCATAATACTCGAAATAAAGACATTAGTCCTTTGAGTTCCAAGTATCAATATTCTACCTATTTCGAAGACAAAGAGCACCTACTTTTCTGCTACAAATTCTGAAGGACGTGCAAGAGAAGGTTGTGAGACAATTCTAACAAATTTTTGCATTGGTAATTCTTGAAGTTGTATATTCTGAAATCTAGTTGAGGACTACCTCACTGCATCTGTCAATGTTGATCATAAGGCAAAGCACTGCTATATCCAAAATTGAAGTAAAACTCTTAATTGTGCCTGTTACATTCTAAATCCCTAGGCTATATCAGTCAGTTTACCCAAATATTTTCTTTAGTGTGAAGAATGCCAGCATACAAATATAGCTGAACCATGTACCTGTAGTGATCATCGTCTTCACTCCCAAATCGATTGTTCTGTAGCTGTTCAGCCAGATTAACCAAGATAATATCGCGCAACTGGCAAAGACCACTGTTTCTCTGACCTGCAACAAAGAACTGTCTAAGATCAACCACTTCGAACAAAGAAAAAATTTAAATAAGCCTCAGGCCACCAAATTTGAGTTTTATCAGAAGGTAGTGGCCTATGCATCAAGAAACATAAAAATCAGTGCTATCCCTCTATTTGCATCTGTGCTGTGATATGCTGATATGAATTATAGGAGGAAATTATTTCTTCTCTCCCTCTCATCAATTTCCTTCATTGAAGCAAATTCTCACTTCAATAATATGGCAATGTCCCAAGCAGTACAACTCATGATCATTTATGAGACTCTTCAATCAACTGTCTACAAGTGCAACATAGAATTAGTTTAAAACTGATAATCAATGATAAAAGGATGACAAAACACCCAATTAAGTTGTGCCAAAGTAAGGGGATTTTTTTTTTCTTGTTCTGTTTGCCTTCGCTAGAAATAACAGTCTTACTTCAGAGATTTTCATCCTTGTCAGAGCTAAACTTTAACTCTGGTACCAGAAGTGAAAAGTCTATACTTGAATCAGTGAGCCAGCGTGCCCCACTCTAAGTGCACAGGATGCATAATACAACTACGCAGAAACTTTCATTTAATCAATTTATGCTCATTGCTTGCTTATCAGCCAATCCAACACTTTACATACCTTCAATGTAAAACAAAACTTCACAGTGGTTCAGAGGGTGAAAAAAAGCCACCTTAAAAAAAAGTAGCAGCGATCTGGGTAGCCAGACTTTCACACAGTTACCTTCCCGATATCAACACATTTTTGCAGAAGTCACCAGGTAGCCACCACTCTTGCCATACAGCATGTTAAGAGAAATCATTTATCCTGAGCTGTTCTAGCAGCTGAGGCAAACTATCAGTGAGCCATTAACTACTTAAAAGAAGAGACCAGGGAACTATATTGCTTTTGGTCCATTCATGGGAGCATGGTGCATTTCAAAGGGAGATGGAACAATGGGAACACAAGGGCTAGAAAAACTTAAAACACCTATATCAAGATACAAATTAATATTATGAAAAATGCTGTACGTGCCTCACTCTGAACAATCTAAACGTACACCTGGTAAATACTTCACAAAAAGCTAATCACTTACCTTCTGTTAACACTAATTTCAGTAGATTGTTCAGTTCTTGCTCTCCAAGATACAGTGTATGAAGTCCTGAGCTACAGGTAAAGAAAAGCAGACATTTGGCGTTAGCTGTAGTTTAAAAATGTCATTCTCAACCACAAATCAGGAGGGTCTTGGGTTCAGATTGTTGAACAAATAACCTGAGCCAATACTCTAATGCAGTACTGACAGAACACAGCATTGCCAGAGGTGAAGTCTTTTCAGTGAGACTTTGACCTGAGACTTCTATTCTCTCAGCTCCATGGCACTATTTATTTCCCTTTAAAAGGGGATTTGGTGGCCTGATCAATACATACACCTTAAGCGTCATGCAAACCAAGTGCACATTTCTGCTCGTGGGATTTGACACAAATTGGCAATGTTTTGTACACTGTAGTGATAATACTTCACAAGCTCCACACTGCCCTCCAACCCCACCACACCTGGCACCTTCCCCTGCAACCACAGGAAATGCTACACCTGCCCCCACACCTCCTCCCTCACCCCTATCCCAGGCCCCAAGATGACTTTCCACATTAAGCAGAGGTTCACCTGCACATCTGCTAATGTGGTATACTGCATCCACTGTACCCGGTGTGGCTTCCTCTACACTGGGGATACCAAGCGGAGGCTTGGGGACCGCTTTGCAGAACACTTCCGCTCGGTTCGCAATAAACAACTGCACCTCCCAGTCGCAAACCATTTCCACTCCCCCTCCCATTCTTTACATGACATGTCCATCATGGGCCTCCTGCACTGCCACAATGATGCCACCCGAAGGTTGCAGGAACAGCAACTCATTCCGCTTGGGAACCCTGCAGCCCAATGGTATCGATGTGGACTTCACCAGCTTCAAAATCTCCCCTTCCCCCACCTCATCCCAAAACCAGCCCAGTTCGTACCCTCCCCCACTGCACCAACCAGCCCAGCTCTTCCCCTCCACCCACTGCATCCCAAAACCAGTCCAACCTGTCTCTGCCTCCCTAACCTGTTCTTCCTCTCACTCATCCCTTCCTCCCACCCCAAGCCGCACCTCCATCTCCTACCTACTAACCTCATCCCACCTCCTTGAGGTGTCCGTCTTCCCTGGACTGACCTATCCCCTTCCTACCTCCCCACCTATACTCTCCTCTCCACCTATTTTCTTTTCTCTCCATCTTCGGTCCGCCTCCCCCTCTCTCCCTATTTATTCCAGAACCCTCACCCCATCCCCCTCTCTGATGAAGGGTCTAGGCCCGAAATGTCAGCTTTTGTGCTCCTGAGATGCTGCTGGGCCTGCTGTGTTCATCCAGCCTCACATTTTATTATCTTGGATTCTCCAGCATCTCTAGTTCCCATTATCACATCACAAGATTTGTTAAGCACTTGGGATATCAAAAGGTAATAATACTAGTCTTCCTTTTCAGTAGTGAGGCAACATTTTTTTTTTAAATTGTAAGATACCTCACTCTTAAAAATCAATGCTATTGAATTCAATGGCCTCTTTCACCAAATTTCCTTTTGTTCTGAGTAGCAAGATAACATTAAAATTCCTTACATTCGTAGTGCTGTCACAGCTAATGAGCAGAGTCATGTGACAGATGACAGAGATGGGTCTCCCTGTGGTGACTGAAGAGGCACTGAGTGGGGATTAAAATAGAAATGGAGACGGGCGAAAAGGAACTCGTGCTGGGCAGGTGTTGATTTCCAACAGGCAATCACAAAAATTAGCCCAAAAACGTGGAAACAAGGCATTCCCCTGTGGTTGTAATAAATCCAGCAAGCAAATATAAAAAAAAAATTAATGGAAAAGGTGTGCAGAATATATTACAATTAAAAAAAGCAACATTGAGTACAAATATAAAGTTCTTAAGTATTGACATCAGATGGGTTGAGAAGGCAATTACAGTAAAAGCAATGTAGCCAATGTATTATCTTTTATTCCAAGTCATTGTGAAAGCTCATGGCTCGAACAAAGTTCTTAAGCTTTACTGCCTAAACAATTCATTACAAAACTAGAACCACAACAAGAATGGTCATAAAAGTCATTGGGCCAACATCACTAAAAGGACAATTTCCAATTCTGGCCCTCCCAGCTCAGGAAAAATATCATCACCGCTCAGGAGATTAAAAAAACAGATTATCAATTGCCAGAAGTTTGTTTACCCATGAGGATAGATTAATACCTTGAATTTTTATTTTCAGGTGAGATATTTCGAAGGTCTGATCCAAGATATGTTCAGCAAGCAGCTAAATGGTGAGGTGGTTTCAGGTGGCGTCAAGATACCAGTCACTGCACAAACCTAAGAAGTAGGTTCATTGCCTGCACCTTTCCCCATATCTGAGGGGCAAAATGATCTATGAAACAGAACTCAGGAAGTGGTCATGAAGACTTAGAGCTACAAGATATCTTTAGATGGATTGCTGGAAAATGAAGTGATCATAACAAGATCATAACAGCGTTCCAAATAATTCCTGGATAACTTACGAATCTGGGATTCTTTGGCATAGCCTGATCTCAAATGGTGGGTTAGAGAGTAGATTTTGCCAGAACAAGGCTCAAGTTGACCACAAGTCTCTATTCTACTGCTCTTTTCAGCAGGCGGGCAGAAATAATAACTGCTTTAATAGGGATAAAATCAGCCAAATGGTAGGCACAGAAAGTACTAGTCTGAAGGCTTTTGTAGTCCTAAACACAAACGGCATTCTAATTTTAGACAATGTCAATAACACTCATGATGAGGTATGCAGCTACATTGTAACAATTTAATGATGTACTATGATCAAAGCACGTAAAAGATGCATTTGTTTATGCGAAGATACAAAATGATTACAAGATCAGATCTCTTAAAAAAAACTGGCATTAAAATTCTTAACTCCATATTGCTCAACTGGTTATGATGCAAAACTACACTGTTCAATTTGATCTTAAGTTTGAACTCTAGTTATGCAGATGAGGCACAAATTGGAGCACTACAATTACTACAGCGCTGCTGGTCAGGGGAGAAACAAAACTAGGTAGGACTCCCACTTCAGTGGAACACAACTCAGGAAAACTATTTAGCTCTTCAAGCCTGCGCTGCCATTCCATAAGGTTATACATGATCTGATTGTGGTTTCAATCCCACGTTCTAATTTCTCCCCCCCAAAAAAATCTCTCTGGTATCCACATTCTACAAGATCCCCAGATGACTTGACAACATTTCAGTTGGTCTTACGAAGGCCAGTGGTGTAAACGGCTGAAACTTTGATAGAATGTGTTTTTATCCCAGCAATGAGTTACTTGAATCTTCTCTGAACTGCTTCTAAAGCAATTATAACCTTTCTACAATTTTTGGTGATTTGCATACTAGGATGTACAGATCCCTCTCCATTTATGTAACATACTACATTTCCACTCTTCCTGCTAAAGCAGACAAAGTTTCATCCTTTCCATCTAGTCCAACTAGCAAACCTCTGCCCACTATCTATATGCCTTTGCAGGCACTCTGCCTCGTTACATACTTCCCTACCATCCTAGTGTTATTGGCAAATTTAGCTAGCATATAATTGGTCCCTTCATGCAAATTACTAATTATAGATAGCTGTCTCGTGAACTGTTTGGACCCTATGCAAATCCTGTTTTTAAAAAAATTAACCTATTTTTCTCAACTTGTTCAGAGATGTTATGACATACCTCTGGAGCAGGTCGAACTGGAACCCAGGCCTCTTGGCTCAGAGATAGGGTCATGATCTTAGAATCACAAGAGGGCCCTCTTGTAAATGTATATTGAGAAGGCATAAATTTGGATTCAGCTGCAATGTTATCAAGATAAATTTTGGCTTCAATACCTTGCTGTGATTTCATTAATCAAAAAACTGCTTTTACTGCATGTCAGCCTTTCTCCCCCAACAGGGCTTCATTACAAAAATCAATTTTATACAATTACCATTCTCCAATGGTGACAAGACACGGAATCACTGGAATTTAAAGGGCCAAGAAAGGCCATTTGATTGCTGCACAACCTGTTCCTTTGAAATATGCCTCTCATAGCCCTCAACGATTTCACATGGAAACAAATGACAACGCTCAACTAACAGCATTTTATAGAATGCTTCTCCCAGAACAGTCCACAACAAAAAGGTCACTGAAAGCCTTTAGCGATATCCCACGAACATTAATTGATGGTTTCCTATTGAGCAAAAAAAAAAACTGTTGAACAGCTCAAAGGGCCAAATTTCACAAAACTATAATAAAACTTCCCTAATAGATAAATTAGTGCTCGAAATATCAAGATGCAGTCAGATTAAAACAGCACAGAGTGAGAGCTCTCCTTCCTAGCAGGCCAAGAGTAGCAGGTTCATGGGAATATCATGGACCTCTAAGACCTTCTCCTAGCCCATGCATCTTTATTTGAAGATATGTTTTGTTCCTTTATCATGCTTGGATTGATATCCCAACAGCATTGCTGGAATATCGCCACACGCTGACTGTAAAAGTTCACTAAAAATAGAAAAGTGACACCTGGTGGTTGAAGTGGAGGGAAACTGCAGCTTATTTGTAATGCAACAAGTCTAGTAATCCAAAGACCAAGGCTAATACTGAGGACATGAATTTAAAACCACCAGGAAAGCAGGTGAAATTTAAAGTTAAGTAACAAATAATATGGAATTCAAAACTTGTCTCAGTAATGGTGACCATGAAACTCAGTTACTTTAAAGGTCCACCTTGTCACTACTGTACTTTCGGGTAGGAAATCTTCCATTCTTGCCTGAT
The DNA here is from genome assembly GCF_030684315.1 of Stegostoma tigrinum. Lineage (NCBI taxonomy): Eukaryota > Metazoa > Chordata > Chondrichthyes > Orectolobiformes > Stegostomatidae > Stegostoma > Stegostoma tigrinum. The sequence goes on from NC_081379.1 coordinate 14,960,549, forward strand.
CAAAAGCCTCTTCAATGTAGTTGACTCGTAACTGGGCTCTAAAACTGCCTATTATGCCATTCCATTCACTGGCAATTTGGAATGGACAACAAATGCTCAGGTTGCCCATATCCCATGAAAAAAGTAATGATTTTCTCTTATTGGGTCAGTAGAAAATAACAGAGGGGAAATAAATTTAAAAAAAAAATCAATTTATTGGTTTACGGCAAAGAATCAAAGCACTTAACTGGTTTGCTGTTCATTTAACCATCAGTTTTTCCTGAACTATACTTTTTTTTTTAAATTGCTCTGATTGCTCTCATTAAGACAAACTCCCACATTTGGAATTGTGTTTTCAGTACTAACAGGCGACACATTTGGAAGGTCAAGTGCAGGTGGAAATTATACAGTGAACGGCAGAACCCTTAGAAGTATTGAAATGCAGAGGGATCTGGATGTGGAGGTCCACCGATCAATGAAGATGTAAATAAAGTCGTAATAAAGGCCTTTGGTATGCCTGCTTTCATTGGAAGGGGCATTCAGTATAAAGAACAGACAAGTTATGCTGGATAATAAAGTGTGAAGCTGGATGAACACAGCAGGCCAAGCAGCATCTCAGGAGCACAAAAGCTGACGTTTCGGGCCTAGACCCTTCATCAGAGAGGTGAGGGTTCTGGAATAAATAGGGAGAGAGGGGGAGGCGGACCGAAGATAGAGAGAAAAGAAGATAGGTGCAGAGGAGAGTATAGGTGGGGAGGTAGGGAGGGGATAGGTCAGTCCAGGGAAGACGGACACCTTAAGAAGGTGGGATGAGGTTAGTAAGTAGGAAATGGAAGTGCGGCTTGGGGTGGGAGGAAGGGATGAGTGAGAGGAAGAACAAGTTAGGGAGGCAGAGACAGGCTGGACTGGTTGTGTGCTGCAGTGGGGAGAGGGGACGAACTGGGCTGGTTTTGGGATGCGGTGGGTGAAGGGGAGATTTTGAAGCTGGTGAAGTCCGCATTGATTCCATTGGGCTGCAGGGTTCCCAAGCGGGATATCAGTTGCTGTTCCTGCAACCTTTGGGTGGCATCATTGTGGCACTGCAGGAGGCCCATGATGGACATGTCATCTAAAGAATGGGAGGGGGAGTTGAAATGGTTCATGACTGGGAGGTGCAGTTGTTTATTGCAAACCGAGCGGAAGTGTTCTGCAAAGCGGTCCCCAAAATTCAGGTTAGTGTATTATCTTCTCAATCTCATAGATTTTCTCAGATTTCAGCATTAAGTTCCAGCAGGATGATTGAAAACATTAATATGTAACTAAAACACATTAAGACAAAAGATTTAAAAATAATATTGCATACCTTGCAGCATTAATCACTTACCTAATAGCCAAACACACTTCCCTCTGAAGCTCTTCACCAATTTCAGTAACAGGAGTTTTTAAAAGCTGCCAGAGCAGATGTTCAGATCGACGTACAATCTCACGATTTCGCTCTGTTTGCGGGTTGAAGAAAAATTTGAATATTACCTATAAAAGGAAAGAAAGGAGTACTATTATAATCAGATTAGCCTGCTAGTTGTGGATTTTTAACACAAAAGCCTAACCAAATTTCAGTTTAAAAATATACTACTTCCTTACCTCTCTCCATTTAGAAGCAATATCATACTTCAAAAAAAAAGTTATATAGTTTTATCTATCTGCACATAATTCCCAATACTTTTCCTACTTTAAATTTCGATGTTCACATCTTTAAAGAAAATTACCAACATACTATAATTAGACTACTTAAAGTGGTAGCACTGTAATGCATTTCCTTTCAAATGGGGACAGTTTCAGAACCCTTCAACTCCTTCAGCCCATTCTACCATTCAATTATATCATTGCTGCTTTGTATCTCAACTCCACTTGGTCATCTTTACTCAACTTCCATCGACTGAATGTTTACATCCCAGAGACATGCCATTTGGCTCACTGTGCCCATGCTGCTCAACAAATATCCTATTTCCAAGCTCTTGGTCCACAGCTCTGAATGCTATGGCAACGCAAGTGAGTATTTAAATATTACGTGATGTTATGTATTTTAAGTTTATCAGATTAACCATGATTTCATTGGATGGTGCAGCAGACTAAATCAGCTGAAATGTTTATTCCTCCTTTGTCTTATATAATTTCTCCACTGCCTTAGCCAAAAAAAACTGAAGTACAATGTTGAAAGCAACATCTCTATTTTTCTTTAGCAAAATAACTGAAGCAACTTCAATTTGTCTACAGCCTTTAATATAGCAAGATGTCGCAAACTAATTAAGTTTTGACTTTTCCAATTCTGATCAGGAGCAGAGGAAGAATAGCAAGATGTAGAAAGCAGCAATGTGGCAAGATGAAGCTCAGTGATGTGGGGCACGACAAAACTCAATCTAACACAAAGGCATTTTATGCCAAAGAAGTTTTGTTTTCTTGTAATTTTGTTTGTACACAGAGGGTAATTTAGTACTGTGGACTCATGCAGTAGGTGCAGAATCTGGTCTCTTTAAACTTGCTCCTGTCTATTAGATAACAAAGCAAGGTGCAGAAAAAAAACAAGAGCTTTACGTCGCTGTGAGCACTGCTCAACATTAACTAAGTAAATTAGTCATGCAGGTCTAACAAGTACTTCAGCAACATTGCTTCAGTAAGGGATTCAAGTCTAGTTTTAAACTTTTGCAGAAGATGGTAGGTCTGTCAGATTAAAAAAGTGAGATTTTTACATAAATAAGCGTGGAGCTGGAGGAACACAGCAGGCCAGGCAGCATCAGAGGAAATGGCAAGTTGAAGTTTTGGGTCGGGACCCTTCTTCAGAAATGAGCGAGGGGGGAGGGAACTCTGAAGTAAATAGAGGAGGGCTGGAGAAGGTAGGTGGGATGGTGGTAGGCGAGTGCAGGTAGGGAGTGTTGGGGATTAGTCAGTGAGGTCAGAGGAGCTGATAGGTGGGAGAGATGCTGGGCAGGTTGTGTCAGGTCAAGGAGTGGGGAGGGAGGGTTGGTCGGTCATGGGGCGACGCCAAGGGTGGGGAGATTTTGAAACTGGTCCTAATGGGCTGTCAGTTCCTAAGGCAGAATATTGGGTGCTGCTCCTCCAGTTTCAGGTGGCGTCATTGTGACACTGGAGGCGGCCCAGGATGGACACGTCACCCAGGGAGTGGGAGGGGGAGTTGAAATGGTTTGCAACAGGCAAGTGTTGTTGCTCATTGCAAACAGAGCACTGGTGCTCTACAAAGCAGTTCCTGAGCCTCCACATGTTCTCACCGATGCAGAGGAGGCAGCCACATTGGGAGCAGCAGATGCAATAGACTACATTGACTGATGTGCAGGTGAACCTCTGTCTGATGTGAAAGGTTTGCTTGGTGCCTTGAATGGGAAGTTAGTGGGGGAAGGTGTAGGGACAGATGTAGCACTTCCTACGGTTGCAGGGAAAAGTGACGCATCAGTACTTCTTACTATCTCTCAGAGATTCTCTCATTACTTCTTCATGCAGCCTTGCATAGGTAAGCATTCCAAGTAACATATTTGAAAGGTAAATCTTTGAATTACAGTGTGTCTACAAATTTCATTATTTCGAAGGTCAAAGCGAAAATGCAATGACATACCATACCTGAAAAACAATGAGAATACAGCGAATAATGCAGGCATCCTTATTTGCCAAGGCCTTCTCCATAATGTCACATATACTACTGAGGTGCTGAGCTTCAATGGGATGTTGCTTTCCCAGGAAGTTTGAGATTGGTAGATTAGCACTAGCAGTCAGTAAATTTAGCTGATGAATGCACATTGCTCCCACATGATGCAGAAGTTGGTTAATTACATTACTAGTTGACACAGATTCATCTAAAACATGGAACACAGACAGTAGGAATTAAAAAGCAGTGATTTCTGATCTCAGTACAAATATAAAACTACAATTTGTTACACATCAATTTTGTATTATCTGGGTCTTATAATTCAGATATTGCTGCTAGTATGCAACTAACAATTTTGAATGATCAACAACAATTAAACATAAAAGGCATTTTTAAATTTTATAGTCCTATTAGAGATCACCAAATGTCAAACTCCTTCAATAGACTGAGCTGCATTATAAACAGTCTACGCTTGCCCCGATTTAAGTTCCCTTGGGCACTAAACATAGTTTGCATACTACAAAGCAAAAAACTTATTTATTCAGGCAGTTTTGGAAGCACTACACAAGACTTGTACACAAATACGTGTGGCTATGTCAAAGTGATATTGTTAGATTCAGATGATCCAAAAGGAAAGCACAAAGACTGGTGGAACAGAAAAGACTCAACTCAGACTAAACTGCTGGTTTACAATCACTTCAGAATGCTGAGTTAACTGATTTTGGGTCAGATTGCATTGCTTTTGCCACTCTTGATTTCATGGGTTGTGGGGAAGTGAAGTAATGAGCTTTCCATATCCAATCATGACTGGTAATCCTTGCTTGAAACTAAAAAAATAATTTGGACATTGATCTCTAAATTCTACTGTTTAGATAGTAAATGAAGAACAGCCATCTGAACAAGAGATTATAATTCTGCCATTTCCCGATGAAATCACAAGCAATATGGTTTAGCACCTTTCAAGAAAAATAAAGTTAAATAATTGGAGGGGGGGGGGGGGGAAGGCAGAGCAACAAGCACATAAAAAATAAAGTCGCGCAAATTAAGTAAATTAAACCAGTAGTGGAAATGAACATACAAGTCAAGAAAAATGCAGTCATACGCACTAACCTTTTGGCTCAGGAATGATGTGGCTAACACCTAGTCTTTGACAGACATGATGAAAGGCCTGGTTACCAGGGTTACACCATTGATCCATGTAGTCACTAGAGCATGTCCAAATCATATTATTCATGGCATCATAGCAGGCTCCTAGTACAGAAAATTATTAAGATGCAACCAAATAATATCATAAAAGCCTACATTTTAAAAGATGCTTCACTACCAATAAATATACAGCAAAGGGGAGGCACTTCTCTATGAAACAGTAACAATCAAGTCCACCATAACAATTCTAACTTGAATTTCTTGTAATTATTTAGCAAAAGGAGCACAGCTTGTTTTCTCCTTTGTTTAATCCAGGCCTATCCCTCTCATCAACAAAATAAGGTGGTGATCAGATTGTAGGCTTTCACCAATATTGCTGTGGTTAACTGGTCATATGCAACACTGACCTCGTGATATCTGCATCGGAAGTTTCCTCCAGTGCAGTGCACAGCTACCTTTTCGTTTTGATACTGGCAGTTAGAGCTTCAAGAACTTCTCATACAACTTAAGTATGCAGTTTGATCACAGAGAAGTAAACCTTCCACCAACTGTGGATTTAATCAGATGAGGAGAGATTACGCTTCGTTTCCTTTTAAATTAGTTAAGTAAATACTGATCTTTGATCTGCTTTCTTCTATGAATTACTGAATAGGCTACAATTCATAATGCCAGGGATGAGGAAGTTCAGTTATGCAGTCAGAACAGTGAATATGGGAATATACTCCTTGGAACAAGCCAGGTCAAGTGGACTTTTAAGACGTTTTCAAATTATAAAGGGATTTTCGTAGAGTAGACAAGGAGAAACAGTTTCCACTCTGAGTCAGAGAGTAGACTTGAGGTAAGTGCCATCAAAGCTAGAAAAGATGAGTGTTTTTCAATGCAGCAAATTGCTTCGAGGTTATTTATAGCTCACATCAACTCTACCCTCCCAGCCTGCCTGAATCCTCTGCAATTTCCCTTTCGGTGAAACACATCCATAGTGGCTGCCATTTCCCTGGTCCTACACTCATCTCTAGAACATCTGGATAACAAGGACACCCATGTCAGGCTCCTACTCATCAACTACAGTACTGCCTTCAACAACATAATATCAACCAGACTAATTTCAAAACTCAGACCTAGGTCTCAGCTCAGCCCCCAACTGTATCCTCAGCTTGCTGACCCACAGACTGGAATCGGTGAAGACAGACACAGCATCTCCTCCATGATAATCCTCAACCCCACAAGGATGCATACACAATCCCCTACTGTATTCACTGTACACTTAAAAATGTATAGCTAAATTCCATACGAACGCCATCTACAAGCCTGCTTATGACACCACAGTTGGAGGCCCGATATCAAACAGTGACGAGCCAGAATACAGGAAGGAGATAGAGTGCTTGGTGTCATGGTGCATTAATAATTTCTCCCTCAGTGTCAGCAAAATAAAAGAACTGATCACTGACTTCACAAAAAGAGGAGGACATGCCACAATCTACAACAACAGAACCTGAGGTGGAGCCGGTCGAGTGTGTCAAGTTCCGAAGAGTGATGATAACCAACAATTTGTCCTAGACCCCTCAAACTGATCTGACAGCCAAGGCAGCACGACAATGCATCTTATTCTTCAGGAGGCTTAAGAAATTTGGTCCATAAAGGTCCTTCACCAACTTTTACAAATGCACCATAGAAAGCATTCTGGGTGCATAATGGCTTGGCACAGCAATTACTCTGTCCTGGCCAGTGAGAAACTACAGGAAATTGTGTGCACAGACCAGACTAGACCAGACCATCACGGAAGCAAACCTCCCGACCACGGACTCCATTTACACTTCTTGGTGCCGCAGAAAGGCCGCTAGCATTATCAAAGACACCTCCGAACCCTGTATTACTCTCTTGCCTGACAGAACAGGTTGGAAAAGATACAGGAGCTTGAACACACACACCAATATGTTCAAGAACAGCTTCTTCGCTCCTGTATTTAGATGATTAAATGGTCCTCTCTAATTTCAAATCTAATATTGACCTTTTGTTCATCTCCTGTGCGGTTGCAACATTGTACGCCTCGTTCTAAGCACCCTATGTTAGATCCTTGTTTGCTATGATCTGCCTGTACTGCTTGCAAAACAAAACTCTTCACTGCACTTTGGTGTATGCAACAATAATTCAAATCAAATCATATTATTTGAAATACGCCACGTGAAAGGAAGGTGGAAGAAGAATCAACTGTAACTTTCACAAGGAAATACAAAATACTTACAGGCAAATTTTACAAAGTAATAGGCAAAAAGAAAAGTAACTGGACTAATGACATAGCTCTTTCAGAGGTAGTACAGGCTTGGAGTCACAGTCATCTCTTTGTCTAAATCCCAATAACATTTGTTCTTTCACCTTTTTTTAATGCTTGCAGTTCCATAAACATTTGAAAAAAAGGCAAGTCAGAGAACTGTTTTACTCAACAAATATTAAACAGTATATTTGAATGTTGGTGCTCATAAAAAACCCAGCTGTGACCACCAGTCGATTTGAATCAGCTAGCAAGTTTGTGCAAACCAGACAAGTGAGCTGTTCCATCTGAAACTGAGTTCTGAAATAGGACCTCACTGACAAGTCTATCGATCCATGCTGGAATTTGATTGGTCGAGCATTCCAAATTTCCTGAGAAATGCAGAAAAGATCAAGTACTCTCCCATGTGCAGTTATTACGTAGCTATAGAAAATAGATAATGGGAAAGTAACTGCCGTAATGACATTACTCAGAGCATGACAATACTTTTTCACTACCTTCAAGCACAATTAGTGATGGGCAATAGAAACATGCACATCCCATGAACAAAATGAAAAGGAACCTGTTATTCATTACAAAAACATATTTGCATTTATAATTGACCAATTTTTAACCTTGGAATAGTGTAGCCATGAGCTAAATTGTGCTTTTAATGTTAATTCCAGAATAGAAAACTGTTAATAGTCTAAATGGCAGAACCAGACAGATAAATGCAGGGCTCGCAGAACCTGGTCTTCAAATTTAAAAGCAACCTACATTCCTTGTCACTTAGAATAAGCTACTTTTATAGTAATAGGCAATGTTAAGAGCTCATGGTTTACAACCTACTTTTAACATAAAAAGATTTCAATATTATTTGAATCATTCAACTTGCAATATATTCTCCTTACCCAGCCCTGGAACCAGAGCTCCACGCCCAAGAGAACTGCCAGCTGCATCAATCAAGTCTGCTCGGCTGCTAAATTGGCCGTCTGAAATGTTGAAAACCAGGCTAGAGGACAGGACTGAACAGAAAGACACCAAGTTTTAATGAGGACTCAAAGTTACCAATATTTTACCCATTGCTTTAGAACCTCCCTTGAATTCATAATTTTAATGTGATATTAAGCTATGATGTGATTGTGTGATATTAATTCAGCACCTCAAATTGCTCTCCTCACTGTGACTATTAAGTGACAGTATATGCCCCAATCTTGCACAACTTACATGTTCTACTCTAACACCAAGCATTTTTGCAAGAATTCAACATAGAATGAAATTGAGTGTTTGCCACACTTCAATTGGGCTGAATGCAAAACTGTCAGGTGTGCAACGTGATGCGCCACTCGAATCTCAGGTCAGGATATCTCTCCTATACAATTACAAATCTTTGTATTAGATTTTAACTGAAAGCTCTTGGCTTTTGACTGCATTTTGCCTGAATGGCAGCAAATAAAACCTAGATAACACACAATATCGTAGGGGGGGGGGGGCTTAGATTAGTTCACAGGTTGGCGCACATCGACGGCCGAAGGACCTGTTCTGCGTTGTATTGTTCTATGTTCTATAACACACAATTGCAAATGATGGAAATCTGAAACCAAAATAGAAACTACTGGAGAAACTATCAGGGAAGGCCCATTTGTTGGGTGAAAACAGTTAATGTTTTGAATCCAGTCACTTCATCAGATGTACACCATATTTTGTTGTTCAAGTATAATACAACGCAAGTAGAAGGACTGCTAGCTTCCCAGTAACTAAAGTTCATCCTCTACTGTATTGTGAATGATAGAAAGGGCATAAATACCTACTTTACAATAAAAGCCACATGATTCATAAGCATGCAAACTGCAAAACTATAAGAAATGGGAATAAAAGTAGGCTGTTCAGTCCCTCAAGCCTGGTCCATCATTCAACAGGATCATGACCAATCAGACATTCCTTATGCCCATTTCCTGCAAGCCATCAGGGCCAGGAGACTTACCAGCCTTTAGCCCCATTAGTTTGGCTACTTCTCTCGAGATGGTGCAGGTACTTAATTCTTCTTTTGGATGCTTTACTAATGGGATATTCCACCAAAAAGCTTGAGCCAAAATAGCTGTTTAACTCTGCCATTTTCTTGTTTCCCATAAACACCTCCCTAGATTCATTTTCTAAGGGGCTTTTACTCACTTTGAGATCACTTTCTTTTCTTGACATATGTAAAACAGCTGTTACAGAGTCAAGAGTCATACAGCCTGGAAACAGACCATTCAGTCCAAATTGACCATAATCCCAAACTAAGCTAGGCCCATCTGCCTGCACTCGGCCCATATCCCTCTAAATGTTTCTTATTCATGCACTTATCCAATTTTCTTATTAAACTTGTAACTGTACCCACATCCACCACTTCCTCTAGAAGTTCTTTCCACACACAAACCACTCAAAAGACACTTTCCCTCATGTCTTTAAAATCTTTCTCCTCTCACCTTAAAAATATGCCCCATGGTCTTGAAATCTCCCATCCAAGGAGAAGTCATCTACCATTCACCTTATCTTATATCCCTCATGGCTTTATAAACCTCTGGAAGGGCAACCCCTCAGTCTCCTCTGCTCCAGTAAAAAAAAGTCTCAGCCTATCCATCTTTTCCTTATAACTCAAACCTTCTATTCCCAGCACCATCTTGGTAAAGCTCTAATTGCCACTGAAAGATCTACAGGTACTAGAAATCAGAAACTGCTCGAAAACCTCAGCAGGGTTAGCAGCACATGTACAGAGAAATCTAAGTTAATGTTTCAGGTCCAGCGACACTTCCTCAAAACTGAATTCTCAATTTATTCTAGTCTTCAGAAATATCACTGGCTTTTGCCTGCTTATGTGCTTCATAATACACTCAATTTCTTTGGTTAGCCATAGGTGGTTTATCTGTCTCTTAGAATCATTCCCTTTAAGTTAAGCACTCTAGTTCCCAACACAAGTTTCTCACACTCAAACTGAATATTAAATTCCAGTACGTCATGATTAATACTTCAAGGAGCTTCAACTAAACTCATTGATTAAACATGCCTCATTACCCACAAACAGATCCAAAACAGCCTGTTCCCTGGTTCACGCCATGACATATTGCTCTAGGAAAATATCACAGCTACCCTTTCCAACTTGATTAACCAAAACAAAAGAATAAAGTCACCCATTGTTGTTGCTCTATTCTTTATAAATGCCCCTGTTATTGGTTGATTTATAGCCTTTCTTACAGAATGGCTATAGCTTGGGAGTCTGTACACTATGCCTACCAATGTTTTCCTTCCCTTGTTCTTTGTCTTTACTTGAGCCCAAATGGGTTCTACATCAGCCAAGCCCAGATCATCTCTCTCAATTATCATTTCATTTCTTATTAACAGCACTTCATCACCTTTTCCATCCCTCCTGTCTCTCTAAAAGATCAAACATCCCTGAATGCTTCTCAGCTTTGATTTCCTTGTAACCAAGTTCCCATAACAGCTTTGAGATCACACTCTACCTCAACTTGCACCAGTTCGTCTAGCTTATTCCGAATGCTTTGTGCATCAAGATACAAAACCTTTAAGTTTGTTCTATTATCAATTCACTGTGCACACGGTTTCTTGGTGCAATGTGACATTCACACATTCAGTCACTTCCTTTATATTTTCTGGTAATCCCTACCTTTTCCTTTGATTTCTGAGCCATTAGAACATCTCCCTCTTTCCCTTGCTCAAGGACTAAGACTCCTAAAGCACTCTCTCACAGATCTCTCAAATCCCCTAAATTCAGTTTATTTAACTCCTTAGTATTGATAAATGCTCACCTCCAAATACATTTTATTTCTCTAGTTGAGCAAGTGGTACAGATAGCTCAGCCCTAGGATGTCTAATGATCAGCTGAGACTTTAAAAGAGAGTATCCCAGATTCAATTCACTTCAATTACTTTAAAAACTTTTATAATTCCCATAACAAAAAAGTCTCTCATCTTTGCTTACCACCATGGCTAGACTCCAGAGTCGCCAGCCACCCCTCAGCCATTAACCTCCAGAAATCTATTCTTAAATGTTTTCTAGACCTTGGTGTGGTCTCAGGTGGATGCTTTAAATCTTCACACACAATTCTGTGCGCATACATTAAACGTTTTCCTTGCATATTTTTTCAGAAACTGTAAAATCTAATCACTGTAACACTTAATGATAACTGTTAATATCTCTCCATGCAAAATAGAGCATTTTTACAAAAAATCTTTAAGTATTGTGTCAGAAGTACAAATTGATTCTTAAAAATATGCTAGCAACAATCAACTCTTGATACAAAAACAAATTACTCTAAATTCTAGAAATCTACAATGAAAACAGAAAATGCTGGTAATACGGAGGTAATCAGACAATATCAAAGGGAAAAATAGAGTTAATACTTGAACTCAATTACAGAACTCAAGAAAATATGAAGAGAATTTATGAGGCTTTTAAGTTTAGAGGCATAGAAAGGACAGAGGGACAAACTTCAACCAAGTTCTTTAATAGGATAAGTGGTGAGACTGGCAATGAAACAAGTAACTAAACAAAAGGAGATTCAAGAGAAGGTGATATGAGAATGGATCACAACTGTCTGTTTAAAAAAGTATGGTAGTGACTTCACGTCACCTAACTCAATGTTGAGTATAAGAGGAGTTGCTGCTCTGAGTTGCCATAGAGCTTCTGCAGAAATGGGATTACTGCCAAGACTAGAGTGGAAAGGTTCAGGGAATTAAAATACCAAGCAACTACTGGCAAAAGGAGTGACCTAAAATATTATCTTCAAAGATGTTGCTGTTTTCTGTATTTTCTACTTGTACAGACACTTAACTGGTTTTGTACATAATTAGTACAGTTTGTACTAAGCAATTCAAGTCCTCTAAACCTCACTGTAAGAGCTACCACAAAAGTTCAAACATGAAATTTGTGGACTCTCACTCCACACATCCGAGAGGTGCTAATGTACATTCTGTCCTTCTAAACTTTGACTTATTACAACTGAGATGGAAGCAGTGCACTGTCTTCTTTTTACATCACTATGCCAGTGGTCACAACATAAAATTTATTGTTCTACTGATTCCCAAAATGGCTAATCTCACACTTTTTCCGTGTTAAAATAAAAAAAAGGTCAACCAGAATACTAAAGAAATGTTTTATTATAAGCAAAAAAATGCGTTCAATGACAAAAAGGAGTAAAGCAAAAGGACTTTTCTGAGCAGAAATTCGCTTTGAAGAGGAAAAACTACAATGGTCAAAATCAATCTTGGCCAAAACGTACTACTACTCGATGGGAATTGAAGTAAAGGTGTGCAATGTTTAGATGGTTGTCAGTGTAGCATTTCGGTATGTGTAGATTGGTGTCACAAAACATAGTTAGATGTCTTAAGGAGCCTTTCCATAGCAGCTTGCTCAAGAAACATAGGAATGAGGATTGTTCCTGAAGTTCTTAAGAATGGAAGGTTCAGACTAGATAGAGACTCAGGTACCACGCCAACCCACACAAATTTTTTTCCAGAAACAGGAGAGTTGTCAGGCAGGCCATCTAACTAAATTGCTGAAACCAAAGCTATAAACTGACAACTGTAAAGCCAGACAGGGGGATCTGCAGTAAACAAGCAGTTACCATGAGACAGGTGATTTTCAAGAAATGCTTTATTAAAAACAATTTCCAATGCCTGTTCATTGGTCTCTTAAAAAATATCCAGGTATTCACAACCCTTCAAATTCAAAATAGTACTTTCAGGCAACGAACCCCGTGCAGCTGAACAAATGATTACTGTATTGATGGCAGGAATTTGAAGCATCACAAACAGTACATTGGCACACCAATGAAGTATACTGCTGTCAATGATCTTCAAGCATCGATACCAGACAATACTGATTTACACACTTCAAATAACTAGCATATTAAGGCAGTGGTTTCACCATCCATACTTAAGTTAGGAAGGATTTTGAAAAGCACATTTGACTTACCTTTTAAAGAGGACAATCCACTTGTGCCACCAAACAGAGAGCGTGTTGCAGAACTCCCAGATCCTCCTGGTGGTGCACTAAGCATAACCAGATACGTTCCGCATGTATACATCGGCGTCTTCCTTAATGTTTTCAAGGGCAAGCCACAGCTTGTATTTGCAGCTACATTTGGGTAAAAGAAGAGTAGTCACATATTGGTAATAGTTAATATGTATTGGCAAATAAATGGTCAATTTGTAAATCAGACATGATTTTGCCTTAGATCTGTCATTTTCCCCCTTTTCTTTCCAAATTAAAATAACTTCTTTCAAAAAGAAAAATGTTTTCAGCCAAGCAACCAGGAGCAATAAGGAAGGCTTTTAACAATTTTGTTCACTACATTTTTTCCACTTGTAACAAAACAAAATCATTAAATTTAATAGCTATAGGTTCAGTAAAGTTAATTTCCAGGGTGGTAAACTTTCAGAATATTGCTTTTCCACAAAATATTGTGCATTCAATAACAAAATTTATTCTGTCAGAACAGTAGATTAAAACAATTCCAACACTCATTTCTTCCCTTTAGTCGCATGCTTTTCCATTATTCTAATAAATATTTTAGTGAAGGCCAGATGTTAGTGATTGAAACAATTGGAATACTTTAGTCAACCAGTAATTTTAGTATTGACCATTTAATATAAAGGTGTAGAATGTTATAGTGTGTATTCTCCTTTGCTCCATTCAAATTCAGTAAATTTACTGCCATTTTCTGCTAATTTAGCTGCTCTCACCCCTTAGAACTGAGTAACCAACTAGGAGCCATTTTGCACTATATACTTGTAACTCAAAATTAGAACAAGACTTCCCTGAACTTCTTTGACTCAAGAACATTAGAATTATCATGAGAAATTTCTCATGCTAGTCTGGACTAGATTCAAACGTAAATCCAAACACATTAAAATCACCACACTACCATTTTAATCTCTTTTCTGACGATTTCCATGTGGACGATGAGAGCTGAACTACAACATGATCAGTTATCTAAATGAAATGTCTTCAGCCACAGGATGAATACTAGTTTTGATTGAAAGAACCTTACCAGAATGGTCCTCCTTCAATGTGTTCGTAATTGTGGAACCAGTAAGAGCAGCCAACGTAGCTGAAGGGGAGCCACGATATCGGGAAAGTCGACTCAGCAGCATTTCATTTATACTTTTTGCAGACTCCCCTTCTTTTCTGGTTATGATGGTTCGTTCCTGGAGAGGGCGTGCTGTGCAGCTGTCATTGTGCATCTACAACAGAAAGTCTCAAACTATCATGACTGCAGGAAGATTTAGCACAAACAAATATTAAAGCACAATCATCGTAATTCTGTACTGACAGCCTTCAAAGTATTTCAGGCTGGCATCCAACATTTTCCAAGAACTGCAATTAGCATTCCAGAAACAGGTCTGATCTGAAGAAGGGTCTCTGACCTAAAACATTAACTCTGTTTCTCAACAGAGATGCATCCTGACCCGCTGAGGATTTGCAGTGATTTGTTTCTGTTGTTCTTTATTCTTATGTTAAGTATTGGCAGTGCTTGGATTTTATATCAACTTTGATCTTAGTGAGCCGTTCAAAGAAAAATGTGGGAGAAAGGTGAATTTTAATTTACTACACTTGGCAAAATGGATTGAAAGCATGCGGGGGATTGGGGAGAAGAGTTGATGACCTTCTAATAGCCAACTCAGACTGCAAGTTACTATTAATCAGCCTACAATTGGGGTCAAGGTGTTAAATTTTAATGAACAAGTTATATTTGAGTATTAATATCTAGATTCAGTTACACTGATAGTCTTTCTTCTTTCCAAATCTTTATCCGTTCAGCTCTGAAAATATCAGTTATTTGCTGTGGTACAGTTGAGCAGCACTAGCTCACGTCCAATTGATTATCCAAGATGTCATTCATCATGAAGCTATGGAGAATAGGAGGCTGCTCAAAGAGAATGGGTTTTCAAGTCCACTAATGATCCTGTTTGCACCTTGTGTCCACCTGTGTCACCAGTATTTGTGATTATCTCATAACAAATCTTAGGAGGAATCTATTTTTTCCTTCCAACTCAGAAGTACGAAACATCAATTGCTGGAACTCCATTAACAATCTTTAGGATTTGGATAAAACAGATTTCATTTCAGGGTAGGGATTGGTGTTGGAGGAGGAGAGGAGAGGCTGGGAGGGGTTAGAAGGGGAGTGTGTGTGTGTGTATGTGAGGGAGGAAGGGGAGAGAGAGAGAGAGAGAGAGAGAGAGAGAGAGAGAGAGAGAGAGAGAGAGAGAGAGAGAGGAAAAAAAAAGAGTGAAGAGGGCTCGGGGTGGGGGGGAAAGAGACGAAAGGTGGAGGGCGGGGGAGAGAAGGCAGTTGGGGGAAGAGTGGGAGCAGGGGGATGGAGGGTTGAAGGGATGAAATATTATTTAAAAACTATGAAAGCAAGGACAGTTCTCAAAAAAATTAACAAGTAAAATCAAAGGAACACCCAAGGAGGTTTTCAAAGATCAGAGCAACAGATTAACCAAGTGATGGATCAATAAGAAACTAAAAAGGTAAAGTATTTCAAAATGAGGAACGATGCTGCTGTAAAGGAGGACTGTGAAGGCTGAGACGATATTAAAAAAAGAGGGAGGTAAATTTAAAATGTCTGGATGGTTGAAAAGTATTTCACAGGCTGCTGGTGGAAGTAAAGGAAGTCTGATCATCATTTTTCAACATCATGACTCAACAACATTACTAACATTGTAATGTTGTTTTCTAAGGGAGAAGGGATATCCCAACAAATTATTGAGCAGTCAGCTTAACAATAGTGCTGGGCAAGTTACTGCGAAAAAGCAAACAACATGTTCAATCAGATTCAGCCAGATGAGCAAGTATATTTTGGTGAATTTACAATTTAAAGTTTGAAAAATTTTGACTGAGTAGCTGCAATAAGCCACTTTTCTTTAAAATTAATTGGTTGCTGCAGCAATTTTGGTACAAGATGCCTTTTCTCCTTCAGCAGTACATGGGGAAATGATGGCCTAGCAGTATTATCTGTTAATCCGGAGACCCAGAGAATGTTCTGGGGACCTGGGTTCAAATCCCGTCACGGAAGATGGTGGAATTTGAATTCAATAAATATCTGGAATTAAAGGGGTTTCATGATGACAGTGAATCCACTGTTGTAATAACCCATCTGGTTCACTAATATCTTTGAAAGAAACTTGGTACCTAGTCTGCCCTACATGTGACTCCAGACCCACAGCAATGCAGGTGACTCTTAACTGCCTTCTGGGCAATTAGGGATGGGCAATAAATGCAGTCAAGCAAGCAATGTCCTCATCTAGTGAATGAATAAAAACTTTGTTTTTTCCAAATATGATAAATGTTGTCATGTCTGCATGTGGGAATTCAATTCCATTTTTTAAATTAGGAATGCAAGTAATTCATTCTCCCTTTCCATCATTTTGTTTCCTGCCTAAACTACATACTAACGGCAACTGAAGTAACAGATGAACAACATATAGAACCTTGACTTAAAGTAGCAATATGAATTAGCGAACAGAAGTGGTGAATATTATAGCTCATGTCTTGCACTTCTCTCTCTCATACATCTATCTCTATATAAGTCTAAATAAAGTTCTTAAGTTATGCAGTTTGCTAACCTTCTAAAATATATTGGGAACTGCACTTGAAGGAGATGTGCATGTAGATCACTACTCAATTATTCACATCACAATGTTGTATTAAAGGATTTCTGTGATATGTCATATCTACAGTGGATGTCTTCCATACAACTAAGAGTGAAAGCAATAGTCAAAACAAACTGGCAGTTTCATCGTATAATAAATTTGAGATTTACAAACAATACACTCTGGAAATGGAAGGTAAGATCATGATGGGTTAACAAAACAAACATACCTGAATCGATTTTCAAGTAAAATTATGGAGAACCTTACCATAAGTTCTAACACATCCATGAATACAGAATGGCCCTTTGGAGTTTTCTCATTCAATCCTGCAGGAGACCAGATCCAATAGATGTAAGTTCCATCGGAGCACAGATGGACTGTGGTCATGTTACTGCCGACTGGGAAGTGATTTGGTGGCATGGACACAACCTGGGACACCTGTAGAGAAAGCAAACCAAATACTAAATCAGTTTCAGCCAGATGAACAGTTACAGCACTGCAATCTGAGTTAGGGACCTTGCTGTACTTAAAATGAATGCCATTTTTCCTGCAATACAACACTGACCAACTCAACTTGTGCTTCATTGATTGTAAAACATTTGAGACCTGAGATTATGCTAAAAAGGCACATTCTTTCTTTAGCTTTGGCTCAATTCCCTAGATGTTCATGAAAATTCTGCAGACTCAACTGGACTAGCTGGGTAACAAAGTGTGAAGCTGGACGAACACAGCAGGCCAAGCAGCATCTCGGGGCACAAAAGCTGGCGTTTCAGGCCTAGACCCTTCATCAGAGAGCTGGGTGTTTCAGTCCTAACTTAATGGCCTGGTTTCAAGCTAAATGAGCATCTTGCATCAGTGGTAACTGTGGAGAAGGATATGGAAGATAGAGAACATGGGGAAATAAATAGCAACATCTTGACAGAAGTAGATACTACAGTGGTGGTGGTGCTGAAGTCTTAAAACACAAAAGTGGATAAATCCCGGGATCTGATCAGGTGTTCACTGGAAAGCCATGGAAAGTGACTGCTGGGCCCCTTGCTGAGATATTGTATTATTGATAGCAACAGGTGAGGTGCTGGTAAACTGGAGGTTGGTTAACGTGGTGCTACTATTTAAGAAAGGTGGTATGGCAGGGAACTATAGACCTGTGAGCCTAACATCAGTGGTGGGCACATTGTTGGAGGGAATCCCGAAGGACAGAGTTTACATGTATTTGGAAAGGCAAGGACTGATTAGAGATAGTCAACAGGGCTTTGATGTGGGAAATCATGTCTCATTAGCTTGATTAGGTTTTTCTGTAATAGTAACAAAGAGGATTAATGAGGGCAAAGCAGTGGACATGATCTATACGCACTTCACTAAGACAAGGTTCCTCATGGTAGACTGGTTAGCAAGGTTAGATCACATGGAATACAGGGACAACGAGCCATTTGGGTACAGAACTGGCTTAAAGGTAGAAGGCAGAGGACGGTGGTGGAGGATTGTTTTTCCAGACTAGAGGCCTGTGGCCAGTGGCATGCCACAAGCAGCAGTGCTGGGTCCACTGTTTTTCGTCTTCTTTCAAATGATGTGGATGTGAACATAGGAGGTACAGCTAGTTAAGTTTGCAGATGACAACAAAATTGGAAGTGTATTGGACAGCAAGGGTCACCTCAGAATACAACGGAATTTTGATCAGATGGGCCAATGGGTTAAGGAGTGGCAGATGGGAGGTGCTGCGTTTTGGAAAGGCAAATTGGGGCATGACTGGTACACTTAATGTTAAGATCTTGGGGACTGTTGCTGAACAAAGAGACCTTGGAGTACAGGTTCATAGTTCCTTAAAAGTGGAGTCACAGGTAGATAGGACAGTGAAGTGGCATTTGGTAAGCTTGCCTTTATTGGTTAGTACATTGAGTATAGCGCTGGGAGGTCATGTTGCAGCTGCACAGGACACTTGGTTAGGCTTCTTTTGGAATAGTGTGTTCAGTTCTGGTCTCCTCACAATAGAAAGGATGATGCGCGCAAGGGAGCTGAATAGGCTGGGGCTATATTCCTTGGAGCATCAGAGTCTGAGGGATGACCTTTTAGAGGTTTATAAAACCATGAGGGGCATAGATAGGGTGAATAGTCTTTTCCCAGGGTGGGGGAGTCCAAAACTAAAGGGGCATTAGTTTAAGATGCGAGGAGAAAGATTTAAAAGGGACTTAAGGGGTAACTTTCCGACAGAGAGTGGTGCATGTACTGAACAAGCTGCCAGAGGAAGTGGAGGCTGGTACAATTATACCATTTAAAACGGCATCTGGATGGGCTATATGATAAGGAAGGGTTTAGACGCATATGGGCCAAACGCTGGCAAATAGGACTGGATTAATTTAGGACAGCAAGTTGGCATGGACAAGTTGAACCGAAGGGTGTGTTTCTGGGCTGTACCATCTATTTGTGACTGCAATCACAGATCAGCCAGACTAAATAGGATGACAGGATCTCTTCTCTACAGAATAATATCATAAAACTTGTCAGAAAATCTGACAACCACTGTAATTTTTATTACATCAGCTTATTATTCGTGAGTTGGCACTTCTAACTGTCCATTTCATTAACTTTACTTACCACCCAGATAGTCCCTAGGCTCACCACACATAGTTAAGAACTTATATCATAAGTTTTGTGACAAAGAATCCATTCTCCACAGATATGTGTATCATCATTGATTGTAGAAGCTGCTCCTAACATCCAGTTACATTTCTTGCATCAGTTATTATGCAGAGGAAGAAAGTAAGTCAAAGGAAATTGCTGGACCTGCCTTAAGGTCTAGGGGCACAAGTTCAATGACAAGTAATGCTTCAACCACCAGCTTTTCTAGCAAGGGTACACATGTACACTAGAAAGTAATCATGTACTAACTACAGATTCAATTCAAGCCTTTCAAGACCAGTGAATATTTCAAGGTGCATGTTGTTTGACTGCTGGAAATAATTTTTCAGTGGCACACTTGACTGGGTATTTGAGAAGCACACGTTGTGTTTTCGTAGAATTATACTATGATACAATCCCTACAATGTGGAAGCAGGCCATTCAGCCCATTGAGTCCACATTGACTCTCCAAAGACCATTTCCTACCCCTGTAACCCTGCAATTCCTATGACTAATCCATCTAGCCTGTACATCCCTGAACATTATGGGCAACTTAGCATGCACAATGTTCCTAATTCTCATATCTTTGGACTACAAAAGGAAACTGGAGCACCCAGAGGAAAACCATGCAAACTCCACATAGAGTGTCATCCAAGGCTAGAACTGAACCCAGGTCCCTGGTGCTGTGTGGCAGCAGTGCTAACTACTGAGCCAACATACTGCCCAAACATTCTGGGAACTCTCAGATGGCTCTGACATTTCAATATTGAACAACACCTCATTTTTTGCTTGGAGACCCTGCAGCCCTATGGACTCAATATCATGCTCAATAATTTTGGGACCTAAATTCTCCCGTGTCCCAGCCCCCTATCCCCACACATCAGGCCTTGTTACCACATCAGGTCCCATTAGACACTACCTGTTATTAGTCACTAATAGTCCCCTGAACAACTACTCACCCTCCCAGCCTGATTGTTATCAACTCTTTGCCTGTCCACTGCTCTTCTCTCTCTTTAGGCTCTATCCTATCATTTACTCCCTACCCCATCCCCTCCCCTTTTTACCAACCATCAGTTCTGAGGAAGGATCACCAGATCTGAAACGTTAACTCTGTTTTTCCCTTCACAGATGCTGCCAGACCTGCTGAGTTTTTTGAGCAACTTTGTTTTTGTTCCTAATTAACTACATCCACAGTTCTTTCAGTTTTTAATGCAGAACAGTGCTTGCATTGTAGACAGTCATTCCAGAAGATCAGGATGTGGCAACTATATTACATGGATTCTTCACATCAGTTTTCACAGATTCACTGCATGCATAAAAGACAAAAATTTAGAAAAATAATATGCTGTAAAGGAACAGTTAGGATTAAATATTGATGAGACTTCTAAAGTACAGTGGACACATTCTCAAGTCTTTTGACATCTTTTTGAAATTAGCAGTCTGCATGGTTTAAATAACAAATTATGTTATAAAGTTGTTGAAAACCTTTGAAGAGATAACCTAGTTTTTTGAGGGAGGTAAATTAAAAATCTGGTTAACATGGGTCACCAAAAGAACTCAGGTGTAAGCATTTCATATAAACCTGTAAAATAAGGTTAATGCTCCCAAAAGAGATGACAAATGCTCTTGATGAAATTAGAATTGCCTTAGCAAGACAAGACAAAGGGTGGTAACAAACAAATTCTCTGAGATCCTGCCAAATGTAATAGTTGGAAATATAAAACAGGGTGCTGCTACAAGTTTAAATTTGGTACATTTCACGAAAACTGAAAGAAAAATCATCTTCAGAGAAACGGGAGTGGATTATCTGGATTGTACTGACATTGGAACGTCAAAATAAATTTCAGAATTTCAGGTAATTTAAAATTTATAACATCAACAGATGTTTGAACAGGACAAGGATTTGTAAGAAATCACTGGTCATACCCTAAAAGCATCTGCTCACCATGACTGCTAACAAGGAGGGAATGCGGGTGCTGGATTCCATCCGGAACGCACTATTTTATAAGTCAATAGAAGTCGCATTAATCAACAGGTCTGCAGTGAAATCAGTCCTAGGATTTTGACAATTTTGAGCAATGTACTTCAAAAAGCGTACCGACATAAAAGAATAACTTTGAACCAATACCAGCTCTCCAGGAACTAATTTCTGGAACTTGCAATCACCAAAGAGAGACTGAATGGACAGATTATGCGGATCTTTAAAGTAATTAAAAGACTTCATTCAGTTGAAGAAAGAGAGCTACATGCACAAAAGAAAAATGACTACAGGGCACAAGTACAAATCTACAAAACCTTAAACCAAGGTCAGAGAGGAAGAAAAACAAACTGTTGCCTTTCCATAGGCATACATGGCAGATGCCCAGAGAAGCTGAGTGATGTCGATCACCACTTAACACTTTTCAATGGGAGCAGCGTTGACATCTATTAAGAAAATAACTGAAGATTTTAAAGAAGCAGTGACTCTTAAAATAAAAATTAGGAAAGGAACACATAGAATTAATAGGTGGCAGAGATGAGTCTTTATCATACATGGATTCCTGACAAAGTACGTTAAGTTGAAAGTGCTATTTCATTTCCGGTTTATTTGACACTCGAGATTGCAGCAAGCGAAATAGACATTGGAGCTGCATCGAGTATTTTTCCAAATTTAGTCAGATTTCTGTGCTACATATACGGCAAACACTACTTGTCAGTTGAAAAAAAGCCATATAAAACAGAATTAGCAATGAACATTTGAACATATGAATGCAACGAAAATGTGACAACACACAACTTGTCATCAAGCAAACAGTGTTTCTTTGTGTAATCATACTTGGTGTGGGTTTGTGCTTGAGACATGAGTAACCCAAGCGAGACTACACAATGCTCTGCCTTTTCCTGTGCTCAGGATATTAGAATTCAATCAGGTGGTCAAATTTTGTAAAGTAAACTGCTAACTCAACATTTGGGAGTTAGAGCAATCTGCATCATCTTAAGATTGGCGAGTAGCTAATGTTATTCAGGAAAAATAGGGATAATTCAGTAAACAATAGACCAGTGAGACTCACATCAGTAGTTGGGAAGACATTGGAGAGAACTTGTTGGAATTGGATTTATGCACATTTGGAAAAACACTGCCTAATTGGGACAGTCAGCATGGTTTTGTGCAGGACAGGTCATGTCTCACTAAGTTGATTTGAGTTTCTCAAGGAGCTGACGAAGCAAATTGATGAGGATAGAGCAGTGGACGTTGTTTACATGGATTTCAGTAAGGCTTTTGATAAAGTCCTTCATGGTAGGTTATCCAGAAGATTAAGATGCTTGGAATCCATGGCAATCTATCTGCTTGGATTCATAACTGGCTTGCCAGAGAAGGCAGAGGGTAATGGTGGAAGGGTGTTCTTCCAGCTGGAGGTCAGTGATTAGCAAATTACTTGGATGAAAACGTACATGGGTGGGTTAGTTTGCAGGCGATACAAGATTGGAGGTGTTGTGGGCAATGTAGAAGGTTCTCAAAGGATACAGCAGGATACAGATCAGTTGCAGTTATGGGCAGTGAAACAGCAGATGGAGTTTGATTTGGGTAAGTATGAGGTGCTGCGCTTTGGGAGGTCAAATGTTAAGGAAAGCTATACAGTTAATGACAAGATCAGAACAGCACTGATGTACAGAAGGATCGTGGGGTTCGAGTCCATAGCTCCCTGAAAGTGGCCACTGAAGTAGATAGGATGGTAAAGGCGGTGAATGGCATATGGCATGCTTGCCTTCATTACTCGAGGAATTGAGTACAACAGTCAGGATGTTAAGCCACAGCTTAATAAGGCTTGGGTTAGATCATACTCGGAGTATTGTGTTCAATCCCAGTCACCACATTAAAGGATGGATGTGAAGGCTTTGGAGGGGATGCCGAAGAGGTTTACCAGAATGCTGCCTGGATTAAAGCCTATGAGCTGTAAAGGAGAGGCAAGAAAAACTCAGGTTGTTTTCTTCAATGACAAAGGCTAAGGGGAGACTTGATAGAAGTTTAGAAAATTATGAGACACATAGGTAGGGTCAATCAGAATCTTTTGCCAGAGTTGAAATGTCTAATACTAAGGGGCATGTATTAAAAAGGTGAGAGGGGGAACGTTCAAAGGAGGTGCGAGGAGCAAGCTTGTTTACACAGGGTGGTAGGAGTTTGGAACCCCTTGCCAGGGATGGTGGAGGTGGCAGATACAATACGAGCATTGAAGGGGCACTTAGATAAGCACACGAATTTGCGAGGAACGGAGAGATACGGACCAAAGTCAAGCAGAATGGATTAGTTTAGCGTCATGTTCAGCATGACATCATGGGCTGAAGGGCCCGTTCCTGTGCTATAGAGTTCTGAGCTCTAAAACTGAACCGTCCAAAGTACGGACAGATCATGAACTGTATCCAGTGTACAAGCTTCAGTTATTCAGCCCACTAAGTCCCAGTTGCTGGTTCTGCTTCTTCCCAAAAAGTGTCAAGGAGGGTCTAGGCCCAAAACATCAGCCTTCCTGCTCCTCTGATGCTGCTTAGCCTGCTGTGTTCGTCAGCTCTACACCTTGTTATCTCATGACAAGTGTGCTTCCTTGTTAACTTATGAACTTCACTGGCTCATGAAGTTACAAAAAGGTTGCTATCATTTTGACAAAAGCTGATCGAGGCTCAGAAACATTTTTGAAAGTCACGCCCAATATTTTTTCATGTAAACTCAGCACTGGAAAAAAAAATTACGGTTGATTCTTCAGTAGGCAAACTGCAATTAATGATATTTGCTATTCATTCATTTAAGCAATGAGAGTCTATTCCTGTGCTGTAAAACTCTGGCTATATTACTTTGGCTTTACGAATCCTATTCCAGTAAAACTGCATAAATAATTCAATGCTGCAAACTGCAGCTTTAATATTCTGTAGACTTGACTTAATTTGAGAGAAGTCAGTAACGTAGGGCTGCATTTCTAGTTGAAGGCAAAATAGCCTTGGTAAATTACCAGATGTAAGAGTGTCAATAACATTTAACAGCCAGTTTACAGATGTAAGATTACCTGCAGGGTATATTGATCGATCACTTGAAAGAGGTAATGAGGTTTGCTGTCAAAGGAGGCCGGGCGGTGAAGTAAAGTACCACTGCCAAAAGCAATCCAGCCAGCTTCGAGTTCATCATTACGACAATAGACAAAACCACTGGGGAGAAAAGGGAAAGGTGCTCTCATTAATTCTCAATTCTCTCATAAGTTCAGACAACAAATCATCCATTATTCCATCTCAGGCTCTCCAACCTGCAAAAATATGAGCATTACCGATAATAGCCAACTGTCATGTTTAATCCAGCAGAAACTGCTTACTGCTTTTTTTTTTTTTTTCGGGCTACTTCATTTTGAAAGCTTAACACAGCCAGCATCGTCTTTTCTTCCCCATACATCCCTTGCAGAAAGTAAAGAAAATTGCATTCATCTGTTTCTAATTGACCAACATTCAGCATAATGTCCTGATATACAAGTACAATTTTACAAATCTCATGCAAGGCTAGCAACTGCAAAAGTCTTTTGTCTCATCATCAACAGTATCGGAAGTAATCCCATTATGGAATAATTCACACTCTGAAGATGGTGACTGGTTAAATATGGGTACTCCTTTCTAGTAAACCTGTGGTTGAATTGTTGGTGTAAAATACCTGTCACCAATTTATAAATCTGACAGCAGGACTTGGGTCTCTTCTGACGTGTGTAGCCTGGAAATTTTTGAATTTTGTTTCTCTCCAGAGAAAGTGAAAAATAAGCTGAAGTTAATCATTACCCATTACCGCAGGCCCAGAAGATGACAAAGTGGGAGAGGCATAAGTATTTAGCCTGCAAGTCTCAAAGTAAAATGAATGACAGAACTGAATGAAGGATAGAAGAAATTGAGTTGTGTGAAAGCTATGTAACAATCAAGTATACTTTAAAAGAATTAAGTTCCTATTTGAAATTTTTCTCTAATTCTTCATGCAGAAACATTCCACTTCATTTGTGATCTTTGTCCTGTATGCCTGTACTAAGCAAAAATTCACAAGTCTAATTTCTTGGAAAATAAGGACAAGAGGGAGAATCGCAAATCCATTTAGCAGGCTGTGCTAATTAGCTGATTTCACCTGGGTTAACGCTATAACTGTTAAGCACCTTATGAAACTATATTGTACAAAGAGATAATGGGAACTGCAGATGCTGGAGAATGCCAAGATAATAAAATGTGAGGCTGGATGAACACAGCAGGCCAAGCAGCATGAAGGGTCTAGGCCCGAAACGTCCGCTTTTGTGCTCCTGAGATGCTGCTTGGCCTGCTGTGTTCATCCAGCCTCACATTTTATTATCTTGTACAAAGAGATACTGTTTTTAACTACTATCTAACAATCCCTGCTGGAAATGGATTGTGCAGTACCATAACGATGCCTCTTGCAATCAATATCAAAAAATGACATGAAGGTCGCCATGTGGATGAAGTGCAACAGGATAATTGCATCTGTTGGACTATACTTAATAGGGCTAAACTCTCGAGCCGATGTGTGGAACCTGCGCCCTCTCAATTATGAAACGTAACTTCCACATTCACACGTGTCTCTCTCTCGCTCTCTCTCTCCCCTGCTAAACCGTATTTTTGCCATTGGAGCATTGTCAGGATTACTCCCAGTCCCATGTGTTAATAAATATATAACTAGAATACAGGTATTTCTCCTATAACACAATGGTTGTTCTTGTGTAACCTCACACTAGAGATTCACCAGAGTAAGCCACGTTGTAGGGAAATCGCTATTAAAAAATTGCTATATTGTACAGTAGAAAATTTGTGTTATCCAAACAGCATCCACTAATCATCATCCGCATTACAGCCAACTCGCGTTAACAAAACATGCAATACAGCAGAAGTAACTGTAGTTCAAATAAATACACAGCTGGAAAGCCAGCTGGACATGAGATTTCTCAGGCATTGGAACTGCTTCGTGGGAAGATGGAACCTGTACGAGCTAGATGGTTTACACCTGAAAAGGACTGGGCTAAGTATCCTTACAAGGACATTTACTGCTAGGGACAGTTTCAAGTAGAGGTGTAGGGGAACCATAGTGCACATTCTGAGCAGAACCTTAAATGACTTGGAAGGAAGCAAAGCTAAAATGTGTTCAGCACTTCAATCTGGCACTAACGAAAGGTATGGAAGTAAACGCAAGGAGTACAGCAAATAAAGCTGATGAGTTGAAAGCATAGATAAAGGGGATATTGGAGCATGGTATCATTGTTAAATGGAAACTCAGCTTAAAGAGGATCAATGAGAACCGTTCAACATCCCCAGTTTTCAGGTAGTTCAGAGAAAGGAATGAAAAAGGTCAGGGCACGGCATGATTTGTTACCCAATCAATTACAGTTCTAAGGAGTGATGATATACTAAACAAAGCACTAACTGGAACAAAGCAGAGTTAACACATTTTGGGACTACCGGTCCTGTTTCAAAACAGCTAGATGTGATGTGCCTTGAACTCAGGAATGAAGAAGGGGAATCCATGCTACTAGACATACACTGTAGACCCCAAAATGTGCAAAGAGAGAAGTAAATAAGTAGGAAAATTTTTGAGTGGGAAAATAATACAGCAATTACAGCTAGCACCCAAGTCCAACAAGGAAAGATGCAATTCTAGATTTAGACGACTCATATAAAGCAGGGCAGACAGGCAAACTAACAATGGTGGATTATTTTGAAGCCCAGTGACCATAAAAGATTGTAGAAAGGGGAAAAAACAGAACAAGTATAACAATTCTATGAGCTAACTTCTGCGAGGAAATTATTTGGACACAAATCATGGTGTAGTACCTCAAAAGGGAAACATAGGACAAACAAATTCAGACCTCTTTGGATGACAAAGGAAATAGAAATTAAGTTAAAGAAGAAAAAGGATGTTTAAGATAAGTGTCATGTAATAAATACAATTGAGAGCTGATTATAGAAAGTTCAGAAGGGAGGTTGAAAAACAAATATGAAAAGCAGTGAGTGATTATGGAAAAAGACAGGCAGCTAACTTAAGTCAACTATAACTATGCCAAGAGAAGCAGGGCCAATTCGGGGCCAAAAATGGGATTTACAAAAGGCAGGAAGTATGGCTGATGGGTTTAAATAATAATTTTAATCTGTCTTTACCTATGAGGCAGATGCTGCCCAGGCCATGGCAAAAAGGAGGAAACTCAATCAGCAGAAGGGTCTAAGAGTGGCATGGAGGAAGTACTGATTAAGCTGGCAAAACTTAAATTCCATCAGGATGCAGTACATTTGAGATATATCCAAGAAAACTGAAGGGAGAGAGAATGGACACTTCAGAGCACTGGCAATAAACTTCCAATATTCCCTTGATCTGGGGCTGGTGCTGGAGAATTGAAGATTTGCAACCTTTATGGCTTTATTTAAAAGCCGTTTTAAAGATCAAGTCAGCAATTATAGACCAATTTACTTTCAATGGTTGGGAAGCTTCAAGAAACAACTATTTGGGTCAGAACTAATAGCCTCATTGAAAAATGCTTATTGATTTGGAAGAGTCAGGAAGGATTTGTTGCGGCAAAATCTGGTTGAACTAACTTGGAGTTTTGTGAAGACAGGCTGATGAGGAGATGGCTGCAGATATGGTGTAAATGAGCTTCTGAAAGGCATTTGATAGAACTGAGCAAAGTTATTAAGTCATGGAATTTTTAAAAAAGTAGCAAAATGGGATACAAAACTGGCTGAGGGATAGGAAGCAGTAACAGTTAATGGGTATTATTTGGGTTAGGTGGTGGTCTACAGCAAAGATACCCAACGGTCAATATTGGGAGCCTTACTTTTCCCGATTATATAAAAGCTATCGGGACCTTGGCGCGAAGGGACCATTTCAAAGTTTGTGGACAACACAAAATATGGGAGATCAGTAAACTATAAGGAGAGACTTCAGAATGACAGTGATAATTTCAGAATGGGTGGATACATGGCAGATGGAGCTCAACAAGGGCAAGGTGATGCACTTTTAATACGAAGATCAATACAAATAACAGCATATGGATAAGCAAAGCAACCTGGAGGCACAAGTACGTAAGTCATTAAAAGTGGCAGGACAAAGTGCAGTTAAATGAAGCATAAGCTATCGTTGCTTCATTAATATTGCCGTGGTGTACAACAGTAGGGAGATAAGGTGGTAAAGGTAGCGTACAGGATACTTCAAGATATTAAGAACTGCCGATGCTCGAGTCAGGAGATAACAGCGTGGAGCTGGAGGAACACAGCAGGCCAGGCAGCATCAGTCAGGAGGGTCCTGACCCGAAACATCAGCTTTCCTGCTCCTCTGATGCAGCCTGGCCTGCTGTGTTCCTCCAGCTCCACACTTATTTATGTACAGGATACTTTGTTTCATTAGGCAATGTACTAAATACTACAGCAGGGATGCAATTTTGGAACTTCATAAGAAACTTGCTAGGCCACTGCTGGTGTTATGTGAACAGTTTTGGCCATCACATTACACAAAGGGCAGAATTGCTACAGGGAGCGCACACAGGAGATGCAAGAATGCTGTCAGAGCTTGCAAGTTGCAGGTATACGGAAAGACTGTACAGATTAGGGAGATTTCCCTTTGAACCGAAGAGGCTGAGGGGTCGCTTAATTGACATTTACAAAATAACGAGGGGTTAGGCGAGTGGACACAGAAGCCAAGTTTTCTCAAAGTGACAAACTACAGGTGATTGAAAGAAGGATTTACAGGGACAAGAATATAGTCTCTTTCACCAGAGGGCACTGGCGGTCTAGAATTTGCTGTCCCATTTGGTGGTTGGGGTGGAAACCTCAACTCAGTCAAAAGGAATCGGGATCAGCAGCTGAAGTGATCCAACCTGCAAGGCTACAGATCAGGGCTAGACAGTGGGATTTGAACAGGTAGACAGTTTACTAGTCATCAGTCTTGTTCTTGGTATTAAAGTGCATCAGATCTTCCATATTTTGTGGTGTCCACAAACTTTGATGGGCTGAGTGGCTTCTTTCTACAGTTTCTAATGATCTTCATGACAGCTGATATCTTCCGTCAGCCCATTTTTCTTCCTCCACTATGAAACACCTTAAGGTACAATTTCCAAGTTAAAAGGTGCTATTTTAATGCTCGCTATTGTTTCTATTCAGAAAGAAAACAGCACCCAAGATCAAAATTTATTTCAAGGTCGAAAGATATCCAACCATATCATAAATCAGTTAATTAACTTCTACTGGAGATCCAAATAAAATTAGTCTCATCTGTATAAAAAATTATTTTTAAAGTGTACATAGACAATGTTATATAAACCATGCAAAACTATCAAGGGACACTTCTGTTCAATTTTTCTGCCTTTTGTGTGTTATCTTAGTTGGATGCTTCACATGACAGATGGGCAAATGAGACTCAAGGCTGGAAATTTGTAACTGTACTATAACACCTAGAGATCAGATCAGACTGTTCATGTACCCTTGTTTGCAAGTCAACATATAGAGGTAGTTGCCTGGTCATTCATTTGAAAACACTGGTGATGAGGGGGCAAAATGGTGTACTACATATATTTTAAAAACTGAATAATATTAACCAAAAATGTTTCAAATAATTTTGCAGTATCACACTGATTTTGAGTAACCATATAACTGTTAGAGTACTGGGATGCAAAATCAACACATTATTTCCACAATATATTCCTCTTTGGTTTCAGCTCAGGAGATCATGATCTTGCACAGCAACACACAGATCACTCCTTTTGCCTGAAGGTATTTGACTGGTCTCACCTTTAGGTAACTAAAGGTTTGCTTCACATTCAATTAAATTATTCGCACAAAAGCACAAATGAGCTGCCTCAAAACGCTTATTTTCAATTTTTCCCCCATTTCTCCCAGAGGTATTTCATTATGCTAGGTATTTTCCATGTTCAGCCACTGACTGCCAACAGGCTATTTAACGGAAAACAGCACATGCACGGTAGGCAAGCTCAAATCTGCATGTCTACTCATGCGCAAATTCTAGCAGGCATTAGTGCTCAGTGACCAGAAATCCACACCCTGGTGTTCATTTCCACTTAACAGTTTGGTATGCTTCCTGTGCTAGGTCAGCTAGCAAAGAAATTCACAAAGGTTGCTCTGACAGCACCTTCAAAATTCATGACCATTACCATCTAGTAGAACAAGGGCAGCAAATATATGGAAACACCAACACCCGCAAGTTGATCTCCATGCAACGCATCATCCAGACTTGGCCATGTATTGTTGTTCCTTCACTGACACTGGGTCAAAATAATGGGACTCACTGCCAATCAGCATTAATGTGTATCTACATCACATGTAGTTCAGTTCAGTACTTAAGGCAGCTCACCTCTTTCTCAAAGGAAATTAGGGATGGGCAATAAATGCTTGCTCAGCCACCAAAGCTCACAATGAGTATTCATTTTTTAAAAAAAATACAGGCTGGGAAATTAATCCACTCTGTTGAGCAAAATGTGACATTGACTACCCAAGTTAATATTCAAAAACCATTCTTTCTGCAAAATCAATCAATCAATCTCAAAATTATTAGTTCTGTTAGTGAAGAAATTTGAGAAATTGAGCCATTCCAAATGGAGATTGCACTGTTTACAACCCAAAAAGATTGTGTTAACAGTAATATGAAAAGTAATGTGTGAACTTCTGAGAATAGTACAAAGCCGATAGAACAAATGTTTTGGCTTTGTATGGATTGTGTATTTTAACACAAAACGGAAATTTAAAAATACAATATTCGTTTATAACGGATTCAATTTACATATGTACCAAATTTAAAAATATAATTGTACTCAATTACCGTAGAGTGCCATGAAGCCCAGATCCCAGTTTGCTGATCCCCTTGCCAACAGAGTTAGTTGAGTAAAGGTACATTCCATCCGTTGCAAGGCAGCGACCCAAATCTGCATCTGAAAAAAGGCAAAGATAGACTTGTGTAAAATCAGTAAATTAAAGCTGACAAGGAAAAGCTTTCTGATCAAAGTAAGCAAACAAGAGAAAAGCGTTTTGTGATTCTTGAAAGGCAAGCAAAAGGGATGCTAGGCAAAAACGGAATGAGACATAAAAAAAGGATTTAAGTAATTAAGTTTCATAGGACTTTTCCTGAGGAAGAGTCATATCAGATTTAAAATGTTCAACGAGCTTCTCTCCCCACAAGTAGTGCTCAAACTGCTGGGTTTATCCAACTCTGTTTCACTTCCTAATCAAAAATCTCTGAAATGCTGATATGAATAAACAGGGAAGAATGCTGGCTACCTAGGCAAACCCCAAACACATTAACCCTTCTAAGACAGAATGGGTAAATTAACAAAAAAAACCTATTCATGCCAAGATAATAAAGTGTAGAGCTGGATGAACACAGCAGGTCAAGCAGCATCAGAGGAGCAGGAAGGCTGACATTTTGGGCCTAGATCCTTCTTCAGAAATTCTTCATTTTCTGAAGGGTCTAGGCCCGAAATGTCAGCCTTCCTGCTCCTCTGATGCTGCTTGACTTGCAGTGTTCATCCAGCTCTACACCTTGTTATCGCAGATTGGCCAGCATCTGCAGTTCCCATCTCAAACTAGGTCATGGTGCTCTGTCTAGACTGCCCCATTTTAGAGTTATACAGCACAAAAGCAGACCCTTCGGTCTAACTCATCCATGCCAACCTTAAACTGATCTAGTCCCAATCGCCAGCATTTGGTCCATATCCCTCTAACTCTTCCAATTCATGTATTCGTCCAATTGTCTTTTAAATGTTGTAATTGTTACCCGCCTCCACCACCTCCTCTGGCTGCTCACTCCACATGTACCACATTGTATGTGAAACAGTTGCCCTTCAGGTCCCTTTCAAATCTTTTCCCTCTTAGTCAAACCTATCCCCTCTAGTTTTGGTCTCGCCCAATGTTGGAATACGGCCTTGGATGTTCGTCCTATCCGTGCTCCTCATGATTTTCTAAACCTACACAAAAGATCACCTCTCAGCCTCCAATGCTCCAGAAAAGCCCTAGCCTATTCAGCCTCTCCATATTGCTCAAACTTTCCAATCCGAGCAACATCCCTGAAAAGTTTTTCTGAACCCTTTTCACAGTTTAACAAAATCTTTCCAATAGCAGGTAGACCAGTAATGAACACTATTCTCAAAAATGGCCACACCAACATCATCTCCAAATAATTCAATGAAAAAGTCTTAAAAATCCAAATATACCAGAAACAAAAAGATTGCATGCTCAGAAAAATTGCAATTCACATTCAATATACAAAATTGCAATGTTACATCACAGGATATGGGATAAAAGAAAGGTCTGAAAACAGAGCACAGCTCTGCCATTTTGTGTTAAACATATCCTCAAGAAGTGCAGACATAGAGATCAGTGTTCTCAGTCCTCTCGATACCTTTTATCCTTGCGTTAATATACGACTCAGCGTGGCTCCACAAGCCTTATCAATCCTGTCTTACCATTCCCAACTGTCTAATTTTCACATAAATGTCGTACAAACGACCCATTCTAAGAGTTCAAGACAGAGCCCATCCACTTGACAGATAGGCACACCAAGTGCCTCTAATGACGACATGAATCCACTGTCAACTGTTGGAAAAACCCATCTGGTTCACTAAGATCCTTGAGGGAAGGAAACTGCCATCTTTACCTGGTCTGATCTACATGTGACTCCAGACTCTCAGCAATGTGGTTGACTCTTAATTGCCCTCTGGGACAGCCAATTAATGCTGGCCTAGCTGATGGTGCCCTGATCTCATGAATGAATCAGTTTTAAAAAAAAACTCAGTGGAGTGAAAACACCAGCATTTATACCAGAGAGATGCCCAGGATTGATTTCGGTCAGTCCGGAATTAAGTGATCAAAGTTGCTCCTGCCTAAGGGTAATTTTTACAAATGCAGTGATCGGGATAAGGCAATAAATAAACCATTGAGATCTTCTTCACATTCATGGTAAAATGAAAAGCATCAGAACAAAACTGTTATCAGAGATAATGGGAACTGCAGATGCTGGAGAATCCGAGATAACAAAGTGTGAAGCTGGATGAACACAGCAGGCCAAGCAGCATCTCAGGAGCACAGATGCTGACCTTTTGGGATGAAGGATCTCGGCCCGAAAACTCAGCTTTTGTGCTCTTAGGATGCTGCTTGGCCTGCTGTGTTCAACCAGCTTCACACTTTGTTATCTCGGATTCTCCAGCATCTGCAGTTCCCATTAGCTCTGATCACAATTTTAACCTCACTGCAAAGCCTCTTCCAGGGATGCCTAACTGAAGAAGTTACCATCCTCCTTCTGGACCAGGATGAAGGAACAAAACTGTTATCAACTTTTCCAAAATTTACATCTTGCAATTTAGATTTGAATTCACATCAATGGTAGGTGATGGTGACTTCTGATTTCCAAATTCTTGTTGAAGAAAGGCTTGGCAAGCTATTACAGTGACTTAACCATTGTTTAGCAGTGGCACAGGAAGCGAATTGACAACTGCCAAACAGGCTGCCTGATCCTGAATGATATGAAGGTTTCTGAGTGCCAGTACAGCTGCACTCATCCAGATGAATGGAAATTGGTTTCTTGCGACTGTATTTTGTGGCTAGGTTAGATATCTAAATTAACTAAGTAGAAATGACTGGACAGGTGATGTGTTGTAGCTGTATGATGCGAGAAGCTGGCTGATCTCATTGCAAACTGAAGTGGCCACATCTGCAGCAAGTTGTGCTTGCTCGAGAAATTTCGCCTCAGAGTTGATGAGCTGGAAAAGGGGCTTTAAACAGGGGGGCGGGGGGGGAGAAGAGAGAGGGAGGGGGGCGGGGGGGGGGGAAGAGAGAGGGAGGGGGGCGGGGGGGGGGAAGAGAGAGGGAGGGGGGCGGGGGGGGGGGGAAGAGAGAGGGAGGGGGGCGGGGGGGGGGGAGAGAGAGGGAGGGGGGCGGGGGGGGGGGGAAGAGAGAGGGAGGGGCGGGGGTGGAAGAGAGAGGGAGGGGCGGGGGTGGAAGAGAGAGGGAGGGGCGGGGGTGGAAGAGAGAGGGAGGGGCGGGGGTGGAAGAGAGAGGGAGGGGCGGGGGTGGAAGAGAGAGGGAGGGGCGGGGGTGGAAGAGAGAGGGAGGGGCGGGGGTGGAAGAGAGAGGGAGGGGCGGGGGTGGAAGAGAGAGGGAGGGGCGGGGGTGGAAGAGAGAGGGAGGGGCGGGGGTGGAAGAGAGAGGGAGGGGCGGGGGTGGAAGAGAGAGGGAGGGGCGGGGGTGGAAGAGAGAGGGAGGGGCGGGGGGGGGAAGAGAGAGGGAGGGGCGGGGGGGGGAAGAGAGAGGGAGGGGCGGGGGGGAAGAGAGAGGGAGGGGCGGGGGGGGGAAGAGAGAGGGAGGGGCGGGGGGGGGAAGAGAGAGGGAGGGGCGGGGGGGGGAAGAGAGAGGGAGGGGCGGGGGGGGGAAGAGAGAGGGAGGGGCGGGGGGGGGGAAGAGAGAGGGAGGGGCGGGGAGGGGAAGAGAGAGGGAGGGGCGGGGGGGAGGGGAAGAGAGAGGGAGGGGCGGGGGGGAAGAGAGAGGGAGGGGCGGGGGGGGAAGAGAGAGGGAGGGGCGGGGGGGGAGGGGAAGAGAGAGGGAGGGGCGGGGGGGGAAGAGAGAGGGAGGGGCGGGGGGGGAAGAGAGAGGGAGGGGCGGGGGGGGAAGAGAGAGGGAGGGGCGGGGGGGAAGAGAGAGGGAGGGGCGGGGGGGAAGAGAGAGGGAGGGGCGGGGGGGGAAGAGAGAGGGAGGGGCGGGGGGGGAAGAGAGAGGGAGGGGCGGGGGGGAAGAGAGAGGGAGGGGCGGGGGGGAAGAGAGAGGGAGGGGCGGGGGGGAAGAGAGAGGGAGGGGCGGGGGGGAAGAGAGAGGGAGGGGCGGGGGGGAAGAGAGAGGGAGGGGCGGGGGGGAAGAGAGAGGGAGGGGCGGGGGGGAAGAGAGAGGGAGGGGCGGGGGGGAAGAGAGAGGGAGGGGCGGGGGGGAAGAGAGAGGGAGGGGCGGGGGGGGAAGAGAGAGGGAGGGGCGGGGGGGGAAGAGAGAGGGAGGGGCGGGGGGGAAGAGAGAGGGAGGGGCGGGGGGGAAGAGAGAGGGAGGGGCGGGGGGGGAAGAGAGAGGGAGGGGCGGGGGGGGAAGAGAGAGGGAGGGGCGGGGGGGGAAGAGAGAGGGAGGGGCGGGGGGGAAGAGAGAGGGAGGGGCGGGGGGGAAGAGAGAGGGAGGGGCGGGGGGGAAGAGAGAGGGAGGGGCGGGGGGGAAGAGAGAGGGAGGGGCGGGGGGGAAGAGAGAGGGAGGGGCGGGGGGGAAGAGAGAGGGAGGGGCGGGGGGGGAAGAGAGAGGGAGGGGCGGGGGGGGAAGAGAGAGGGAGGGGCGGGGGGGGAAGAGAGAGGGAGGGGCGGGGGGGGAAGAGAGAGGGAGGGGCGGGGGGGGAAGAGAGAGGGAGGGGCGGGGGGGGAAGAGAGAGGGAGGGGCGGGGGGGGAAGAGAGAGGGAGGGGCGGGGGGGAAGAGAGAGGGAGGGGCGGGGGGGAAGAGAGAGGGAGGGGCGGGGGGGAAGAGAGAGGGAGGGGCGGGGGGGAAGAGAGAGGGAGGGGCGGGGGGGAAGAGAGAGGGAGGGGCGGGGGGGAAGAGAGAGGGAGGGGCGGGGGGGGAAGAGAGAGGGAGGGGCGGGGGGGGAAGAGAGAGGGAGGGGCGGGAGGGGAAGAGAGAGGGAGGGGCGGGAGGGGAAGAGAGAGGGAGGGGCGGGAGGGGAAGAGAGAGGGAGGGGCGGGGGGGGAAGAGAGAGGGAGGGGCGGGGGGGGAAGAGAGAGGGAGGGGCGGGGGGGGAAGAGAGAGGGAGGGGCGGGGGGGGAAGAGAGAGGGAGGGGCGGGGGGGGAAGAGAGAGGGAGGGGCGGGGGGGGAAGAGAGAGGGAGGGGCGGGGGGGGAAGAGAGAGGGAGGGGCGGGGGGGGAAGAGAGAGGGAGGGGCGGGGGGGGAAGAGAGAGGGAGGGGCGGGGGGGGAAGAGAGAGGGAGGGGCGGGGGGGGGAAGAGAGAGGGAGGGGCGGGGGGGAAGAGAGAGGGAGAGGGCGGGGAGAGAAAGAGGGAGAGAACAAGGCAGCAGGTTAACATCTGTAGTCATGGATATAACTGAGTGGAAGAACATATGAAAGAAATGACAGGGAAGGAAAATTCAGGAGAGGTTAATAAAGCCTTCAGCACAGACACAAATAGGACAGTGTGTTTGGAAAAGGCTAGCAATCAAACACCGGATAAACAAGTGAAATTGCTAAGACAGAGGGTTAAATCAGAACTGAAGGGGTTATATCTTAAGGCACGCAGCATAAGGAATAAGGTAAATGAGCTTGCAATGCAGATTGAAACTGGCAGCTATGAATTGGTAGGCATCACAGAGACATGACTGCAAGGGGATCAGGACAGAAACAATATCCAAGGCTATAAATCCTACCGAAAAGATAGGCAGGTGGGCCAGGAAGAAATGAAATTCAATCATTAGGAAGAAATAAAGTATGGTTAGATGGTATAGAAGCTGTGTGGATAGCATTGATAAACTGCAAAAAGGTAAAAAGAACCGTAATTGGGGCTGTGTACAGGCCTCCAAACAGTAGTCAGGAGCTTGGGTGCAAAATGCACCAGGAGATAGAAAAGGTGTGTAAGAAAGGCAATGTCACTGTAATCATGGGACTTTTCAATATACATATTGGTAGTGGATTGCAAGAACAGGGGTTTGTGGAATGTCTCGGAAAAAGAAGCATGATACAGAGAGGATGAGACAACCATGGCTAACTAAGGAAGTCAGGGATAGCATGAAAGAGACAGCACCTAATGTAGTGAAGGGCAGTGGGAAACCAGAGGACTAAGAAGCTTACAAAGATCAACCAAAAAAAGGGAGAAGATTAAACAGGAGGGTAAGCTAGCCAGTAATATAAATGAAGACTAAGAGTTTCTTTAGGTATAGAAAGGGCAAAAGAGCAACAACAATGGACATTTTCCAATGGAAAATGACGGAGGAGAGATGGTGGTAGGGAACAAGGAAATGGCTGAGGAACTGAATAATTTCTTTGCGTCAGTCTTCATGGTGGAAGTCACGAGTAATGTCCCAAAAATTCAAGAGAGTTGGGGTAGAGATGAGAACAGAGGCCATCACCAAAGAAAAGGTGCTAGTAAAACTGCTTGGCCTGAAGGTGGACTAATCACCTGACCACATCCCAGGGTTCCAATGGAGATAGCTGAAAAGATAGTGGTATCATTAGTGGTGATCTTTCAGGAATCACTAGAGTCAGGGAGGGTCCCTGAGGAAAATCACTCAAGTGACACCCTTGTTTAAAAAGGGAGAAAGGCAAAAGATGGAAAATTACAGGCCGATTAGCCTTACCTTAGTCATGGGCCAGATTTGAGTCTATTGTAAAAGGATGAGGTTGCTGAATATTTGGGAGTGCATATTAAAATAGGGCAAAGTCAGTGTGGTTTCATCAAGGGGAGGTCATGCCTGACAAATCTGCTAGAATTCTTTGTGGAAGTAACAAGCAGGGTAGACCAATGGATGTTATTTACCTGGACTTCCAGAAGGCCTTTGATAAGGTGCCACACGGGAGGCTGCTGAGTAAGATAAGGGCCCATGGTGTCAGAGGCAAGGTGCAAGCATGGACAGAAGATTGGCTGTCTGGCAGAAAGCAGAGAGTCGCAATAAAGGGCTCTTTCTCACAATGGGAGCTGGTGACAAGTGGAGTTCGGCAAGGGTCAGAGCTGGGACCACAGCTTTTTCACTTTGTAGATTAATGATCTAGATGAAGGAACTGTGAGCATGCTGGCTAAGTTTGCAGATGATACAAAGATAGGTGAAGGGACAGGTAGTATTGAGGTGGTGGCGAGGCTGCAGAGGAACTTGGACAGGTTAGCAGAATGGGCAAAGAAGTGGCAGATGGAATACAACATGGCAAAGTGTGAGGTCATGCACTTTGGTAAGCAGAATTAAAGCATGGACTATTTTCTAAATGAGGAGAAAATTTAGAAGTCTGAAGTGCAAAGAGACTTGGGAGTTCTCGTCCAGGATTCGCTCAAGGTAAACTTGTAGGTTGAGTCAGTAGTCAGGAAGGCAAATGCGATGTTGGCATTTATTTTGAGAGGACTTGAATAGAAAAGCAGGGATGTACTACTGAGGTTTTAAAAGGCTCTGATCAGGCCACATTTGGAGTATTGCGTGCAGTTCTGGGCTCCATATCTCAGGATGGATGTACTGGCCCTGGAGCAAGTTCAGCGGAGTTTCACGAGAATGGTCCCAGGAATGGAAAGCTTAACATATGAGGAACGTTTTGGACTCTGGGGCTATACTCATTGGAATTAGACAGATTTGTGTGGGGGGCGGGGGCGGGGATCTAATTTCAGAATACTGAATGGCCCGGACAAAGTGGATGTTGGGAAGATCTTCCATCGGTAGGAGTGTCTAGGATCTGAGGGCACAGCCTTCGGGTAACGGCGAGACGTTTTAGAACGGAGATAAAGGAGAAACGACTTCAGCCAGACAGCGATGAATCTATGGAATTCACTGCCACAGAGGGCTATGGAGGCCAGGTCATTGACTACAATTAAGATTGAAATAGATAGGTCCTTGATTATCACGAGGCTCATTATCAAGAGAAAGCAGGAGAATGGGGTTGAGGAACTTATAAGCCATGATTGAATGGCGGAGCGGACTCAGTGGGCCAAATGGTCTAATTTCTGCTCCTATGTCTTATGGTCTTATAGATGGGATGAAACACTTTGCTCATGACCAACAGTGTGATGGGACAATAACTGGCTCAATTGGATTTATTCAGCATTTTTGTGCAGGATATTGCCGATTCTTCAAAATGTCAGATAGATGCCAATGTATAATTGTACTTAATGAAAGAATTTCGTTAGAGATGTAGTTCTAGAGCACATCTTCAGCACAACAGCTGGAATGTTGCCATTGTTCAGTGTTTGCTGTATGCAGTGACTGCAGCCATTTCCTCTATCACATGGATTGAACGGCTGTTTGGCAGTAGAGAACTTGAGTATAGCTGGAAAAAGACACATTGTGTACAAGCTTTTTTGGCTAGGTGTCATCAGGACATATCACAAGAATCTCAATTCAAGGGGGAAAATCTAACATTTATACTGCATGAGGATACAGAGTTAGCTGAAATTACCATTTCTGAAGTCTGGAACTCGAAAGGTGTTTGAAATAATCAGCTGCTCAGCACTCACAGCTAAAGATAGTGGACTTTCCTTTTTACAGGCATGCTGGCTGGCACTGATATTGTTAACAATGGGGCTGTTTGCACAGCCTCCTACTGTGGTTAATGGTTGAAGTGTCCATCACCAACTATGACAGAATGTGGCAAGTCGACAGAACTTTGGTTTAATCTGCTGGTTGTGGAATCTCTTTGGTGTGTCGATGGCATGCTGGTTCTCCTTCATTTCCCCTTTTCTTATTCACAGGCATCGCTGGCTGGGGACATCATTTACTGCCCATCCCAGACAGCAGTTAAGAGTCAACTACATTGTTGAGTCTGGGTTTCTGGATTGACAGTCCAGCAATAATAGCAGTAGGCCATAGTCTCCGCTGTTTGCCATGCTTCTGGTTCAGTGTTGTGGCTTCAAAAAGAAATTGGCAACTCATTTTCAGAATTGCCAAGTTCTGTTACTAGTATATTCAAATCCACTCGAATTCAGATTGATTGATTTTATGGGAACAGTAGGGAGGGACATGCTGAGCCACAAGATGTTAGGTTGTGGTTGAATACAATTCTGTTGCTATTGATGGCCCTCAGCACATTATGAACACCCATTTTTTGAGCTATATGAACTATTCAGAATTCATTTGGTGATTGTGGCCGCAAAATATGATGGACGGTACACTCCATGTGATGAGTCAAACATTTAAACCAGAATAACTGGGAAATCTATTGATGACAGATTCTGCATTCACCAATGGCAAAATTCCACAGAAATCAGTTGGCACAAAGAGTTCAAAAAAAAGTGAGGACCTTCAAGTGCAGTTTTGGAGTAGCTTGACACAAAAAAAATGGTAGTAAATGTCACTTCCAGCTAGTTTAATGTTCATTAAAACTGTGCAGCTTTAACAACATTTCAGAAGGCTGAGCACCAATAATTCACAGCCAAGCGAGATCAGTAAAGTCTCTTTGGAGGTCTGAGGCGCGAACCCAATTTTACAAACAACACAGGAAGAAATAATCAGCACTCCTTCAACAGTATAATTTGAAAACCAGTACAGTTTAATTTGAAGATAATGAAATGAGGCTGGATGAACACAGCAGGCCCAGCAGCATCTCAGGAGCACAAAAGCTGACGTTTTTCGGGCCTAGACCTAGACGAAACGTCAGCTTTTGTGCTCCTGAGATGCTGCTTGGCCTGCTGTGTTCATCCAGCCTCACATTTCATTATCTTGGATTCTCCA
This sequence comes from Stegostoma tigrinum, assembly GCF_030684315.1. Classification (NCBI taxonomy): domain Eukaryota; kingdom Metazoa; phylum Chordata; class Chondrichthyes; order Orectolobiformes; family Stegostomatidae; genus Stegostoma; species Stegostoma tigrinum. Next base: position 15,001,243 of record NC_081379.1, read on the forward strand.
GCATCTGCAGTTCCCATTATCACTGATACAGTTTAATTTGAAAACCAGTACCAAGTAACAAGATCTCTGAAAGCAATTGCATGGCAGCAGCCTAGCAGAAGAGATCAAACATCAGCAAGAGAAAAACTTAAGTACAATAAACTTAAGTTACATAGTACCTTTAAAGTAGAAAAGGTATTTTAACACACCTCAACAAAACCATTACACCAGGAATGTGGAAGTCTGAATGACATTGAAAGTCTTGTGATAAATAACTCATGAGGAGAGCCAGGCAAAAAATAAAGGCCCATATCAGACAAATTCTACAGCAAATACTTTCACAGATGAACAATCAGATGAGAAGAAAAGGATGCTTGACCAAGGGAGAGATATTAGAAGGGATAACCTAAGGGCTTGATTTATCTGCTAGCCTCAGAACTGATCGACTATCTAAATATAAGCACATTTCCCTCTTGGATTTTACCTATCCATGCTGAGGAACAATGTGGAATTACAGTAATCTGACTCAAACTAAATGTATATCTACCAAGCATTCATCCTTGACACCGTCCTTTATCACATCAAGACCTGGCCAACATATGCTCGGCAATAGGAAAGGATCAAAGTTTGCACCTTTACCATCTCAGATGTATCATCCGCATTTCTCAGCAAGACAAAATCAGCTATGTCTTGACAAGGTCAGATAAGCCAACAATGTCTGCCCCATGATCACCAAATGGAAAACAGACATAAACCCAAAGAATTTCTGTATGATAAACTAGCCACATGGTCAGGAGCTGCTGGGCATTCAGGAAGATTCAAAGTTTCAATGCCATCTGCAAAACTGAATGATAGTCAATGACAGCTATGACCTCTGGAGACTGAGTAAATGTGCATTCAAAAAAAAGCAAACAGTAACAAGAAACAAACTCAAACAAAACAAAAGCAAATAAAAAGCTGATCAAGAGGAAGGCCAAGGAAAACAAAAGTCAGCAATTCAATAATCTTTCCAGCCCACTATCTTCCCTGTGACAAATGAAGCAGAGACAAACGTGCCAGAGCAGGGCTCTTGAGCCCTACCAAGGAAGGATTTACAGTTCCCCATGACATGCAAAGTATCACCTCACGAAACAGAATATTGGCACTTAAGCTGTGCACATGACATTTCAATTCAATATTTTCTGCATTCACAGTTTTCCATTTAGTCTTCAATTAATTTTCACCTGCAGAAGCTCACAAATGAATGCTAAATACTTCACACTGTGTTATTGCTCTGTAAAACAAAACCTGCAACTGAGCTAGTTCTTAACGATTTAATTTTCTGTGCAAATTGAGCTTAGAAATTCCTTCTTTGGACATTCTGCACTATCAAATTACAATGCTTGCATTTGCCAGTGACAGGTTGAACAGTCAGTAATTTCTAAAAAGATGCAGTTCGAGTCACATTTCAAGAGCTTATGCAAGCAAGTGAACTCAACTGCCTGACTACATAAATGCCTATTATCCTATATGGAGCAGCACGGTGGCTCGGTGGTTAGCAGTGCAGCCTCACAGCACCAGGGACCCAGGTTCGATTCCAGCCTTGGGCAACTGTGTGTGGAGTTTGCACATTCTCCCTGCGTCTGCGTGGGTTTCCTCCAGGTGCTCTGGTTTCCTCCCACAGTGCAAAGATGTGCAGGCTAGGTGGATTGGCCATGCTAAACTGCCCCTAGTGTTCAGGGGTGAGAGAGTTATAGGGAATGGGTCTGGGTGGGATGCTTCAAGGGGCGGTGTGGACTTGTTGGGCTGAAGGGCCTGTTTCCACACTGTAGGGAATCTAATTTAATCCCAGAGAAGGCTTGGACAATCCAAAACAAACCTGTTCTAATGCATATGCATTGCAGTGTTCAAGTTCTTAACAGATCAGAAAATCTTGCTTACTCAGTGCTCTTTTGTGAGCATATGAAAAATGAAAGTAGCCCTAATTAAAGGGACTGAAGCTGATCTTTAATGAGAGGGCGCCAACTTGTGGTAGTTCGTGTCATGTACTAAGGGAGAAATTGAGAAGTGGCCTCAGCCATTACTAAAATTGAATCTGTGCAATTGAGATCACATTGCATTGCAAACCAGTCATCCAGTCAAGTAGACAAATTACAATATGCCCTCTACCAAAACAATGAAAAGCCCTAATCATAAGGTGCAGGTGGTGGTGGAGGAAGGCGGGGGCAGGGCAGGACAGGACTCATTTCCCAAGCTAACTTAATCTTCTTGGCCCAGGATTTACCAGTATTAATGCTACCAATCCTCACTTGGCAACAACAGCTTAACAACTTCAGTGTAAGATTCTGGGGTGCATTTTAATTGCAGGACTTCACATTCTTTATAATTTCATGGAATGTCAATATCACTGGCAAGGGAAGAATTTATTGCCCATCACCAGGTGCCTGTAAATCTGTTGCCCCACATTTTTAAAATCAGTTTTCACACTGAATCATTGTTTTTATGCAATATCAGGATTGCAGTTGAATAGCCTGATACTATCTTGAGTCAACATAAACGAAGAATTACTATTTTTGACAAGCACTGGAGAATTCTTAGCATTGATGGCATATTTTCCTCAACTTTCACTATTTACTTCAAGACAGGAGGGAAATAAAATTGAGTAAATGCAATTGTTAATGTTAGGGTTGAAGGAATAGCTTTAAAATGATAGCCTAAGAAACACTTTTTTGAAAAACAAGGCAAGTTCATGAAGGAGAGTGGCATACTCCACACAAATATTTTCTTTGAATTTCCTGTTGCTAAACTGGCAATTCAGAGATCCAGTAATGCTCCTACCGTGGCAGGTGACGAAATTTGAAATTAAAATCTGGAATTGTTGATTGTTGTAAAAACTCAACTGATTCACTCATGTCTTTTAGGAACAATTAACTGATATCCTTTTCTGACCTGGTTTACATGAATGTGTTTGATTCATAAATGCTCTCTGAACTAACGGAGCAAGTTATCTAACTACCAAAAATTTTCAGATAATGAATCAAATCAGCCGACCACCTGGCATCAACCTCAGCACTGAAAAAGACAACAGAAAACTCAGCCCTTTTGCCCCTGCAAATTCTTTCTTACTCAAATCTGAGGACTAATGGCAAAAATTTAGAAAGTAACAGCCGAACAACCATACTGTGGAATTGTTCTTTACAGACAATATCCATCACCATTACCATCTCTGAGCACATTATGTCTCCTGACAGGACTGGCCCAGCAGATGTGGCAACAGCATACATAATGAGTTGGTTTCCCCGGGAGTCCTCAATATGAACTCCAGACCTCATGAAGTCTCATGCCATAAAGTCAAACCAGGACAGTTTCACATACTGCCCACCCTTGGCTGATGAATCAGTGTTCTTTCTGCACATGCATGTGCCCTTGATGGTATCAAGGAGGAGTGATAACCATACAGTCCTTGTGCAAACAACGTCTTGTTTTCCATTACAGTGTTTGACACTACCATGTTGCTAAACTGAATGGATTTCAAACACATCTAACAAATCAAAAATGGGTGGTTATGAGGCACTGTGGAGGGCAATGAAATTATATTCATCTGAAATTTTCCATTCTATTATCACGAGGGGATCAACCCCTATTCCAGAAAGACAGCAGTAGAGCATGCTAAGACCAGCATCAAGCATACCTAAAATGAGGTGTCAAACTGATGAAGCTACTTGTGCACCAAACTGCCTCAGCAGAGAAAGACAGAGCTACACGATTTCACAATTAATAGATCAAATCTAAATTATGCAGTCCCGAATGGTGGTGGACAATTAATCTCACTGGAGGAAGTGGTTCACAAATACCCGATCCCCAATAATGGGGAAGAGCAGCACATCAGTACAGAAGACAAGGCTGAAGTATTTACAACATTTTCAGCCAGAAATGCTGAAGGGAAGATCTAACAGCCTTTTCCAGAGGTCTCCAGCATCAGAGATGATAATCTTCAACCAATTTGGTTCATTGCACGAGGTATCAAAGAACAGCTGAAGGCACCGGATGCTGCAAAGACTCTGACACTGTTTTGGAATTGTACCTCCAAAGAAAGATGGCTCCATCTGCTGGAGGAGGTCAATCATCTCAGCTCCTGCACACCTGTGCCTCAGGGAAGTGTTCTGTACTCAGCCATATCCAGTTGCTTCTTCAATGACCATCACAAAGTCAGAAATGGGGATGCTTGCTGATTATCTGAACAATATTCAGGCTTGGGCTACAAATGGCAAGGACCTTTCATTCCGGACAAATGGCCAGTAACAACCGCCCCAAGAGGATCCCCCTCGTTCTCACACACCACCCTACCAACCTCCGGATACAACGCATTATCCTCCGACACTTCCGCCATTTACAATCCGACCCCACCACCCAAGACATTTTTCCATCCCCTCCCCTGTCTGCTTTCCGGAGAGACCACTCTCTCCGTGACTCCCTTGTTCGCTCCACACTGCCCTCCAACCCCACCACACCCGGCACCTTCCCCTGCAACCGCAGGAAATGCTACACTTGTCCCCACACCTCCTCCCTCACCCCCATCCCAGGCCCCAAGATGACATTCCACATCAAGCAGAGGTTCACCTGCACATCTGCCAATGTGGTATACTGCATCCACTGTACCCGGTGCGGCTTCCTCTACATTGGGGAAACCAAGCGGAGGCTTGGGGACCGCTTTGCAGAACACCTCCGCTCAGTTCGCAACAAACAACTGCACCTCCCAGTCGCAAACCATTTCCACTCCCCCTCCCATTCTCTTGATGACACGTCCATCATGGGCCTCCTGCACAGCCACAATGATGCCACCCGAAGGTTGCAGGAACAGCAACTCATATTCCGCCTGGGAACCCTGCAGCCATATGGTATCAATGTGGACTTCACCAGTTTCAAAATCTCCCCTTCCCCTAATGCATCCCTAAACCAGCCCAGTTTGTCCCCTCCCCCCACTGCACCACACAACCAGCCCAGCTCTTCCCCCCCACCCACTGCATCCCAAAACCAGTCCAACCTGTCTCTGCCTCCCTAACCGGTTCTTCCTCTCACCCATCCCTTCCTCCCACCCCAAGCCGCACCCCCCGCTACCTACTAACCTCATCCCACCTCCTTGACCTGTCCGTCTTCCCTGGACTGACCTATCCCCTCCCTACCTCCCCACCTACACTCTCTCCACCTATCTTCTTTACTCTCCATCTTCGGTCCGCCTCCCCCTCTCTCCCTATTTATTCCAGTTCCCTCCCCCCATCCCCCTCTCTGATGAAGGGTCTGGGCCCGAAACGTCAGCTTTTGTGCTCCTGAGATGCTGCTTGGCCTGCTGTGTTCATCCAGCCTCACATTTTATTTTCTTGGAATCTCCAGCATCTGCAGTTCCCATTATCTCTAATAAAAATACCACAGCAGCTTACATTGAAGTTTCGTCACTGAAGTCTTTAGAGAAAATCTTCTAACAGTAGTCTTTGCAGAAGAAAGACATTTGTGGCAGATTGTTCCAGAAGAGAGCCAGTCTGTGCGAGTTTGAAGAGATTAAGTTATACTTTACAACAAAGTGTGAAGCTGGATGAACACAGCAGGCCAAGCAGCATCTCAGGAGCACAAAAGCTAACGTTTCGGGCCTAGACCCTTCATCAGGGAGGGTCCTCTCTGAAGAAGGGTCTAGGCCCGAAACATCAGCTTTTGTGCTCCTGAGATGCTGCTTGGCCTGCTGTGTTCATCCAGCTTCACACTTTGTTATCTTGGATTCTCCAGCATCTACAGTTCCCATTATCTCTGATTAAGTTTACTTTATTGTTTTCTTATTAATTGGGTTTACATAAATGAGACTTATGTTTATTTGAATAGCATTCCAATAGAATTTACTTCTCTTAGGGAACAGTTAGTACTTGGGGGCAATTGGTTTGTTAGTATTTCTTTTAATTTGTTCATTGTTAGGATTAAATAAATAAGTTGTTGTTTGCTTCTTTTCCAGTGGAGATCAAGGATTGTCTTTCTTTTAAGAACTTTTAGAGGATTACTGTGGGAAAGGTGAGCTTCTCTGGGTGTTTCAGGAGTAAATTATTAGAGGGGGACGCCTACTCCCGTCATAACAGATTGGGGCTTGTGTTTTAACTATCAGAGGGGTTTAGCTATTCCCTCATTGTAACAAGATGCAGTGCAAAGAGTCACCAAAGATTCTTAGACAGCACTTTCCAAAAACACAATCACTCCTATCTAGAAAGACAAGGGCAGCAGATACATGGGAACACCACATGCAAATTCCTCTCCAAGGTACGAACTTGGGAGTATATTGCCATTTCTGTCATTGGATCAAAATAGTGGAACTCCCTCTCGAACAAAACAGTAAGCATTCTTACAACAATACAACAGTTCAACAAGGCAGCTCAGCATCATTTTCTGAACAGCAATGAGGCTGAACAATAAATGCTGGTACAGCCAGCAAAGCCAAAGCCCACTGTTTTTAAATTTAGGATAGGATTGCTATGATTCCCATGTGACAGGAACAACAGATAAAGCCCAAGTGAATGCAAGGATTTAAATAAATTATGCTGGAAATAACACCAACAGTCTTGAACCAGGGGCACACAGTTGGTGCTTGGTACAACAATTTCACAAACATCACACAACATAATTGAAGCAGTCTGTAAAGTCCTGAGCAAAACAGGCTAGAATTATTCCACTGTTAACAGTTTTTTTTTGTCTCTGTCCACTACTGTTAGATTTTAAAAGTTCATGCTGCTGATCCAAGTGTGACACTCGAGAGTTCACTGAAGCACATCAAATTAATTAAAATACAAAAAGTAGTATTTGACAACATTCAAAATTTCCTACTGTTGGAGGTACTTAGGACCATTTTCCTTCAATTATCTCGAGTTTTGTCTAGTCCAGCTGCTACCTTCAAGAACCAAAATTCTTTTGCCCACTACCTTATTTGAATAGGTGGTGATACTAGGCTGACAGTTAAGATGCAAGTGATAGCCATGGGTTTGTATAGAAGAATGTGTTCAGTAGAAACAAAACTGAATGAGAGCAAGAGAAAATACAAGAGCTGCTAGGGAATGCATGGAATGCAGGAATATGTCGAAAGGAAAATAAAATTAGGGCTTTGTCTAGAGACCGATTAACAATAATTAACAATGTGACAAGGTACAACACTAACACATAAACAGCAAGGACTTTGAGAAAGTAACTAGAAATAATAAATGAAAAGTCCGGGTAGATCAACATGGATGAGAAAAAACTCATTCCATGGTTGAATACAAGTCAAACGGGAATGCATCAATAAATATTGTAGGGAAAGGAGGATGGAATCACAAAGCAGTCCAGAGACACAGCAAGGCACAAAGAAAATTAGAAATGGTTTAAAAACCTCAGCTGATCCAGCAGCACCTGTGCGGTATGTTACAGATCCAGTGACTTCTTCAGAACTGAAGAGCAAAGGCGTTCACTGACACATCCAGAATTAGGACATGGACAGTGAGTCTTCTCATTATAAAAGGAAGCAATACTGCGTGGAGCATGTGAGTAAGTAGAAGACAGATGACGATCAGAAGGCAAATTTGGAGATGCTTAATTCAGCCTACAAGGTATATGGTACGCATGCTCAAAGAGAGAGTGTTGCAATGCTGTTTTGAAACAAATCCAAAGTATGCAGCATAATTAATACAAAATACACATGTAGAAAAAGGCCTACCCATGCAGAAAATAGACAGTAGCAGAACATCAAGTAAAGAATTACCATTAAATGTAAACTGCTTCTAAAGTGGGAACAGAACAAGAAAGGAGGGGAAATCTTAGCAGTGAAAACAGGAAAGCTAGGAAATCAAAATTGAGTGGTGCTCTGGTCCTTTGCAGTTGTCAGTATATATGCAAGGAGAATCAAGTTTAAAAAACCACAAGTCACATGGTGGTTTACAGGTGAGGACAGTAATCTTTCAGGATGGCAAATGAAAGCAGGTGGTCTGAGAATCGTAAGCCAATTGGGATAAAGGGTGGAAACCTAGAATCATATGATTAGAGGTCAAGATTTTATCTGCAGCTTGGCATGTAATGTCGAGCTTGGTATTTTATCAAAACATTATTCCGATCAGAGTGGAGAGCTGCTGGTGTAGGACTTGTGAATGCAATCATATAGCAACAAAGGAGAAAATGCTGGAAATACTCACCAAGTATGACGAGGTAAATAGCATTAACGTTTTAGGTCTAGGACCTTTCTTCAGAACGTATTGCTAGCTTCATCCAATTACCAAGTTAAATTGAGCACTAAATGATTAGAGATAACAACTTGTTGAGCTGGATGAACACAGCAGGCCAAGCAGAAGAGGAGCAGGAAGGCTGACGTTTGGGCCTAGATCCTTCTTCAGAAATGGGGGAGGGGAAGGGGGTTCTGAAATAAATAAAGGAGAGAGGAGACAGGCAGGTCAAAGAGGCAGGGATGGAGCCAGTAAAGGTGAGTGTAGTTGGGGAGTTAGGGAGGAGATAGGTCAGTCCAGGGAGGACAGACAGGTCAAGGGGCACGATGAGGTTAGTACGTAGGAGATGGGGGTGGGGCATGGTGGGAGGAAGGGTTAGGTGCAAACGAAGGGCAGGTTAGGGAGGCAGGGACAAGCTGGGCTGGTTTCGGGATGTAGTGGGGGAGGGGAGATTTTGAGGCTTGTGAAGTCCACATGGGAACCCTGTAGCCCAATAGTATCAAAGCAGAATATGAAGTGCTGTTCTTGCAACTTTAGTGTGGCATTGTTGTGGCACTGCAGGAGTCCCAGGATGGACATGTGACCTGAGGAATGGGAGGGGGAGTTGAAATGGTTCGCAACTGGGAGGTACAGTTGTTTAGTGTGAACCAAGCAGAGGTGTTCTGCAAAGTGGTCCCCAAGCCTCCGCTTGGTTCCCCCAATGTAGCGAAGGCCACAACGGGAACAGCGGATACAGTATACCACATTAGCAGTTGTGCAGGCGAACATCTGCTTGATGTGGAAAGTCTTCTTGGGGCCTGGGAAGGGAGTGAGGAGGGAAGGTGCAGGGGCAGGTGTAGCACTTCCTGTGGTTGCAGGGAAAAGTGCCAAGTGTGATAGGACAGGAGAGGGAAGAGTGGAGCTGACTGAGGAGACACAGAGAGTGGTCCCTCCGGTATGCACATAAGGGTGGAGAGGGAAAAATGTCTTTGATGTTGGGGTCGAATTGCAGATAATGGAAGTGTCAGAGAATGATGCATTGAATCCAGAAGTCGGTGGGGTGGTTCGTGAGGATGAGGGGGATTCTGTTTTGGCTGTTATTGTGGGGACAGGGTGTGAGGGATGAGTTGCGGGAAATGCGAGAGACATGGTTGAGGGCGTTCTCGACCACTGGGGTGGGAGGGCGTGAGAAATGTTGCGGTCCTTGAAAAACGAGGACATCTGAGATGTACGGGAGTGGAATGCCTCACCCTGGGAGCAGATGTGGCAGAGGGGAAGGAATTGGGAATAGGGAATGGCATTTTTGCAGAAAGGTGTGTCGGAGGAGGTATATTCTAAGTACCTGTGGGTGTTGATGGGCTTGAAACAGATATCAGTTTCCAGGTGGTTGCCAGAGATGGAAATAGAGGGGTCTAGGAAGGAGAGAGATGGTCCTGGTGAACTTAAGGCTGGAGTGGCAGTTGTTGGTGAAGTGGATGAACTGTTCGAGCTCCTCGTGGGAGCACGAGGCGGCGCCAATACAGTCAATGTAACAGAGGAAGAAGTGGGGTTTAGGGCCAATGTAGCTATGGAAGAGCAATTGTTCCACATAGCCTACAGAAAGGCAGGCATAGCTTGGGCCCATGCAAGTACCCATGACCACCCAATTTGTCCACAGGAAGTGAGAAGAATTGAAAGAGAAGTTGTTGAGAGTGAGGATAAGTTCGGCTAAGCGGATGAGGGCATCAGTGGACGAGGAACTGGTCGGATCTGAGGGACAGGAAAACGGGGAGGGCCTTTAGGCTATCTGCTTGGGGAATGCAGGTCTATAGGGGCTGGACATCCATGGTGAAGATGAGGTGTTGGGGATCGGGGAATTGGAAGTTTTGAAGGTGGTGGAGGGCAGGGGTCGTGTCACGGATGTAGGTAGGGAGTTTCTGGACCAAGGGGGGAAAAAATGAAGTTGATTCAGGTGGAGGTAAGTTCGGCAGGGCAAGAGCAGGCAAAGACAAAGACAATGGGTCAAGCAGGGCAGTCAGGTTTGTCAATTTTGGGAAGGTGATAGAAGCGGGCAGTGTGGGGTTGCAGACCCATGAAGTTGGAGGCTGTGGGTGGGAGGTCACCTGAGGTGATGAGGTTGTGGATGGTTTGGTAATCGGGGCTGGGTCATGATCAAGGGGGCAGTAGGAGGTGGTGTCAGATTTGACGCCTGTCCTCAGCAAAGTAGACGTCAGAGCATCATACTACAACTGCGCCTCCCTTGTCCGCATGTTTTATGGTGAGGTTGGGATTGGAGCGGGGGGAACTGGACTGCACATTCTGCAGGGGAGAGGCTGGAGTGGGTGTAGAGGTTGATGCGATTGATGTCACAACAGCAGTTGGAGATGAAGAGGTAGAGGGACGGTAGGAGGCCTTGCGGTGGCTGTCCAGGAGGAGGCGGTGTGTTGGAGGTGGGATAAGGGGTCAGTAGGGGGAGGATTAGGCTCACGATTAAAGAGGTAAGTGCTGAGGTTGAAGGAAAACTGTTCAACACCCAAGCACGAGTGGTATTCGTTGATGTGTGGTTGGAGGGGGACAAAGAGGAGCCCTTTACTGAAGATTGACGGTTCATCGTCAGTAAGGGGGAGGTCTTTGCAGGGGGGGGGGGGGTGTTGGTGGTGGGGGGGAACCTCAGTAGGGCTGGGTGCTCTTGTCTCCTCTGGAGCTTCTGGCTGTGGAGGCGATGGGCGGAGCAATGTCAGTGTTGGGCGGAGCAATGTCAGTGTTGGGCGGAGCAATGTCAGTGTTGGGCGGAGCAATGTCAGTGTTGGGCGGAGCAATGTCAGTGTTGGGCGGAGCAATGTCAGTGTTGGGCGGAGCGGGGTAGCCGGCGACAGCAGCCATGTCAGCAGGTGCATCATCAGTGTCTGTGGTGTTGGCCTTGGAAATGGAGGCAATGGCATCAGCAGCAGTGTTGATGGCGTTCGCTGTCCTGGAAGTGGTGTACCTGGCGGCAGCAGATGAGATGTCATCCGTGGATGCTCTGAAAGTGGCCACATGGCCAATGGCACCGGGCACATCGTGGGGACGGTCCTGGGTCAGGTTGGGGATTGATGGAGGGGGGGTTGCACGGTGTAGGAAGCAGGCACCAGTAAGTTTACTGTACTTAACGGTTTTTAGTGTCCAATGAAGCTGAGTAGAATTGAGTGTTCAGGTTGTGGATCCTACGAAGAATAAAAAAAAACAGGAGAGGTCCTTGGCAGGTCTGGGAGAGGAAGGGTCTGAACTGGGGTTAGCTTGTTTGTAGTGCCAGGAGATGCCGGCGCATTGCTGCAAATGTGTGTTTGAGGAGTCGCACAGAGAAATGTTTTTGAAGGATCTCAATGTTCTGAATGTAGACATTGTCATGGCTGGGGAAAAATTGGGAAGGCCTAAATGTGGACTGTAGTCCATTGGGGATGATCCAGTTCCACAGGCAGGTATTAAGAAAGGTAACACGGCTGTAGTACCTGGGTTGCTCCAGGACATGGTCAAACAGTTTCGAGGCCAAAGAGATTACGGGCGAGTTGCAGTGAGGAAAGAGATCCACTGAAGTTTTTCCAGAGAGAGAAGGGTAACTTTTTCAAGGTAGGCATCCGTAGAAAAGGCTTCGCAGTGGGGTTAAAATTATTCCAGAGATCTGCAGTTCCTACTAGCACTGAATGATTGTTGTAATTATTAATGAAAGAAGTTCTGAGCTACCGGTTACTTTCATGTGTCAGAGTTATTCTGTTAGAGCCACTCTAAGAACAGCAAACGAACCTGTGCTTTACAGCACTGGTGTAATTTGATGTAGGGAAGGATGGAATCATGAAACAGCCAAGTGATAGAGCCAAGATTGATTGACACATCCAGGATTAGGTATAACATCTCTTCATAACAAGGAGCAATATTTTGCAAAGCAGTGTGCAGCTAGTGGCCTATATTAGGTGTCAGATAACCAGAAGGAAAATTTGGAGATGCTTAAACCAGATGACAATATAGTACATGTGCCTTCATTGCCACCATAAAAGATATCTGTCCTCATGTGTAAGCCAGCACCAATACACCACTGTCGAAAAGATAATCTAGTTTGCTATTCTTAGAATGGGTCTAACAGAGCAACTGTAGCTCCTGAAAATAGCTGGTAATTTAGAACTTCTTTCATTATTAATTACAGCAATCATTCAGTGCTTCATTTAAACTGGAAATTTGATGACACTAGCAATATGGCCAGTTCTGAAGAAAGATCCTTGACCTAAAATATTAATGCTGTTTCTCCTTGTCACAAGGTGAATATTGCCAGCATTTTCTCCTTTGTTGTTGCTATACGATTGCATGCACAGGTCCTGGACCACTTGCTCTCCACTCTGATCAGAATCGTGTTTTCGTTAAATACCAAACCCTGTAACAACTGCCAAGCTTCAAGTGAAATCTTGGCCCCTCACCATGATTCTAGAATTCCATCCTTTATCCCACTTGGCCTTGATTCTTGGACCACCTTCCTTCATTCACCAGCCTCCAAGATTCCTATCGTCATCTGTAAGCTACCATGTGATTTCTGGTTTCAAACTGCAATCTTCCTGCACGTACATATTCACTGCTGCAATGGACCAGAAAACTGCTCCATTGCTTTCACCTGTTTACTGTTGAAGTTTCACCTCAGTCCTTCCTCAATAAACTGACAGTAGAGTTAAAGCATGAACTCCAACATTCAAGAGAAAATGGATAAAGGAGACAAGGATCCACTAAAAAAAAAAGTCTGGTGTGAAAACTAGGTTGGTTTGAACTTTGGGTCTGAGTATGGAGCATCAACTCTCTACCGTGCAGACAGAGGCCATGTGGCCCATTGACTCTGCATCAACCCTCTGAACAGCATCCCACACCCCATCTTCTTCCAGGAACCACATACTTACTATAGCTAACCTACCTAGCCTACACAGCCCTGGACACTACGGGGCAATTTAGCACGGTTAATCCACCTAATCTGCACATCTTTGGACTGCGGGAGGAAATCAGAGCACCTAAAGAAAACCCACACAGACAGAGAATGTGTAACCTTCACACAGACCCAAGGCTGGAATTAAACCTGGATCCCTGGTGCTGAGAGGCAGAGATCACCACTATGTCACAAGACAGATTATTAAATAAAATTTGCTACTCTACCTACAAGGAACACACAGAGCAGTCAATTAAATTGCTCGCAGACACGGGAAAGACCACATAGCAGGAGATGCTGATTCCACATGGTAATTTAGAGAACAAAGGAAATCTTGCCAATGTCTCCCAAAAGTTGAACCAAGACAAATGAATATTTCTTAGAAAGCAAAGAATTCAGGGAAATCAGGAACAGTGGAGTTACAGTTGGGGACTTACATTCACAAAAGAACAGCTACTGATGCTGGAATGTGTACCAAACACAAGACACTTGCAGTAACTGGCCAGCAATTTGAGTTGCATTATATCAAGACTTGTTAAGACTGTAGCAGTCTTTATTGTCAATTTTATTTGTCTCGCAGGTCAGAGACCACAAATGTTCTAAGTATGCTGTGATTACAAAATACACTGAACAATAAATGTGAACATCAAATCACTATTTTTAGGCCAATATTTCAGAAGGTATTTGTTCCTGCTACATGCTCTGTCTTTTTGCAAAGCATCAAATTAAAATGTTTAAAATACTTGTAGGGCTTGATTGAAATATCCAAATGCAACATTTACAACAAAAACAAAATTGATCTTGGCCAAATCTGAGATACCTGACATCACCACCATTTCTTTGTAAATCTTACAACAAGCAAACGGCTACGTTTACATGCTCAAAAAGGTACCTGTGTGCAATAAGCAGTATGATTCAAAAATGTTTTCCCTTTGAGCAACATGGGTGTGGTGATTTTAAGTTGACAAACTAAGAAAGGTCTGAGTATTTTACCTTGCTGTTTCCAACACCTCACAGCTCTTTGGAGGGATTTATCCTTGCAGTATATTGACACAATCTCAGAAACCATTCTGCTCCACCAATAACCTAAAATAGAATCACAGAATCCCTACAGTACAGATAAAGGCAATTCAGCCCATAAAATTGCACCAACCCTCCCAAAAGCATCTCAGCCTGGACCCACGCCACTACCATGTCCCCATACCTCATTTACCATGGCTAATTCACATTGCCTGAACTTCCCATGTCACTACGGGTAACTTAGCATGGTCAATCCACCTAACTGGTGGACTGGCTCTGTTGGAGTCCACTCTGATTTTTCACTACCTTTATTCTTCTATCATTCTGGTTTGGAGTTATGAATTATAAGATAAGCTGTTACCCTCAGTCCAAAAGTTGTGTTAACAGGAAAACAGACCAAACAAAACTACTGTCTATTTATGACTAAGAAGTTGAACAAACAAGCCATCAAATAACAAACTCTAAGAATTACATTCGAACAGGAAAATGTCAAATAAAGATGTACCAGAAAAACAGAAATAATCAGAAATGTTGCATACACCTGACAGGTATGCACATCAACTATTACACTACATGGAAAATAACAGCAACCTGCAAAAATTGCATGCAGAATGTCAAACTTCAGATTGGCAATTATCTTGACATTACAAAAGGAACTTCATTCTATATTCTGTACCTATCTACAAATATTCAACACTGACAAGTTTATAAAACCTGGAAACACATCCCACCAGAATTCCTCATATCAAAGGCAAACACAATGCTATAGTAATTCAAGACTGGTAATATTTCACATCATTAATTCAATGAATGCCTCACTTGCATTATACAACATTCTATTCCAACTACAATCAAAACGAACAGCACCTCACTCAGAAGAAAGCAATTTTATGGCGTCTGAAACAGTAAATCACCACCAAGAGTGTTCCCTTTTTCTATTGTTACCCACAATGATGATGCAACAAGCAGACAACGTAATCTGTCATTTTTACATTCTTTCAACCTTATTTTATTGAATTACTTTGAATGAAGTAATTATCACATTTCAATGCACAATAGTATGGGGGCAATTTGAAAACTTAAGTAACAGCTCTCATTATTCTACATAAATTTTCATTGCCGACGTGCCTTTCTTTCTCTCCTTACAGCTCAACCAGATTAATTTTTTTTGGGGGGGGGGGAGAGAAGGGGGAGAAGGAGAAGGAGAAGGAGGAGAAGGAGAAGAAGGAGAAGAAGAAGGAGGGGGGAGGGGGGAGGGGGGACATCAGGTGTACCTTTATTGTCAGTGGAACTACTGCTGCTCTCTGGTGCAGACAGCATATCCTCAAACCCCCAAGACACCATATGTTTGTTGCCAAGCAGGCAAGATGCAGAGCCTGGTCCTCCTTCCAACAGAAGTAGTCTGAGTACAAAGTAAAAGAAAAATGTTAGCTACATTCTGGTTATAACAAAAATATACAGACATTACTGTCAAAATAACATCATGCTTATGTCATTTGTTTTCATTAAACACAAAGGTTGAACACAACTTTAGGCTCAGACCAGATATAGGGTTTTACTCAAAAGTACCGAGACTGTTGTCAAAGTGGCATTGCTCTGCTGTCGGCTTTGTGAAAATAACGTTTCACTGTCTGCCCCTCAATTGTGATGCACTGAACAGCTGAAAACTGCTGTATTTGCATGGTGCACAGAAAATGAAATTAGCATAGAAAGCTAAATCAGAAAGTTTCAAATCTTCGTATTATATGAACATTAGAATAAGGATTACTTACTGCCAATCAAACTCTCAAACTGAACTACAAGTGTGGCGACTCATTCTTGCTAGTGTTAATAGTTAAGTAATGATTTTCCATGCCAAAAAAAACCCTGAAAACACGAAGTAAGCCTAACTAACAGCTGAGATAGTTCAATGCCAGATCGGGAAAGTTACAATCCATTAATATAGTTACGACCAAATTCCAGTCTTACAACAATGGCAGAAACAGGCAAGCCAAGCTAGGAGAGGTTTTGGCTAACACTAACCAAGATAGAATTAATTGTAATTTTTAATAATCAGTAAAATCCTTCTCTTCCTTCCCTGCACTTCATGCTGTAAGAGGTCAAACAAAGGAGTTCTTGAACCACTAGGTTAACACAGGAACAAATTGGAATAAAACTTCCTCCTGTGAAGAAGCACCTAGCCACCACTAAGCTTCAAAACTTTGAGCTGCTAGAAAAAGACTACAGAAAATAAGAAACTTTAAAATATTGTAAAAATGTGTATCATACCACCACTCTGAGAAAGGCTCAAGGTATCTTAAAATACCCATTTGGTTTTAAATGTTTAAAAACTGCTGAAATCATTTAAGATGATCTCAAAGTGCTGCTGTAAATTTAATTATTCAAAATTTTATTCCAAATCAGGGGAATGACAGCATAGATTCCAATATCAAAAGATGTGCATCGATAAAGAAGACAGGCCCATCAATTAAAATTACAGGTACAATTCATACTTAGCTTTCACACGGGCCAATTGCCTTAACAGCCCACAGGATCCAAGGAAATTTGGTTAATTGGATGCAGAATTGGAGGAAGCAGAGGATGGTGTTCAAGGGATGAGAGAGAGAGACTGGCAGCCTGTGCCCAGTGGATTTCTGAAGAAACCAGTGTTGAGGCCCATGCTGTTTCAGGTATATATAGATGATTCAGACTTGAATGTAAGAAGGCTGTTCAGCAAGTTTGTGGATTGTACAATGTAGGTGGTAAATACCAAGGAGGATAGTCTTAGATTTGAGGAATGCACAGATGGGCTTGTCAGATTGACTGATCAGTGTTAAATGGGATTCAATCCAGATAGTTGCGAGGTGATGAGCACGGGCAGGACAAACATGGTATAGGAATACAGGACGAACAGTAGAACCCTGGGAAGCACCAACAAACACAGCGACTTTGGTGCGCATGTGCACCAGTCCCTTAAGATATCAGAATAGGTGGGTAAAGTGGTAAAGAAAGCACATGGGATACTTGTGTTTATTCGCCCAGGCATACAGTTTAAGAGCAGGAAGTTGTGCTGGAACCGTTTCAAACATTGGTTCGGACACAACTTGTGTATTGTGGGCAGTTCTGGAATCCATGTTAATGGAGAGATGTGATTGCACTGGAGTGGCTGCAAAAGAGATTTAACAGGACCACTGGGTGGGCTGCAGTATTTTAGTTCTGAAGCAAGACGGAGTGGTTTTCATTAAAGCAGATGAGACTGAAGTGCAGACGTGACTGAAATTAATAAAATTATGAGGGACATCAATAGAGTAAACAGAAAGGAACTTTTCCTCTTGATGGTGGGATCAACACCCGGGGGCACAATTAAACGTAACGGACAGGAGACTTAGAGGGTATGTAAAGGGAGAAAAGTTTTACCTTGAGGGTGGGAGGAAATGGAGCTCACTAGTTGAAGGAGCGGTAGAGGCAGAAACTCTCATAGCACTGAAGAACTATTCAGACGCTTGCTTGCCATGCCAAGGCATACAAGGCTATGAACCAAGTCCTGGAAAATGGGATTAGAATAGTAAGGTGGTTGTCTTGACTGATGCAGATTCAATGGGTTGGAGGACCTTTTCCTGTGCTGTGGACCTCTGACTCTGACTTCCAAAAAACACTTGTGCAATACAAATGCGAGGCAAAGACAAAGACAATCTTCAGTAAGAGATACTATATAACCATTGCTATTTCATCATCACTGAATCTTCTAATATCAACATTTTGGAGGTTATCATTAACCAGAAACTGAACTAGACAAGCCATATAAACATAGTGACTACAAGAACAGGTCACAGGCAGGAAACTTAGTGAGTAACTAACCTCCTGGTACCCCAAAGCATGCCCATCATCTTTTATGGCACACATCAGATACGTGATGGAATACTCTCCGCTTGCCTGGATGAGCACAGCTCCAGTAAACACTCAAGGTGCCACCTTCAAGGAGAAAGCAGCCTGCTTGATTGTAACCATATCCACAAATATTCACTTGCTCCAGCATCAGTGCACAGTATAAGCGGTGTATGCCATCTCCTAGACACATTACAGATATTCGCCAAAGACCCTTAACTCAGCATGTTCACCAGGTGAGATAAAACTGAGATGTCAATTTGGTGAAGCTACCAAACAGCATTATTTGCAAGCCAAACAACATAAGCAGCAAATGATAGCTTATCTTTGTCTATCCCACAACCAAAAGATAAGATCTAAGCTTGGCAGTCCTGGCACATCCAGTCATGAATGGTGGTGGACAATTATTCACTTCACTGGAGAAGGCATCGCCACAAATAATCCGATCCTCGATGGAAGAGCCCAAAACATCAGCACAAAAGATCAGTCTGAAGTATTCGCAGCCCAAAGTCCCAAGTGGGTGATCCATTATGGCCTCCTCCAGTGTCCCCAGCATTAAGACACCTGTCTTCAACCAGTTTGATTTGATTGAAGGCAAATGATAGCCTAAAGGTCTAAATACAAATGTGATGATCTTGTGCCTTCAAGAGATGTGCTCTGACCTGTTTCTCTTACATAGGGGTATTGTTTCAGCCAGGTCAAAATGTCTCCTTCTGACTGGCAGTTGGTAAACTGCTTTAAGTTCTCCCTTGGTGGGGTTTTTTTTAAATAAGACAAAACAATCACAAACAATTCTGAAGGAAGGGTCCTGATCCAAAACGTCAACTTTCCTGTTTCTGACGCTGCCTGGCCTGCTGGGTTCCTTCAGCTCCACACTGTTATCAAAGAATCATGAATGGGCAGGGTCAGGTTCGTACAGATTGCAAAGGATTTTGATTTCGCTTTCAGTTAGTTGGTGGTTTTTGCTGGTTGCTGTGTCTGTCCACCCGTCTGTGTGGCTGTGTGCGTCTGTGTGTGCCTGGTCCAGAAGACTAGACTATGAATCCAGAAACTCAGCTTTGTTTTGGGGCTTCATATTCAAGTCTCGCCACAACAAATAGCAGAACTTGAATTCAATATAAAAACAATCTGGAATCAAGAACTGACTGATGACTATGAATTTATTGCCCTTTGTCAGAAAATCCCTTCTGGCTCACTTCATCCTCACCTGAACTGGCCTACATGCGACTTCTGACCCATAGTAACATGGTTGACTCTCATAGAACATAGAACATAACAGCGCTGTACAGGCCCTTCGGCCCTCGATGTTGCGCCGACCCGTGAAACCAATCTGAAATCCATCCAACCTACACTATTCCATTATCATCCATACGTTTATCTAATGACCATTTGAATGCCCTTAAAGTTGGCGAGTATACTACTGTTGCAGGCAGGGCATTCCACACCCTTACTACTCTGAGTAAAGAACCTACCTCTGACATCTGTCCTATATCTATCACCCTTTAATTTAAAGCCAGGCTCCCTCGTGCTAGCCATCACCATCCAAGGAAAAAAGCCCTCACTGTCCACTCTATCTAATCCTCTGATCATCTTGTATGTCTCTATTAAGTCGCTTCTTAACCTTCTTCTCTCTAACGAAAACAACCTCAAGTCCCTCAGCCTTTCCTTGTCAGACCTTCCCTTCATACCAGACATCCTGGTAAATCTCCTCTGCACCCTTTCCAATGCTTCCACATCCTGCCTATAATGCGGCAACCAGAACTGTACACAATACTCCAAGCGTGGCTGCACCAGAGTTTTGTACAGCTGCAATGTGACCTCATGGCTCTGAAACTCAATCCCTCTATCAATAAAACCTAACACACTGTACGCCTTCTTAATAACCCTATCAATCTGGGTGGCAACTTTCAGGGATCTACACACATGGAAACTGAGATCTATCTGCTCATCCACACTACCAAGAATGTTACCATTAGCCCAGTACTATGTATTCCTGTTACTCTTTCCAAAGCGAATCACCCCACTTTTCCACACTAAACTCCATTTTCCACCTCTCAGCCCAGTTCTGCAGCTTATCTATGCCCCTCTGTAACACGCAACATCCTTCTGCACTATCCACAACTCCACCGACTTTAGTGTCATCCGTAAATTTACTAACCCATCCTTCTGCGCCCTCATCCAAGTCATTTACAAAAATGACAAACAGCAGTGGCCCCAAAACAGATCCTTGTGGTACACCACTAGTAACTGAACTCCAGGACGAACACTTCCCATCAACCACCACCCTCTGTCTTCTTACAGCTAGCCAATTTCTGATCCAAATCACTAAAACACCTGCCCTCTGAAATAACCTAGCAAGCTACTCCTTCACAGGTAGCTAGGAGTGGGCAATAAATGCTGGCCAGCCAGTGATACTCATGAATAAAAGGAAAAACTCACTAAGTGACATAAAGAAACAGCTGGAGGCATTGGATAGTGCAAAGGCCATGGGGCCTAGCAATATTCCAGCAATAATATTGAAGACTTGTGCTCCAGAGAGTGCCGCTCTCGAGTACAGTTACAACAGTGGCATCTACCCAACAACGTGGAAAATTGCCCAGGTACATCCTGTACACAAAATGCAGGACAAATCCAACCAGGCCAAGTACCATCCCATCAGTCTAGTCTAAATCCTCAGTAAAGTGATCGAAGGCGTTATCAACAGTATTATCAAACAGCAACTACTCTGCAATAAGCTGCTCAGTGATGCCCAGGTTGGATTCCATCATGGCACTCATCTCCTGACCTCATTACAGACTAGGTTCAAACATGAACAAAACAGCTGAATTCCAGAGGTGAGGTGAGTGTCCAGCCTTTGACAAAGGCTGCATCTGACAAGAGTAAGAATCATGGAATCCCTACAGTGTGCAAACAAGCTCTTCAGCCCAACAAGTCCACACTGACACAAACAACATCCCACCCAGACCTATCTCCCTAATCCACACATCCCTGAACACTATGGGCAATTTGGCACGGGCAATCCACCTAACCTGCACATCTTTGGGCTGTGGGAGGAAACCGGGGCACCTGGAGGAAACCCACACAGACACAGGGATAACATGCAAACTCCACACAGACTGTTCCCCAAGGGTGGAATCAAACCCAGGTCCCTGGAGCTGAGGCAGCAGTGCTAACCAGTGGACCACTGTGCCCAATGAGTCTTAGCGATAACTGGAATCAGTGATATCAGGGCACAACTTCTCCTTGGGCTGGAGACACGCTCGCACAGAGAAAGACAGTGGTTGTTGTTGGACATTAGTCATCTTAGCTCCAGGACATCTCTGCAGCAGTTCCTTAAGGTAGTGTCCTTGGCCCAACCATCTACAGCTGCTCCAACAATAACCTTCCCCACACAAAGTCAGAAATGGGGATGTGCACTGAGTATAGCACAATAATAAGCACCACCTAATCACTCCTCAGATACTGAAACATATTGGGGTAACCAACAGCAAGTAACATTCACAAATGCCAGGAAATGGCTGTTTGAAGAAACAAACTAACCACTGCTCCATGAGACTGAATGGTGTTATCACTGAATCCCCCACTATGAACTTGGGGTTACCACTGGCCAAAAACTGAACTGGATTCACCACACGAACAGTTTTTGCATAAACAGGTCAGAGGCTAGGAATACGGTAACAAGCAAGTCATCTCATGACTCCCAAAAGCCCATCCACTATCTACAAGGCACAAGTCAGGAGTTTGATGGAATACTCCCCACTTGCCTGAATGGGTGTAGCAAGACCTGCTTGACTGGCACCACAACCACAAGCACCCACACAGAGATGGTGGAGGGCTATCTGCCAGGCCAGAGGCCTGTGACCAGCGAAGTTCCATGGGATAAGAAGTGGATCCACTTCTGTACGTCATTTCAATAAATGATTCAGATGAGAATGTAGAAAACATGGTTAATAAGTTTGTGGATGACACCAGGATTCATGGTTTGTGGACAGTGAAGAACACTTTCTAAGATTACAAAGAGATCTTGTTCAAATGGGTCAATAGGCTGAAGCATGAGTAATGGAGTTTAACTTGGATAAATGCAAAGGTACTGTATTTTGGCAAAACAAAGACAAGGATTATACAATTAAAATTAGGGCCTTAGGGCTTCAGGTACACAATTCTTTGAGGCACGCACGACAGATGGATAGTGCAGTTAAGGCAATGTTTAGCATGCTTGCCTGCGTTACTCAGACCTTGGAGAATATGAGTTGGAATGTTTATGTCAAGGTTGTACAGGCCTCACTGAGAACTGTGTCCGGTTCAGGTCTGTGATAGGAAGGATAGCATTAAACTGGAGACGTTTAAGAGATTTACCACGATGTTACCAGGAATGGATAGGTTGAGTTATAAACAGAGGAAATTGAGAGGGCCTTAGAGGTTCATATCCACTCCCTCCACTGCTGACACACAGCAGCAGCAGCAACAGCATCGAGAAGATGCACTGCAGAAACTCAAAGATCCTGAGACAGCACCTTCCAAATGCACAACCACTTCCATCTTCATGGACAAGGCAGCAGATACATGGGAACACTACCACCTCCAAGTTCCTCACCTTGCTTAAAGCAAGGAGGCCAAATCACTACATATTACTCCAGAATGTAGTCCCGCCAGAACACTAACAGCAGCACATCATCCTCACTTTTACATTTAATTCCCTTGAAATAAGTAATTCATTTGGCTTCCCAATCACTTACTGTACCTGTGCATCAAATTTTTGGGATTCAAATGGAAAGGCTGGATAGTCTGGGACTTTTTCCCTCCCTGGGGTGTCGGAGGTTGAGAGGTGACATTGTAGAGCTTTATAAAATTATGAGTGCACAAATACAGGTGAATAGCCAAGGTCTTTTCTGCAGGGCAGTGGAGTCCAAAAGTAGAGAGCATAGGTTTTAGGAGACTTGGCAAAGATTTAAAAAGACCCGAGGGGTCAAGTTTCCACAGACAGGGTGGTGTGTATTTGTAACAAGCTGTCAGAGGAAATGGGAGAGGTAGGTACAATTACACATTTAAAAGACATTTGGACAAGTACGTACAGGAAAATTTAGAGGGATATGGGCCAAGCGCAGGCAAACGGGACTAGTTCAGGTTAGAGTTGGGCCGAAGGACCTATTTCCGCATTGTTTGACTCTGTACCAGGACAGAAGGACTGTTCAGAGTTTTTCCAATTCTCTAGTCAAAATTAATAAGTTCATATTTTCCTTTATACTCTGTTTGCTAAATCAAGTAATACACATTTCCCTTTGCAGACCCTTACGGACTCTTCACGATTTGTATTACTTAATTTGTGCCATCAGCAAATTTAGCAACCATCAATTAAAGTGCAAGGAGGGGACAGGGACAGAGACACAGAAAAACAGCAGGGGCGTGGGGAGTAGCATGAGGCAGGATGGTGGGCCTGGAGCATGAGTATTTGGGGGGTGGGGGGGGGGGGTGGGAAGCACTGTCAATTCAGTTTATAAGACACAATTTACCTTCAATAAATCCGTATGACGACAACTTATACATCTATCTTTCCCCCAGTAACAATTTTACCCCTAAAAATGTTCATCCATCAACTTTAAAGTTAACAGGTCTGAATTACCAAAAATATCCCTTTTCTATTTTGAGTTGGGGAACCATCATTCGTTAAACCATTTTCACTCTGATGTTCAGGCATGATTGAAAAACTGGTAAAGTTTCATTATTTTGGCCCCTACTTCCCTCAAGACTGTTCCCATCTAGAAAAGGTGACTTTTCAAGTTTGAACAACACTGATATTGTACTGCCTCTTTAATTTTCTCCTACTCAACATCACTACATTCTTCTTTACCATAAGATTATGCTTCTCTTCGCAAGAGAATGCTCCCAAATTACATCAGCCACATCCTGTGCCTCACACGAACATTTTGTTCTAGAATTTGCTCTGACATCCTTTCTGACTATCCTTTTACTGTTTCCAGGTGTGTTTACTTATACACCATACACTAACCTATCCTTGCATGCTCTATTTACCTAATTTGTTATTTCTCAGTTGTCCTCTGTATCTAGCTCGATTCTCTAAAATATTATGAATGCAATATGTCGAGTCTTCATTTCCTGTTTCATTTTAATTTCTGTATCTTTCATAGTTTTAGTTTTGAATGCTTTTCTCCTCCTATCAATACCGTGTGACTTGCTGAGTGTTAAAGCATTGCAGAACATTCTACGTACCTGAAACATGCAGCCCTGGAATCACAACATTATCTAAATTCTTGTATATAAATTTTTGTATTATATCTGGAAGTGTAATACAGACCCCAGAATTGATTAACAAGTGTATATCATGTTGGCAGATACTTGTTTTTCTTTTCCATTGCTATTACAGGTCGCAATTGGCTTTTATATAAGAAATCAGTAACATGAAATCTAGAATTTATTGCTCTGCATTACATTTTCAGCACTTTGCAGTTTCAAATTAATATACCTGCTGATACAAACGTTGCCAGAGGACATAAGAATAAGTACATTTTGACAAAATAAAGTTGGAGAGATTGTCATCAGATCAGTTACTCTCACTCTTGACTGTAACCAAATGTTTAGGGAGGAAGAACTATCTAGGTATACTAAATGATAGAATGGCTGAAGAAAATAGGAAAGATAGGTCAAGTGCAGCAGTGATGAGGTAACAAATTAGTCTCACATAAAAAAGGTTCTGCATTACATGTCGCATAGTAAATAAAAGCAAAAACTGGCAGTAGAATTACTGCCGTCAAGACACGGTAATAATAACAACAATAACAAACTACATATCGTTCACATGAAGCAGTGAAGATCACAAACAGAGAATGGCCATATGAAGCTTTCAAAGGTCTATGGATGTCTTAAAAGGGGAGAAATTAGTGAATTTTCTAAAGCATGAAGTACTATTTTCCAATTTTCCTATAGCTATCAAGGACAAGTGCACATAGGTTACAAAGAATCACACTTAAGAGATAACGGATCTCAGGCACAACAGCAATTTTAACTTCACCTTTAGAAATAGTGCCAGTATCCTTCGGTTGGTGAATGGGACACAGGAGTGACAAGATTCACTCGCCTAACCACAATCTCAAGTACGTCTGCTACAAAATATGCCCCTCAATGTCGGGACAAGACAGGGCAGATTACGGTTCAGTTGTGATGTCTGCCTAGCTGGTATCAAGTATATGAAGAAGCTAAGCCTGAACAAGAACCCAGAGGATTGTTGATACCATGGTTCAACTGAAGTCACAGGAGTAGGGAGAAAACAGGGCAGACCATGGTGAGCAGAGCATTAAGTTGAGATTGCATTAGATAGATACATTTTACGTCAGTGCCTTTTAAAATCAAATGAAAGTTCACATTTAAGTCACATATAATACGTCAAAAACTGCTTAGAATAAAATTGGTGTTCATTAATTACAACTTAATATGCTCTTTCCAACAAAATCAATGCTTACCGATGCAGAACGTCTGTAACGGGTAAAAATCCCAGGTCCATCTGTTTCTGTAATAGGTGCACTGTATGAATGAGGGTTTTCAGAGAGCCTCTGCAAAGAAAGCACATTGTAATCACTAATCTTAAATACAAACTGAATAGTCACATCAACAACTGAACAAGTAAGATTTCTTTGCTGAATTATAGATTAATAATGCTTTGAAGACACACATATCCCAGCTATCATTTTAAATAATAGTCAATAGTAATAGGCTAATAATTTTAAGTGAATCAGCCAGAATATAGACATGAGCAGCAATTTATACAATAACTTCAATGAATCAATCTCAAAGCAGATAACCATATATCCATTCACTAAATTTACAATGAACAAATCATAATGACCTAAAACTTATAGGCATAGTTCCCAATAAAAAAGGGCACCACAGAGCAAGATATAGCATCCTCTCTGTTAACGTAGACCTTGGTCAAATTAGAAAATGACAACTGTTATTATTGTAAGTTACATGCATACAAATTTTCACCTAGAATATACATGTCTACTGATAAAATGGAAACCAACCACCTAAGAAACAAGGCCAATGAAATTATGAAAGCAGAGTTGGCTAAAGTGAATCAGCAAATTGGGTTAAGAGATAAGTCAGAGACGTCATGACAAGTATTTAAGGGTTTACTTCAGAATACAAAGTACATTCTGAAGGGCAAGAAACATTGCAATTATGAAACTACCATTCACAGTTAACTAGAAACATTAAAGACAGTGTCCCAATTGAAGAAAAGCATATAATTGTATAATGGCAGGTGATGAGTCAGAAGATTGGACAGAATATGAAAAGCACCAAAAATTAACGAGGGGAGAAATTAGACTACAAGAGAATGCAACAGGAAAGAAACAAGTAACAGTGTCTGTTATAAATAATTGCAACAGCAAAGATAAAGTGAGCATCAGACTTAAAAGGAAGTGAAACCAGAAAATTAATAAACGAGATGATAAATTAACAAAACATGTAATCAATATTGATAGAACATAGAACAGTACAGCACACTACAGGCCCTTCAAAGAACTCAAATCAGACAAGTGCTACTGACGAAATTGTTGAAACTGCAAAATGGCAAGTGCCACGTCTCATGGATTCCATACTGCAGTCATAAAAGTAGTAGCTAGTGAAGTAGTTAATGCATTGATTTTAATTTTCCAAAACTCCCTTGAGCACAGTCCAATTAAAGTGAAAGGAGGAAGATGATAACTGCTTTGCTCAAAACAGGAGAAACACAAAACCAAAACTACAGGCCAGTTAGCTTAAAATTTGAGAGACAGTAATGTTAGAACGTGATCAGGCAGAGTAAACATAGTTTGTGAAACGGAAATGGTGTTTGACCAATACATGGGCGCTCTGAGACAGTAACACAAACTGGATAACAGGAACCAATAGTAGTACAAAAAGGTATTTGATGAAGTGCTACATCACAAATTATTGTAAAAACAAAAGCTCATGGTGTAGGGGTGACAATACTGGCAAGATTGACTGGCTTACAGAAAGCTGACAGTAGGCATAAATGGGTCTTTTTCAGGTTGGCACAATGTAACAAGTAGCGTGCCATAGCATTCAGTACTGGGGCCTCACTGTTTATAATTTCTAAAAATGATTTATGGAAAAGTCTGATTTTGTCAAATTTATCAGTGCACAAAGATAGGCAAGAAACTAAGTTGTGAGGAATCACCCATTTAACTGAGATGAGGTGAATTTTAAGCTCTTCAGTGCTTTGAGTCTTTGGAACACTAAAAAGTTGGTGAAGTTGAGCCCTTAAATTCTTTTAGGGAAGACAGAGATACACTGCTGTTAAGCATGAACGAAATGCTATCAAGGGCAAGCAGAAATGCAGATTTGAGGTTACCATCAAGTCAACTGTGATCTTATTTAAATTGTAGAGTAGACTCAAAGGGTTGAATAGCCTGCACATGCTCTTTGTTTGCATGATTGCAACTTCCTCAGTAACTCACTGCAAGGAGACATCAGTTTGAGGCACACAAATGAAACATTCTAGACTTACTGACAGGAAAAGGGTGACGTTGTATTCCTTAGTCAGTCAGTCAGTCAATCTAGTTGCTCATCTTTTCTTTATTTGCAAAATGTGAAGGTCAAATTAGAAAAAAGGTCAGCATTCTTTCCCCCATGCGTAATTAAGCTTGACCAAGTGTTTGAGAGCCACCTTTTTGAATCTGTCTCAGCATTGTAGTGTGCCTTCACCAATACTGCTGTCTGATATAGAATTCCACAGTTTTGACTCAGTGACACTAAAGGAAAGGCATATTTTCAAATCAAGAGTTGAAGGCTTGAAGTTAGTATTCTCATGTGCCCAGCAAAACATCTTAATGCTTTAGAAGCTAATTTACAATAGAAATAAAAAGGACATTTCATTTCAAATTCTCTTCCAGAAATTAGACAAAAATCAAACCATCAAATATGAAGCCTGTTATACAATCACATTGAACAGCTTTTTAACTTCTTTAAGTATAAAGGATTGATCTTGATCTGGAGTTCAAAGTTCTCTTGGAAACTACAAGTTACATATAATTGAAATTCCTCCCTGCATTAATTTTAATGGTTACTTATCTATATATGCATGCTAACAAATCAAATTGCCAAATAGCCATAAAATACACCGAATGTGCTTAATTTACAGCCACCTATCAGAGAGCTAGGGCAATTATGCATTTAAGATGTGATTAAGATTTTTATCACTTCTCTCAGGATGAATCCAGAGAAATAACTAATTTAAAGCAGAAATAGAATCTTTGTGTCTTGCAACATAGCATGTGGCCATTTGACCTATCTTGCCTGTACAGCCTCTCTAAATTAGCTATTCAATTTACTTCCACATTCCATATTTTCCTCCTAACCCGGCAAATTCATCCTCTGCATGTGCATGCCTTTCAAAGACTCCTATGGATTCTGATGTCACCACTCTGAGGCACTATAGTGCATTTCAGGTCTCAACAGCCCTCCACATGAAACAAAAACCTCTAGTTTCCTTGTTAGTTCAGTTTTATTTAAACAATTATTTTAAATCTACACCCTCTGATTACCAACTACCTATATGAGAAAATGTTTTCTTCCTAGTTGCTACATCCCATAATTTTAAATACAATTTTTTTTGTTTTAAGGAGCCCCAATGTCTTGTATTCCTTCACAGAGCTGAAGCCCTCACTCCTGATAAATGGATACATAACAGTTTTGACATCCTGCCTAAAGAGCAGCATTTAAAACTGCACACGTTATTCAAGCCAAAGCCCAACCAGTAATTTTTTTCTTCTTATTGATTCGTGGAACATGGGAATCACTGATTGGTCAGCATTTCTTGCCCATCCCTGGTCACACTTGAGAAGGTGGTAGTGGGCTGACTTCTTGAACCGCTACAATCCAAGTGCTGTAGGTTGCCCTTAGGGAGGGAATTCCTGATTGTGACCTAGTGACAGTGAAGGAATGGCAGTAGATTTCCAAATCAAGATGGGTTGCTTGAGAGGAACGTGCAGGTGGCAGTATTCCCATGCATTTGCTATCCTTGCCTTCTAGATGGAAATGGTTGTGGACTCGCAAGATATTGTCCAAGTAACCTTGAGGAATTTTTCTGCAGTACATCTTGTAGATGGTATATACTACTGCCGAGTGTCAGGGGGATATTTACAAAAATGTGATTCTGAAGGTAGACAATAATTTTATCCATAACCTCAGAACTATTCATCAAATGGAGGTACTCTACCTAATCTATGAATTTATGAGAAAATGCCAAGCACATTTCCCACTGGGGTCTATCAGCTAAGGAACTGGAAAATTGCACTTTTGCCCCCTCTTTTGCTTTCAATTAAACAGGGAAGAAGAAATACAACTCATTTTCACTTTCAAATTGTGAACATTTATACAAGACTACTTTTAGCCACAGCTCACAGACAACATGGGGCTTTACATTGATCAACGTTTACTCTGAACATAACTGCCAGTTTGAGGCCAGCATATTAGGAAGTTTCTCAAGCTAGTTATGAGAACACTAGAAGGTACTGTGCACATCATCACTTCAAGCTGAACAAACATTTATTTTGAACCAATATAAAGAGCTGCCTGGAATACTGTTTGATGAGTCATAGCTGAAATGACTTTCTGGAGGTTTCACCTTGCACTCATCAGGATACTCTGCAAGAGTACCAACTCAAAAGGAAAACCAAGGTCTATACTACACAAGGACAGCACTAATCATCCAGGAACTGAACTCCTATTGGTAGAGGTATTTGTAACTGTTTAATTTCTAGCTTTTGAACTCAATACTCTCGTTTCAAAGCAAAGAAATTCACAACGCTTTCTTGTCTACCTTCAATGTGTCTTGCTACTTTCCAAGTTTTGAGCATACACCCAAGGTCCTTGCTATCTTGTAGAACTTTAAAATACCACAAATTAAATTTTACGCAATGTTGTTTCCATCAAAATCAATTATTCAATACTTAAATCAAATACCTCCCAAATATTTTTCCATGGTGACACCATTTCAAAACTTGAAAATTACT
The DNA here is from genome assembly GCF_030684315.1 of Stegostoma tigrinum. Classification (NCBI taxonomy): domain Eukaryota; kingdom Metazoa; phylum Chordata; class Chondrichthyes; order Orectolobiformes; family Stegostomatidae; genus Stegostoma; species Stegostoma tigrinum. The sequence goes on from NC_081379.1 coordinate 15,031,230, forward strand.
GTGATCTCTCAAAAAGAACTAGGAGACAGAGGGCGTTTTAGGGTAGGAGTACAATGCTGCCACTTGTTTTGAATGCCATTCTACAGATCTTGCATCCCCAGAATTTTAGCTTGCAATTTGGAATCTAAACCAAATGTTGGGAAGCTTTCATGTAAGCCATGTAAAACTACATTGCTGGAGGTCTACATGTTTTCAGCATAGGCCATTTAAGTTTGCCAAGTCTATTCACTATTTGCCACATTGCAAAGTATGGTACAAGCCACTCCATATATCATCGTCACAGAACTGATTTCTTTGGAAGCCTACTGCACATTTCTTTCTAGTCTAACAAAGTAACACTATTAATCCCTACCTAATCTTCCTTAGCCAATTTGGTGATCAAATTATCATTATCCCTTTAACTCTACGTGATTCTATTTTCCTAGTACATTTGTCCTGTGGTGGTTCTTCAAATTGTTTTAAAAGTTCACAAATGAAACAATTAATGATCAACACTGACCATTGGTCCAAAAAGCCTGCATCTCAGCCTCCAAACTATTTAATAACCACCCCACAATGCTCTGGGATAAACAGCTGCAAAGATTCACAACCTTCAGAAGAGCTTTCTCAGTTCTGCTTTAAATGGAAGATGATCACCTTATTTTTTTAAAAGGTATGTCCCCCCCAATTCTGGATTCTGTTAGGGACCAGGCCACATCCCCCCCCAAAGTATATTAAGGAGATAGCCTAGACCCAACTTTTGTATTGTTTTCTTCCAAGACGCATGTGTAAGGTGCTGTGTTCCAGAAATGATTCAGTTAGCCCACCACTAAGTTTTAATTAAAGTACACCTTATTCTTACAACATAGTTAAAATACAACAAGGACTGGTATAACTATTGAAATACTTACAAGATATTGGGTCATTCAACCAGCAAACATTAACGGTTTCAATATAGAGAACATCCCATAAGCATACACTTGGCAAAGGCAATTCAGGAACACAGTTATTGCTCTCTCTCCAGTCCAGCAGAAACACAGTCGCTTTTGCATTCTTTTTTAAAAACTGAAAACCTCTAAGGCTTCACTCCAGCAGCAAAGAACTCAAGCTTTCAGCTCCAGTAGCCAGCCAGCAAAACGTAGTTAACTAACTGAAAGCAAAACTGAAGTCTTCTGGGTCTGTGTCAGCCCGACGCCATCCACTCATGATTCATTTGCCTTAGTTTTTAAAAAACCCAGGGAAATTTACCAACTGCCTGTCTGAAGGAGATACCTTGGTACCAAGAGGAACAGGATTGTACTCTTATACTCTTAAATGTACATAATCACAATTTTTCTCAGCATCAACCCTGTCAAGTTTCTCAGAATCTGTTTAAACAAAATTCCTCTTCTTCTATTAAGCTCTAAGTGTGGCTTAACTTGAACCTTTGCTCTTAAAATAATCCCTTTATCCTTGAATCAACCTAGTGAGCCTTCCTTGAATTGCCTTCATTGCAATAAAACTTCTCCTTAATTAAAGAACCCAAACTTTTTCCCCACAGTATTTAGCAACACTTTCAGTCCTGTATATTTACATGTGATCATTGGAACAAAGAGTCTGATGACGACCATGAATCTGTCGCCAATTGCCAGGTAAAACCTCTCTCATTCACTAAATGTCCCTTGGAGAAGGGAAGTACCATCCTTACCAGATCTGGTCTACATTTGACTCCAGACCCATGGGAAGGTGGTCAATTTGCCCTCTGGGCAATTAGGGATGGGCAACAAATGCTAGTCAAGCCAGTGACATCCTCATCCCATGAATGAATAAAAATATTTTCCCACACTGCAAAAATTTGTCAGATGGCATTCATAGAACATAGACATAGAACACAGAACAGTACAGCACAGAACAGGCCCTTCAGCCCACGATGTTGTGCCGACCATTGATCCTCATGTATGCACCCTCAAATTTCTGTGACCATATGCATGTCCAGCAGTTTCTTAAACGACCCCAATGACCTTGCTTCCACAACTGCTGCTGGCAACGCATTCCATGCTCTCACAACTCTCTGCGTAAAGAACCCGCTTCTGACATCCCCTCTATACTTTCCTCCAACCAGCTTAAAACTATGAACCCTCGTGCTAGCCATTTCTGCCCTGGGAAATAGTCTCTAGCTATCAACTCTATCTATGCCTCTCATTATCTTGTATACCTCAACTAGGTCCCCTCTCCTCCTCCTTTTCTCCAATGAAAAGAGACTGAGCTCAGTCAACCTCTCTTCATAAGATAAGCCCTCCAGTCCAGGCAGCATCCTGGTAAACCTCCTCTGAACCCTCTCCAAAGCATCCACATCTTTCCTATTATAGGGCATCCAGAACTGGACGCAGTATTCCAAGTGCGGTCTAAACAAAGTTTTTTAGAGCTGCAACAAGATCTCACGACTCTTAAACTCAATCCCCCTGTTAATGAAAGCCAAAACACCATTGGCTTTCTTAACAACCCTGTCCACTTGGGTGGCCATTTTAAGGGATCTATGTATCTGCACACCAAGATCCCTCTGTTCCTCCACACTGCCAAGAATCCTATCCTTAATCCTGTACTCAGCTTTCAAATTCGACCTTCCAAAATGCATCACCTCGCATTTATCCAGGTTGAACTCCATCTGCCACCTCTCAGCCCATCACTTGGTTAAAGTTTCTTCAAGCTTTTGCGGTCTCTTTGCCTAACTTGCTGTCCAAATCACTGAGTCAGCAGAAAATTTGGCTATAGTGCATACCATCCTTTCAACCACGTTATTAATGTAAAAATTCAAACTGGTTGAAGCCACAGCATCGATCTCTGGTCCAACAGTTAGAGGTTGCCAACCTAAAAATAATTCAAAATATTGCAGATAAAGATTTCTTTTTCTGTTAATTCTTTTGAGAGTATCATTGTCTAGGCCAATATTTATTGCCTGACTTGATTACCCAGAGGGAAGTTAAGAGTCATTGTTGTGTGTCTGGAGTTACATATAAGCTAGGCCAGGTAAGGATGACAAATTTCACTCCAAGGGACATTAGTAAAGACAGTTTTTTAATTCAAGATTTTTCACAAATTTGAATTTCACCATCTGGAGAAGTGGGATTCCCTACATGTCCGTACAGCATTGGCTTGCAATTCTGGATTACGAGCCCAGTGAATGCAACTATGCCATCACTGCCCCATAAACCTCTTATTTGACATGATCTGGTATTTAAATCAAAACAGTCTACTTTTTAAAAAAAATCTGCCTAAAAAAAACTATAATATCAGCAAAACCTGTTTAACACAACCCAATGAGGATCAGAAGAAAATTACTATTTATGAGTACATAGCCTTTGTCAACGGTAGACGAGTGCAAGTTTGAAGGGACTCCACTAAAAGTAATTAACAAGCTTGTTTCAAACAGCTACAAATCCAGCTCCCAAAGAAGTGAATATTCATTCCCATTTAATCATAGAATTCTGGGCTTCAGAATTATGTGACGTATGGAATTTCTCCAGCATTCACTTGACACTAGCTTTATGTAGAACTAAAATAGGAATATCAAATCAAGGAGCAATGGATGAGCAAATTATTGTACATGTCTAAAATCTGAAGTAAAAACAGAAAATGATGGAAGTACTCAGGAGGACTGGCAACATCTGAAGAGATAGAAATAAAGTTTACATTTCACAACTATGAACATTTAACAGGCTCATGAAACTTCATTGATAGGAAACGTTATCTCTGTTTCTCTTGTCAGGAGTCACTGAGCTAGGGCACTGGAAATTGAGCCTCATTATTCCTGGAGTTACTACAGTGCGAATGTTTAATTAAACTGCCCAAAATTCCAATTTGCCTTTGACTGAATTATACAGAGGACGAACATACCAGAGTTCTTCAGTAACAGTAAAAATATTATTTGCCTTAATACAATTATAAATGCTTTTTAAAGTTAAGGTAGATCAAACTTCATCTTCTTAAAACATTCCCCAAGTCATGAAAATGAAACTGGAGAGCACAATTTTATAAAATTAGGACAGTTAGTAACACAATTCTTTTGATTCTCACAGTGCCATGACTATTATCTACCTAATGATGATCCATCTTTAGTTCACTGGTATGAAAGGGGGACCTTTTTCCTTCAGGTTGTCTCTGAATGGACTTTCTCTGTTCTTTCAACAAAATTGGGGTGGAAGGAAAAGGGAAGCAAGGGCAAGAAATTGAGGCAGCTAATTTTTGGAAGTTGCCTTTCTTTTGTCTTTTTTTCCCAGAGCATTTGTATCAAGCTGAAATCTGACCAATCCCAGGGTGGTTACTATGCCGAGTCCTCCTGCCAGTACCTCAACTCAAGTGTCCCCAAGTACTAATGACGTCTTACATGTTAGCTTCCCTTGCTTCCTGCGCTCTCCCAACTGCAAATAATTTGTTACATATTCTCCTTTTTAAAGGCAGTGGCCATTTTCTCATTTTCAGTCCTTATCCAAAACTGAACAGATGTGATCTCGAGCACTCTGCACAAATGCTGCCAGATCTGGGTATTTCCGTTTATTTTTAGATCAAAGCAGCTCAGTTAGCTCTTGTACACCGCAAGCCTCAAGACAAGGAGAAATCTGATTATTGCTGATTAGAATGAGAGAATTTCATCAGGTCCAAACCTACCACAGTCCAACCTCAGATATTGTTCATAATTCATCTCTGTAGCTGTAGAAAATTATACCCACTGAGCTTCACAATGGGACAAAGACATTTAGCCATGACCTTACTGAACAACCATCTCTCCTAATTCGACATTAAGGCACTCTCTCCTCACCACCAACATGCCCTCCTCCAGATCCCACAACTCTCAACCTTGCTCATGCAGCTGACAGCACATTGCTCCTTCACTGACCCCTGCATTCCAAACAGACCCCTGTATCTGCTTTAACTTAACCCTGCATAAATGGAGCAGCTCCTTGAATCATAGAATCCCTACAGTGTGCAAACAGGCCCTCCAGACAAACAAGGCCACACCAAACCTCAGAGCATCCTACCCAGACCCATTCTCCTATAACCCACCTAATCTACACCTCCCTGAACACTACGGGTAATTTAGCATAGCCAAACAATCTAACCTGCACATCTCTGGGTTCTGGGAGGAAACTGGAGTACCCGGAGACACAGGATGCAAACTCCACTCAGACAGTTGCCCCCAAGGCTGGAATTGAACCCAGATCCCTGGCGCTGAGAGGCAGCAGTGCTAATCACAGTGCCACTGTACCACCCCCCAAATCATTCCTAATTTCATTCGCTGAAGCTTTGCTTGTCAAGCCAATATAACTGGAATGCTGAGGGAAAATGCCCCATCAGTTTCAGTACTTGTTCCATGATCTGATCTCCAACAAAAGACAATACCATTGTCATGGCTTTAAACTGCAGTGTACACCAAACTGGGGCTGGGGGTGTGTGTGTGTGTGTGTGTGTGTGTGTGTGTGTGTGTGTGTGTGTGTGTGTGTGTGTGTGTGTGTGGTGTAGGTAGTGGAGGATCGAAGGAAAACACAAAGCAAGCTCACTGTTTTAGGTGTGCTCCACTGATGTATTAAGATTTTAGACATTAACCACTTCAAATCCACTTTTTAAACCAGATAACGTACCATTGATGGCAATTGCATGATTTAAATGGCTCCAGCACAAAGTAAACATAAAAAGAACAATAAAAATAAGGTACAAAAACCAGCCAGATTCAAAAAGAAAGTGCAGAACAATGTGCTAGGCCTACTGGCTTGTTGGTAGGCGAAGTAGTATAATTCCAGAGAAATCCTAGATAAGTGCACTTGCTCACAGGTCTTTTGTTAAAGCACAGGTCTAAGACACTATCGGTATTTGTAAACATGCTCGCTGAGTCAGCGTGTTTGATTGCAGATGTTTCGGCACTCTGCTAGGTAACATCAAGTGCACCTCTGGTGAAGCATCGGTGTTCTGCCCTGCTCAGAATTTATGCACCTTGGTTTGCTGGGGTGGTTGGCATCACTTCCAGTTCTGTTTTTCAGTGGTTTGTATATCAGGTCCAGTTCAATGAGTCTATTGATGAGAGTTCCGGTTATGCTAGGCCTCCAGGAATTCCCTGCCATGTCTGTGTTTGGCTTCTGCTATTACAGATGTGCTGTCTCAATTGAATTAGTGTCCTTCTTTCACCATGTGTATTGAGACCGGGCAGCCAATTAGGTGTTCATATATTCTTATGGTCAGTTTTCTTCCAGTTTTGCCTATGTAATGTTTCTCAGTCCTTGCATGGTGCTTTGTATATTACTTTTGTAATACTGGTTGTGGGTATGGGATCCTTTATGTTTGTCAGTAGCAGCTGTAGGGTGGTTGTTGGTTTGTGGGCTACCCTGAAACCCAGTGGTCTGTGGTCATTTCTGGTATGCCTCTGATGTACAGTAGGATGACTAGTGTCTAGCCCAGTTGCATCATCTTGTTGTGGTCTGTTGCAGAGGTAATGGCAGATTATGCTTTTTGGGTATCCATTCCCTTTTAAAACTCAGCATACATGCTACTGTTCTGCTTTGCGCAGTTCTAGCTTGTTTGAATAATATCCTGATGCAGCACAGTTTATGAGCGTTGGGGTGGTTGCTGGTGTAATTAAGTATCTGGTCTGTATGGTTGGTCTGGAATTGCCCATTGTTCTTATGTTCCACCATTACGTCTAGGAAGGGCAGTTGGTTATTGTTCTCTTGTCAACGTTATTCCACTGAGGATGTTGTTTGTGTGTCAACGGCTTTCTTCTAGTCTTGTGCGTTCGATAATCACAAAAGCAGATGCAGAGTTTGGGCTGTATAGTAGGGAGCCCTGTCCATTCTAACCTTTGCATTACAGCTTCTGCAATCAGTCCTGATATTGGGGATCCCACTGGTGTTCCATAGGATTTGTTTGAATATACGGTCGTTGAAGGTGAAGTGGGTTGAGGCACAGCTCCAGCGGTTTCAGAGTGCTGTCCTTGTTGATACTGTTGGTGTCATAGGGTGTGTGCTTTCCGATTCATTCAGTGTGGCAATTGTCTCATTGTTTATATCCATAAACATTGGCTAGATCAGTGATGTTACGTCAAAGGTTTTCATTATCTTGTCCTCTTCTATTCTGGTATCCTTGATAATCTTGAGGAATTCTTGGGAGAAGTGGACGAAGTGGATAGTGTTGTCTAATAAATATTTCAGTTTCCGTTGTAGATCTATTGTCTCACCACCAGGTATGCCAAAATGATTAGTCAAAGAACAATAACAGAAATGGAATCAAAATACACTGGCGGTGAGCAAGTCTAAAACCTCATCCACAAGCCAAGCGACAAATCTTCAAAAAAAAACTTTGAACACTATCTGTTGTGACTGGAATGGCCAGGTGGAGCTCATTGACTATGAGATCCTTGATCAGGATTGTTAACCTGGGCCAATCAGGCAGCCCTGCCCAACAGATATAAAATAGGAGATTCAGACACAGTCTCCTCATTCTAGGGACTGGGTCTGAGCTAGCTGGTCAGAGCCCCGGTGCTATGCACATGTAAATAAAAAGGTTAACTTGGTACAAAGATTCTGGCCTCTGTAGAAGTATTTCGTTATCAGTATAAAACTCTAAAATGATAAGTAAAAATGAAATTGTACTCAAACACCTGCAAATGCCGACATGCCATTAACTGTGAGAGCTAATAACTGGAAGAGCAACAAGAATGCAACATACTGAATCAATTTAGCTCCAAGTAGTGAATGACGAAATCAGCAGGGTCCACAAGTACTGACCTTTTTTGTTTGGTTGGGGGTGGGGGAAGAAGATGTGGAGGAGCTCATTTATATGCCCTTTAAAACATGTCAATCGCCTCCTAAAGCACTTACTAACAGACAGCAAATTAATTTTAAATGACAATGCAACAGGAATATTAAACAAGGGAATCAGAATATTCCAACACTGTCCTTATGGTCAAGGCTGCCAGCACTGTGGACCAAGCCACGTAAAGTACTAAAGCAGAATTCACTAGCCCACAACTGAAAATACATAAATTGGGAGGACCAGTCTGATTGATATACTGGAGGAAGGAATGGCTGAGAACTTTGCTACAGACCAGATAATAATTCCACTTGCAGTAATAACAGACATCTCTCCCTGAAATGATACATATGCTGAGGACACAAATGCCTACAAAAGATAAAGAGCATAATGAAAAAGGCTCTTAGCCTAGAAAATCAAGATCTGGAATCAGCGTGCAGGCAGCTAAACAATAGCAAGGGACAGGACCACATTTGAGGGAGTAGTTTAAGAGGCCTCTAGCAATTACGCATCAGAAATAGTGCAAAATTCAGAAAACCAAAAAGCTGCATTCACTAAGGGTAATGCTATAATTACAAGAGGGTAATTCTCAGACTGGGAAACAGGAATCAAGAAAGCTTTTTGCTGGTTGGAATCATACTTTGCACAAAGGAAGATGGTTGAAGATTTTGCAGAGTACCTCAGACAAATGTCCTTCGCTGAACTATCTTGTGATGTCAACAACCTACCCTCCATCATAACATCAGCAATGGGGATGTTCGCTGACAACTTGAGTAACAAGCAAACAGAATGACAGCAAATTAGCAATAATCAGAAATAGACAAGTACTTCGACAAGCACATAATAGTAAAGAGTTCAGCAAAAGTAAGAGTCCTTAGAAACAGAGGCAGAAGAAATTCAATGAGGAATAAAGAGTAGCAGACACACTAAACAAGACAAGTTTATTTTTGTCACAGATACAAAATGGAACCATGGGTTAAATTGCAGCAAGAAAAAAGGCAACTGATAGCAAATAAAAGTACGGGGAAATTTAAGGAACCAGAAGTTGCCAATTCCAGCAGACCTTGACATCTTGAATGGTGAGGTCTTAACAAAAGTGCCTACAGTAGTAGTTTTGACTTTGATCCTCCAGACTTTCAGAAGTCCTTGTACCTAACACCTCAGTAGATGCAAGTCATTTCAAACTTCAACTTTTAAACTCGAGCCTACCCATTTCTTTCTCCAACTGCACCAGCACCTTGACTTTCAGTCTGCAATTACTTTTTTATATCCCGTTCCCTGAACTGTCCTGAGCGTCCTATTTTAAACTGAAACTTTGCAATAAGTAATAAATGCCCCCACTGCAGGATAGAATAGAACATTACCATCTAATCACTCAGGAATGCAGTGCACTCCACAATGTTACATTTCACAGAGAATGCTACCTTCCCTGGTACAAATGGACACAAAGGCAGAAGGGTCCTGACCCGAAACGTCAAGCTTTTCTGCTCCTCTGATACTGCTTGGTGTGCTGCGTTCATCCAGCTTCACACCATGTTATCTCAGACTCTCCAGCATTGGCAGTTCCTACTACCTCTCGGACACACAGGCAATTGCTTTTACCACAAACATCGTATCATTTGTCAAGACCTGAGGTGCTGTTATTGGCAACAATGTATCTTGTTTACTAATCTCAAGATTGTACTGACAAAGACCTCAGCATTTGCAAGCCAGAATTTCACAGCAAAACCTTCTCCATTCAGGGAAACTGACAAATCCCATGTTGTTGACACTGCATAAAATGGTAGCTAGAAGCAGAAATAACCTGGGTATGAGTAAGAGAATTTGTCGTGTTCGATGTCAATACAATTCTGACGTTGATCATCGTCCAGTTCAGCCAGCCTACTACTAGCAACCTTATCAATGTCTAATTTCTAGATGGTGGTTTTGGCTTTGGTGTGTTAACTCATCCCACACCAACTGAGGTTATCATGAAGAGCACTCCTCCCCAGTCCCTCCTCTGGGGCATGGTGATCTTCAGGTTAAACCAACACCAGTCACCTTTCTCTCTCTCAGGAGTCTATGGTCTGGTAGCACTACAACATTAACTTTATTAATTTAGTCAACTCTGAAATAACAAGCGTTGCAAATACAACACTCCTGTGGAGACCAATCAAATTTAACACGTCTTAATATTCATCACACATGCAAGTGATTGTAAAGATAAGGAACATATTCAAACTTTTAGCATGAAATGCAATCAGAAAGGCAAAGTGGAAATTGGTCTCCCACGTGTAGCAGAACCAGAAAATGTTAATAAGCACGCAGCATGCTGTTGGTAACAAGACATTCAGGAGTAGAATGGACATTAAAGAGCTCAAGCCTTTTTACCGCATTCACCTGCATAAATTCACCAGGAGGACTGCAGCAGTTCAAGAAGGCAGCTCACTACCACCTTCTCAAGGGCAACTAGAGACAGGCAAGAAATACTGGCCAGCCAGCGATGACCATATCCCACAAATGATTAGAAAAAAATGTGCTGATAGAAGGCATGCTGATATGCTTTCTGTTAATAAATAAATTCAGAAGCTGCAGCCTTATTTGTTCTGGGTGCATCTCCAAGAATCTGGGATAACAAGAGAGGTTGTGAATTCAGATAAAAGGAAAAGCATCAGCATATATAAGGGTAAGGAAGCTAAAATCAGGCAGGGCCCCATAAGGAATATAAAGAAAGCAGTAAACAGCTCAAGCAGGAAATTAGGAGAGCAAGAAGGGGCCTTGAAATGACCTTGGCAAGTAGAGTTAAAGAGAATACCAAAGCATTCTATATGTACAAACAAGAGGGAACAAGACAGGACCACTCAAGGATAATAAAAAGGTGGGAACTTGTGCTTGAGTGTCAGTATTCACCTAGGAGAACCATATGGAGGATAGCAGGATTACCGTCGAGCACGCTAATATACTAGGGCATTTAAAAGCAAGAAATAAGAGTGCCACTGGATCTCTTGAAGAGCATTAAAGTGAAGTCTCCAGGGTCAGAAGGTATCTACCCCAGGCTATTTGAAGAAGCAAAAGGGGAGATTGCTGGGGCCTTGGCCAAGAGATCACTTGCAACCGGAGAAGTACCAGTGGACTGGTGCATAGCCAATGATGTTCCGCTATTCAAGAGGAGAAACAAGGATAATTCAGGAAATAGACCGGTGAGTCTCACATCAGGGTTTGGAAGTTATTGGGGAGAATTCTTTGGGATAGGATTTATGCATATTTGGAAAAGCATGGCCATGTGCATGGCAGGTCACATCTTACTAACTTGACTGAATTTTTCAACAAAGTGCCAAAGATGATCCATGAGAGTGGAGCAGTTGTCCACATGAATTTTAGTAAAGCTTTTGACAGGGTCCCTCATGGTAGGCTCATCAACATTAAGATGTATAGCATCCACTGTGAATTGGCCACTTGGGTTCAGAATTGTTTTGCCCAAACATGGCCATAGAGAGGAGTGGTGGAAGGGTGTTGTTCTCGCTGGTGGTCCACGAATAGTGTTGTTCTGCAGGGATCCGTACTGGGTCCTCTGCTGTTTGAGATATATTTTCATCCAAGTCATTTATATATGTGTGGGTTAATAAGTTTTCAGACAATACTAAAATCAGTGAAGTTGTGGATATTGTGGAAGGTTGTCAAAGGATACAGCAGGATATAGATCAGTAGCGGATATAGACGGAGAAGCAGCTGTTAAGAGTTTAATCCGCTGTACTTTGAGATCAAATGTTAAGGATAACTATATAGTTAATGGCAAGACCGTAAACAGTGTTGAAGTACAGAGAGGTCTTGGGGTTCAAGTCCATAGTTCCTTAAAAGTAGCCACTCAACTTGATAGCATGGTAAAGATGGTACGTTTGCCTTTATTGGTCAGGGAATTGAGTACAAGAGTCATGCTGCAGCATTTTTATAAGACTTTGGTTAGGCCACATTTAGAGTATTACAATCAATCCTGGTTGCTACATTATAGGAAGGACATGGAAGCTTTGGAAGGGGTGTAGGAGAGGCTTACCTAATGCTGCCTGGATTAGAGGGTATGAATTATAACACAGTGGCTTGAAAAACTCAGGTTAATTTCTCTGGAGAGGCAAAGGCTAGGGGGAGACTTGATAGAGGTCTGTAAAATTGAGATGCATCAATCAGGTTGATGGTCAGAATTTTTCTCCCCCAGACTTGCAATGTCTAATACTAGGGTGCATGCATTTAAAGTGAGAGGGGGAAAGTCAAAGACAATGTGGTGGGCAAGTTGTTTTTAAACACAGTGATAGGAGTCTGGAATGCACTGCTAGGTTGTGATAAATAAGCACATGAATATGTAAGGAATGGAGGGATATGGGCCAAGGGCAGGCAGAAGAGATTAGTTTAATTTGGCATTATGTTCTGCATATCTTGGGCTGAAGGGCCCATTCCTGCGCTGTACTGTTCTGTGTAACACTCTTTCGTTTTCCATTTTCTCCATCACAACCTCAAATCCAGCATTTGAAACATGGGTCAAAAACCTCTGCCATATTTAAACATTTTTTCTTTGCCATGTCAGATTCAGTTGCTGAAAGATTTTCAACACTTGCAATGCATCCTCATTGAGCAGACTAATAACTGGTGAAAGCTAATGATATTGGTCCCTTTGCTGATACATGCATCCAGAAGAGTGTGAAATACCAAATGTGCACAGAAATTGTTTTAATTACAGCACAAAGTTGAAATGCTACCTGTACTCCACTCAGCAGACGCCAGTTAATTGTGCATTGTGATCAGCTAGTCATTAACTTATAGTCCTCTGAATTTGAAGTTTCTGGTGCACTTTATCTGTGTGTGACACTTTGGAAGGCAACATTATAAAACCATCATATTAAAGCTTATTGCAGACTCCAGACAGGAACTCAGCTTGACAAATCACAACTTTATTTCAGTTTTAATGACATTTCCCTCGCTGAAACATGAGCATGCTACACTTCAGCTTTAATAATGAAATTGGAATGTAGATAAAACAGTCTGAACTACCTACTTATAACACCAAATCAAAGACTTTTAAATGTTGTAAGATTATAATTGCATTTATCCCAAAACACTTTTATAATAGAAATGAAAAACAGCTTTTGTATAGCACCCAAAACACCACCTATAGAGTATGCAGGGCAGAGTCCCTGTATCTAACATTTCAGTAGATTTAAATCACTGGTAACTTCAACTTGTAAACTGGAACTACCACCCACCTGAACTTCAACGTACTCACTTTAATGAAGCTTTTCAGGGTTTTCAGTCCTAACTCTTCACGTCTGGGACTAACATTAACTTTTCACTAAGGTAATCTAGTTTTTTAAATCTACCATTTTCTTCTCAAAGACACAGCTCTATATAACCATCCTGTACCAAAGTCTACTACCCCATTCAAAGCCTGAACTGAAACAAAGTATCTCGGTTCTACTCATCCCTTTAAGCTTCAGGGAAAAAAAACATCCAGAACTCTATTAAACCTTTAAGGCACATTATTTACCATGCTGCAATGCCAGCAATCTAAAATAAACAGCCCATCAGTATACAAACCACTCCCCACCCCAGATTCAAAAAAAAGTTTAGAATAACTATGACTACAGAAATACTTGCAACAATTAACATCAGACAGATGAAACAACTGGCTACTAAAATTTAAACTTACCGTAGCTAACATTAAAAATTATACTAAAAATCCCCCAATTTAAAGCAGTGAAAAAGTTTAGGTTGGCACCCAGCATCAAGCAGATACAATCGTCACATGGTAGGTCAACCAGATCACCACAGCAGTCCAACAAATCAGTTGTGTAAATTACAATTACTGGTGTAGCACAATGAAACAGCCATAGCTCGGTCCAATGGAATTGATGCTGACACCCCTCCTACAAGTGCCTTGTTAGCAACCAAACAGTCAGCCAGCCCAACTGACTGCTAGTCACACCAGGATAGTGCACTCTTGAGCTAACCCTTTGAGGCACAAAGCCATCCAAGCCCGTGTGAATTCTGCTCAACTTACTACCAAGCATGCCGGTCAATGTGAAATCACCACCCCCAGCGAAGCAGGAGGATAAGTAAACTCACAAGGAACTAAAGAAATGCATAAATGTCATCAAATTTAGAGTGACACATTTACTCTTGGCTTTTGTTTTCCTATTGCAGGCAAGAGGACAGCATGACAGTCAATGACCAGAAGTCAAGCAAGGTGTGTAGGGTGTGGTGAACAGGGAATTTGAATGGAAATTGGTGGTATTATGTACTCAAATGAGTTTGAGTACAACTAGAAGCTGACAGTGTTACAGCCTCCCTCCTACGTCACTGCCTCTTCCAACTCTTCACCTGACAGATTTTGCCAAGGGTTATTCTCTGATGATGGCAATATTGTGGAGAATGCAACATCTCTAATCAATCTTGTGACTCGCTCAGGCACATACAATGCAGCACCTTTCAGACCAGTCCAGAGTTATCCCTGCAGATCAATGGTTTTCTCTACGAGATTCCTTGTGGCTGCATCACATGCATGTTTGTCCACTGCATATCCACGCACAGGTGTGAATTAGAATCAAAGTCATGCACTGAAGATTTCCCAGTGTCTGCCTCTGCTCCCACAGTCATTGAATTACAGTGAACACAGCACTGTCCACAGTGAACACAGCACAGTCACAGAACGAACAGCAGACTACTTGGTTTGACATAAATAATGCCGAGGCCACGCGCCAGCTTCATAGTAGCCAGAATTATTTTTGATGAAATGCATAACAAAGAGTTTTGGTTGTGCGTTGGACCCTAGCCAACTCAGAACCCATCAAACCAGAATGAAAGCAAGTCATTTCTGAAACTTCAGACAGACCAGGAAGTTCTTTAAGAAGGTGACCAAACAGGTAGATGAGAGTAAACCGGTTGATGTGGTGTATTTGGATTTCAGCAAGGCATTCAATAAGGTTCCCCACAGTAGGCGATTGTACAAAATGTGGAGGAATGGAATTGTGGGAGATATAGCAGTTTGGATCGGAAATTGGCTTGCTGAAAGAAGACAGAGGGTGGTAGTTGATGGGAAATGTTCATCCTGGAGACCAGTTACTAGTGGTGTACTGCAAGGGTCGGTGTTGGGTCCACTGCTGTTTGTCATTTTTATAAATGACCTGGATGAGGGCGTAGAAGGATGGGTTAGTAAATTTGCAGATGACACTAAGGTCGGTGGAGTTGTGGATAGTGACGAAGGATGCTGTAGGTTGCAGAGAGACGTAGATAAGCTGCAGAGCTGGGCTGAGAGGTGGCAAATGGAGTTTAATGCAGACAAGTGTGAGGTGATGCACTTTGGTAGGAGTAACCAGAAGGCTAAGTACTGGGCTAATGGTAAGATTCTTAGTGTAGATGAGCAGAGAGATCTCAGTGTCCATGTACACAGATCCTTGCTACCCAGGTTGACAGGGCTGTTAAGAAGGCATACAGTGTTTTAGCTTTTATTAATAGAGGGATCAAGTTCCGGAACCAAGAGGTTATGCTGTAGCTGTACAAAACTCTGGTGCGGCCGCACTTGGAGTATTGTGTACGGTTCTGGTCACCGCATTATAAGAAGGATGTGAAAGTTTTGGAAAGGGTGCAGAGGAAATTTACTAGGATGTTGCCTGGTATGGAAGGAAGGTCTTACGAGGAAAGGCTGAGGGACTTGAGGCTGTTTTCATTCGAGAGAAGAAGGTTGAGAGGTGACTTAATTGAAACATATAAAATAATCAGAGGGTTAGATAGGGTGGATAGGGAGAGCCTTTTTCCTAGGATGGTGACGGCGAGCACGAGGGGGCATAGCTTTAAATTGAGGGGTGAAAGATATAGGACAGATGTCCAGAGGTAGTTTCTTTACTCAGAGAGTAGTAAGGGAATGGAACGCTTTGCCTGCAAAGGTAGTAGATTCGCCAACTTTAGGGACATTTAAGTCGTCATTGGATAAGCATATGGACGTACATGGAATAGTGTAGGTTAGATGGGCTTGAGATCAGTATGACAGGTCGGCACAACATCGAGGGCTGAAGGGCCTGTACTGTGCTGTAATGTTCTATGTTCTATGTTCTAATGCTGACCTGAAGCATGTTCATAGCAATACAGTCAAACGGTGCCCTGCAATCCTTGCAAACCCTCATGCTTAACCTGCCTACTTCCCTCTGGCAAGAGGGAATGAAGTGATCTCCTTCGTGCAATAGACAGCACTTGAAGATGTCGCTAACATCTCCAGCAACAGTGTGGAAAAAGCCAAGCACAAACAGCCACTGCTGGAGCATCTGAATGTGTTTCCGGCAACTGGAAACACTTTCAGCAGCAGCAAACTCTTTAGTGAAGCAGAAATATCCCAAACATTTGTTGTTGCTCATTTTACAAAGAAACTTGCTCTCCAGGTATAAAGTAGTCTCCTGACTTAAAATGGGCCCAGAGTTAACACTGATTCGGACCGCTTTTCTACAGATTAATCAAACAACTGTCTGATACAGTCATATTCGCAGAGTCATCTTTTATGGGCAACAGCCCAGACATTTGTATCACAGCTCCTGAATATGCTCTGCCTAACGGCAATACAAAGCGACCCAGAAGAGGCTGTTGTGGTGCTGTGGTAATGTCTACAATTCTGAGCCAGGAGGCCCAGGTTCAAGTCTCACCTGCTCCAGAGGTGTGTAATAACAGCACTGAAAAGATTGATTAGAAAGTATCTAAACCAACCCCCTGGGGTGAAAGTATAATGGTATGCAACTAAGAAATCATACCAGCAAGCTTCCTCAGCGTTGACTTTGGACCCCTGAAATCAGGGGGCCATATAGTGCACAGAGAGCAAATCTCCTTCTCAGACTTGCACAGCATAAGTGGTGGTGGTAAGCTGTAACGCTGACAGCTTCCAGTTGTATATAAATAACTAATGTGACTAAGACCAGCAACCTGGATTCAAATTTCTTTTTCATCCACAACTATGGTCCAAACATCTCAACACAGCACACATTGATCCCTTAGGTAAGTCTGTTTTCAGCCACTCAAAAAAATTTACAAGGGCCTCATACAAAAATAAATTGCCCACGATGTCAAAACAAATCAGATGTGGTCACTCAGAAGCTCAGAAAGACAGGGATCTGGGAGTATTTGTCCACAGATCTCTGAAGGTGGTTGGATAAGCTAACAGTAGCTAAGGTGGCATACAGGATTTAATCAGTCAAGGCACAGACTATACAAATAGGATGGTCAAGTCAAAGCTGAAGAACAAGGTTTAACATGAAAGGGGCAAGGTTTGAAGGTGACATACGAGGCAAGTTGTTTTTTTAAAAACACAGAAGGTGGCGGGCACCTGGAACTCTCTGCTGGGGGAGGCAATGGAAGCAAATACAAGAGTGACTTTTCAAGGATGTCTTGACAAATACATGACTGGAACGTGAATAGAGCAATACGGTCCCCGGAAGGGTAGGGGGTTTTAGTTGTGATGGGCTGCACATCGGTGCAGGCTTCGAGGGCAGAAGGAAAGGACCTGTTCCTGTGCTGTAATTTTTTGTTGCTCTTGTTGTTGTTGTAGAGTTTGTGGTTCTCATCACCACACGAGAGGATGACATGAATGCACTGGAGGGGACACAAAGGAGATTCACCAAGATGGTGCCTGGGCTGGAGCATTTTCACTATGAAGAGACGCTGGACAAGTTCGTGTCTTTTTTTTTTAAATCTGCAGAGAAGGTTGAGAGGGGATCTGACAGGGGTGTATAAAAGTATGAGTGGTATGAATAGGGTGAATAGAACGCAGTTGATCTCCTTCATCAAAAGGTCAATTACAGGGAGGCACCCTTTTTAGATTGAAAGGCAGGAGTTTTAGACAGGTTTTGAGGAAAACATTTTTCACAGAGGATGCTGGTGATCTGGAATGCACTTCCCAGGAGGGTAGTTGAGACAGAAGCCTCAGAACTTTTAAAGTGTACTTTCCAATGACCACGTGAAGCACCATAATATTCAAGGTTGTGGGCCTAGTGTGGGAATGTGGGACAACTGAAGGTTGTAGTGTACCTTTGGCAGTACAGACTTGTTAGCCAAAGGGCCTCTTCTGTACTGTAGGATTTTGATTCTATACCTGGTGCCTCGGTCAAGGCTCAGCGATGCATCTACTTTTAGTCTTATTTCACTTCACATCACAGCCTAATACAAGTGGCTTGCTAGGCCTTTTCTGAAGGCAGTGAGAGATAAACCAATTAGACTTTGGACTGGAGTAATGTTAGCCTGCTGAATAAGATTGGCAGATTTCCTTCCCAAAAGGATATTAAAGAATTCAATGGGTTCTGAAAACAAAATGAAAACAACATAATTGCAGTTTAGCAATTGGTACATACAAGCATTTATTCTGCTTACAAACAGTGGAATTTCAGAACAACTGAACTTGAGTCCTTTTTGAGTGTAATTGACAAAACGTTGAACCCACTCACTAAGCTGTACGGTGGCTCAGTGGTTAGCACTGCAGCCTCACAGTACCAGGGACCTGGGTTCAATTCTAGACTCGAGTAACTGTCTGTGTGGAGTTTGCACATTCTCCCCATGTCTGCGTGGTTTTCCTCCGGGTGCTCCGGTTTCCTCCCACAGTCCAAAGATGTGCAGGGTAGGTGGATTGGTCATGCTAAATTGCCTGTAGTGTTCAAGGGTGTGAGTGTTATAGGGGGATGGGTCTGGGTGGGCTGCGTGGACTTGTTGTGCTGAAGGGCCTGTTTTCACACTGTAGGGAATCCAAACTAATCTAAACATGCATTACAGGGCCAAAAATGTTCCAAAAATTTTTATGGGAACAATGTGCACAACCAGTAATTATCATTCATATTAGACATGACAGCCTAATCTCTAATACTGACATCATGTTCATCTACCAATAGTGTGGTAGGGTGTAGATTTGTATTTGCAATTCTTTGTAAAGGATTACTTTTAGGTGGTAGTGTGGAAGGCAGCAAAAGGCTTAATTCTAAAAAGGAGGTGAATATAATGAAACCCGACTGTCAGCTACTGAAGATAAAAATGACAACTAACAAAAAAGAAAATGTAATTCAGTTTAACATTTTACACAAAGTTTGGCACCTCCAATAAGGAAACACTGTTGCACTGATATTTCAGACTGGATTGTGTTCCTCTCCAGAGTGGGATTTGAGCCCTCAAGCTTCTGAGCCAAAAGGTGTGTGTTTTATTTAAAGATTAGGCCTACTTTTGCACAGTTCAAGTCTAATGAGGCTGAAACCGGAGTTACAGCATTATGTAATGACTGACTTTGAGATCATCATTTATTTCTGTATGTCAAATATTTGAGTATTATAACCTATCCATCACATCCTGCAGCATTACAAATATCTAGCTAACAATTAATTCACTAAATACCACAAAATGCTCACAGCACATCATTGAAAATCAACACAATTCTCCAGACTGCCGTCACATTGCACAAGCACATTACTGCTGTTTAACACCAAGTTTTATATGAATCAATGTTGTACAACATGGAACCAGACCCTTCAGTACAATCTGACCATGTTGACCAGATATCCTAAATTAATCTAGTCCTATCTGCCCACATGTGGCTCCTAACCCACTAAATCCTTCCTATTCACGTACCCATCCAGATGCCTTTTAAATGTTCTATGTGTATTAGCAGCCATCAGTTCCTTTGACAGCTCATTCCATAAACATGCCATGCTTTGCATGAAAAGTTACCCCTCAGGTCCCTTTTAAATCTTTCCCTTCTCACCTTAAATCTATACCCTCTAGTTTTGAACTCCTGCATCCTGGGGAAAAAGGTTTTGGTTATTCACTTTACTCATGCCCCTCATCATTTTATAAACATCTACAAGGTCACCCCTCATACTCCAATGCTCCAGGAAAAATAGCCTCAGCTTATTCAGCCTCTCCCTATGGCTCAAAGCCTCCAACCCTGGCAACATCCTTGTTAAACGTGAAAGGGTGTGGAAAAAAAATTTACATCTTTACTATAAACAGGGAGACAAGAATTGTACACAATATTTCTAAAGTCACCTGACCAATGTCCTGTACAGTTGTAACATGACAGCCCAACTCCTATACTCAATGCGACGATCATAAAGGTAAATTTACCGAACCCTTTCTTCACTAACCTGTCTACCTGTGACTCACCTTCAAGAAACAATGAATGTGCACTCCAACATCTCTTTCTTCCTCTACAACACTCCCCAGGACCCGACATTAAGTGTATATGTCTTGCCCTGATTTGCATTACCAAAGTGCAATACTTTACATTTACCTAAATTAAATTCCATCTGCCACTTCACGGCCCATCAATCCATCTAACCAAGGTTCCGCTGCACTCTGAAATAATCTTTACTGTTCACATCACCACCAATTTTGGTGTCATCTGCAAATTATGACTTTCCTGAAATAAGACTACATCTAACGCCTTTCAAAGTTGTATCCTAGGAGAAATCATGAAGACAGGAAAAATATGCTCAATTTCCCTGGATAATGATAATTATTTCTGTCCAATGGAAGTTCAACAGAGAACCTCAGGTGCTTCCTCGAGCCTTTAATAAGTCAAAGTTTCTTTTTTAATTCCTAAAAGGCTGAATATGAAATTGCTGTCTGATGAAATTGCTTCTTCACCTGCAATAAAACTGCCTGGTCCTTGGACTCAGAAGCTGCTTAAACTCAAGCATAGTACTAAACTGCAGCATAAAAACTTCCACATAGCTGCCATTGTGTTAAATAGTCACACTGCAGTGGATTATTTATTTCAAACACTCGTGAAGGCTCAAAAAAAAATGTGCAAACTAATTTTCTCTAGTCCGTTTATATGCCATAATTTTAAAACTCCTTTACATAAATTGCCAAAGAAACCACATTGAATAAAACAAAAATTGCTAGAAACACTTAGTGAACCTGGCAGCATCTGTTTTCTCCACCTCAGAGGATCTTGTTTTAGATTTTTCCAACTCATCCTGCATTCATGCCAGTACTAATTAATATTCAATCACTCAATGCATTTACTGCAGATATCCAATGTATATCCAGGGATGGTTGCATTCGGTTATTTAGATTCCCACCTGAAATTTAGCATTTTGGAATTTTTACAGTTGTTAATATCACCACACGAAGTGGTGTATTTTACTCATGGTTTGTTGGATACAATAACTTCAATAATGGAGTAAAATATGGAATTCTGAATATTCTTAAGAAAAATGTTTTGCAGCTGCTGCCGTACTTATCAATGTGCTGAAGTTGTTTAGCAACAACACTGGTCATGCTAACTACTCAACCTTCCAAATTTTGCTGTAAAAGAAACTGGATTACCAGCTGGATATACTTGGTCCTTGGACATTGCTCACTGCAGTTAATGGAGCTGTTCGTGCAGAAAATTAGTACCAATTTGAATGTGCTGACGACCATCCAGCCAGCTGAATATGTTCCTACGGCAATTGAACAGACTTAGACGAACGTAAATACAAAGAGGTTCTTTCCTTTAAATGGACGAATCACAGCCACAACTTGTTATACCAACTAACTGCTGGTTAAAGAAACCATTAAAGACTGCTAATACAGATTCACATTTGAGCAAATTTATTTATACTTTATCTAAATTCAATACAAAAAACTGGTTTAACACTGCCTTAGGGGAACGGGAAAGATTAACGAGGGAAATTCCAGGACTGAATGAAGTAAGTGATTGCTAGTCAACATTTAAAAATACCAGTTGACCAATATTCCTAAATACAAAGTGGAAACAGGGGAAAAAGAACAAATTGTGCTCAAATTACTGGTGAGAAAGATGATCAATAATTTATGATGTGTGAATTAAACATTAGATGGACAGGATCAGTGGGGATGGCAAATTGTCACACAATATCAAGCCACTAGTTGACGGCCTGGTCAGCAAATACTCTTGTGTGGCAAAGTCTCCACTGCAGCCACAAACTTCAATTCCAGGGTACATGACGAGTTCTCATTAGTCCAGTCAATGGGGAAAAACAAACAGCTCAAAACCTACATTCAGCTCGAAGTCCATACACCTAAGGCAACAAATTGAGAAATACCACCCAGTGATATAAAGTTACGAAACATTTTCACAGAGAGACATAACAGCTTGCAGTATTATTCGGCAAAATACCATTTTAAATTAATGAATCATAATTCGGTTATCATCAAATATAGCAGCCGAATATTGCAATTAAGCAGCAATTTCCATATATAACTCAATATTCTGTCTGATAACATGGTAACTGCAGGAACACTCTGACACAGCAGGCTCCCTGAAACCCACACAGCAGCAGGAAAGATTTACGCATTGAATCAATTTGTTTTAACTCTGACATCCATTTGGAGTAGACAGCAGAGAGCTCCTTCCCCAAGTGGTTATTTGTTCATACATGTTGGTTGTTTTCTGTATTCTCCTCCTTGCAATTAAACTGAATATTTGGGTAGAAGGCATCCAAATGTGCCCCTAGCGCAAGTCTCAAGTGACTTGGCACTCTCAGTTCCAGACAAGGCATCTTCCAATTAGTGAACTTGAAGTACGGAATCCAAGCTATTTTTCATACAATTTCACATTAAAATCCTGTAGTTCACAAAAAAGGGAGACAGTAAACAAAATTAAAAAGTAAAATTGTCAATGCTCAAAATCTAAAAAGGTATACAGCCAGTCCAACTGCAAACATAAAAGACAATCGTTGAGATTTTAAGTCTGGTGACCTATTTTTCCTTCTGAAGGTGCTGACTGACTGCTTGCAGCATTTTCTGTTTTATTTAAAATAACTCGTACTACCTGCAGTCTTTTGGTAGAGGCAGCCCATCAACCACTAAAAACATCATTATACACATTTGGTAATTTGTAATAGGTAAAGAGAGAGATAACATGTTCTTTGGAATGTAGAGGACAAATATTGTAATCATGAATACAAATTGTCTGAGTCATTAAGCAAACATTCTTATGCAGCATTTATTTGTTTATTAATATGCACCAAAACATTATTTCATGTCACCACATTTTACAGAATAAAGATGACAATGTTATTGAAGACATTGTAATCAAGTATATTAAGAACATTTCTACTTGGACAGAAATATACCAGGATGCTCCTACCTTGCACAGGCAAGAGCTACCAATGCAGCTGCAGCATTTTCTTTCTGTTTCCATGGGATCGATTGACCCAAAGCAGGTGATTCTTCTAACCAGGAGCAGAGAAGGGCTTCGAGACCATTCAGACAGTCAGCAGGTTCTTTTGTAAGGCTCAGAGGCTGGCAATCTCTCAGGCAGTTCAGGAGCACCTCAGCAGTGATATTACAGAGAGAAGGGTCAGTTTTACTTTGTGATTGGATCAAAGGGAACACTAATAAGAGGCCCATGCGAGAAGTAAATGGTGCCTGTTCTGGTTGTTGCAGCAAGCCCTGCCGTTTGAGCATGGACATGGTCTCTTCATCACTCGAGTTTTCACGCTCATGCTGCTCTTCAAGTGCTAACTGTCGTTGTGCATTCCACAGGCCTCTAAGCGCATTGAGACGGTATTCAAGTAGCCGTGCATATGCATTACTCTGGTTTCCACACACAGCTCGCAAGCGTTCTGCTAGCTCTTCAGGATTTTTGGTTTCAAAAGTCAATATCTAAAAATTAAACAAAGAACATTTTTCAGCAGAATAACAGAAAATGCTTCACACAAGTTGCACTTAGTCTGTTAATTTGGGGGAACCACCCAAGGAATTTAATAGGAATATTAAATATGTACAATCTACACCAATCTCACTAGGAGAAAACAGGGCTCAGTGCAGTATAAAGGAGCACCTTAGTGGAAGAAAGAGCACAATACTAGAAATACTACTATACCGATTTTTCTACAATTAAAAATAAGATTATCTTTAATTTCAAGGGTGAGAAGGAACCTGTTTTCAATTCACAAAGTACCAGATGCAATGAGGTCCAAGCATCAGAGCTTCATGTTACTGTCACGTTGACAGACTTCATCTGATCTAGAATCACTTAAATATAGTATTTTCTAGATAATCTGTGTCAAGAGAAAATGATAGCCAAAGACAAACTTGAACAAACATTTCACCAACCACACCAAACCTGACAAAAGGTATTAACCATACTAGTCAAGCTATTAGATAAGAGTAACTCAAGATAACACAGCATTACCATTTGAGACAAGGGAAAGCCAAAATATCCTGATTCCTACAGTCACCACTTACAACACTGTTTATATTCAAACCATGCAGCATAGAGAAACAACACTACCCGCCAGCAAAAACAAAGTACACAGTGCGAGACCACAGTGCTTTAGACAAACATAGGGAGATCATTCAATCTGCTGCTCCATTAGTGCCTGCAAAAAGTACAGCACAGATCAACTACACTGTCTCAGATTCAACCTCGGCCTTTAAATACAGGTTAGGTATCATATAAATTCCACTCATTTGCTGATATCAAGCATTCGTGCTGGAAACTAAACAAAACTGTCTCTATTGGTACAGGGTGAGTATAGGCTCAGTGGTTTAGCAGGCTGTTCTTGCATGTGGGGAACCACTGTTGGTCACAATATTCTCAATCATCAGTCATACAGATGGACTGGCACCACGAGGCAATATCATTGCAAAATAGCTTCAATTAAGGAGTAATTAAGTGACTATGAAATGCATTGCACATTATTTTCTCAGGGAATGCTAATGTAATACAAGTTCTTTTTCTCTCCACCATTTTTTTTGCCATGCCCCCCCTCCTTGAACTCTATAACCTCATATCAACACTAGAAGCCCTCCTTTTCCACCCCAGCTGAACTTTCCATTTGTTGCACAACACCAATACCTTCACCTCATTTCAACTACAGTCTTCAGGCATCTAAGCACAGTGCGCAAAGGCTTTCTGAAATATAATGCATCCCTTAATAGCTATCTCTTAGACCAACTGATTAAACCAACCTTCCCGCATATTAAAAACAGAAATTGCTTGAGAAACTTTTGCAGGTCTGGCAGCATCTACAGAGGAAAAAAAAGAAAGTTAAAATTTCAAATCTTGTGACTCTGCCTCAGAACTTCTTCAGCCTCACACAACACACACTCTAATCTTACTGGTACACCAAGAAAATATTGGTCAATGTGTTTGTCTAATCCTCACTTTCTCAAAACACACTGCTCACAGGCATAATCCAAGACAATAAATTTGCCTCCACCACACAGTCAATGACCTTCCCACTTTGAGCACTGCATGATTTCTTCTGCCCTGACTCCAACACTTAGTGACATACTCTCAGAATTAGAAGGTAGCTGAGTTTTAACACTACTCGACCAGCTGCTCGACACCTCCAATTTCCCTAAATGCAATGTATAATTCAGCTTCAGTACTTGCTAACTGTCTGTAATCTTTGAAGCCATCTAGTGATCCTTGAACCATGCAAAGTGCCCAATTAGACTCCTTGCAATGAGCTCATTCCTGGCAAATCTTGAAACAATGAAATGTAAGCAGTCTTGGACATGAGTATACCCCAATAGGTAAAATCTCTCAGAATGCTGGAACTGAATTTCAGCACACAAATTTCAGCATTAAGACTAGGTATGTTTACAAATACAGCATGGGAAAA
Organism: Stegostoma tigrinum; assembly: GCF_030684315.1. NCBI lineage: Eukaryota > Metazoa > Chordata > Chondrichthyes > Orectolobiformes > Stegostomatidae > Stegostoma > Stegostoma tigrinum. The sequence goes on from NC_081379.1 coordinate 15,056,570, forward strand.
TTTTGCTACAACACAGATAGCAGATAAGCATAAAAGGATAGAGAGTGGTGTTTGGGGTTACATATGACCAGAGAATTCAAAGACGTTAGGAACAGGCAAATAAATGTCTCATTGGGATTAAATCATTTTGATTGAAAAAAACAAATCTAACTTACTTTTACCCATAAGCTGTGCTAAATTTTTAACAAAGTAATACTGCAACATGGCTTCTTAATCTAAATTACACCATTTTCCAAAACACTAATGGTATAAATAACTTGTTAACTGACAGTTAACCAAAGATATATTTTGTACTCAATTTCTGGAGGAAATAAAAGAACTAAGCACCTTAGTCAAAAGTGGTTGCATTATGGTCTTTGAAATTCTTCCCAATAAAGCAGATTACACCTATATCAGATATACACTTTAGCAACATCTACTCCAGTACTGACTCAGACACTACTGCTTAATAGCCCCTAAAAGCTTCCAAGAACACACTTTCAGCAACTCTATTTCAGTCCTGAGGCAATATATACACTAACACAGTTGGATGTAATAATCGGGAACCTGGCACCTGAGACATTTCAGCTTAGCAATGAAGATTCTCCACTCAGACTACATGATTATTTATTTTCTGTGACAGTTTTTGTTGACAGCATAAGTAAGGAAATGGACAGAAGAGTGACAACTGAAGGTAGGGATACCCAAGTCAAAACCTCTTTGTGCACAGCTGATAATGCTATCATCTGCTCAGATCCACTTAGTATGCAGTTTGACCTCGAACAGGCGGCAAACTAAGTCACAGTAAGGGAATTCAGCCACTGATCTTTTTGTTCGCTTTTACGAGGACAGATGGCCAAAGATGCTGGGGATGCGGTTGGGAGGGGCTGAGGAATGCATCAGAAACTGGCAGGTGCACAAGGGCAAGGTGAAATATAAGCCAGATTCCCTCATCATTCCAGGCAAGAACCTGATCAATAGGTGTTAGCAAGTCTTGATGTCGATCTACCTCGAAGAGGTCTGGTATATTCTCTACTCCTACTCCATGGTGGTCAACCAATTCATCTTTGGCTTTACCCAAGAATCTAAAATGGATCATGGCCACAAACACAGTCAACGTACAAACATCTCCATGTGTATACAGAAAAAAAGAACTTCATTTGCCTTCCAGTGACTACCTGTCTGCAACTACACAAAAACTTAAACTGAGCACCAGCAATGTGGTGAAACCTGATGCATGTGTCCATGGTATGGTGAAGGATGGCTGCGCCCACAAATGCTCACAGCATTCCAGTCATTTAGGTGTGAGCACTTCCATTCCTTTTGGAAACGGTTTATGCAGAAAAACACCTTGACCACAAGTCAGTCAGTTGTTTGCATAACATTGAGACAATATGGGAAAGGTAAACTAAATCTTGTCAGATGGTTACTGGCGCAGACTGTCAAAGTGGTAAAAACACTTCTTCACCAGAACTTTCAAACAAGCTCCAAAACACAGCTTCTTTCATGGTGAGGAACTTCCACCCAGTCAGATCCTACTGATTGCCAGAACTTTTACCCCTGCACACAAGGCAGCTGTGGTGGAGAAGGTACTGCAATCCATCTCCTTCTGAAGTATGACTTAACAAAGCAGATATGGAAAATTAAAACTATTATTGGTTTACGTTCATTCCAAGCAAATGCATATGGACGAACTCCGTGCTGTAGAGGCTACTCCCAAGGATGAATAAGGAGTTAAACATTAACTCCTGCTTCAGGACCAAAACTCAGTGAAATATCATTACTCATTTACAATTCAAGTTTATTTATTCTCAGTCATAAAATATTTGCAATTAGTTAAAATTTGAAATGATCTTATTTGAAAATATAATCCACCTTTCTCCACCACATGCAGACAACCCACCATGTTCAGCGAGGGTTTCTGCGATCAGTACAAAGTGTGCTGTATAATGAAAAGTTATTAAATGGGACTACTAAATGCTCTTTAAAAGCTTGTCACCATAAATTTGATGCCATAACCTGTTTAGTTACTTCTTTGATACACGTGCCATAGCGTCATAGAAGTCTACAGCACAGAAAAAGGCCCTTTGGCTATCAAATCTGTACTGGTCAAAATAAAACCACCTAACTATTCTAATCCCATTTTTTAAGAACTGGGCCCATAATTATGCTATGGTATCAAGTGCAAATAAAAATACTTTTTAAATGTAGAGAGGATTTCTGCCTCTAGCACCTTACGGAAAACAAGTTCCAGGTTCCTGCCATCCTCTCAAACCTCCTGGCCCTTACCCAAAACCTATGCCTCTTGATCATTAATCCTACCACCAAAGGGAAATGTTCAATTCAGTCAAAGCAACTTTATACACTTCCATTATGCACCCCCTCAGGCTCCTCTGCTTCAAAAGGAGACAACCGTACTTTATCCCTGTCTCTCTTCAAAATGAAAGCTCTCCAGTCCAGGCAACATCCTTGTAAATCTCCACTGCACACTCCAGTGCAATCACATCCCTCCTACAAAGTAAACTCCAGAAGTGCACTAACTACCCTACCCAATATTTGATACAATTCCTGCATAAACTCCCTGCACTTAAACTACATCCCTCAGCCAATAAAAGGCAAGTATCCCATATGCCTGCTTGACCACTTTAAATGGCTGCCCTGCTACCTTAAGAGACCAGTGAGCATGCACTAAGACTTCTCCGATCCTCCGTGATTCCCAGGGTCCTACTTTTCATCACGTATTCCCTGGACACATTTGTCCTATCCAAGTGCATCACCTCACACCTATCCAGATTGAATTTCATTTGCCAATGAATAGCCCATTTCCTCTTGTAATTTAAAAGGTTACCTTTCTTACTATTTACCACACCATCAATTTTCATAGAATCTGCAAACTTACTGTTGAACCCTCCTATGTTCAAATCTAAGTCATTAATATACACCACAAACATCAAGGGCCCCCAACATTGATACCACTGAAAACATAGGTTCCAGTCACAAAACACACCCCAACCATCATTTTCTGCTTCCTATCATTCAGTCAGTTCTGGATCCAATTTGCCAAATTTCCTCAGATGCCAATGAGCTGTCAGTTTTCCATGCAAGACCTTAAACACTTTGCTGAAGTCCAGTACATTGAATGCACTGTCCTCATCTGCACACCCAGCCCCCCTGTGAAAATTTCAAGCTGTTGACTTGACCTCCTCACTATGCGGATACCACAGCTAAAGATGCGTCTTATCTAATTTTGTTCAACAAGCCAGCATCTAGAAATTTTCTGCAATGCACAGCCCAACTGTCTCCCAGTGAAATCTGCTTCAAAGTAGAAGAATATTCATGTTAACCACTAGGATCCTTCTATTAGGCGTCTGTCAAAGCAGTAGTTTTGACTTCCTCCAGATTCTCAATGTTGCAGAATCAGCAGCTATATTTCACAAGGGAAAATTTTAAAAGGAGACAGATAGCCTGGAATTATACATATGACTACATGCTGGATGCAGGATTTTACCAATGATTGAGAAATCTTTGCACAAATTAACAGTATGGTCCCTGCATCTGAATGGTCATTTTGAACTCAGTCCAATTGACACAAAATTTACAACTGGAGTACAGAACTACTTAAATAGTCAAGACTGCTTCTTTTACTTTGCAGAGAAACTGGTGATATTGACTTTTGTTTCTGCTGAATTGTAAATGGGAACCAAATTGTATTTATAATTAACAAGGTGTAGAGCTGGATGAACACAGCAGGCCAAGCAACATCAGAGGAGCAAGAAAGCTGATGTTTCGGGTCGAGGCCCTTCTTCAGAAAAAGCCTTCCAACACAAAATATCTCAAGATTATTTTCCTGTGAAATAATCAGATCCATATCTACACAGAGTCTGAGATTTGAGGGATTCAGAGGCAGTGGCATAATGGCGAAGTCACAGTTTACAACTGACCACGGAAACATTCATACTTCTATCTGCTATCATTGCCTTATTTAGCTTACATGCGACGCCATGAATGACTTCAACTCTTAACTGCCCCTGAAATGGCCTGGCAAACCACTCAGCTGTACCAAATCACCCCACAATTCAGGGGATTCAGCAATGAACAATGAGAAATTTCCAGGTGTTTCTGTGGCACAGATGTCACTTGCCACTTCTCAGCATTAAGGTGGATGTTGTCCAGAACTGGTGCATATAGACACGGGACTGCTTCAGTATTTGAGGGATTGTAAAGTGGTGCTGAAGTTGTTCACAGATGACTGCATATCTCCACTTTTGACCTTCTGATGGAGTGAAGGTCGTTGATGAAGCAACTGAAGATGGCTAGGCCTAGGACAGTACCTTCACTAACTTGGGCTCTTGTGGCACAGTTCTCTACCTCTGAGCTGAGGCCAAGGTTCAAGACCACCTAGTCTAGCAGTGTGTAATACCACCTCTGAGCAGGTTGCTTTAAAAATATTTACCAAAAGGAACTGCAACTGTTAGTGTGATGGCAATGTCTGTGAGCCAGGAGGTGCAGATTTAACCTCCACCTGCTCCAGAACTTGGTCGTAACAACCATGAACAAGTTGATTAGAAAATGTTGACTGAGGAGCTAATCTTTAGCGTAAGTATTAGCTCTCTTTCTGAAGCAGACAGCTCAGATTCAAGTCCCACCTGCTCCAGAAGTGTGTCATAATTCATAACAAAATGTTTAGTAAGAACCTATATCTTTTAATTCAGTTGGAGGACATAGGCATTTCTGGCTGACCAGCATTAATTGCTTGCCCCTTGCCAGCCTTGAGAAGGTGGTGGTGAGCTGTCTTCATGAAACACTGCAGACCACATGCTTTAGGGTGCCTTCAGGGAATTCCAGGGTTTTGATCCAGTGACAGTGAAAAGAACAGTGACTCATTTCCAAGTCCAGATATGTAGCTTGGTGGGGAGCTTCCAGGTGGTGTTACCATATATCTGCTGCCTTTGTCCTTCTAAATGCAAGTGGTCATGATTTGCAAAGTGCTGTCTAAGGATCTTTGGTAAATTTCTGCACTGTATCTTGCAGATAGTATACTGCTGCAACTAAGCTTCTGTGGGGGAAGGAATGGATGCTTCTGGTTGTGATGCCAATCAAGCAGGCTGCTTGGTCCAGAATATTGTCAAAGCTTCAAGTATTGTTGTGGCTTTTTCATAGAATCCCTGTGTGGAAACAGGCTCTTCGGCCCAACACCGCTCCTTGGAACATCCCAAGCAGACTCATATAATCCACCTAATGTACACACTCCTGAACACTATGGGCAATTTAGCATGGCCAGTCCACCTAATCTGCACATCTTTGGACCGTGGGAGGAAACCAGAGCACCCAGAGGAAACCCATGCAGACGTGGGGAGAATGTGCAAACTCCACACAGACAGTTCCCAGAGGTTGGAACCGAACCCAGTTCCCTGGTGCTGTGAGGCAGCAGTGACCGCCCCTGAGCCATCATGCCGCCTGGAATGCAGCCATTCAGGCAAGTGGGGAGTATTCCATCACACTCCTGACTTGTGGCTTGCAAATGGTGGACAGCCTGGAGTCAGGTTAGTTTCTCGCTGCAGTATTCCTAACCTTTGAAGATAGTAAGAACTGCCGATGCTGGAGTCAGATAACACTGAGGAGCTGGAGGAACACAGCAGGCCAGGCAGCAGAGGAGCAGAAAAGTTGAAGTTGTGTGTCAGGACCCTTCTTCAGAAAAAACCCTTGACCTGTTCTTATTGCCACTGTGTTACATGGCAAATCTAGTGACCTCCAACAGCTTTGACCATCTTCCTATGTGCCAGGAATGACTCCAACCAAAAAGTTTGCCCCTGATACCCATTGATTCCAGCTTTGCTAGGCTCCTTGATGCCACACTGTCAAATGTGGCCTTGATGTCCAGGTCTGTCACTCACCTCACCACTTGAATTTAGCTCTTTCATCCATGTTTGAATCAAGGCTGAAGTTAGGACAACAACCGAGTAGCCCCAGCGGAAACCCAACTCTTCCTTTGACGTTATTTTACTTATTCACTGTCACATGTATTTTGCTACAAATTACCATGAAAACTGTTGTACAGTATAATTTTACCATTCTCTGGCATCATCTTAAAACACAGAATATACAGGCAGAAAATTAAAGAAATAAAATAAGCAAGGGTTCAACTTTACAATGCTTGGTAAGCACACCGCAGTGGATCTGGTGGGCAGGCACGGGCGTGCTTTCAAGTGCCACTGCTGGAACGCAAGTCATGACTTCAGCACCATTTCACCCCCTTCAACGCCCTCGCTGGACCTCGCCAATTCAAGTGTCACCAATCCCACTGGGTACCACACCAGTCCAAACTTGACTCCACCCTTAATTAGTCCACTTCGGAGCCAGCTCACCAATGCAGCCACTAAATGCAGGCACTGACGGAAACCTAAACTCACCTCTGCTACAGCAGCCATGAATCGGCACGGGGGCCGCCTTATCGAGGCAGAAGCCAGGAACCCAAACTCACCGAATTTTAATTTTAAATGCCCTGCCGGAACTTTTAATCAGAACAGCTAACATTTTTGCTGATCGGCCTGCAGTCTCCTGCTTTCTGAAACCAGAAAAGGAGTTACATCACTATCATCCAATCTAACGGAACTTTCCCAAACCAAAGAGGAATTAAAATAAATGCATCTACTATCTTGGCTTCTTTTAAGACTGTAGTATGAAGCCCATCAGGTGCTGGGCACTTGTCAGTCAATTTGACCTAATCCTCACCAATCTATCTGCTGACTGATAGTATTGATGAGAGTGACACAGTATGGTCTGTCGAGGTACAGTCCGATGTTTACACAGAGGCTAACCTCCATTATGCTGCGACACAACTGGGATAGGCTTCAAACAGATCTTGCAATTCAAGCCGAGACATCCATGATGTACTGGGGGCTATCAAAAGCAGAACTTTATTTAACCATAATCCATAACCTGGTAGCCTAGCAACTCCTTACTCTACTATTACCATACAGGTGGGGATTAACTCAGTTTCAGGAGGGCAAGAACAGTACCATGTATATTTAAAGACAGAGCCAAACTGGTGAAACGACAACACAGGGCTAACAGAAAGATCATACAAAACGAACCAATTCTATAACCAATGGTTTTGAGAGAGAAAAATCGTGTCTGACAAACGTGAGTTTTTGAAGTTACCAGAAAGATTGACGAGGACAGAGCAGTAGAGGCTGTTTATTTGGACTTTAGTAAAGTCTTCAACAAGGTTCCATATGGTAGACTAATTAGTAAAGCTATGTCACCTGTGATTCAGGGTGAGCTTGCCAATTGGATACATAATTGGCTTAAAAAGACATGGTAGTGGTGGAAGTCATATTCCGCCTGGGAACCCTGCAGCCATATGGTATCAATGTGGACTTCACCAGTTTCAAAATCTCCCCTTCCCCTACTGCATCCCTAAACCAGCCCAGTTCGTCCCCTCCCCCCACTGCACCACACAACCAGCCCAGCTCTTCCCCCCCACCCACTGCATCCCAAAACCAGTCCAACCTGTCTCTGCCTCCCTAACCTGTTCTTCCTCTCACCCATCCCTTCCTCCCACCCCAAGCCGCACCCCCAGCTACCTACTAACCTCATCCCACCTCCTTGACCTGTCCGTCTTCCCTGGACTGACCTATCCCCTCCCTACCTCCCCACCTCCACTCTCTCCACCTATCTTCTTTACTCTCCATCTTCGGTCCGCCTCCCCCTCTCTCCCTATTTATTCCAGTTCCCTCTCCCCATCCCCCTCTCTGATGAAGGGTCTAGGCCCGAAACGTCAGCTTTTGTGCTCCTGAGATGCTGCTTGGCCTGCTGTGTTCATCCAGCCTCACATTGTATTATCATGGTAGTGGTGGAAAGTTGCTTTTCGGACTGGTGGCCTGTCACCCACGGTGCTCCACATGGATTGGCTCTGGGTCCTCTTTTGTTCCTCATTTAGATGGATGATTTGGATGAGAATAGAGAAGGCATGATTAGTAAGGTTGCAGATGTCACCAAAATGGGTGGCATAGGAGACAGTGAAGAAGAGTTTCTAAAATTACAAAGAGATGTTGATCAAATGGAACAATGGACTGAAATATGGCAAAAGGAATTCAACCTGGATAAATGTGAGATATTGCATTTTGATACAACAAATAAGGGTAGGGCTTGTATAATTAATGGCAGGGCCTTGGGTAGTGTCAGTAAACAGAGGAACCTAAAAGGTGCAAGTACATAGTTCTTTGAAGTTTGCATCAGATATGGACAAGTGATTAAATAGGTGTTTGGCACACTTGCCTTCATTGCTCAGCCCTCCAGTACAGGAGTTGGGAAGTCAGGTTGAGATTGTGTAGGACTTTGGTGAGGCCTCTTGTGGAATACTGTGTCCAGTTCTAGTCGCCCAGTTAAGAGGAGGATATATTAAAGTTGGAGATGGTTCAGAAGAGATTTATCAGGATGTTGCCAGGTAAAGAAGGTTTGACTTTTAAGGGAAGGCTGGATAGGCTGGGACATTTTTCACGAGAGCAGATGAGGTTCAGAGGTGACCTGACAGAAGTTTATAAAATAATGACAGGTTTAGATATTCAATGATAGTTGTCTTTTCCTGAGAATGGAGAGGGGGTGGGGGGGGGGGGGGGGGGGGGAAGATTTCAAGACAAGGGCGTACATATTTAAGGTGGGAGGAGAGAAATTTAAAGACAAACATGGAGGGGTAATTTTTTTTCGTTTACAGTCAGGTTGGTTTATGTATGGAATGAACTTCCTGAGGAAGTGGTGGATGTGGATATAATTACAACATTTAAAAGACATTTGGAGAAGTACATGAAAAGGAAAGGTTTGAAGGGATATGGCCTCAGAGGTGGCAGATGGCAATAGTTTAGTTTGGGATTGTGTTTGGCATGGACTGGTTGGACCAAAGGGTCCGTTTCCGTGCTGTGTGACTGACTCTTATAAATCAGATATAAGCTCTGTCACATCCAATCATGAACAGTGGAGGACAATTGAACTGACAGCAAGGCACTCAATAAGTTGTCCCCTATCCACTAAAAGCAGCACAAGTCAAACCCTGGCCAATGACCACACGAGGCCAATTTTGATCACTGAACTAACAAAATGGGTTGTCAATAATGTGATCAAGTAGCATTTCTTCAGCAATAACCTATCTACTCACACCAGTTATTCAGTTCCTGACCTCACTGAAATTGTAATCCATGGCTCTTTCTCTACAGTCAGATATAGTTCTCAGGGCTAAGGGATCAAATGGTCTTGAGAGACTGGAGGGTACAGAGTTGGGTATTCAGCTATCTTGTTGAATTGAGCAGCTAACTCAACAGACTAAGTGGCTTACTCTTGCTCCTGTTTTCTATGCCTATGTTTCAAGCCTGGACAAAAAAAAAAAGTGGTGAGTAGAGAGCGAGTGTCCTGGACATCTTGGCATTAATGTCTGCACCACACAACTCACTGGCAAAGATAGTCTTCAGCAAGAGAGAATCTAACTATCTCTATTTGAAACTTATTGCCATTATCATTGCTGAATTTTCCATTACCAGCAACCTGATATCAGACTGAAATGGGCAACCGTATAAATACTGTGGTTTGAAGATTCAGTCGGGGCTAGAAATTCTGGGTAAGTAACTTACCTTCCAATTTTCAGCATCTCCAAGGCAATAAATCACGGGTCTAATGATATAATTTTCATTTGTTTGGGTAAGTGAAGCTCCAACACTTGACACCAGAGAACACAGCAGACCAAATAATGTATAACCATTTACCACCATCGACATTTATTCCCTCCACTAACCAATGCATAGTAGCTATGTGCATATTTTAAAAAATGCATTGCAGCCAATCACTAAGGCTCACTTAATGACACCTCACAAATCCAAGATACAATGTCTAGAAAGCAAAAGCAGCTTTGCATGGGAATGCTGATATTTCTGCAAAATACCCCTCTAAACCACAAGCCACCCTGTCTTGGAATGATAATGCAGTTCCTCACTGTAGCTGGGCCAAAATACTGGAACGCCCTAATACGACAGGTGTACTTGTATCTCAAGGATGGCAGCAGTTTAAAAGGTGGTAAGTCACCTCTAACCTCCTTAGGGCAATCAGGAACATGGTAATAATCTTTGGCTTTGTCAAAGTCTAGCAGTACCCATATCTCAGGCACAAATATAAAATAGCTCTTGGTAAAGTGGCTTTTAAGGGAATATCTTCAAGGAAGAAAGGACAAAAATTTTCATTAATTTTGACGGATCTAAAAGATGAAGGCACAGCTGCACTAAAGCAAAGGAATGCAAGGTAAATTACGGGAATTGGAGATAATGTAACAGTCACAGACAATCACAGGGCTGGAGGAGGCTAGAGACTGGGAAAAATGAGGCAATGGATGGATATTAACAAGTCTAGTTTTAAAGCTTGATTAAAAATTCCTTTAGCAATTTATCTGAAGATAAACCTAGCTATATACCTGTCCTTAACAATTCTTAAAAGAAGTACAAGAGTCAATTATCTTCATAGCCTAATAGTATCAGAAACCACTGACTTTTGTTTTTAAAAAAAAATCACAAACTGTATTCCACAAAGAGCTTCTGTGGTTAGGGAATAGAGCTTTTATGAAGTCAAGCAGTTCTAATGGCAGAAACCAAACTATTAAAACTGCACCCTCTGGATACTAGAATTTACAAATCAGTGACAACACTGCATTTACACAAAATGCACAGAATCGGTACAATTGTACATACCTTAGAGACTCAAGTCAGGATATTAGTCATTCAATTAAAAACAAATTGGGTGTTTAATGAGATAGCACATTCATACTCAAGCTCAAGAACATTTCGACCATCCTTTACTAGGTCATTAAAGCTACCTTCGTGTGGTGCAGTGGGAAGCCTGGTTTATGTCTCACCTATTCCAGGTGTCCAATAATATCTCTGAACAGCTTGATTAGAAAAGAAATAGGCTAAAAGCTACAATCTGCTATTTAATGAGCTACATGCAGGTTCAAAGTCTGCATAACTAAGGCATGCATATATCAATGCTTTTACGATCACCATAAAGAACTTGCATTATGACATCGATAAAGTGAAATAAACATTTAAATGTTGATGGTATTCAAAATAACCATTTTTAGGTACTTACTGAAACTGGCTCAAACCACGCTAATTATCAATACAAGGAAATGTACAAAAAGATACATTTACCAATTTTAAAGAGGTGTGAGGTGCCTTCTGTATACAATAAACTCCAGAAAAAAACCAAATGACATTATACTAAAACCAAAGCTTCAAGATTATACACACAGTATCATAAAATTATGATTTTAATAGTTTCTTGTAAATGTTCAACTGTATGCAAATTTTGAGTACCAGCTGGAAAAAGCAATTCACATTACATTATGAAAATCAATTATACCAATTAACAGTAACACACAATATCACCAGTTAAGGCAAGAACCAAGGTTTTCCTAACCCATACAATTGCTCAAAGACATGATTGCTTATTATTAAAACTAAACCCAGAACAATAAACAGGAACTCCACCTTTGCATTAAGACAGTATCGTATTGAAATTGTAACCTTCGGGTTAGGTTATAAATAATGCTGCATCACATCAAGACAACAACTTAAATGCAAATTGTAGTGCAGAATCAGAGGCAAACAAACATCAAGACTCTTCCACTTTGAAGTCATCTCAACAGCCATTAAAATGTCACAAGGCTTGAGCAACCAGAACTGCTTTTTAAAAATCATTCATGGGATATGGGTAGCGCCAGTTAGGCAGCATATATTGTACATTCCCAGTTGCCTTGAGAAGGTGCTGATGAGTTGCCTTCTTGAATTACTGCAATCCATTTGATTTTGGTAGGCATACAATTCTGTTAAACAGAAGGAATTCCAGGACGTCAACCCAGTGACGTTGAAGATTCTACAATATATTTCCAAGTCTGCAATGTACGTAGCTTGAAGGGGAACTTGCAAGTGGTGGTATTCCCATGTATCTTCTACCCTTGACTTTCTAGATAATGGTCATCATTTGGAAGATGCTAATGAACACTGGCGAAATTCAACACTGCACCTTGCAGATGGTACACAATGCTGCTGCTAAGTATCAGTGGCGGAGGGACTGCATGTTTGTGGTGCCAATCAAGCATGCTTTATTCTGGATGGTGTCAAGCTACTTAAGTGTTGTTACAATTGCATACATCCAAGCAAATGGGGAATATTACATTACATTCTTGATTTGTGCATGGATGATGGTGGACAGGCTTTGGGGAGTCAGGAGGAGAGTCACTTGCTGCAAGATTCCTAGTCTCTGACCTGCCCTTGCAGCCACCGTACTAATATGACTAGTCCAGTTTTGTTTCTGGTTAATAGTAACCCTAGGAAGTTAATACTTGATTAGTAATGCTTCAGCCAATGATACAACTATAATAGACAACATTCTCTCTCTGTCCACAACTGCTGTGAAGGTCCACAAGTTTATGCATTACTTGTGCCTCCTAAAGCTGGTACTGCTCACTCAACTCAAGTCTACATAGTAGCAGGAAAAATTAAGGAAATGTTAATAACAGGTATTCAGAACAAAATCATCAAAATACCAACTGCAATGCAACAAGGTGCAAGGCATAGAGAATAAACTCAAAGTTCAACGCATTCAATGTTGTTCTGCACAGTTGAATCTCTATAGAAGATTTCAACTAATACTAAAAGGTAATAATAATTTAATAGAAATTAAGTTGGATTTATAAAATTGTAAAATTATAAAAATTGCAATGGTTGCCATTCCTTGTTGTCCTAATGCTGCAGTTGGATACAATCCCAGTGCTTTCCACTTTGGGAAGAGTTATTTGAAGAGACATGGCACATTGTTGCAGTGGACCTCATGCACGTATGCATTACTGATGAAGTGTACTTGAGGCTGAAAAGTATGAACATCAATTTTCAACAAAACTTCTCTCAGCCAACTGCTGGCAGAGACCTGGGAGCAAGGTACATAATTTCTACATCACAATTACCACATGGATGTCTTGCTCACTCTCACCCAGCCCTTAGTCCATCTCAACTGAAAAGCTCACCAAGCTTTTACTGTTCCCGAACATTTCAGTGACAGGTTTAACTCAATGGATATAGTATTTAGATCCCACTTAAGATCATCTAGGTGAACAATTCAGTGAGGTACTCAGAAACTTGCTCTACTCGAAGTGCCATCTTTCAAATCATGTCAAACTGAGGACCAGTTTATTCCCTCAATTTCTCTCAGTGACACTCAAACCACACCTATTATGGTCAGGAAAGAATTTTGTCATTAGCCACAAGGTGCCAGGAACAACACATATGCTCCCTGTAATTCGAAAGTCCTCAAGATAGCAGAATACCATATGACGATATAAGCATTTTGTTCAAATTTTGTCAATTTAAAAATATTGGTTTCTCGCTGCCTTTTATTGATCTCGTCTCATTTAACACTCTCTAAATGGGTCTTTTCCCTTGGATTAAATTCAAAACCAAGTCACCCAGTCATTTAACACTTGCCTAAAGCTTGATGACTTCATTTTATCATTTGATTTTTCCCAACTGTAGATCAGCGTTCCTAAACTGCTCAAACTATCCCCAAGGATACAACCTTAAGTCTGATAGTGCTGACAAAGGTCTTGACCTGACACGGTAATCTTGCTTTCTCCACAGTTGTTGACAAATAAAAGCTAGTCATTCAGGATTCTGACCAGAATGCACATTGTCCAGACCCAAAAAAAAGGACATCAGAAGTTCACAACGCCCCCCACAAGATTATGGATTGAAGATTGTCAATTGAAGACTAAAACTGATAGCATTTTGTTAGGCAACAATACCCAGGAATAGAGATCAAAAGATAGTGGAGGTACAGATCAGTCAAGATCTGAGCGAACAGTGGAAAAAGTTTGAAGAACAAAATATCTCTTGTTCCAGATCATCCCTTTGAAACTCTTCAAAACATGAAGAAGCATTGTTTGTATTTTTAAATGCAACTATAAAACACTTTTCATGGCCAAGACATCATTTTCAGGACACCTCAAAGCACTTTATAGCCTTAGGTACTTGCTAAGATTGAGGGGGCTTAACAGGGTAGATGTTGGAAGGATGTTTCTACTCATGGGGGAAATCGAGAGTTGGGACATATCATTTCAAAATTAGAGACATCCTATCTCAGAAGAAGACAAGAAATTATCTTAATCTTTGGAATTCACTAAAGTGTGCTGGAGACTAGGTCACTAAGTATATTCAAGGAAAGGTTAGACAGAATTTGATCTACAAGGGAGTCAAAAGGGTCAGACTGGAAAATGGAATTAAGGACACGATCAGCCATGACTTTACTGTATGATGGAAAGGCCCAAAAGGGTTTAACAAACTTCAATTCCAATTTATGTTCTTAAGAGGTCTGTATATCAGTGAATTCTAAGTCATGTTTTGATAATTTTGATTAATTTGTTGAAGAGGTGATTAAGGTAGTGGAGAGGGGAATATTTATAAGTGCTATTTTTTCCAAAGTCCATATATAGTCCTGGTTTAGACGTTGTTCGCTAACATTGAAGATCACGGAATTGAGGAGAAATTATCGACTGAGTTAAGAAATCAACTTGGTGACTGGAGACAAAAAGGTAGGGAATAGAATGCAGATAGTGTACTTAGCAAGATGGGACTAAGGGCAGTCACATGCAACATAAAACATGAACCTGGCATCACAGTTAACCAGTTTTAGCAACTGCAGTTTCTCAAGTTCACCAGTAGATCATTATCCCCGGTACAACTGTGTAAGGATTCAAAATACAATGAAACAGCTCAGGACCTAGTAACAACTAGATACTGAGAAAACAATGAGTTTTGCCGATATGGTTAGACATTTGGCCTTTCTGAAGGAAAGCTTGCTGTAATTTCCAAGTGTAACAAGTTTGATCTTATAAGCACCTACCAAGAAATCTATTCCAAGCAGGAATAGAGTAAATGTACAAAGGAATGCAAATGATTGTGTAACTATGCATGCATCAAATGACCCTACAAATACTAACTCCTAGCCTTGAAGTTGCTGCATCCACGTGGCATAAATGGTACTCAAATCAGGTCAAGATCATGCGTAATGAATGCAATAGCACCAGCACCTAACCTGTAGCGAGATGAAAAATGTCAACGGGAAGACAACCTCTGAAGTCATGTTCCACAGTCTGGATAAATAAGGTAAATAATAAGAGGACTTCTACTTCACCCTAGCACAACTGAAGCATCCAAACAATTCTGCCCACCACTATTATTCCTGAAGAAACTTTGTTCTGTCCAACAGAAGGAACTGGAAAATGGATTTTGCAAATAAAAGGAAGAGAGAGTGTATAAATAAGTCAGCACCAATATTATTGAATATGACTATACAGTAATTTTAGCCAGATTAAACAAACAATTAGCAAATTCTGGAGCAGGTAGAGTACCACATCAAGATGGCCCATTTAAATTTAAGAGCAGGCGACTGAGGTACAGCTCAAAACTTGAACGAGCAGTTTACCAGTCTCACAAGGAAAGTGGCAGCCAACACAACCAGTTGTTAACTCAGGGGATGTGCGTGTATGCATGCCCACATATTCATCTAATTCTGAATGTTTTGTACAAGGAGGAATGATACTAGATCAGTGAGTGCTCACCGTTTCCACCCTATCTGGAGAGATCTGTAAAATACAGCACAAAAGATCATTAGATAAGTGTATATTGTTAGCCACAGTATACTTTCATATGCAGTAAAGACGTGACAGGGACCAAACCAAGGATGTAGCACTGGTAACCCTGTAATGTTATGCCTTCATCCAATCTTTGAGCCAAAAGCAGCAAAATACAAATTTAAACCACTGCCAATTGCACTATAAAAGCAGAAGGTTGAACACACACACACACACACCAACAGGTTCAAGAACAACTTCTTCCATGCCATTATTAGACTGATGAATGGACTGTTACTGTTGATATTGCCTACTGCACATTCTGCACAGTATAATCTGTGTGCCTTACACATCATAGAGTGAAAAAGACTTGGATGGAGTATGTCCTTGCTTACAATGAACTGCATGTACCGCTCGCAAACAAAGCTTTTCACTGTTTTAACATATACATGACAATAAGTCAAATCAAATGGAATGCCAACAACAGGAAAACCTGAAGGTTCTGTATCATCGTATCCCAGCTGACTTTCTGACATGGCATTGCTGATACCAGTTGGAGAACCAATCATTGGGGGTGAGGTAGGTAGAAATGCACAAAATGAGAAACATTTCATCTTAATGCCAAGGAAGGCACGAGAAATGAGATTGAACAATACATAAACCAGTTCAATTATTCCTTGCCACCACTACAAAAATACTTGAATGATACCAAAGCACAGTTCGATCAGCAACATTATGCTCTCAGTCAGTAAACAGATATATACTTTGGCGGTCAGGTCAAGGAAATCAAAGTCACAACCTTGTGGGAAGAAACCTGGAATCAGGTGCTTAAGGTACAAATCCACTCTACATCAGAATTATCTACCACGACTGGGCACTTGAGTCAATGGTAACGATGTCTCATATACAGCATTCAGAAGAGAGAGGAGGATTTGGCTGAATGTGTAAGGAAGGTTGAAGCAATGCTATTGAAGAATGAGCGCACTAATTAGGAGCAACCAGTTCAAGACCCCAAAATAACACAGTAACAAACTTGGTTTATATTGTCTTATTTGCTAGCATTTGACCAGACCTATAAGAGGCTAACAAATCCAATGCAAGGGGCTTTATGAGAATCTGTAGTTAAACAAACTTTGTGGCCGACCACGACAACAGTAGGAAGAGCATTCGAGCGTCTGGCTACCTTGGGCCAGCTGTTGGCCAAGGGTCAAAAGGGAGGATTTACAGGGATGCTGGTGAATGGGGATCATGGGAAGCTGGTGGTAAATGGAAGCTGGTAAAAATTGAAAAGAGTGGCAAAGAGACAGTTATGGAGAAGATCGGAAAGAGGAGGAGGGTGCGTGTGTATGAAGATAACAGGAACTGCAGATGCTGGAGTCAGAGTCAATACAGTGTGAAGCTGGAGGAACACAGGTCAGGGAACATCAGAGGAGCAGGAAAGTCAGAGTTTCAGGTTTACACCCTTCATCAGGACTGATCAAGGAAAAATGATGATCAGGGAATTAGGTAGAAAGATCGAATTACTAATTAAAGTGGAAGTAACTGCACAAGTGTACTTATTGGGACATCATAAATTTACAGTTCAAACACTGACAGAATCCATACAATCATACATCATAGAAAGCAGAACTTCTCTCTGGATCCAACAATTACTGATCGTTTTGAACAAGGTATCCAACTCTTCAGTTGTTTTGGAATAACAAGACAAGCACATCGTGTCAAGGGATATGAGCCAAAGGCAATCCTGTGAAATCAAGTCACAAAACAGTCATGATCTCATTGAATGGCTGTAAAGGCAAACAGCATACTCCCTTTTTAGGTCAACGAGGCGGGAAGATAGCTGGAACCAGACGCTGAAGGTACAAAGAGATAGTAAGAACTACCAATGTTGCAGTCAGAGATAACAGTGTGGAGCTGGAGGAACATAGCAGGCCAGGCAGCATCACAGGAGCATGAAAGCCGACTTTTCGGGTTAGGACCCTTCTTCAGAAATATGTAGAATGGTCCCAACCAGAAATGTCTGCTTTCCTGCCCCTCTGATGCTGCCTGGCCTGCTGTGCTCCATTTAAGGTACAAATGCACTCCATAATCAGAATTACCTCCCAAGTCTTGGGAGAAATGCAGTTGATAGCAATGACATATCATTTACCTCCTATTCAGCATTCAAAAGGAGGAGGATTTTGTTGAAGCTGTAAGGTAGGCAGAAACAGTGCCACTGATGAAGGAGGTAGCCAAGTGGGAGCAATATTGCAAGACCCAAAATTAATAGTGATATCAATTTAGGCAATATAAATTTAGTTCACATCTGTCCAGAACTAAAAGTGGCTAATTAAACCAATACAAGGCCAAGGATGTGATTTTCTGGAGTCGAGTGGGCTCTTGGGACAGCCACAGGAAGAGAATTTTCAGGTATGCCCATTTCCAAAAGCAAGAAGTTAAATGAAACCCTGCATAATAAGGCTGTATTAAATACTGTCTAATGACATTCTGCTCAATGGTATGTAGGTGCAATGTTAACTTCACAAACGTAGCTTCTAATGTCAGAATACAAGCTCACTCAATCAAGTGCATGCAAGGCCAAAGCTTGGATAAGGTCCAATAGCTCTGAAGGGTATCATATAATACAATGACAAACATAGGTCAAGAAAACAGACATGTTCTATAAATGCAACTACTGGCTGATTAGAGAAGCACAAAAACCACCTGACGCACCATGCTTTCTCAGAAGCCATTGTGAAGTCAGTTAGACATTTAAGGCAGATGAAATGCATGTATATTTCATCTATCATTCTAACCCATTTTCCAAATGTAAGATTAGTGCACTAATGATCAACAAATCTGCATTATCATCTAGTCATAGGGCACATGGCCATTAAACATTACAAACTAACCGCTGAAAACATTTTGAGTCACAATGCATCGCACCATCACAGAGTACGGAAACAGACCATTTTGTCCAGGCTGACAACAATCCCAAACCATACTATGATATGCAAGTGCTGGTCTTGGACTAGACTGGACAAAATCAGAAGTCATACGTCACCAGGTTTAGTCCGAAATCACAAGCTGACAAAGGGGCTAGGCTCTAAAAGCTTGTGGAACCAAACTAGTCTCACCTGCCTGTGCTTGGCCGGTATCCCTCCAAGCACTTTTTATTCAGGTACCTATAAATGTTGTAGCTGTACTTGCATCCATCACTTTCTCTGGAAGTTCATTCCACACACCAACCACGGTTTAAGAAAAACTGCCCCTCATATTTTCTCCTTTCTCCTCTCTAAAGCCCTTAAAGTCCATTGTTGTAGCAAAAGCTTTGACTCAAGTTCTACTATCTCTGACTCTTAAGTCAAAGTCTGGTAGAACTAATAACAACTGTCTACATCCAGAAAAAGGACAAAAATAGGATCACTAGTCTTAAAGTTACAGTAGACCCTTGTGGGGGTTAATCTGTTATAAAGCATGTGTTGACCAGCCCCCGCGACGAGTTAAAACTGAAACACTCAGGAGGAGCATCTTGCCCCATAATCTGTAAAAGGAGTGCAAAGTGGTGTAACCTGCTTTTCAGCAACATTTAGTTGTTAAAATAAATCCCTGACACTCATTTTAAAAGCAACAACCAACGAATTATCTAACTCTGTGAACAAATTAACTCAACTATTAACAAACCAGATAAATCCCTTCTAACTACTAACTATTTACAAATAAATCAAGATTCTAATGGTATGCTGTTCCAATAAACACAAGTCTCACTTATATAAGTAAAAAAAATTTAGTCTTTCAAAATTACAGCCAGGTTACATGTCTTCTGTAATGTTCTGTGCTTCTGCGTCGATTCTTCTATGAGAAATATTAACTAGCTGTGCCGCTGGTACCGTTGTTATTTAGATGGCGTTTTCTCTAAGACATAGAGAAGGCTATGAGTGCCAGTAACTCTCCCTTCAGAGAAGAGGGCCGTTAGCTCTGGCGGAGGGCACCGAGCTCTAGGGTCTTTGTCCAACATCTCCCTTCTTTTTATGCCTTTGATGACATATCAATATTTCTTACAATAGGATTGGTCCTATGTTGACAAAACAATCCCACTTAAATTTAATAGGTTTTTGACATCCAAGTACCTCATTCAAATTGATTGACTATATTCAAACGCCTGTTATCTTAGTAAAAAAAAAACTTGCTTGGCATGTTAACTGTATGGCCTTTCCATACAAATGTTTCAATTCGGGTGCTGTGTACTTACAAGCTCAAGCTGTTCTCACCAGCTTCCATTTTAAATTTCTAAGCGCAGAAAAAGCACACGTTCTTTTAAATGGACCACACAATGCTCCCCCCTAACACTTTCCAAACACCAAGTTCTAACTTCCTGCCTCCCAATCCACAAGTACTCTACCCAACTTTGCAACAAATTTAAGTTCCAAATTTATTGGAATAAATCTCTGGAACTGCAGAAATTTCAAAATACACAAATAATATATACAGCCCATCACGAAACATATTAATATCACATCAAACCAAAAAGGCAGCTCAATACAATTTGCTCTTTGCCATTTAATTCCCTCTTAAATAAATTGAACACTGGGCAGTATCTCACCCAAATGGAAATTATTCATATTTTAGACCATAAACACACAAAGACTTGACCAGAGGTCATCACAGCTGACTCCAATCCCAGTTTAGAATCCAAAAGTGTGTCAGGATAACTGATGACAAAAATGAAAGAAAAATCCTATTTGCTTTTACATCCTTAAGCATGCAACTGTCACATCTTTACCAATGTTCCACTGGTGTTCACTTAGTACAGACCAAATGGTCAAACCTGGAATCTTCATTTTTGTGGCTCAATCACTCAATGAATATCCACTAAATACATTTGAGGAGTTATACAATGTATGATAACATGTATCGCATTTCACACAACATAAGGCACTCATGCAAGTTCAGCCTTTGCATTATACTACAGTCAATTAAAATCTAACACATTAGTACTTTTACAATTGTACTGATGGGGCAATCTCATGGTGCTTATTTTACATTTTAATGTAGCTAACTTTTAAACCATGTAAATGATGGCTAACTAGGGCACCCTTAAGAGCTACCTACCATTTTTGATGAAGGAAAGGCTAAATCTCTCAGCAGGCTGACATGCATGGAAATCTTCCATCACTCAAAGATGCCCTTGAACAGAAGTAGAGATAATCACTGCAATATTTTTACTTCCCAATTCATTCATGGTATGCAGGCATTAAGTAAATGCCAGCATTCATTGGTTGATTGATTTATTGTCATGTGTCCTGAAGTACAGTGAAAAGCTTTGTTTATGAGCCATATAGGCAGTCCATATTTAGCATGGATGTACAGACGAAAAAGACTTAGACAAAAGTATTCAGGGTCCATTGCCAGGGTGTGATGTTGACAGCCTTCCCGCAGCAGCGAGCTGTGTAAAATGGTGACCGTGGAAGGAATGCTGGCTTCTGTGAAAGTCTGGGTTGTGTACACCACCCTCTTACAATCCTGGGCAGAATACCAGGCCATTATGCTTCCAGACAGTAATCTTTCAACAGGGCATCTGTAGAAATTGGTGAGGGACCTAATGGACATGTCAAATTTCCTGAGCCTCTTGAGGCTTAAAAAAAAAGGCACTGTTGTGCCTTTATCTCAACTGCCTTCAATAAGGTGGTGATTTATGCTTTGTTGAACTGTTGTAGTCCTGAGTAGACATGAAGAGTGCTGGATCAGCCAAGAGCACAATGAACGTTGAAGCAGGCTGAAATAGGCCAAACTGCCTAGTCCTATTCCTCTTACTTATGACATGGTCTCATGATCTTAATGTGTAAGCATCCAATGTGCCATCAGGTGGGGACTTCCAATATCGTGACCCAGCAACCAGGAAGAAATGGTTACTTATTTCCAAAGTCAGAAAGGTGTGCAACTTGGAGAAGAAACTGTAGTTCTCATGCATCTGCGGCCTTCGTCTAAATACGTGGCAGGGGTCATAGGTGTTCAGGGTGCAGTTGAATCAGCCTTGGCTAGATGATAAACTACATGTGGTATATGATGCAGCCACGGCACACGAGAAATAGTGCAGATAGCCCAGAGCTTGACACGTGACAAGTAGATAGGTGGTTTCGTTTTTTGAGATTCAACTTGTACATGAAGTGTATGCATTCAAACAACAGTTTTCTCTTCCCTCCCCACCACTTAACAACTGTTCCTTATTCATCTGATGACCCACTGGATGAATGCCACACACATTAGAACAGTAACACAAAACAGAACTTCACAAAGTCAATTACTTCCTTTTCCCATATGAAAATGGGTGCACGACTACACCCCACAGCAATGCTCTATTAATAACGAATCTCCTAAAGAAGCTGTAAAACCTTTGATCATGATCTCAAGGAACAGGATTATGATTAGGTATTTGACACAAAAACATAGAAAAAGCATATGGCATTACTAAGTTTATAGAGGAACAGAATATGAAAACAAACCAATCATGCTAGAACTTTCAAATTCAATGGATCGGTATCAGCTGCAATATTATGGGTAGTTCTAGGCTCCACATTTCAAGAAAAATGTAAAGGTGTGAATAAAAGGCAGGATTTAATCAGGAGGTTACTGGAGACAAAGAACTCAATTTAGGAGAGGCGGGAAAAGTTAGGACTCTTGTCCCGAGAGCAAACATGTTTAGAAGCAACTGAATGGAGATTTAAAGATAATGAAAGGCTTTGACAGAATAGATGATACAGACTCCTTCTTCCAGCAAGTGGACAAATAAACAGTAGTCATGGATTTAATATCATGCACAAAAAGATTCTCAGCAGAAAAGAGAATTATTTTTCCACGAATATGGAAGTTCTTACTTGAAAAAGTGGGGGAACCCAAATTCCATAAGGAAATAAAACACAACTGCACATTATAATCAGTGATAATGAAAACTGCAGATGCTGGAGAATCCAAGATAACAAAGTGTGGAGCTGGATGAACACAGCAGGCCAAGCAGCATCCCAGGAACACAAAAGCTGACGTTTTCGGGCCTAGACCCTTCACAAGAGGGGGGGATGGGGAGAGGGAACGGGCATAAATAGGGAGAGAGGGGGAGGCAGACCGAAGATGGAGAGAAAACAAGATAGGTGGAGTGGAGAGTATAGGTGAGGAGGCAGGGAGGGGATAAGTCAGTAGGGAAGATGGACAGATCAAAGAGGCAGGATGAGGTGGTAGGTAGGAAATGGAGGTGCAGCTTGAGGTGGGAGGAAGGGATGGGTGAGAGGAAGAACAGGTTAGGGAAGCAGACACAGGCTGGGCTGGTTTTGGGATGCAGTGGGGGGGAGGGGAAATTGACTTGACCTTATGAAAGGTTATCCCATCTCTAATCTCCCTTTCCTCTACAGTCATTGAGCCTGGTGTCAATTCCAAAACTAAGTTTCCATCTTCGAGAAATATGCTTGAATCATTCCAAACAAGTTTGTACTCCACAGAATTGAACCGTCTTACATGGTACAATGACATCCTATGTCTGTGACAAAGATAAATTTTCCCTCTTCAACCTATCTGCAGTCTTTCTGTCACAGCTGACCAAACCATTCCTCCTTTTACAATGCTTCTCCATCACCATCTGGCCAGATAGGATAGGCTTCACCACCTACTTCCCATCTCCCTGTTAACTCTGTCATTTCAAAGAACTTGATCAGTGCTCCCTCCTGTTTCTCATGATGCCCCTTAACATCCTCCAGTACAACACTGGTTTTCACACATACAACGTCCAGTTCCATCTCACCACCACCCTCGTAACTCCTCCACTTTTGCTGTATGATCAGGCAACTAATCCAAATTTCATTACTGGACGAGTGAAAACGTTCAAATAAACAGTAGGAAGACTGAAGTCATTGTTTATGGCCCATGATCTAAACTCCATTTGTTAACTGCTAAAAGTCTGTTCCTCACGCTGGTGATGGTCTGAGATTAATATGACCACAACGTTGAGATATTTGACCATGCAATCAAGTTTTAGTCTTTAATTCATACTATCACTAACCAAGACTGCCTATTTCCACCTTCATGACGACCTTTCACAGTTCATCTACTGTTGAGCCTCTTCATTCATGTCAGTTATCTCTTGACTTACAAAGCATTCCTAGCTGATGACTTATATTTGCCATTTGTGGTGCAAACAATTGAAACTGATGGAAAAGCTCAGTGGATCTGACAGCATCTGTGGAGAGAAATCAGTTAACTGAAGGGTCACTGGACCCGAACCATTAACTGTGATTTCAGCACCATCTGTAGAGAGAAGTCACAGTTAATGGTTCGGGTCCAGGGGCCCTCCTTCAGTTCACTGATTTCTCTTCACAGATGTTGCCAAACCTGCTGAATTTTCCAAATACTTTGTTTTTGTTTCTGATTTCCAGCATCTACAGCTGTTTTTAAAATCAAAAATTCTATTGCTGGTGTCTAAAACCAGCAAAGGAAAAAAAAACCTTGTCATTAAACTTATTTTCCTTGTTTCCAAATCCCTCCTCAGACTTGTCCATTCATTTTCTAAAAATTTATTCACTCATGAGATGTGGGCGCTACTTGCTGGCTAGCATTCACAGCCCATCCCCAAATGTCCAAGAAGATGGCAGTGAGCTGTCCTCTTGAATTGCTGCAATTCACATGCGTTAGGTTGACTCTCAATGTCCAAGATTGGCATTCCAGGATTTTAACTCATTAACAGTGAAGGAATAGCAATATATTGCATGGTGAGTGACTTGAAGGGGAACTTGAAGGTGGTGTTCCAACATATGTGTTGCCCTTGTCCCTCTAGACGGAGGTGGCTATAGGTTTGGAAGGGGCTGTCTAAGGATCTTTGGTGATTTTCTGCAGAGCATCTTGTAGATAGCACATACTGCTGTTCAGAGTCACTGGTGGAGGGAGTGTATGCTTGTGGACATGGCACGAGTCATGCTAGCTGCTTTGTCCTCGACGGTATCAAGCTTCCTGAGTATTGTTGGAGCTGTACCCATCCAGGCAAGTGGGTGGGTATTCTGTCAAAATCTTGACTTGTGCCTCACAGATAGTGATCAGGCTTTGGGGTATCAGGTGGTGAGTTACTCGCCACAGTATTCCTAGTTCCTGACCTGCTCTTGTAGCCACTGTGTTTATGTGGCAAGCCCAGTTCAGTTTCAGGTCAACAGCAACACTCAGGATGTTGATCGTGAGGGATTCAGTGATGGTAACGCCGCTGAATGACAAAGGGCAGTATTTAGAATACCTAGCATTTGTAAACATGTAAATTGTGTGGCCACTTGTCATCCCAAGCTTGGGTATTGTCCAGATCTTCTTGCACTCGAATATGGACTGCTTTAATATTAGAGGAGTCATGATTGGTGCTGAACATTGTTCACAGATGATTGCACATCATCAGGCTGAAATGGATCATCCACTTGGCACTTCTGGCTGAAGAATGCTGCAAATGCTTTTGCCTCATCTTTTGCACTGATGGGTTGGGATCTTCCATTAAGAATGGGAATGTTTCTAGAACCACCTCCTCCAGTGAGCTGTTTGTCACTGTGATCTTCTCTAGACCCACTATATTCAGATAGAAGATATAATTCAGATAAAATTATGACTTCTTGTGCATCTCTAGTTTTAATTCCTCCACCACTGGGATCAAAGTCCTGGAGTTTTTCAGGGTTCCATACCAATTCTCATTAACTCCTTTATTACGTGATACAGTCACATAACAGTACCTTTGGTCACTGTGTTTCAACATTTTCAGCATTTCCTTCAGATAAGCACGATAACAAATATCAAGTGAAAAGTCTCAGTAAATTATAACAGGTCACCTGATCTGAAGGTAATAATCAGTCAGATCAAAATAGCATGTTAAACATGAACTAATATTAGAATAAAAGCTTATTTTGCAAAGTAACGCAACTGTTTGACAACATATGGCTTATGCAATAACGTTTCAAACAAAACCAGAACACAGAAAACATGCGAAGTGGGTAATGTTACAACTAAGAAAGTTCTCTACCGCCCCCATCTTTGCTGTACAACAATTATAGCTTGTGACTCTGGAGAAGCAACAATAGCAGGAGGGAACATGTCACTGGAAAACAAGGAGCAACAATATCAAAGTGACAGAACTTACAATTGGTGTAGCAGTTCCTTTCTGGTCCAGTACCCCACTCTTATTCACTACTCCACTGAACAAAGGATGTTGTTTTTCCACTCCTTTGGCTCTGATACTTCAAACCTGGACAGGAGAGCCTTTTCTTGAATTTATCATCATCTTTGTTTTCTCTTGGAGTACAGGCAATATTTCAGAAGCTAATTTACTCGGTATGCCTGTCTATTTTACACTCTACTTCTCAGTTGCCAGGCGGCAAGCTCTAGGATTCTCTCTTTTCGCCTCTCTACTTGACTTTTCTCCTTATACATTCCTTAAAAAGCTCCCACTTCAATCCAACTTTTGGTCATTTGACCAAATACTCCATCATCTGGCTAAGTAACTTGATTTATCATGCTCCTATGAAGCTGTTTTTTTAATCTTCAAGAATTATATGACTTTTTGTTATTGACTGCCAAATGTCCAGTTCTGGAAAATCTCACTCAGATAACAGGCTGGGAAATCTTATTCAGGTAACAATATACACTCGAATATCGCACTCCAAAGCAAAGCAATACCATCTCTAAACCAATATACTCTAATTATGTAGCTATTAAGAGATGCTCAATTTTAAATTATAATCCCGTGACAGTTGTTACAATGCTCATAATAACAAACAAGTCAATCCTGGCATGACTCTAACAAAACAGAAATTGCTCGAGAAACTCAGCAAGTCTGGCAGCATCCGTGGGACAAAAGCAGAGTTAACATTTTGAGTCTAGTGACTCTTCATTTTGATGAACAGTCACCAGGTTCAAAATGTTAACTCTGCTTTCTTTCTGCAAATGCTGCCAGATCTTTTGCCTTTCTCCAGCAATTTGTTTTTGTTTCAGATCTCCAGCTCTTTATTTTATTTTAGCTGCGATTATATTTTGGTGTGAAAATGGCACTGTAATTTGCCAGTAAGGAATGCACTAACATTCAGCTTTCCTGAATTTTACAATTTTTGACTCATGCTTTATGCAAATAATTAACAAAAAAATTCACTCATCCTAAGGTCCAGAATCAAGCCCCAAGAAATGCGTGAAGGCAACAATTCTGAATTTTCCTTTAACTAAATTCAGAACATTGGATACAGCAGAACCAATGTAAAAATCAATTTAAGTATCATTTGTTCAAATTAAAATTTTTTTATAGCTCCAAAGCCAAGATACCTTTCTTCTGACAACCTCACCATAACTTGCCAGCACTTGCTTTCCATTTTCACAAAGGAAAAAAAGTTTGTGGAAGGTACCAGACAGCAAAAGGCAGCATTGGGATTGTATGAAAATTGAAAAAAAACACTTCCTTTATGACAGAAAGGTGAGGAAAAAAATTCATGAAAGTGAGTGGGAGAGCATTTGTGCGCTGATACAGAAATGCAGAACAGTTATTGTAAAAGTGAGCTCAAGGAACAAAGAAAAAATGATAGACAAGTCTAAAATAAACTCAGAGCAAACGACGCATTATCCTCCGACCTACCAACCTCCGGATACAACACATTATCCTCCGACACTTCCGCCATTTACAATCCGACCCCACCACCCAAGACATTTTTCCATCCCCTCCCCTGTCTGCTTTCCGGAGAGACCACTCTCTCCGTGACTCCCTTGTTCGCTCCACACTGCCCTCCAACCCCACCACACCCGGCACCTTCCCCTGCAACCGCAGGAAATGCTACACTTGTCCCCACACCTCCTCCCTCACCCCCATCCCAGGCCCCAAGATGACATTCCACATTAAGCAGAGGTTCACCTGCACATCTGCCAATGTGGTATACTGCATCCACTGTACCCGGTGCGGCTTCCTCTACATTGGGGAAACCAAGCGGAGGCTTGGGGACCGCTTTGCAGAACACCTCCGCTCAGTTCGCAACAAACAACTGCACCTCCCAGTCGCAAACCATTTCCACTCCCCCTCCCATTCTCTTGATGACATGTCCATCATGGGCCTCCTGCACTGCCACAATGATGCCACCCGAAGGTTGCAGGAACAGCAACTCATATTCCGCCTGGGAACCCTGCAGCCATATGGTATCAATGTGGACTTCACCAGTTTCAAAATCTCCCCTTCCCCCACTGCATCCCTAAACCAGCCCAGTTCATCCCCTCCCCCCACTGCACCACACAACCAGCCCAGCTCTTCCCCCCCACCCACTGCATCCCAAAACCAGTCCAACCTGTCTCTGCCTCCCTAACCGGTTCTTCCTCTCACCCATCCCTTCCTCCCACCCCAAGCCGCACCCCCAGCTAGCTACTAACCTCATCCCACCTCCTTGACCTGTCCGTCTTCCCTGGACTGACCTATCCCCTCCCTACCTCCCCACCTACACCCTCTCCACCTATCTTCTTTACTCTCCATCTTCGGTCCGCCTCCCCCTCTCTCCCTATTTATTCCAGTTCCCTCCCCCCATCCCCCTCTCTGATGAAGGGTCTAGGCCCGAAACGTCAGCTTTTGTGCTCCTGAGATGCTGCTTGGCCTGCTGTGTTCATCCAGCCTCACATTTTATTATCTCAGAGCAAACTCTAGTCTGTACTTTTTAAATTGTGTCAACATTTATCAAAAGGATAATTTATCAGACGTTATCATAAATGATGGAGCTGGCTCAAACTGCCGAATGGCTTACTCCTGCTCCTATTTTCTTTGTCTCTGCAGAATGGACTTTTAAAAATCACAAGTCAACTCTAGTCCTTTTATCTGAATGCATCCCCCACTACTTCCTGAAGTATTGTTACTGAATGTTGATGACATTGCCTAGGCCTAATTAGCTTCAGAATACCCTCCAATGTACCCCTCCATCTGTCTTTCCTCCTCTACTGGTCCTTAAAGCTACCTGTATATGCAAGCAATTGGCAATCTGATTAAATACCTGAGACTTACAATGCTTGGGATGATTCAAATTAAAGGTGCCATACAGGTATTATTTATCATTGCTCCTCTAAATTTGTCTCACTGCTTCACCTGAAGTGCCAAGCCATGAGGTAATGTGGCTGTGGATTCCCACAAGAAAAACAATGTCTCGTGTAAGTGGCATCCTTCAACTGAGTTGGTAAGTGTGAGTTTAGTCAACATTGGAAGGCAACATACCTATTTGGTTGTGTTCTCAAAGTCACACATACATGCTAATTTGAATAGATAAACCTACTTCTGCTCCTTCTCCTGCCAAGCTGAGTGTTGATAAAAATGAGAACAACCTAAGCAAAACTAAATAACTAACAGACTGAAATTGAACACAGTCTTCTGACCTGAACAACTTCATTCCAAACCAATAATGTATTTGCCAACTGAGCACAAAGGAAATAATTCAGCTCTTGGGACACTTGGGCAAACTGGCGTTACACAATACCAACTATGATCTATAATTCTACAGAAATGGCACCAAAAACTTTTTCAGCAAGTTGTTTAAATTCACCAATTTCTCAGTATATACTGGTTACTGACAGTTTACATGTTATTTTCATACACTGAACTTAAGAAAACACTTTCTAAATCAAATGTCCCAAATTAAAACATTAATTGCATAAACATTTATTCATATTCACGTGTACTTTTAACGAGACATATCTTCCAGCTATAATTCTTTTTTTCAAATCAGCATTCAAACCTATTGGTTCTCTTACCATTTTGCTAATTTTAATTCCCTTGATAATATTCCTTTCATACATCATTTTCTACATTTTGTTCCCACTACTTTGCAACAGTCCTTTTCCATGTTTTTGGTTTTTGTGGTAAGATTCATACCAATATTTTCACTTTTTACTCCCCACTGTACTTCGTTATCTGACAACACAACCCTGAATATCTCACAGGGTCGACAGTTCACCTCGGTGACAATTTAGTTTTATCTGAATATTATATCGCAATTATATCCTGCTCGTGCTAAGACATACGTCACCATGCAGATCGATCACTACACCTGGTATTCGATTTTTATACCCATCTCTTACTTCCTCAAAACGACTCTTAAAAAGGCAAAAATTTTAAACATGTTTCTCAATCTTGTCAGTTTCCGATTATATAACACTCGCAGATTAAACCCCCAATCCGAGTCAGCTATTCTGTTTCATAAATGCTTTATGGCTTCCGCTCCATCTAGCTACATGTTATTTCAGGTTCAGCTGTGGGGTCACTGGTCAACTGCACAGTTATGAGGTAACCTCTACAGAAAGCATTTAAAAAAGCTAATGGGAGGGGCAATATCATGATCTGGAAAAATCGTAAAAAATGTCAATGCAGTAAATGATCAACGCGATTAGAAAGCGATATTCGAGACGGGGGTTTGTGTTTAGTTCTCAAGATACCCACCAGTTGCAATAGCCCTGGTCCGTAAACTGTTATAAGACTGTCATAAATCGATCCTCACCGATCAAAACATTTGCTTTATTTTTCTTATTTGCGGCTCTCTGATCTGATCGCTCTGTTCCATATTGCTGAAAACCCCACAGTTTTTCATTTTTTACGGAATGCGTATTGTCCCTTAGTCGCTTTATCCGGTTATACCCTGGGACGAAGAATGGGTCAGCAGCACGAGTCGCTCTTAAGCAGCCCAGCCACTCCAAGGGATTGAAGGGAATAAAGGGGCCGAGGTCTGTCACCGCATCGAAGCCACTCAACAAGGCTCCCGTTTCTCAGTGGCTCAACGGTAACTTGTTCCGACCTCAATTAGTTGCTCAGACCAAGGTGTGGTGATCTGACATTCGTATTCCTCCACATAAACATTTTATTCATTTTAATAACTGTCTCCATTTTGCTCGCAGTCGTTAGACTGCGTCAAAGTCCGGGAGTGGTTGGTGCCTCGGGCCAAGCAGTCTTTCAGAGAATTGCAGTATTTCTCTGGGTCGTGGTTCCCGTCAAACGGACAGACAAGCAATAACTACAGGTCAAGGGGTTAGCTTTGAGTGCGGGAGTGGCTCACCTCCTGTTCGTTCTCCCCAGGCTCGGCTGAAACCCCGATCTCAGTTGGCAGCTCCACCAGGTCGGTCACTCTGATTAGCCCGTCGTGTAGGAAAAGCGTCTCCTCTTTCACCGAGAGCCACTGGGCCGAATCGGCCGCAGCTGCGGCCGCCACTGCAGCCGCCGCCGCCATGGCTCCCGAGGGCCGGCGCCAACACACGGACAGCACGCTGCCGCTTCACGCCGCCGCCATTGCAACCCACCGCACTCTTCAGCCCCTCAGCAGGGAAGTGTTCATAATAGAGGGGCAGAGAAAGGGAAGAAAACCCCAGCAACCAGAGGGAGGGGTGAAAGGAGGAGGAGACCGGGCGGGGCAAATGGGGGGAGTTCACACACAGTCAGCTCCTCGGAGAAGATACTGCCTAAAGACCCGGGGGGAGGAGAGAGCTGTTGGCGGCCGCTTGGACTGGGCTGGGTCTTGATCCCTCACTCAGTGACAGTCGGAGCGACGCCGCTTTCACACCAGCGGCCGTCAGCGCTCACACTGACGCCATATTGGACAGATAAGGGACAGTCCCCAAAATGCACCGCGTCACGCACGGCGGCGCGCACAGCTGGCAATCCATCACCGGGGCTGGGGGGGGGGGTGGCACTGCCTCGCCGGGCTCTTCCACCAGCACGGGCTTCACCCACTGCATGAATGCTTACAGACGGGATTTGTACAGGACAGATGGCGTAGTTCATGATTGGCATGGTTTCAAGTGGGGAAAAAATTCTTCGAGCGCTGAAGCGTAGAAACCACACCAAAGGGAGTGAAACTGTCTACTGGAAGGGCACATTTTCAGGTGAGCCACATATAAGAGATATGGGAATCCAAGACGGCTACGAATGCGGTACTCCATCCAGGAGGTGTACTGGGAGGGTGATTAACCAACAGGACATCAGCTGGGAAAACAAAGTAGAATGGTGAAAAAAACCGAAGGGGGGGGTGCCAACTTCCCAAGAGTGGGGAATTCATAACAAAATAAAAGTATACACCAGGGGGGAATCTGTAGGGAACATAGTGGCAATCCATGGGGAAAGGCTTACATCAAAGAACAATTCAAAGCAGGAGGCGAACGATCCCTGGAGTGTTGTGCGCACTGATAACGTTTCACGAGGAGAGAGCTGTTCATTAAATAGTGAGAATACGTAACACAATAGTCCACAGCAGAATTGACGCACCAAGACAGTTCTCAAGAATATACAAGAGAGCAGTTAACCGGAGCTTGGGGTAGGGAGCTGTAACACCACGAAATACTTTGCATGGAAAGAGATAGATAAACGATTGTAAGAACATTCCAACAAGGTAATAAAATAATACAAACAGTGAGTAATAAAAACAAAGTGCTGGAGAAACTCGGTGGTTTGGCAGCATCTACGGTGGGGGAAAAGATTGCCTTTTCGAGTCAAAAATGACTCGTAGAGCACTTCCTGTTTTTATTTCAGATCTCAAGCATCCGCGGTGTTTTGCTTTTCTTTGAGCATACAACTGGGGGTCATTACTTGTGTGCTCTGCTCGTGCTTTGAGCAAAAGAAGGCATTGCCGAGGTGCTCACGCATTGAAATCCTCCAACAACAGGATAATAGTGTTGCCTACCTTTTTTGGTATTACCAAGATACGGTATACAAATCACTTCGAAGATGATCAGTAATCAACATTAAGTACTGGGGAATGTCAACGTTGCTACCAATGCCAGTAATACACAAGCCTGAGGTAACAGTAGGAAATCACCACACCAGGGGCAGTAGCATCAATGAATACGAACTGGAGTATTGCAGCAATATATACAAGATTCAATGCAGGAATGGGAACAGTAGCAGAACATACACAAATTAGTGCACTGCTATGTACATAAGGAGGAATAAACTATTGAGGAAATAGCAAAAAAAATGCTGGCCAAACACAGCAGGTCTGGCACCCTCCTCCAATTCCAGATTTTTTGAAGAGCCACTGGACTCAAAACATTAACTCTGCTTTTTCCCCACAGATGTTATACCTGCTGAGTTTCGTGAGAAGTTTTTGTTTTTTGTTTCAGATCTCCAGCATCCACAGTTCTTTGTTTTATTTTGGAGAAATAGCAATATGACTGTAGAATAGTGTAAGGAATATATGTTGCAGATATAGTAATAGTAATCTAAATTACTGGTAGTAGTGAGAATAGAGCGTTGAAGACTGCTAAAGATATAAATATGCACACACATATATGTGGGGACTAAAGGAGAAATTGACAGGCCAAAATGTAGAGGAGTAATGGGGCATTTCCTAAGGCAGTATTTTCAGATATAAACCATAGATAAATATACATTTCAGAAGAGGTAGGGAAAATATTCTTGTCGTTCATTATATTTCCCCCTTAGTGTATTTTGTATTGGTCTTTTTTTTAAGACCAACACATAATACTCTAAGGGGGAAACATAATGAACTACAAAAATAAAGTGGTATCCAAAGCAATAAGGAAAATCTGCAATCATGACTAAAACATAAGTAAATGTTGTACACAATTCAGGATCAATGGGGAAGAACATCTTACAGTGCAAAAAGGCTATGGGAATACACTAAGGAGAGTGTAGGAAACATAATGTAGAAATGAAAGAGAGCATCTTACATGGACATTTAGGAAAATGTTACTGGAAGTAATAGGGATTTGTCCCATGAAACAACAAAAGTGAGAGCTCTCAGAATTAAATAACAAAATGGGCAATAGGGAACATAATATGATTAGAGCTAACAAACACACAGGGAAATGAGAGATATGATGTAGGGTCAATGATGTCAGTGGATGGTGGTGTTAGGATGCGGGTTTCTGAAAGAGCCACACAGTAAAATACAACACTACTATTTACATTGCACAAAATGAATAAACTGAACTGTGAGAACATGGAACACAGAGCTATTTTGTTGGTTTAAAATACAGGGTGCCTGTTTTAATTCAAAATAATTAAACTGAAATTATCTGATAATTCAAATATGTTAACATTACGTTCACACTTTGCTGTGTACTTTAAACCATTAGGTAATTCACAACTTTTCATCCAAATTTAACTAGAATAACGGGAATAGACTGTACTTATGGCATTGCATGTTCATGCATATTTATTCCCCTATAATTATATTTTAGAGCTACAGAAACCTCATGCCAATCAGTATTATTGCAAGAATGATATCACTCTCACCCTCCAATATATAATTTCAGAGGACAATTCACGTTATTTTTCTTTCATTAATACATCATATATCTGTCTGCAAAATTGCTAAAATTCCAGAATATCATGCAATCAAGATGAAATGTTACTTATTTAGTAGCTTTGTTAATATATTCTGCATTAGATGACTATACACGTCAGTTGTTACAAAACAACAGTTTAGGTTATATTTTCATCCTTGCCACCAGGGTATTAAGCAATTAGATTGCAACAGAAATAGGCAGGGTGAATCAACATTGGTAATAGAATCTACCTGAATTTTCTCCTATTGAAATACAATATTCTCGCAAAATCTTTATCTAAGCTTCCAAGATTTATTCAGCATTTTCAGTTCTTATGGTTCCTCAGGCTCCCTGTTTCCCTCCATTACCCACCCCAAGCCCTCGACCCATTGCAGTGCTTCCAGCAGCCTGGCCCTTCTCTCGTATAGCTAGTCTCAGCACTTCCAGAACAGTCACCCACCTCTTCCCATGCCTCAGGAAATTGCAATAACTCCACATCCAAATGTCGTGTGTTGGTAAATCCATCAAAACTCTGTATTCCAAGCTATATGATGTTACATTAGTGCTTCCTGATCTATCAATACCCCTTATTCTGAGCTCCTTCATGTACCTGCATCATCGCTGATTTCTCATGGATTTGATCAATCCTTAGTTCTTTAAATTCCTCAAGCCTTTCCAGTCTCAAAACAGCTTGAGTCCACCCACCAGATGGCCTGAAGACTTTCAAACCACACACCCTTGTTCACAGTGCACATAAGACTAGTGAATAGCTTTAGGTTCCAACCCTCTTATTGGAATACTGACAGATTTTAAGCCCTCCTCCAAGATCTCAGACACATATCTCAGACTGTTTTTAGACTCCAAAATTCCTTGGCCCGATAACTCATAATTATATCCAGGTCCAGCACTCTTGGTAGCCATTCCACATTTCCACGTGCTCCTTCCTATAGCCCTACTAGGCCCAGGTCACAACCCCTCTTCCTCCTATTCTCCCCTAGCCTGACTTCTGGCTTTGTCTTCGGTTTTGACTTTCAAGTCAGGTATCTTCAAAAATCTTGTTTATTTCAGTGAGTGGGAGTTGTAACAGCATTTAGAGCTCATTTGTTCTACATGTAAGATCTTGAAAGATATGCTTTGAGATGGGATGCTGTTTATCAGGGAATAAGAAAAGGCTCTGCTGATTCATTAAAAAAGCGTCCTATTCCTAGAAGCTGTTAAACATTATTGTACTTAAATATTAACTCCTTTTGAACTAATTCCAAGTTTCACATTAACTGTTATTGTTTTAATATCATGCCAATGTCCCTTTGTGAATTGCATTACTTGTAAATGAGCCAAGATAGTAATGTAGCCCACATTACGTGTATTATCTGCATAAATTTATAGGAAATGCACCATGCACCATGTAATCCCTGTCACAATTTCCCTGATCAAGAAGCTGCACAAATTAAAAGAAATTTTAACAAACAGCAATTTCAGTTCATAATGAGTATTGTCGGTTCATTGGAAACTATTAGCAAGCGATTAAAGCATGGAAAGGTGATGGGCTTAAGAAGCAAAACAAGTAAAATAACTAGAGACTGATTTTTCTTAATTGAGTGAAGGCTAAAAAGAAGTCTATTTTATCAATAAATCAAAGGATGAATCTGTGAAACAAATGATCACATCATAGACATTATCAAATTAAACTGTAACTTTATTTTCTTTTAGGACTTCATTCCCTTTGGCTCCCTTTTGACTACTTGACGCCCTTGCTAAAGTATTGCACCAGAGGCAGGATCAATAATGTAACTGCTATGCATACGTGAATCATAACAGTGAGGCTTGCATAATATTTGAGGCTAGTTGGGTGTAAAGAGTACTATCACGGAACCAGCTCAATGATTATCATATCCGATGAAAAAAATTTTGTGCTCTGGAATATTAAATGTTTTTCGTTTTCCCAACCCTAATTCAAGGTTTTGTGCACATACTGCAATCCCCTGTTGAAATCAATAGACTCACTCATAAATTTGGAACTGATCCTGATACTTAACTAAAGCAAAAACTTTATCTAAACCCTGCAGTTTTGATTTGCCAGTAACCTAGTCACAGTTTGATGAGATAATTCATACATGGCATTTCAGTAATTAAGAAGGAAGTTCAGAATTAATAACCCACATACTTCCGCCGCTTCTCCTGCTTCTTGCTGGACAGTTTTGACACTTGGATTTCTGTCTCTCATTTGCAGCAGTTCAAGGACAGAGTTAGACACAACCTGTTGAACCAAGTTTGTTGAAGCTTGCATTTCTATACTTGGAGATTCTGTGTTTCTGTGAGGTTTATTATGCACAAATTCTATGGGGCCTTTTCTGTTCTCAGTAACCACCTGGATCGATTTTCTTAGACATCTATCCTTAGGATGGTTGCCTCCCTGTTGCTATGTCAACATAATTTGCAAAAAAAAAGACCCAAGTGATTGGTATGTGCCCCGGATTCTAGAACCCCGGCATTATTTTTAGTTGTGACAGTCACTATGACAATAGTATATTGACCAATCATAATACACAAACTACCTCTGATGGTCAGTGGTCTTGTTGCAATGTCACAATTACATGTACTCAGATGCAAGTGCTCTCACAACACTAAACAATATTAGGAATGATAATTGCTTTTTGGAATATCCTATTGCAAGGCATAAAATTACATTACTATTGAGCCAAGGCATTGCCTGCAGGGACAACAAGTCATGTCGACCAGAGGTGCCAGATATTTATCCTGATATAACAAAGCTTGAGGTTGTGTTCTTCATCTCTTTCTGCTTGAACTATTTCAAATAATTCTATGCAATAATGATTTGTTCTTACAGCTACAATTTAGTCAGTAGAATTTGAAAGCTAGATGCAAGGACAATGATGACTTTAATGTAACTCTACACATTCAGCCTTGCTGTAAATTTCATGCAAGTCATTTTTTTTTCAGTCTTCTGAATATGTAATGGATTTTTTTATAGATGACACTATCATTTATTAGTACTTTTCACAGCAATGGGTCAGTTGTAGCACTCTTAAGCCATGAGTGATGTTGGGCACCAGTCACTTAAAAGGATCAAAAGATCCCAGATTGCAAATCCAATTATACTTGGACTTTCACAATTACTCCTAGAACACAGACCCACATTCCCATTTGTCCTACGTTTTCTTTTATCGGTCCCTGTTGCAATGCATTTCTGACTGTATCTTTCCCCTTCTAACCCAATACACGTTGAGTTGAATCTTGTCATGTTTTGGAAACTGTCATTTTTGTCAGATTTCATAGGGAGTTTCCCTCTGCAAGTCCTAGCTACTTTGCTTGCATAAACATGCCAGACTTACCTTATTAACTAACCACCCCATTAACTTTCTCTTGTCTAATTCTCATCTAATCTTTCCTTTCACCCTCAGTAGAAATGCTTGCCACTATCAGGATATCCTGTGAACTCTGGCACAAGCATTATCTTTAAAAGGCTGTTGTGCACAGAGTCAAACACTGTCAGTCTAGAGCTGCTCTGCACAGTTTACGATATTTCCTCTAGACACGGTAGATAAGGGGAAATTGGCACTAGCTTTGTGCACAAGGACTTGGACATCTTGGTGGATGGGGTAGTGCAGGTAGGAATACCCTGTTGCCACAGAACCAGCAGAAGAGGCCATTGACACCAGGCCCTGCTGACCTGGATGAAGGTTCCCAATCGGGTCAGTGCAATTTCAGCCAACTGGAGGAATACTGAGCAGGAAGAAAGTCAATGACCAACTCTGCCCCACCAGGGTAAGTGCTGCCTTCTTTCATCTGCAATCTCACACTCACTCTTATGTCTTCTTCTGCACACATTTCCCACAAAGTCTCCTGCTCTACCATTCACACTATTGTATACAACTACTAACTCACTCATAACCAACTTACTTCCCCCAAACCACTAACTCTGCATGACCTCTTTGGTTGCCCACTAGTGTCATCAGCTTTCCTCTACCTGCACTAGCACTGACATCTGTGCTACTCAATTCCTTTCTCCCATTCAAAGAGAAAACAGCAGATCAGAAAGAGCCAAGACTGTGGAGGCAGGGGTGTGCTCAACATTCATCTCTTCAGCCCCTATAAGGAAGGGATCCTGATTCTGACCATCCCAACTAGGCAAATGACTGTGGCCAGACCTCTGGATTGATATTGGAGACTGCCCTTGACTTTCTGCACCTGGATCCCCTGACTGAAGGATGTCTGACTTGACTTGACCAAGGACATGGGAACTCCAGCATCTGAAAGTTTCCTTCCAAGTCACAAACCATCCTGACCTGGAACTATATCACCATTTCTCCAAAGTCTCAGAGCTGCTTTCCTAACAGTGCCCTGAATGCACACTACACCATATGGACAGAAGCAGTTAAAGAAGACAGATCACCACTACTACCACACACTTCCCAAGAGCAAATAGGAAGGAGCGACAATCTATCAGCATAACTCATTTTCTATTAATTAATAAAAAAAGTGACTTGTCACTGCTTTTTAAAAGGGAAATTTGACTGTTACCAGTATTATTGTTAGGTATTGGTGCAGCTTCAGTGAATGGAATCAAAGTTCCTCCCATTGCAGGTTTTGTTCCTATTGCTTTCCTCTTTCCCTACCCTTGATTTCCCATTTTTGTTTGCTTGCATCTGGGTCTGGCAACATTTTGCCCAACAACTGTGAGAATGAAACCATGAAAAACCGTATTAAAGCATTGGAGGCCTAACCGTTATAAGACAAATTAAAAATCATGTAGAGATACCACAAGTTCAAATGTCACATGGTCAGACATTCAATGATAAAACCTGCAGAAATTCCTCAAATTTAGTGAGAATTCTCGACAACAGCGAAATCCCCTGTAAACATTGTTTCCATCAGGCAAAGTAATTAGGAAAATATTCTTCATTGATGTTCTTTAACAAGCTTTTAGTAATTGATATGAAACTGGCAGAGGTCACTTTTTAAAATCTGTTTGTTATTAAACTCTCTTGCCCTCAGAATTTTCAGCAAGATACCTTCCTGAAGAGTTTCAACATCCTATTTGGAAATATAAGCTTCCCAAGTCGAATGCGACACATTGTACCAGCTGACAGGAACACAGGGTCCACTGAATATTTGTGATTGTTTACTGATAACGCTGGCTATGAACAGTGTTTCATCCATTGTTGCAAAAGACGGCTAATATTTTGCTGATTAAAAACAAATGCGTGCATAGATCATTCTCTCTGAGGCTCATTAGAGTACAGAATGTTAATCTGCCTTCTTATTAAAATCCAGGGACTTTTCAATCACTATTCACTTCTACTCGATTAACCTTGTCTTTTTGCATGCTCTTGCTAAATATTCGTCTCTAGATTTTGCCCTTAATCTAAAGTCTTCATTTAAGAAAGGTAGAGTCATCTCTCTGCATCCAGGATCGTAGGAATGAAAGAATGATTACAATGCTAAAGGAGGCCATTCAGCCCTTTTGGCCATATCAGCTCTCTGCAAGAACAACATTGCTATTTATTCCCACTGTTTTGCCTTTTCCATGTGGCATGACATTTATGTTCTTTTCAGATGTTTATCTAATTGCCTTTTGAAAGATACAACATAATCTGCCTCCACTAAACTCTAACCTCTTGCGACATAGAAAAGGTTTTTTTTTCTGGTCGCCATTGTTTCTTTTGTCATTCTTTGCCTCTTCAACTCTGTCTAGATCACTCATGATATTGAACAATCTTTTAAACCTACTCTGAACCTTCTCTTTTTTTCTAGTCTCTTCCCTAAAGAGAACAACCTTGTTTTCTCCACTCTATCGTCATATCTGAAATCTGTCATCCCCAAAACC
Organism: Stegostoma tigrinum; assembly: GCF_030684315.1. Taxonomy (NCBI): domain Eukaryota; kingdom Metazoa; phylum Chordata; class Chondrichthyes; order Orectolobiformes; family Stegostomatidae; genus Stegostoma; species Stegostoma tigrinum. Next base: position 15,096,322 of record NC_081379.1, read on the forward strand.
CTTCTCATAAGGCTTTCCCTATCATCTTTAAAGCCTTCACATCCTTCCTAAAGTCCCAGAATAGGACACAAAACTCCAAATAAGAGTGAACCAGTATTTTGTAACAGTTTGCCCTAACTTCCTTGCTTTTGTTTGCTACACCTCTATTTGAAGTGCCCAAGATCCAATACCATTTGCCTTTTTAATCATTTTCCCAACCTGTTTTGCCACCTTCGGTGGGTTCCAAAATCTCAGTACCTGCATCCCTTTAGAATTGTACCCTGAAGATTCTGTTGTCTCTCTTCATTCTTCATATAGAAATAAACCACTTTACACTTCTCTGCATTAAATTTCATTTATTTTGTCCATGTTTGTTCCTTCTTGAAGTCTATTATTATCCTACTCATTCACAATACTACAAGTTTTGTGTCATCCACAGATTTTATAATTGCACGATATAAATTCAGTAAGTCTTGTACCAACACTGAAGGAATCCTGTGATGATTGGAATGAGGTCGTCCAGGTGGACCTCATATTCTATGAGTTCCCTTATTTGTGTGTTAACCTGGTCCTATCAGGGTGTCCTGACTTCCTGATATAAACAAGAGTGGTAGGGTTTCTGTTCTCTCTAGGAGTCAGCTCTGAGCTAGCTGGGTGAGTGTTATGTACTGTGCAAGCTAAATGAAGGATGACGTTGTAACAGTAAGGCTTACTTCAATGGCGAAAAGAGAAAAACACACTCTTGAAGAGATTCGCTCACAATAATATTCCTTAGCTAAATCCATCAACTCTTGAAAGGCTTTCCTATCTGGTGCCTCTGGCAAAATTAGGCTTCTAATAACTGAAAAAGCTGCAGGTCCACAAGCTGGCAGGAGAATTGCTCATTGGGATAAGCATTTCTGGTATGCCACTATTTGGGAAGCTTGACTTGTTCAATCCTGCTGTCGAAGATTGGGCCCTGCATCTCGAAAGAATGAATTATTTTTTCTGGGCAAACAACTTTGGGGCAGACAAAAAGCAATGAGTAATTCTCCAGACAGCTTGTGGACCTACAGCTTTTTCAGGTATTAGAAGCCTAACTTTCCCAGAGACACCAGATAAGAAAACCTTTCAAGAGTTGACAGGTTTAGCTAAGGAATGATATGACCCCAAGTCTTCTCCAATTCTGAAATGCCATCAGTTTTACTCAACAATTCAAGAACTAGGGAATTCTGTGCGAGGAATTTTGACAAGGTTAAGATGACTGGCATGTGATTTTGGTTTAACCTTCAGTGAGATGCTAAGAGACAGTCTGGGCTTCACGTAGGCACTACAATTGGCTCTGTCATTAAAAATGCAGCAAGTGCAGCTTATAAGTTACAGGGTATTTGATGGTAGCAGACAACTTTGCCAAGCTGACTGAGCTTGAGGACCACCACTTAAGTGAATGCAATTGCATAGCCTCACTCAAAACGGAGGGATGTAGGTCAGCCCACAACAAAACAAAACAAAGCCAAGCATTGGCCAAATGGTTATAATTTTCTTGAGGATCCGGGCAATCAAACCATTATAGTTGCTGCCAGCATATGTACTTAAGACAGCAAAAGAGTCCTACTAGACTTGAACTGAGTAAGAGAATTCATAGGCCTGTATCCAGAAGAGTACACATCCTGGAAAGTCCACCTGGTTTGGAACAGTTAAATTGCACGACAACATCCAGATCAGAACTAATCAAAGTAAACATCTTGATTAAATGGTCAACTAATTCCAATAGAGGTTGATGCCAGTGCAACTGAATCAGTGATTGCAGAACCAGTTTTTACCAAGATTTGCACTGGACTCTAACCCTCAAGTTTGCATAAGATCTTGGCTAGGCTGAGAACCTATAATCAGGGAACCCCTCCAGATTAAGTGTACAACTTTAATTCTGATGTCTTAAGAGAAGCAGTTGGTTCAGTTATCAGGTTGTCTGCTACCATCAAATACCCTGTAACTTATAAGCCTCGGGCTCAAGCTTGATGGGTCAAAATTGGTTGAGAAGGATTCAACTTGCCATTTTTGATTAGAAAATGACTGTCAGACTGAAGTCCTTGTTAAATATCCAGAAGTTTTTCAGGAAGGTCAAGGGACTATTGGAAGTGGCCAAGGCCAATGAAAATACACCCAAATGGACAAGGAAGATTTGGCAGTCATCATTCCAATAATATCTTTGCAGATGTAAATTTGTGATAGTAAACAGACCACAAACTCTGCTGGAGCGACTTAAAGAGCACAGGGCCATGCCACCCATAGCTTCAGGTCAAATTCAGCAATGGCCTCTAATTCTGAGTGTGCACAGTTACAAAGTTGGGATAAAGGAGGCTCAGTGGTAAGTGCAGATGCCTTGAACTGCCTCCCACTCGCGGATACTCCACCCATGGTGCCACCACTGGAAGAGTCCATTATAATTACACTTTGTGGACACCGTTCCGGTTACCGCTGACAATATCAGACTGTGGGCACAAAGAGATCCAGTCTTGGCAAAATTAAAACAGCTGGTGATGATGGGGGAAACAAAAGGACCATCACAGTCAGAATTGAAACCTTCCTGGACCTGTGAAGACCAGATCACCATAGAGGATGGCATATTATTTTGGAGAGCAAGAGTGAAATACCCCGAGCAAAGGTCACTGCCAGATACTGGCTGAACTCCACCAGCAGTTTCCAAAATGAAATTTTGGTGAGAAGTTATGTTTGATGGCCAGGATTGGATGCCAGCATAGCCAGATGCTGGGGCAATGCCCAGAGTGCCAACAAGGACAAAAATTATTGCCTTTTGCTCCTCACATTCATGAGAATGCCGGGGGGAAAAAAGGGTCCAAGATGATGGCAGAGGAGGCCACATCTCACAAATGAATAAGAAAGGCTTTAACTTTTGTGACAACTCAGGAAGTAGTGGGGCTTGATTACCAGGGTGCGACCTCATTGAGTCATGACAATACAAAACTTGGAATCCTTGCAAATTATGAGAAAGACAGTGTTAAAACTAGAAAAGAACATTGAAAAGTTGGTGGAGTCAGCAGATAGACTATCAATGAAGTTTAATTCAGAGCAGTGTGAGGAAATGCATTTTGGCAGAAGGAACACAGTGGTATAGTGTATACACTTCCCTAAAGCATTTGCAGGAGCAAAAAGACCTGAGTGTATTTGTGCATAAGTCACTAAAGGCAGCAGGACAGGTAGAGTGAGTAGCCACTAAAGCAAATAATATTCTGGGCTTTATTGATACCAGCCTAGAAAAGGAGCAAAAAGGTTATACTGAATTTGTATAAGACACTAATTATACCTCAGCTGGACTGGGTGCCACATTTTAGGAAGGATGTGAACAAGAGTGCAGAAAAACTTTACGAAAATGATAGAGATAATGGGAACTGCAGATGCTGGAGATTCCAAGATAATAAAATGTGGGGCTGGATGAACACAGCAGGCCAAGCAGCATCTCAGGAGCACAAAAGCTGACGTTTCGGGCCTAGACCCTTCAACCTTTTAGGGTCTAGGCCCGAAACGTCAGCTTTTGTGCTCCTGAGATGCTGCTTGGCCTGCTGTGTTCATCCAGCCCCACATTTTATTATCACGAAAATGATAGACTTCAGTTATGATGCTGGATTGGAAGTTGGGACTGTTTTCCTAGGAGGGGAAGGCTAAGAGGAGATTTGATAGAAGTTTTCAAAAGCAAATGCGATCTAGCCAGAGTAGATAAGGAGAAATTTTCCCCCCATGACAGGATCAGGAACAATAGGGCACAGGTATAAGGTAATTTGCAAAAGAAGCAAATGTGATGAAAGAAAAATCTTTTTAATACAGCTAATAGTTAGGGGTTGAAATGTAATCCTTGAAATGTGGGGCAGGCAGGTACAATCGAGGCATTCAGTGCACCAATATATTAATTGTTATTCAGTTAAAGCTATTGCATTTATTTGACGCCCCCTGGTGTTCTAAGTTTGGATCAGCAACAAAATTTTATTTGGAGTTAATGGGAACTGCAGATGCTGGAGAATTCCAAGATAATAAAATGTGAGGCTGGATGAACACAGCAGGCCAAGCAGCATCTCAGGAGCACAAAAGCTGACGTTTCGGGCCGAGACCCTTCATCAGAGAGCTTTTTTTTTGTCAAGGAGGTGGGATGAGGTTAGTAGGTAGATGGGGGTGCGGCTTGGGGTGGGAGGAAGGGATGGGTGAGAGGAAGAACCGGTTAGGGAGGCAGAGACAGGTTGGACTGGTTTTGGGATGCAGTGGGTGGGGGGAAAGAGCTGGGCTGGTTGTGTGGTGCAGTGGGGGGAGGGAACGAACTGGGCTGGTTTAGGGATGCAGTAGAGGAAGGGGAGATTTTGAAACTGGTGAAGTCCACATTGATACCATATGGCTGCAGGGTTCCCAGGCGGAATATGAGTTGCTGTTCTTGCAACCTTCGGGTGGCATCATTGTGGCAGTGCAGGAGGCCCATGATGGACATGTCATCTAGAGAATGGGAGGGGGAGTGGAAATGGTTTGCGACTGGGAGGTGCAGTTGTTTGTTGCGAACTGAGCGGAGGTGTTCTGCAAAGCGGTCCCCAAGCCTCCGCTTGGTTTCCCCAATGTAGAGGAAGCCGCACCGGGTACAGTGGATGCAGTATACCACATTGGCAGATGTGCAGGTGAACCTCTGCTTAATGTGGAATGTCATCTTGAGGCCTGGGATAGGGGTGAGGGAGGAGGTGTGGGGACAAGTGTAGCATTTCCTGCGGTTGCAGGGGAAGGTGCCGGGTGTGGTGGGGTTGGAGGGCAGTGTGGAGCGAACAAGGGAGTCACAGAGAGAGTGGTCTCTCCGGAAAGCAGACAGGGGTGAGGATGGAAAAATGTCTTGGGTGGTGGGGTCGGATTGTAAATGGCGTAAGTGTCGGAGGATGATGCGTTGTATCCGGAGGTTGGTAGGGTGGTGTGTGAGAACGAGGGGGATCCTCTTGGGGCGGTTGTGGCGGGGGCGGGGTGTGAGGGATGTGTTGCGGGAAATACGGGAGACGCGGTCAAGGGCATTCTCGATCACTGTGGGGGGAAAGTTGCGGTCCTTAAAGAACTTGGACATCTGGGATGTGCGGGAGTGGAATGTCTTATCGTGGGAGCAGATGCGGCAGAGGCGGAGGAATTGGGAATAGGGGATGGAATTTTTGCAGGAGGGTGGGTGGGAGGAGGTGTATTCTAGGTAGCTGTGGGAGTCGGTGGGCTTGAAATGGACATCACTTACAAGCTGGTTGCCTGAGATGGAGACTGAGAGGTCCAGGAAGGTGAGGGATGTGCTGGAGATGGCCCAGGTGAACTGAAGGTTGGGGTGGAAGGTGTTGGTGAAGTGGATGAACTGTTCGAGCTCCTCTGGGGAGCAAGAGGTGGCGCCGATACGGTCATCAATGTACCGGAGGAAGAGGTGGGGTTTGGGGCCTGTGTAGGTGCGGAAGAGGGACTGTTCCACGTAACCTACAAAGAGGCAGGCATAGCTGGGGCCCATGCGGGTGCCCATGGCCACCCCCTTAGTCTGTAGGAAGTGGGAGGAGTCAAAAGAGAAGTTGTTGAGTGTGAGGACGAGTTCAGCTAGGCGGATGAGAGTGTCGGTGGAGGGGGACTGGTCGGGCCTACGGGACAGGAAGAAGCGGAGGGCCTTGAGGCCATCTGCATGCGGAATGCAGGCGTACAGGGACTGGACGTCCATGGTGAAGATGAGGTGTTGGGGGCCAGGGAATTGGAAGTCCTGGAGGAGGTGGAGGGCGTGGGTGGTGTCACGGACGTAGGTGGGGAGTTCCTGGACCAAAGGGGAGAAAATGGAGTCCAGATAGGTGGAGATGAGTTCGGTGGGGCAGGAACAGGCTGAGACGATGGGTCGACCAGGGCAGGCAGGTTTGTGGATTTTGGGAAGGAGATAGAAACGGGCCGTGCGGGGTTGGGGAACAGTGAGGTTAGAGGCTGTGGGTGGGAGGTCCCCTGAGGTGATGAGGTCGTGAATGGTGTTGGAGATGATGGTTTGGTGCTCGGGTGTGGGGTCATGATCGAGGAGGCGGTAGGAGGTGGTGTCGGAGAGTTGGCGTCTGGCCTCGGCGATGTAGAGGTCAGTGCGCCATACTACCACTGCGCCACCCTTGTCTGCGGGTTTGATGGTGAGTTGCAAGTTTTGCCATTCTCTGAGGGGAATAGGAGAAATACATAAGAAATCATTTCTGTATTTAGAAGTATTTGCTTTTTCCCATTTACATGCTAGTTCATCAATTTTTGTAAAGTCCAGTCACTTCCTGTCATTCAGCATATTGATGTACCCTCATTATCAGCTTAATCTTTCATCCTTCGGGATATAAATGATCACCTGCCCACGCTTACTTAAGGGAGTATTATAAGATGGGAAGAACTTTTTTAATATCTGAACTTCCAACATTTGGACTCTTAAAACTGTTTGATAAAGTACTGTATGATATCCTTGTATTAAAAGGACAGTAGCAGCATAGGTACAAAATTGCAAAAGAACAGAAAACATAAAGTAATGATGAATGGTTGTTCTGTGGAATAGAGGGAAGTACTCAGTTGTCCAATGTTAGGAGGACCTGGTATATGCAGCAGAATTTCAAAGTTTGTATTTCATATGCAAATCAGAAAGATTATCAACAATGAAGAAGATAATTACAGATTTCAGGCTAACTAAACTTATAGAATCCAGAATTATTGGCTTTATTAATCAAAGCACATAATGAAAAAACAAAGAATTTAACCGAAACTTTTATAAGTTTATCTAGCTAAATATGTCTGTCAATGCAAAAGTAACAGTCTAGCTGTGCAGAATCCTCTCGGGAAGAGTGACCATAATATGATAGAATTCTTCATTAAGATGGAGAGTGATGTGGCTGATTTCGAGATGATGAAATTAAATAAGGAAAACTGCAATGTTATGAGGTACAAGCTGACAATTATAAATTGGGGAAAGTTACTTAAAGGGGTCACAGTAGATAGGCAATGGTAAACATTTCAAGATTGCATGAAGGAACTGTAACAACATTTCATCCCTGTTTGGCACAAAAATAAAATGGAAAAGAGGACCTAATCATGGTAATAAGGGAAATTAGGGATAATATTAGGCCTGTGAAAGGGGCATACAAATTGGCCAACAAAAGCAGTAGACCTGAGGATTGGGAGCACTTTAGATTTCAGCGGACGACAAAAAGACTCTTTTTTGCCAAATAATTTATTAACATGGGAAAAATAGACCATGAGATTAAACATGTGGGGAACATACAAACTTGTAAAAACTGCTATAAGCATTTGAAATGAAAAAGATTAGTGAAGACAAATGTAGGTCCCCTACAATCAGAAACAGGGAAGCTATAATGGGGAACAAAGAGATGGGAGACCAATTAAATACATATTTTGATTCTGTCTTTGCAAAGGGACACATCAATAACATCCCAAAAATGCAGAGAGTGCAGGGTCTATTGTGAAGGAAGAATTGAAGGGAATCAGTATTAGTAAGCAGATGGTGCTGAGGAAATTGATGTGATTAAAGACCAATAAATCTCCAAGGGCTGATAATCCACAGCCCAGAATACTTAAGGAAATGGCCCTAGAAATAATGGATACGTTGGTGATCAACTTTCAAGAGCCTATACACCCTGGAATAGTTTGTATGGATTGGAGAGTAGTTAAAGTAATCGCACTATTAAAAAATGGGAAGCAGTGTGGAAAATGCTAGAATCCATTATAAAAAATTTAATAGGAGACCACATAGAAAACAGTGACAGTATTGAACAGAGTCAGAATGGATCTACAAAAGGAAATCATGCTTGACAAATCTACTAAAATTTTGAGGATTTAACTAGTAGAGTTGATAAGTGGGAGCCATTGGATGTGATTTGCTTGGATTTTCAGAAAGCTTTCAATAAGGTCCCATATTAGAGATAAGCATGTAAAGTAAAAGTGCTTGGGATTCAGGTAGTGTACTGATACAAATAGCAAAGTAGGTGGCAGACAGGAAACAAACAGTAGGAATGAATGGGTCTTTTCTACTGGCAGGAAGTGACTAGTGGGGTACAGCAGGAATCAGTGCTTAGACCTCAGGTGTTCACAATATATATTCATGATTTAGAGAAGGGAACTAAATGTATTATCTCCCAAGTTAACAGACAACACAAAAGTAGATGAGAGGATGAACTGTGAAGAAGGTTTAGCAATATTTCAATATGATTTGGACAAGTTGAGTGAGTGGGCAAATACATCTCAGATAGTGCAGATAAATGTGAATTTAACCAGTCTAGTAGGAAAAACAGGAAAGCAGATTATTATCCGAATGGCAATATATTGGGGAAGGCGGAGGTGCAATGAGATCTGTGTGTCTTTGTTCACCAGTCACTGAAAGTAAGCAGGTAGTGAAGAAGGCAAATAGTATTTTGGCTTTCATAGCAAAAATGATTCAAGTACATGAGCTGGAATTGTCTTGCTGAAATTTTACATGGCCTTGATGCAATCAAGTACTGTGTGTGGTTTTGGTCTGTTTATCTGATGAAGGATCCTCTGGACTAAGGTTTATCACATTGATTTCTAGGATGGCAGGACTGGCATAATGAAGAGAAACTGATTGGTTAGAATTATGTTCACTGGTATTTAGAAGAATAAGTGGGTAACTCATAGAAACCTGTAAATGTCTAACAAGCCTAGACAGGGTAAACGAAGGAAGAACATGATGACAGGGGAGACCGGCATTATTTGGAGGAGGGCGTAGTTTTGGATCACAGTCTAAGCATAAGGGTTAGGCCATTTAGTTCGAAGATGAGGAGAAATTTCTTCACCGAGAGGATGCTGAACCTGTGAGATTTGCCACCAAAGAAAACTGTTGAGGCCAAAGAGTTGCATCCAGTTCTTAGGGTGAAAGGGATCAAAGGTTATGGAGAGAAAGCAGGAACAGAGTACTCAGTTGTAGAATCAGCCCTGATCATAGTTATTGGGGGGTGGCGGGGGTCGGGGGTGGGGGAGTGGTGTGCACAGGCTCGAAAGGCTAAGTCGCCTACTCCTGCTCCTATTTTCTATGTTTATACTGGAATCTCGCTTGGCATAATGCCATGTGACTCTCTTAAAGATACACTGCCTATTTAGTCCGGAATTTGTACAATTGTCTCACCTGTCAAATAGTATATGTAGTCAATGTAATTTATTACATACACACTACGAGAAAAAGAACTGAGGCTTTTACCTTCATCCAAGTGATGTCCCCTAAACTTTAGAGGCAAAATGCACTAATTGCTAAGATTGACATTCTTGCAAGTTCAAATTTCAACATTTAATGCACCATGGAAGAAATGAAATCAGGAAACTGGCTCATTGTAATTTGGTCCACATATGATAAGCAAACTGCTTATCTGACATCTGTTGCAATGGCATTATCCATCTTAAATGTTGTTACAATTCATCAGGATGGATAGTGGAACTTATTATGTTGCTGATACAGCAGGACCTTCTGTTTTTGATCTACCAGTATGCAGGTTCCAGACATTGTCACAGTCCACAGGATAACCAAACCATCAGCTGCAGCATCAAAGGTTCCAGATTGCAATATCTATGACCTGATTGACCTTTGTTAAGAGTGAGGTTTGATATTATTGGCAACAATAAAGGTGAAATAGTGTTACAACTGAAAGATAACATCCTACCCAATATTGACTTTCCTTGTTAGTACAGCGTTCATAGTCAAGAAAAGCTGAAACTAGAATTAAATTCCATAGTACAAAAAAGATCATTTTGAAAAGTTGAGCATCATACCGATTAATGTATCTCTATTGTTAGGTATTTTGAAGAAAGATGGAACTATACATATAAGTTTAAACCCAAAGTGACTAAATATTGCACTAAAGAGATGGCCACAAAAAATTCCAAGATTCGATATTGTCCATGCATTTTTCTCCCAGAGTCACAGGAACTAATAACTTGCAGAACATCTTTCAGAAGACATTGTTTCCTCACATTATCACTCAGATTACCAACCATGCAAGATATATTCCAACCACATTTGGACTGCATTATTGAGAATCTACTAGGTTACCTCTGCATCACAGATGACATTGCATTTCTCGAAAGAACTAAACATGAGCATCAATTCTTGACAGTGTATGGAAACAGGGCCTTGTTTTCAATAGTAAAAACATCAAAAAGTCATTAACCAAATCAACTTCTTTGGTTCAATTTATTTGTCAACCAGTATTAGACCTGATCCTTTCTAAAGAGAAACTGCACAGAAGGTGCCTATACCACAAGGCTAAGTATCCCAAGTTATACAACTCTTTAACCCTGCATGTTCTGAAATGTATGACGAAGGTATCTTTTCAAAATCCTCTCTGTAAAACCACCGTACAATTGGCAGAAAGATCACCAGAATATTTTAAAATCTCTCAAAAATATTTAATTATTCAGCCATTGAGTTCTTCGGTATCATGATCCCATGAAGTTTACCACACTGGAAGTAGGGTAGGAAACGACACCTTTTCGTTTTTGGACTGTAGATTAAAAATGAGCAAAACAAATGCTGCTTTAAACAAAGAAAACAGCACTGTTTGTGGCTCACAAAGCAAGTGGAGCTAAACAATGCAAATGCAACAGTGTTACTTTTAGGGTCACTGAGACCAGGCATGTTGGCACTACCGATGTGAGTTCAGGGAAACTCTATCAAGAGACTTTCTTTTGTTTGATTTTTCAATTGGCACCAGCTATTCTAGGTTCATGCGTGCTCAATAACCCTCTGATTAGTCAGGTCACAGTTGAACACAGACCTTGTGAGGGGAATGAAAAACAGAAGGATGACATCAGAAAGCTAGCTGTTTCAATCTTTCTCTCTCCCTTTCTCTATAAAAGTGCTGTCTTTAATTTTCTGTCAAAAGGCCAAATGAGCTATATTAAGAAATAATCCTAAAAGCCAAAGACAGCTAGAAAACCCGTGTCTAACCCAATAAACTACAGACAGATCATCACAATGTGGATAAAATTGAAGCATTATTGAAGAATTAAGGACTATGAAACAAACCCTTTAGTTATGTGATTTTCTTTGTGTGAGTATGAGTTTTAAAATGGGTAAATTTAAACTACATATATTAGAAATCCCAGATAACAAAGTCTGAAGCTGAATGAACACAGCAGGCCAAGCAGCATCTCAGGAGCATAAAAGCTGACGTTTCGGGCCTAGACCCTTCATCAGAGAGGGGGATGGGGAGAGGGTTCTGGAATAAATAGGGAGAGAGGGGGAGACGGACTGAAGATGGAGAGAAAAGAAGATAGGTGGGGAGGAGAGTATAGGTGGGGAGGTAGGAAGAGGATAGGTCAGTCCAGGGAAGACAGACGGGTCAAGGAGGCGGGCTGAGGTTAGTAGGTAGGAAATGGAGGTGTGAATTGAGGTGGGAGGAAGGGATAGGTGAGAGGAAGAACAGGTTAGGGAGGTGGGGACAGGCTGGGCTAGTTTTGAGATGCAGTGGGGAGAGGGGACGAGCTGGGCTGGTTTTGGGATGCAGTGGGGTAAGGGAAGATTTTGAAGCTTGTGAAGCCCACATTGATACTATAGAGCTGCAGGGAATATGAGTTGCTGTTCCTGCAACCTTCGGGTGGCATAATTGTGGCACTGCAGGAGGCCCATGATGGACATGTCGTCTAAGGAATGGGAGGGGAGTTAAAGTGGTTCGCGACTGGGACGTGCAGTTGTTTATTGCAAATCGAGAGGAGGTGTTCTGCAAAGCGGTCCCCAAGCCTCTGCTTGGTTTTCCCAATGTAGAGGAAGCCACACCAGGTGCAGTGAATACAGTATACCACATTGGCAGATGTGCAGGTGAACATCTGCTTAATATGGAAAGTCATCTTGGGGCCTGGGATGGGGGAGAGGGAGGAGGTCTGGGGGCAAGTGTGGCACTTCTTGCGGTTGCAGGAGAAGGTGCCGGGTATGGTGGGGTTGGAGGGGAGTATGGAGCGGACAAGGGAGTCACGGAGAGAGTGGTCTCTCTGGAAGGAAGACAAAGGTGGGGATGGAAAAATGTCTTGGGTGGTGGGGTCGGATTGTAGATGGCAGAAGTGTCGGAGGATGATGCGTTGTATCCGGAGATTGGTGGGGTGGTATGTGAGGACGAGGGGGATCCTCTTGGGGCGGTTGTGGCGGGGACGGGTGTGAGGGATGTATTGCGGGAAATGTTGGCGACGCGGTCAAGGGCGCTCTCGACCACTGCGGGGGAAAAGTTGCAGTCCTTGAAGAACATGGACATCTGGGATGTGCGGGAGTGGAATGCCTCATCCTGGGAGCAGATGCGGCGGAGGCGGAGGAATTGAGAATAGGGGATGGAATTTTTTCAGGAGGGTGGGTGGGATGAGGTGTATTCTAGGTAGCTGTGGGAGTCGGTGGGCTTGAAATGGACATCAGTTTCTAGCTGGTTACCTGAAATGGAGACTGAGAGGTCCACGAAAGTGAGGGATGTGTTGGAGATGGCCCTGGTGAACTTGAGGTTGGGGTGGAAGGTGTTGGTGAAGTGGATGAACTGTTCGAGCTCCTCTGGGGAGCAAGAGGCAGCGCCGATACAGTCATCAATGTAACGGAGGAAGAGGTGGGGTTTGGGGCCAGTGTAGGTGCGGAAGAGGGACTGTTCCACGTAACCTACAAAGAGGCAGGCATAGTTTGGGCCCATGTGTGTACCCATGGCCACCCCCTTTGTCTGTAGGAAGTGGGAGGAATCGAAAGAGAAATTGTTGAGGGTGAGGACGCGTTCTGCTAGGCGGATGAGGGTGTCGGTGGAGGGGGACTGGTCGGGCCTGCAGGACAGGAAGAAGTGGAGGGCCTTGAGGCCATCTGCATGAGGAATACAGTTGTATAGGGACTCCTCTTTTACTGTTATTGTTAAAGTTCAGAATGGTTTAATACATAGGGGTTTTTTTGTATTGCTACTGAAGTAATTGGTATGATTTACTTTGAATCTGGATCACAGTAAGTCAAGGCAAATTAGGATGCCTGGTAGTTTCTTTGAGTGTTTGCATTTATCATGATTCCAAGAATAGTGGGAATCAATGGGTCATTACAACAGATACAAACCAAAAGCCATAGTGTGTGCCTGTTTCAGGATGGCGTTGCATTTGGTTCTAAGCTTCCAGTGATGTTTCAGACCAACAGGAAGGAAGAAAATGGTACAAGAGCATGATCAATAAGCATACAGACAAAGATCTAACCAGGACAAGGCCTAAGAGTTTAAAATTTTCTTGTGAAAATATGGATTTGTTCTAAGATACCACTACATTGAGTCCAGCCTTAGCCATATGACTTTGTAGGTCCAGTCCTGCAAGGAAACAGGTGACAAATTCGAACTGCATATAACACACTATTAAGATTGACAATTTGGATACTGAAGGTGTCATGCTGGACAACTTTGCCAAATGACATAAATTAATTTGCAATGACAGCACACCACAAAGTAAAGCTACAGAGACAAATTGTAACACCTTTATAAAGTCTAGATTTGGTTGTGTAGTACATCTAGCAAAGCATCATCTGAATGTGATATAAACATTTTGTCTGTATACATACTTAACCTCTATATATATTCAATACAAAAAAGTTCCCCTACTTTAGAGGAAATAGAGAGATGGTGTGTGATTGCACAAATTCTAGTGTACCTTTAGGATAGTTCACGACGTCATGACATATGGTGTTTCAGTGTAATTGTACTTGCCTTGCTTTTAGTTACTTTCTCCGTACAATGGAATCAATGTAGTGTTCATTCATTCAGTATGTGTATGTAATCTACAATAACATCAGTAAGCCTAGAATCCAGACAACGTGTAAGTCTGTCATATTGTAGCAATATAAGTAGTTAGTGTTTTTCCACAGAATCCCTACAGTGTGGAACCAGGCCCGTCGGCCCAACCCTTCCACACTGACGCTCAGAGCATCCAATCCAGTCCCATCCCCCTATAACCTACCTAATCTACACATCCCTGAACACAATGGGCAATTTAGCATGGCCAATCCACCTGTTATTAATAAACTTAAAGACATCTGTCTTAATAAGAATACAACCTTAATGGTATATGTTACATGGGTTTACAGATAGAAATGCACTCAGATCATATCATACAAGCCATGTCCTCCAAAAATCTCTACATGGTGCAAAAGGGCATGAGAAAAGCCCAGTCTCTCAGTCCAAAGAAGGGCTATTATTAAACGTGTTGGCTCTTGCTAACAATAGCAACCAGGACTGGGTCACTTCCTTACTGAATAGCAAACTGGTAAGAATGGATTTGGACATAAGATCGGTAGTTTCATTGATACCTAAAAGTGTGTATCAAAAGGAGCTGAGTCACATTGCATTGCAAACCTCAAAAATTTTCCAAAGGATGTACAAATGTGCAGTGGTGCCTTTGCAGGTTTCTACCACTGTGAATGTTCAGGTATATCGTCAGTTTGAAGATTTGTCCTTGCACATTGCCAAAGAAAATTTCCAGTTTTATCAGGAAGAACATGATTGGAGAAAATCAAACTCAACTGGTCTGAAGTAAATCACTTGTCAGAGTTTGCAACTGATCTAAAACAAATTCTAAAAAAATGCCATTGTTCTGAAAGATGTTCTGGGAGCATTGAAACAGTTTCTGTCAAATTCAAAGTCAAGGATAAGAATCAAGTAAAATGTTGCAAGGTTTCATTGTGCCTTATGCAATCGGACAAAGGTCAAGACAAAATTAGAGAAGCTGGCCAAAACTGAAGTCCTTGAACGTGCAGATGTTAGTGACTGATTGGACCATGCCTGTCATACCATGCTGAAGCAAGATGGATTGGTACGCACTGTTAATCCGGTACAGTGTGCTTAGCAGTATCCTTTGCTTTTAATCAATGACCTCTTTGCTGGACCAGCTGAAGGTCAGCTATTCAGTAACTTTGTCTTTAATCAAGCCTATCTCTGGTAGAACATAGATCCCGAGTCACAGAAATATTGAGGATTATAACACATAAAGGGCTCTGCAAATACAAGAGACTTCCTTTTTGAATCACAGCTGCACCTACATTATTCAAATGTGTCATGGATCAAATTTTAAATGGATTGGAAAGAGCCCAGAGTTATCTCGACAATATTTTTGTCGTGGAGAGAAACATAAATCAGCATCTTCATAATTTAGATGCTATTCTGCAGAGACTTAAAAGTTATAGCCTCAGAGTGAGGAAAGACAAATAAGAACTTCTGACAATTTCCATCAAATATTTAGGCCTTGTCTTTGATGCTAAGGGACTATACAAGTCATTTTCAAAAGTGAAAGCCATAACTGAGGCACCATCATTTACAAAGTAAACCAACTTCACTCATTTTCGGGCTTGGTCGATTGTTGGAAAAAGAACATCGAGGAATAATTTCTGGCATTAGATAATTCTATCAAACCTGTTGGCCAGGAATTTACCTTATTAAAAGACCACAGATCATTAACCACAATATTTTGGCATCATGCAGGGATACCTTCTCTAGCAGCAAGCCCAGTCCAGGGTGGGTGTTGTTACTATTATGTCGTTCCTACAATATTAACATTTACATGTAAAACTGATGGCATCACTCGATTACCTTTGCCAAATGAGTTGACTACAAATAGACCTGGTGTAAACTTTTTCTACTTCAGACAAGTACAAACCACTCCAGTATTGGTAGGGAAAATTAAGAACACCAGCAATGATCGAATATTATCAAAAGTGATAGACATTGTACTTTGTGGCAAGATTATGGGAAGAACCACAGAAATGAAGCCATATGTCACATAGAAGCAGGCCAGTCTACTACATTAATTGAGCTAATGTGACATTGTCAGAATGAAGATGGTAGGCAGAAGCTATTTTTGCTGGCCAGGGTTTGACTCTGAATTTGAGGAGAAGATGAAAATATGTGTAGCTTGCACAAGAGTTTGCAACCATCCTCCATTCGTGTTATTAAACCCATGGTAATGGCCAGAAAGGCCATGGCAAAGAATCCATGTTAACTATACCAGACCTTTTAAGGGCGAATGCTTTTCACTGTGATTGACAAACATACTAAATGGCCTGAAGTCGCCATCAGGACGAAAAGTATGGGAGGGGATATTTGTAAAATTTTGTTGTCTGGAACAACTTGTTAGTGATAGCTGTCTACAGTTTATATTGCAAGAATTTGAAGCAGAGGGAATTCAAGATATCTGATCAGTGCCTTATTAGCCAGCCACAAATGGATTGGCAGAAAGATTTTTTCAGACATGAAACATTCCTTAAAGGTATCTCAAGAACAATCCAAAAGACTGAGTCAATATTTGTTAACACACTAGAATACAACCCACTCAACAACTCAAGGTTCTCCAGCATTGCTCATGGTAAGGTGTCAGTTGTGCATGACATTTGATTTGCTGAAACCACCCATGACAAAAGGCTCTTACAAGGTCTGGCATATTGGATTTTTTGCCAATGCAATAGAATCAAATTTTCCAACAAGAGAACAAAGGCAAACTCTATGTTTTCCAAAATAACATTAAGAAGTGTTGACAAGGAATTATACTACTGGCAAGAAGTGGCTACCAGCTGTCACTGTGGTACAGACTGGACCGGTTTCCTAGACTAGACAGATGAGAAACAATGCAATATGGAGAAGACATGCAGAACAACTCTTGGCAACAAGAACAAATGTGCTAGGCACAACGTTAATTAATGATTTATAAATAACTGTGCCAAATAGAGACCTGATATACCAGAGGACAGAACAATAATTGGAGCATCTGAGGGATAGAGTACTGTAATGAAGAATGCCACAACATTCTGTAAACCTCTGAATGTTCAGCCATCAAGGGAAAAGACAACAACAGATGCTGTTCCTAGTACATCTAAAACATGAGAGGTTAAGGCAAGTGAGAAAACCTAAGGAGGCACCTCAGCTGTGCTGACAGTCACAGGAACTGACTCATCTAGAACATCTTACCAACTGACTGTTGTATCTATGATTATGAATTTTATGAATGTCTTAATTGCAGAAACCTTTGATGTAATGGGGAAAGGATATGTGTATTTGTTTAAATATGGCAGATTGTCTCTTTTACAGTCTGACCTAATGAAAACATCATTGCCATTTTGGGCAGGAAACTGCTTTGTCTAACCTTGCTGCCAAAACATCACCACAACAAAGCTTATACTACTGTTTGATGTTTCAGGTTCCTGATTTTTCTTGAGAAACTTAACAATGACCGTCTTCCCAAGGGCAACCAGGGAGTGGCATTAAATTGCGAGCCCAGCCAATGATGCCCACATCCCATGAACACAAAAAAAAAACCTAGGACAGAAATGAGTATGACAGCAACTTAGAACATTGAAATGAGAAGCAATTGGAACATTGGCATCTTGCTTGCTGATCGAATGGAGGTATTCCACAAAGTGGTCAGCTGCTTTGCATTTGGATTCACTATTGTAGAATAGACTGCCTTATGAACAGCAAACAGATGGATTATACCAAAAAAAAGAAAAAGTAAGTTGATATTCCACCTGAAAGGAATGTTTGCGCCCTTGGACAGATAATAGAGAGCAGGTAAAAGGAAATTGCTGAATGAGGGGTAATGATGTTTTGATGGTGAAAAAGAATGGACCAGAATATCAAGGAGGGAACAGTCCCTTCAGAATGCTGACGGGACAACAGAGCAAGGGATGAGATTGGCAATGGCGTCAAGCTGGAGGTGACAGAAATGGTAGATAATCATCTTTTAAATAAGGATGGTGGTGTAGAAAGTGAGGACAAGGGAATCCATTAGAGTTCTGAGAGGGGCAAAGTATGGAAATAACATGGTGTGTCAGGAATTTACAGATGTATGCTGGGAGGGATGGGGAAAAGAGAGAAATGGTAGAGCTAAGATAGGAAAAGATGAGTTCAGTGGGGCAGAAATAGGCTGAGTTGATTGGTCTGCTAAAACAGGGCTGTTTGTGGAATTTGGGAAGGATGTAAAAGTTTGATGATCATTGGTGAGCCATGGTACAGGGAAGACAGAGTTGGTGAGTGGTAGAGGTCAACAGCTAGACAACAACAGGGCTACCCGTGTCAGAAGGGTTTATTATAGATTCAAGGTTAGTGCAATATTTTGGGTTCAATAATGACTCTTGTTCAGAACTGAAGAGATGTGGAAATCTTTGGTTTTAAGATCTTGAGAAATAGGGGAAGGGCAAGTGGAACCAAATGGAATCTGTGCTCAGCAGAAGACACTCCCCTGTCTTCCACCATATCACAGACCCTACCTTTTGTTCTTCTTTCTCACTACAATGTACTACCGGTTAAAACCTCTCACGGTTCTTTCTTTAGTTATGATGAAAGATCGTTGACACAGCTAATTCTGTTTCTCTCTGATGCTGCCTGATCTGCTGAGTATTAAAGAACAATCTTGCTTCCATTAAGCATCTTCATCTTTTATAATTTAAATATGATTTTTTCACTTTACTGAACTGATTGTGACCTGATTCGAAGAATAGTTTATGAGTAATGTCAAATTTTGATTCAAAGGGAGGAAGGCTTGCATCTGACTCCAAAGTTTTATAATTGGCATGAGAAATGTCATCCGGAAATTGCAACAATAACATATGAACAGCAGACAAGAGGCAGCTGTCCTTGAATAAAAGCACAAGATATGTCCATCTTGTTAATCTTCTTGCCGAGGTCATGGTAGAAATGTCATCTTAAAGGTTAAATAAATTTCCTTCTTTTACTGTTTCCCATAGTAAATCAAAATTTTCTCACCATCTTGTTTACAGTTAAACTACAACATGCCCAATGCTGAAGTACACAAGTCCTCCTTTCCAAGGTATATTCTTTATCTCCATGTGGCGGAGATTTTTGTCTTCCCTGCCAGGACTGTAATCTGGTGGAACAGATCAACCTACTTTACATTTCAAGTAAAACCAAGACAGGTTCTGCAATTAAAAAGAAATCTATTTTTTTAGATTAACGATGAGGTGATTATACAAACATACAACATATTGGCATGTATGAACACACAGTCATAGATTCAAACAAGTATATAGCACAAAAAAGGCCTTTCAACCCATCAAGTCTGCAGCAGTCAAAAACAAGCACCTAAATTAGTCTAATTCCAATCTCCACACTTGACCTATAACGTTCTATGCCTTGGTGTCACAAGTGCACATTTCAATGCTTCTTAATGTTATGAGGGTTTCTCTCTCTACAACCCATACAGGCAGTGAGTTGCAGGTTTCCACTAACCTCTGCGTGAACAAAACTTCCCTCACATCCATCAAACAATCCTGACACTTACTTTAAGTCTATGCTCCAGTCATTGATCCTTGCACCAAAGAGAAAAGATCCTTCTCATTTACTGATAGTATTTTGATGATCTGATTGTAATCCAAAATCCACATTCTTGTCTACTCCTGCTAACTTTTCACCCTCTTCCTTGCCAAGATTCTACCCATCTCTACCCGAAAAATATTGAAAGCCTCCACTGCTTGTCACTGCTTTGTGGGGAAAATTTATGACCATCTGAAAGAGAGAAAAAAATCACCTTCTCTGTCTTAAATGGGTGACTCTTTATTTTTAAAGAACAAACCTCATTCAATATTCTTCCACAAGAAGAAATATCCCCTCCATACCCAAACTGTTGAAACGCTACAGAAGGACATCAAGTCACCCCTTACTCTTCTAAATTGTCACGGATACAAATCTAGCCTGACCTTCCTTTCCTCATAAGGCAACGCACTTATTTCTAGGAACAAAAACAAAGTTGCTGGAAAAGCTCAGCAGCATCTGTGAAGGAAAAAACAGAGTTAACGTTTTGGGTCCGGTGACCCTTCCACAGAACTGATGGTGGCTTGGAAAACGTCCGTTTACATGAAGAAAATAGGGAGGTGGGTGGGATAGGGAGTAAACAATAGGATAGAGCCCAAAGAGAGAGAAAGGCAGTTGGACAGACAAAGGAATTGCTAACGATCAGGCTGAGAGGGTGAATAATTGTTCATGGGGACTGTTAGTGATGAACAACAGGGGGTATGTAATGGCAAGCTATGTGGTAACAACACCAGGAGTGTGGGGTAGGGGCTGGGACATGGGAGAATTTAGGCCCTAAAATTATTGAACTCAATATTGAGTCCGGAGGGCTGTAGGGTTCCCAAACAGAAAATGAGGTATTATTCCTCCAGCTTGCATTGGGCTTCACTGGAACATTGAAGCAAGCCAGAGGCAGAGATGTTGGCCAGGGAGTAGGATGATGCATTAGAGTGGCAGACAACAGGTAGTTCAGAGTCTTTTGTGCAGGCAGAATGTAGATGTTCTGTGAGGCGGTTGGCAAGTCTACACTTCATTTCCCCAATGTAGAGGAGACCACATTGTGTGCAGCGAATGCAATAGACTAGATTCTGGGAAGTGCAGGTGAAGTGTTACTTCACCTAGAAAGTATATTTGAACCTTTGGATACTAGAGAGGGAGGAAGTAAATAGGCAGGTGCTGCACCTTTGCCATTTAAAGGGGAAGGTGCCGTAGGGCTGTGGGGAGGTGTTAGGGGTGAAGGAAGTATAGATCAGGATGTCCTGGAGTGAACAGTCTCTGTGGAAAGTGGACAAGGGAGGGGAGGGGAATACGTGTCTGGTGGTGGCATCTTGCTGGAGGTGGCAGAAATGGCATCTGATGATCGTCTGGATGTGGATGCTGGTGGGATGGTAGGAGACGATAAGGGGAGCCCTATTGCTGTTGCAGGAGGGAAGAGAAGGGGTGAGGGTGGAAGCGCAGGAGATGGTTTGGACCTGGTTGATGGCCCTGTCGACAACGGAGCTGGGGAATCCTCAGTTGAGGAAGAAAGTGGAAATTTCGGACGCTCCCTTGTCAAAGTTGGCCTAATCTAAACATATGCAATGGAGACGGACAAACTGACAGGACGTGGGGTGTGAGGATGTATTGTCCAGGTAGCTGTGGGAGTCAGTGGGTTTGTAGTGGATATTAGTGGCCAGTTTATCACCAGAAATGGAAACAGAAATGTCGAGGAAGGGAAGGGAGGAGATTTAGAACAGGTGAAAGTAAGGGCAGGGTGGCAATTCAAGGCGAAATTGATGAAGTTTTCCAGTTCCAGATGAGAAAGGAAAGCAGCACCTATGATATCATCCATGTATCAGAGAAAGAGTTGTGGGTTGGGGCTGGAATAGGACTGGAACAAGGAATGTTCCACGTAGCCCACGAAGAGACAGGCATAACTGGGGCCCATGCAGGTACCCATGGCAACCCTTCTTACCTGAGGAAAATGAGAAGAGTTGAAAGAGAATTTGTTGAGGGTAAGGAAAGCTCAGCCAAGCAGAGGAGTGTGGTGGTGGGTGGGGATGGTTCAGGTCTTTGCTTCGGGAAGAAACAGAGAGCCCTCAGACCATCGTGGTGGGGAATGGACCTGTAAAGGGATTACACGTCCATGGTAAAGAGGAGGTGGCTGGAACCGGTAAACTGGAAGTTTTGAAACTGGCATAAGGCATCAGAGGAATCAAGGATTTGGACCGGCCGGGGAGAAGACTGAGTCAAGGTAGGAAGAGCAGGCTGAAACAATGGGTCTGCCGGGAGTGTCCTGTGTGTGGATTTTTGGCAGGTGGTAGAAGCGAGCTGTGTGGGGTCGGGGGACTATTAGCTCGGAAGCAGAGCTGGGGAGATCACCGGATGAAATGAGATCAATTACCTATTCCTAGTATTAGTGTAGGAAACATTCCTTGAACTGATTCCAACACATTTATGTCTATCCTTAAATAAGGAGACCAATACTGTACATAACACTCCAGATGTAATCTCACCAATATGCTGTAAAATGAAAGAATACTCTCTCTACTATTGTGTTTGATTCCCCTTGCAATAAACATTCTGTTATCTTGCCTCATTGCTTCCTGTACTTGGGACTAACCTTTTGTGATTCATGCATTAGAACTTCAGGATATCAAAGTTCTGCAATTTCTCATGATTTAGATAAACTGCTTATTTTTGGTTCTTACTGCCAAAATGAATAATTTCAAAATTTTCCACATTATGCTCCACATACTCATTTAACCTATCTATATCTACTTGGAGCATTATCATGTCAATTTTAATGATTTGCTTCCCTACATATCTTTGTGTCATCATTTAGATTTAGCAATCATCAATATCTTCAGTTCCTTCATCCAAAAAATTTTTGTATTTGTAAAAGGTTGAAGCCGCAGCATTAATCGTTGTTACATACCACTCATTACATCTTGTCAACAAGAAAAAGACCCATTAATGCTTAGTCTCTGCTCCTTGATGTCGGTCAATCTTCTGTTTGTGCTAAAATGTTGCTTCCCACATCATTTTCTGCTATGTCAAGAAAGGATGTGAGAAAATACGGGCTGATAACATTAAAAATTAGGGAAAATCCAAACATGTTTTATCAGTACATTAAGAGCAAAAGGATGACTTAGGAAAAATTTGAGCATAATTGAGATGTACATGGTAACTTGCATGTGGATGTATACGATGTGAGCAAGGCCCTTAATCTATGCTTTGCATCTGTCTTCACAAAGCCAGGGAAGAAATAGCAGGTGCTATTAAAATAATTTTAAAATTCTCACAAGATACAGGTAAGGAGCAAATGATTGAAGGTCTAAAAATGTTGTATCGTTATTTAAAAGGGTCTGAGGGTCAGGCCAAATAATTATATGCTAATCACTTTTAACCTTGGTATTAGGCAAATTACTGAAATCAATATTGAGAGACAGGATGAACTGTTACTTGAATAGACAAAGATTAATCTTGCATAGTCCACAGAGTTAATATTTCAACCCAAAATGTTAACTCTGCTTGTTCTTCCAGATTCTGCCAGACCGACTAAGTTTTTACAGCAATTTCTGGTTTTTGTTTTTGTTTTTCAGAATGCTGCGGCAATGTAGGGAACACAATAAAGATTTAACAGACTGGTTCCAGGTTGGCAGGACTGATTGTAGTGTTTGGGACCAGGTGATGTCATTGACTATGAGGTTGTTGATTGGGGTTGTTAACCTGGGCCAGTCAAAAAAGCCTTGGCTGACCAATATGACCAGGAGATTAGAATCTCCTCAGTTTAGGACTGATGCCAAGCTCGGCCAGCGTACAGTGCACTATTAAATAACGGGTGACGTGGTGATGGAACCTGGCCTCTGTGCAGTTATTTCAGTGGTGACGAGAGAAAACAGGGCATGCCTAAAGAACATTTCCTTGCAGCTAGCATCTTGGGGTTGGGGTAAGCGTTTCTGGCATCATGCTTCTTTTTGGGAAACTTAATTTATTTGACCCTGCTGTTGAAGGCTGAGTTCCGTATGTGGAAAGAATGCAATATATTTTCTGGGAAAATTACATTGGGGCAGATGAAAAGCAATGAATAATCCTTCGGACTGCATGTAGGTTCACAGCATTCTTGGTTATAGGGAGGCTTAATTTTCCCAGAGGCACCAGACATTAAAACCTTCCAAGAGTTGACCTTCAGTTCTGAGGAAAGGTCATTGGGCCCAAAATGTTAATTCTGACATTTTTCTTCACAGATGCTGCCGGACATGCTCAGCTTTTCCAGCAACTTCTGTTTTTGTCAAGAGTTGGCAGAGTTTATTCAAGAACATTACAACCCTAAACCACCTCTAATCCTGAGATGCTATCGGTTTTATTCGGCTGTTAGAGAACTGGGGGAATCCAAATCAGGATTTATGATGAGGTTACAATGACTGGCAGAGGCATGTGATTTTGGGTTAACCCTGAATGAGATGCTGAGAGACTATTTGCTATGTGGGAGCACTTACTAGGTGAAACCCAACTGGACCTCAAACAGGCATTGTACTGGTCCTGTTATTAGAAACTGTGGCAAGTGGAGCGTGGAACTGCAGGGCATCCCAATGGAAGTGGACACCCTCACCTGTCCACCTAAGCTTGGGAAGCACCATTTGAGTGTAAGCAATCGCACAGTCTCCCGTAGGGCATATTCTGAGCAAAGGGACCCTAGGCCAACACACAGCAGAACTCCACATCAAAGCTGAGTGTAGGCCAAATGACTAAACAGATCTTCAGGATCTGGGCCAGGGAGCCATTGCAGTTGCTGCTGGTATGTGGGCTTGAGACACCCCAGGAGTCCTACAAGGTCTGACCTGAGTCGAAAAATTTGCCAATACTCAGGAGAAAGTTCCCCTACATGTGGGTTGGAACAGTTAAATTGCATAGTGACACCCAAATCAGAGCCAATTAAAATAAATATTTGGTTAAATGGTCAACCAGTCCCCACGGAGGTGAATATCAGTGCAGCTGAAAATGTGGTGGCAGAATCTGTAACAAGATTCACTTGAGACTCCAATCTTTTAGCTTGCACAAGACCTTAGCCAGACTGAGAACATACACTGGGGAACCATTGCAAGTTGAGGATATGACTTTGGTTCCGCTCTCTTATGAGAAGCAATTGGTGCAGTTACTACTGATGGTCGTAAAAAATGTGAGCCCAAGCCTACTGGAGTATTTTTGCACGGCCCACCTCACAAAGGTTTAGCAATCACGGAAGTGCCACCAGTACCTTTAATGGATGGGAATTTATCATATTAACAGATCACAAACCCCTGCTGGGGCTACTGAACGAAGATGAGGCAGTGTCACCCATAGCATCAGGTAGATTTCAGCACTGGGTCCTTATTCACAGCGTGTATAAGTACAAGTTAGAACACTGTCCAGGAAGCCAAGTGGCTTTTGCAGATACCTTGAGCCTCCTAATCTGCCAGTGGTGCCTCCCCTGGAAGAGTTTGTTTTGGTTTTAGACACACTTACAGTTATTATGGACAATATCCGACTATGGACTCCAGAAGATCCCATCCTAGCGAAACTGGTGGTAATGGGAGAAACCAAAGGGCCATTCCAACCAGGATTGAAGTTCCCCTCCATGTGGGTTGGAACAATTAAATTGCATAGTGACACCCAAATCAGAGCCAATAAAAATAAATATTTGGTTAAATGGTCACCCAGTCCCCACGGAGGTGAATATCAGTGCAGCTGAAAATGTGTTTGCAGAATGTGTAACAAGATTCACCTGAGACTCCAACGTTTAAGCTTGTGCAAAACCTCAGCCAGACTGAGAATATACACTGGGGAACCATTGCAAGTTAAGGGTATGACTTTGGTTCCATTCTCCTATGAGAAGCACTTGGTGCAGTTACTACTGATGGTAGTAAAACATGTGAGCCCAAGCCTTTTGGGGTAGAATTAGTTGAGAAAGATTCACCTAGGCTGGCTCAACACTTTTAAATTAGAAAATCGCTGCCTCAGTGAAGTCCTAGTGAAATACCAACGAGTATTTCAGGAAGGGATGGGGATTGCAAGCGGATCAAAACCACATTACATGTTGACCAGGAAGCAATTCTGAGATTTTTGCCAGGCCCACCTCATGTCATTTGCCTTGCGGGCAAAAGTAGAGGTGGAAATCTGGAGGCTGGAGCGCAAAGGAAATATTAAATCGGTGCAGTTTGCAGAATGAGCAGCACTAGTCATATCGATTGTGCAGCCTGATGGCTCAGTTTGCTTTTAAGGGGATTCTAGGAAAACGTAAACTGCATCTTACAGCTGGATAAATACTCAATCTCTCACAAAGAGGACTTGTATGCAAAGTTGGTGGGGGAAATATTCTCTACAAAGCTGGATATGAGTCATAACTACCTGCAATTGCGACTGAATGAAGACTTCCAGAGATTTGTATTTCTCCCAGGCAGACAAATGCCTTTGAAGGGAAAAAATATGTGCTCCAGGCACCCCAAATGACATACTTGAGTCACAGAGTTGACAGAACTGGGTTACACCCAATGGAAGATAAAGTGAGGACTATCAAAGGAACCCTGGCTCCCATGTCTATACTGGAGCTTAAGTTTTTCCTTGGGCTAGTAGACTACATACGGGAAATTCATACATAACCTGGCCTCCATCTTGGCACCCTTACACCTGCTGTTGAGGAAGGGTCAGCCTTGGAAATGGTCACCTAGCCAAGAAGCAGCCTTTAGGAAAGTGAAAAAACAGCTACCATCATCTATAGTGTTGACCCATTATGATTCAGAGTGAAAGATAGTGCTGGCATGCACTGCCTCCCTGTACATTATCTGGGTAGTGTTGGCTCACCGGTCACCCAATGGACAGAAGCGCCCTTTAGCATATGCTTCCCAGACTTTGGCTGGCGCTGAATGCAAGTATGCCTGGATAGAGAAGGAAGGTTTAGCATCATGGTGTGAGGAAGTGCCACCAGTACCTGTAATGGATGGGAATTTATCATAGTAACAGATCACAAACCCCTGCTGGGGCTACTGAAGGAAGACCAGGTGGTGCCGCCCATAGCATCAGGTAGAATTCAGCACTGGGCCCTTATTCACAGCGTGTATAAGTACAAGTTAGAACACAGTCCAGGAAGCCAAGTGGATTTTGCGGATACCTTGAGCCTCCTCCGCTGGCAGATACTCTGCCACTGGTGCCTCCCCTGGAAGAGTTTGTTTTGGTTTTAGACACATTTCCAGTTATTATGGACAATATCTGACTATGGACGTCAGAAGATACCATCCTAGCGAAACTGGTGGTAATGGGGGAAACCAAAGGGCCATTCCAGCAAGGATTGAAACTTTTCTGGACCCAGAAAGACCAGATCATTGTAAAGGATGTCATATTACTGTGGGGAGCAAAGGTGATTGTCATGAGTAAAGATCGCCACCAGATACTAGCCGAACTCCTCCAGGGTCATCCAGGGGCTTCCAAGATGAAGATGCTGGCAAGAAGCTATGTCTAGTGGCCAGGGTTGGATGCTGACATAGTTGCATTGGTGGGGTAGTGTCCAGTGTGCCAACAAGGACAAAAATTGCTGTCAGCAGGACCCCCACATTCTTGGGAATAGCCAGGTAAACCCTGAACTTGGTTACATGTTGACTATGCTGGTCTTTACATAGGCTCAATGTTCCTGGTCATTGTGGACACCCATTCAAAGTGATTGGATATGTATAAAGTTCATTCAGCAAACTCTGAGATGATGATTGAGAAGCTGTGAGCATCATTTGTGATACACGGACTCCCAGAAATATTGGTCACAGACAATGGGACTTCATTTACCAGCAGGGAATTCAAATATTTCCCAAAGTCACATGGCATTTGGCACGTAGGGACAGCTCCATTCCATTCATCATCCAATGGCCTAGTGGAAAAAGAGGTCCAAATGTTGAAGGCAGGCTTACAGAAGCAACCTAGAGTGTCAATTGAGACCAAACTGACCTGGTTCCTGTTCAATTATAGGATGACCCCAAATGGAACAATGGGGATAATGCCAGCAGAATTGCTGATGGGTAGGTTAAACCTGATATTTCCATACCTGGGGAATGGAGGATGAAACAGCATCAGAACGCCAATGTCAGCCAAATGCCTTCTCTAAACGAGAGATAATTTAATTCAGGGGATGAAGTTTGGGTGCTGGAACCATGGAAATGGTCTTGAATGGGTACAAGACAACGTTGATGCAAGGTCAGGTCCCATGACTTACAAAGTTTGGGTAGGTGATACAGTCCTGAACAAATACATGGATCACCTGGAAGCTGTTAGCTCACAAAGGGGGCAGAAACAAAGCATGCCTGGCCCCTCAGAACATCTCGAAAGCCCAGCAGAAACTGCAGGTGCTCATCCTCCATCCAGTGTCCAAGAAACCTCAGTCTGAAATAGATGCAGCCTTGATACCATTGCCGCCAGAAGAAGAGGTGAAAACTCTCTTGAGATGCTCCATATGCAAAAGATGGGACACGGCCCAGTATACACCACATGTATCAGAGTACAAGTCAGAGGAACCAGACCTGGGACACAATTATTGCAAGAGAAGCTACAAGCGAAAGACTAAGCCTACGTCCCCAGATTTGGTGGGGGATGTGATTGTGACCAGGTAGACCTTGTTGACTGCAAGGTTCTTGTTTAGGGTTATTTACCTGGGCCAATCAGGAAAGCCTTGGCTGACCAATATAACCAGGAAATTAGACTCTCCTCAGCTCAGAAAAATAAAACTATAACCAGGAGATTTTAAAAAAAAACCCAGGAGATTAGAATCTCGTCAGCTGAGGACTGACTCCAAGCTGGCTGGCCGCGGTGAGTGTACAGTGCACTAATAAATAAAGGGTGATTTGGTGACAGGACCTGGTCTCTGTGCAGTTATTTCACTATGTTTACTGGAGTTTAAAAGAATGAGGAAGGATCTCCCATTTAAATTCCAACAGGACCAGACAGGTTAAATGCAGGAAGGATGTTCCCAATGATTGGGAGCTCATAATCAGAACTGTCACTATAAGGACACAGGATAGGCTATTTAGGACTGAAATGAAGACAGATTTCTTCACCCAATGAATGGTGAGCATGTGGAATTCTTGACCACAGAATGAATGTTTTGGCTTCAACAGCAATGTTTTCAAGAAGGAGTTAGATATAGTTCTCAGGGCTAAAAGGATCAAGGCTATGGGGAGAAAATAAGAACAAGGTATTGATTTGGATGATCAGCCATGATCAAATTGAATGGTGAAGCAGACTTGAGGGGGCTGAATGATTTAGTCCTCTTATTTTTTTCTATGTTTTTATGTCCTGGATCTGCTTGGGATGAATCTTTACAAAAATCACTGCATCCATTTCCAGACATTCGTTGCAAAAGTACATTCCAGAAGGAGATGTGCAACGATATCTTCACAATTGCAGCCATTCTGAGGGCAACATTGTATGATGCAGAGTCCAGGCATGCATAAAAGATCTGATGGGAAGTGTCTTCTCTCCACTAGACGTTAAATGCTTTTAGACAGCATTTCTAACACTTTCTAGTTAGAGTTTTATTTCAACCAATCACACACACCATAAAACCAAGCCACCTTCTGACTGACTGTGTGCTTATGTACATTGGAAATCAATTAACAAATTTGTTTACAATACCTAAGTGTTTGCCTTGTTACTTTTAACTTCTAGGTATTTAGCATCCTACTAACAGCATTAGATACTAACAGGAAGTACATACAATATATTCAAGACTGGTCCGTAAAAGGAGGATGGACATGGACAGTACTTTGCAATGATCTGGAGTAAGGAATAATTTCTTTGGGGTCGGGACTTTGATGTGAGTTCATAAAGGGGAAGAGGGATAGACCTGATGAAAGGGAATTGTTTATAATGTCAGCGATCATGTGTGCCACAAAGATTGTGTGATCAGTAGAAGTAGAAATGGATTTCAAAGAATAAGGAGTTGGATGTGTGAAAGTAGAGAAAGTTATAGATTCAGGGCAAGGGAATGAGGATGTATGGCACATGAACAGATGGTTTCTATGCTACAGTGGCAAAGAAGTTCTGAATGCCTTGTAATAGGAAATTAGTTTGGAGTAATTTACCATGATACGGTCAAGAACCTGTGGTTTGTCTTTCCTGTCAATCCTGATCCTGAAGCAACGGACTATTTCAGCAGCGGAGAGTCAGGTCCAACAGGCCTGGTGGCGAATGGCCATATCTGTCATATGCTTATAACTGCCGAATTGAGGCAGTGATGTACAGTTTTAAAAAAATGTCTGAAAGTACTCAATAGATCAGATTAGCATTTTAGGCTGATGACCTTTCACCACTACTGGAACATACTAGACTTTAACACTTTTTAAGTAAGTACATAGCCAGGGAAGTGTTGATCGTGAGGGTATGGCAGGAAGGATGATGGATTGGGGAGATAAGGAAATAAAGAGAAAGCTATGTGATAGTCTGAAGGGCAGAAATAATTACATGACAAAAGGAATGGAGGTTGAATGCAAGAAGAACTATTAATAAGATGAACATGCATGCAAAGGATAGGTGTAAAGAATAAATGGATACAAATGTTGAGGAAAAAGTGGGAGAAAAATGTTTAAGATCTAAAATTGCCACTTGATGTCAGGGTTGTAAGTCTGTAAAGTAATGCAATGAAAAGATAATTCTGTTTCTTTATCTTGTATCACAGAAATATGCAGCAGGCTGAACATAGAAAGGTCGGAAAGGTCAGAGTGGGAGTGGAAACCAGCATATAGAGTGAATCAAACGAATAGGATAAAGAAAAGATTTTTGAAGACAAAGGTGAATGTGTGGGAATGACTGAGCAAATCAATAGCTGCTGAAGTATAATAGTGAATCCACGGCTAAATTCTAGGCATTGATAAATCTGGCAGCTCACGTGTTAATCAATGACTCATTCTATATAAGTTCTATGTCATGTAATGGAATGCAGAGATATTTTTGCATTGATATGTAGAATTGTTTTGTAGGGTTGGCTAGTTGCAAGAAAGTTGCTTTGATTAAAAGAAATGGCATTTCTTTTTAAAGCTGGTCTTGAGCAGAAGAAAAACTCAGTAGGTAGAACTCAGTGTTAAACAATATAAAAGCCACTACAATCACTTTTTTGTATATTGGTAGTATTGAACAATTTCTGATTTTAGCTTTATAACTGTTCTAAAACTGAGTGCAATGTGAATTATGTGATTTATATATACTTTAATTTCATTTGTATTACATTTAGTTTCTGGATTTTGTAGCACTGACTAAGTTTTCAGTGTGACTATAGTTAATTATTAGCTTGTGACTATTTCTGTAGCCATGATAATTTATATTACAACAATTTGAGAACTATTTTGGAGCACAAACTGGATTTTTGTTTACTTACGTTTTATAACATAGCAAAGATCTGTTCAACGTTTCTAGACTTGGGGTTTATTTTGAATTTTCTGGGCAAGGCTCATCTAAGATCTTTTTTCCAGCTTTATATTGTTTTGGGGAGTTTTATGAACTCCTTAGATGGAGATGGTTGTACAAAGCAGTAATCCTGACAGGGCGAAATATAGTAAAATTAGATTATTTTTGAGAACTTGATAGGATAAATAAGGAGAAGTTGTTCCCACTCAAGAATAAAGATCAATTTCTGAAGAAGAGTCCCAACCTGAAACATCAGCTTTCCTGCTCCTCCAATGCTGCCTGGCCTGCTGTGTTCCTCCAGCTCCATACTGTATTATCTCAGACTCCAACATTGGTAGTTCTTGCTATCTCCAAGAACAAGAGGGCATAGGTTTAAAGTGATGTGCAAATGAAGCAAGGGTGATGTGAGAAGAAACATTTTCACACAGTGAGTTGTTAGAATCAATCACTCACGAGTATGATTGTCCATCTAGGAGATTCCATGTCACAGGTCGTGGGTTCTGAGGACATAACTGATTATCCCAATCCTAGAGCTGCATCTCCAATCACACATTTGGCAGGTGTTTCTGTGAGGTGGATGTGGTCCTTGGCCTTGAAATTGTCATCATTCCTTTCTCCAGTTTCTTTTTTGGACTTCCTTTTGCCAGCAATTGTTGTTGAAGAATTGTGTCCCCTCATAAATGAGTTCCCTCTAAGTTGGTTTCTTTGGAATGGGGGTACCCCTGGCTTTGATATCTATGTTGCATTTCATGAAAGAAGCCTTCAGGGAGTTTTGAAATTTTACCTTTTGTCCTCCTCTCATTTCAAGTGCCTCTCCTGAGCTGAGTCAAAAAGGTTTGCTTTGGCAATGGGAACTCATGCATCACAAGCACATGGCTGGCCCAGTGGACTTGATTTCAGATTATCATAGCCTCGATGCTGGTGATAGACTGGTTAGACTATGTAATGCAATGCGTGAAAGGATGGTGAAGTCAGGTTCAAATGGGGTATTCAAGAAGGCATTGGAAAATTATTTGGATAGAAATGATATTTAAGGAAATGGGTAAAAGGCAGTGGATTGGCACGAGGTAATAGAACTGGTGCAGGCACAATGGGTAGAAAAGACTCTTTCTGTGCTGTGACTGTGTAGTAATAATCCCAAACCAGAAATGTTAGAATAAAACCCCGAAGTTATTACTTAAAGCTGAGTATGTTTAAGATCAGAGATAATGGGAACTGCAGATGCTGGAGATTCCAAGATAATAAAATGTGAGGCTGGATGAACACAGCAGGCCAAGCAGCATCTCAGGAGCACAAAAGCTGACGTTTCGGGCCTAGACCCTTCATCAGAGAGGGGGATGGGGGGAGGGAACTGGAATAAATAGGGAGAGAGGGGGAGGCGGACCGAAGATGGAGAGTAAAGAAGATAGGTGGAGAGGGTGTAGGTGGGGAGGTAGGGAGGGGATAGGTCAGTCCAGGGAAGACGGACAGGTCAAGGAGGTGGGATGAGGTTAGTAGGTAGCACCCCCAGCTACCTACTAACCTCATCCCACCTCCTTGACCTGTCCGTCTTCCCTGGACTGACCTATCCCCTCCCTACCTCCCCACCTACACCCTCTCCACCTATCTTCTTTACTCTCCATCTTCGGTCCGCCTCCCCCTCTCTCCCTATTTATTC
Organism: Stegostoma tigrinum; assembly: GCF_030684315.1. Classification (NCBI taxonomy): domain Eukaryota; kingdom Metazoa; phylum Chordata; class Chondrichthyes; order Orectolobiformes; family Stegostomatidae; genus Stegostoma; species Stegostoma tigrinum. Next base: position 15,128,644 of record NC_081379.1, read on the forward strand.
CAGTTCCCTCCCCCCATCCCCCTCTCTGATGAAGGGTCTAGGCCCGAAACGTCAGCTTTTGTGCTCCTGAGATGCTGCTTGGCCTGCTGTGTTCATCCAGCCTCACATTTTATTATGTTTAAGATCAAGTGTATGATACTTTCTTCATAGATCTATCAGCATTTTCCATTTAGGAGTTAAATTCATGCTTACCTTAAGCCAATAAAGATGTTAGGAAAGGTTTCTCTTTGGGATGAGTATTGTAAAATGGGTACTTTTGGGTACTGTATGAGGGATATCTTTGTTTCCAAACTTGTAAAGGAGGGAAATTGAGAAACAAATATATAGGAAAATCTCAAATATATGCACACATAATAAGGTTGTAATAATGGGGGATTTTAATTTTCTGAACATTGATGGGGGCTACCATAGTTTTAAAGGTGTGGATAGTGAAGAATTTGGCAAGTGTGCTCAAGAAAATTTTCTTTATCAATATATTGATGGTCCTACTAGAGAAAGAGTAAAACTAGGTCTTCTTTTTGGCAATAAGGCAGGGTAGACGACTGAAATAAAAGTGAGGGAACACGTTGGGTCTAGCGATCATAATTCTGTTAGTTTTAAAATGATTATGAGAAAGAATAACCCTTCCCTAAAGGTTTTAAATGGAGTAAGAATTTTGACGATATGAGAGAAGAACTTTCAAAAGTTGGTTGGAGTAGACTGCATGCAGGTAAAAGGACATTTGACATGTGGGAGGCATTCAAGATATAGGCAACTTGGTTCAATTGAATCTCTCAATCAATATAAAAAAGTGTTGGTGCATTCTTAAGAGAGAAATCAGAAAAACAAAGAGGGGATATGAGGTAGCATTGGCAGATAAGGGTAAGGATAATCCAGAGATTTTACAAATATGTTAAGAGGAAGAGGGTAACTAGAGAGAGAAAAGGGCTTATTAAAGATCAAGGATGCCATCTTTGTATTGAACCCCAGTAAACGGGAGAGATACTAAATGAATATTTTGCTTTAGTTTTTACTGTGGAGAAAGAAGTGGGGTCTAGAGAATGCAGAAAAATAAACTTTGATGTTTTAAAGACTGCTCATATTACAGAAGAGAAAGTTCAGGAGGTCTTAGAGAATGTAAAGGTAGATAAATCTCTGGGACCTGACCTAATGTATCCAAGATCATTGCAGGAAGTAAGGGAGTAAATTATGAGACTCCTTGCAGAAATATTTGCATCATCTATAACTACAGGTGAGGTGCTAATGGAGGGTGGCTAATGTTGTACATTTGTTTAAGAAAGTTTGTCAGGAGAAATTGGGGAACCATAGACCTGTGAGTCTGACTTCGGTTGTGGGCAAATTGTAGAAGGCGATTATAAAAGATAGGATTTATGGACATTTGGGGAGGTAAAGATTGATTAGGGATAGTCAGCATAGTTTTGTGCGAGGAAAATTGTATCTCAAATTTGATTGAGTTTTTTGAGGAAGTCATGAAACAATTGATGGCAGAGTGTTTATTTGGATCTTAGTAAAGCCTTTGACAAAGTGCCACACGATAGATTAATTTAGTAAAGTAATGTCACATGGGATTCAGGGTGACCTTGCCAATTGGACACATAATTGGCTTAATGGCAGAAGGCAGAGAGTAATGGTGGAGGGTTGCTTTTTGGACTGGAGGCCTGTGACCAGTGGTGTTCTGCAGAGATTGGGCTTGGATCCTCTTTTGTTTCTCATTTTTATATAAATGATATTGAGAATGTAGAAAGCATGGTTAGTAAGTTTGTAGACGACACCAAAACTGGTGGCATAGTAGATAGTGAAGAAGGTTCTTTTAGGATTACAAAGGGATCTTGATCAAATGGGTCAATGGGCTGAAAAGTGGCAGATGTAGGTCAATATAGATAAATGCAAGGTATTGCATTTTGGTAAGGGTAGGGCTTATACAATTAATGGTAGGGCCTTGGTTTGGGTTGTAGAATAGAGGAGTCTAGGGGTGCAGGTACATAATTCTTTGAAGTTTGCGTCACATATAGACAAGATGATTAAAAAGATGTTTGGCACACTTGCCTTCGTTGCTCACTCCTTTGAGTATAGGAGTTGTTAAGTCATGTTGAAGTTCTGTAGGACATTGGTGAGGCTTCTTCTAGAATACTGTGTCCAGTTCTAGTCACCCAATTATAGGAAGGATATTATCAAGCTGGAGAGGGTTCAGAAGCGATTTACCAGGATGGTGCAAGGTATGGAAATTTTGAATTATAAAGAAAGACTGGATAGACTGGGAATTTTTCACTGGAGCATAGAAGGTTAAGAGGCAATCTGACAGAAGTTTATAAAATAATGAGATGTATAGATGGGGTTAATAGTAGTTGTCTTTTTCCGAGAATAGAGAATTTCAAGACTAAGGGTCACATTTTCAAAGTGAGAGGAGAGAGATTTTAAAAAAGATTATGTGGTAAATTTTTACACAGGGTGGCTCGCCTGAGGAAGTGGTGGATGCGGATACAATTATAAATTTAAAAGACATTTTGGATAATCATAGAATCATTGATTTACAGAGATATACAGCACGGAAACAAAACTTTTGGTCCAACTTGTCCACGCTGACCAAATATCCGAAATCAATCAAATCCCATTTGCCAGCATTTGGCCCATATCCCTCGAAACCCTTCCTATTCAGACATCCATCCAGATTCCTTTTAAATGTTGTAACTGTACCAGCCTCCACCACTTCCTTTGGCAGCTCATTCCATACACTCACTACCCTGTGTGTGAAAGACCTGTCCTTTCTCACCTTAAACCTATCCCCTCTAGTTTTGGATTCCCCCCCACCCCAGGGAAAAGACCTTATCTATTTACCCCATCCATGCCCTTCATGATTTTATAAACTTCTGTAAGGTCACCTCTCAGCCTCCGATGCTCCAGGGAAAGTAGCCCTAGGCTATTCAGTCTCTCCCTTTAGCTCAAACCTTTCAACTCTGGCAACATCCTTGTAATCTTTTCTGATTCCTTTCAAGTTTCACAGCATTCTTTGTATAACAGGGAACTAGAATTGCACGCAGTATTCCAATAGTGGCCTAACCAATGTCCTTTACAGCTGCAACATGCGGTCCCAACTGCTATACTCAATGAACTGACCAATACAGGCAGGTCTACCAAACGCCACCTTCATTACCCTGTCTACCTATGCTTACACTTTCAAGGAGCTATGAACTTGCACTCCAAGGTCTCTTTGTTTGGCAACACTCCCAGGACCTTACCATTAAGTGTACAAGCTCTGCCCTGATTTGCTGTCCAAAATATAGCATCTCATATTTATTCAAATTTAACTCCATCTGCCACGCCTTGGCCCATTGGCCCATCTGATCAAGATCCTGTTATACTCTGAGGTAACCTTCTTCGCTGTCCACTATAACACCAAAATTGGTGTCATCTGCAAACTTACTAGCTATACCTCTTACGTTCACATCCAAAAAAGCAGTGGACCCAGCATTGATCCTTGTGGCACACTGCTGGCCACCGGCTTCCAGTTTGAAAAGCAACCCTTCACCACCACTCTGTCTTCTACTTGTAGCTAATTCTATATCCATGTAGCTAGTTCTCCCTCTATTCTGTGTGATCTAACCTTGCCAACCAGACTAACGTGACACAGTCTGCTGAATGCCTTCCTAAATCCATATAGGTCACGTCCACTGCTCTGCACTCATCAATCCTCTTTGTTATTTCTTCAAAAAACTCAATCTTGTTTTATATGTTATTGCATTGTCTTGGAACTTTGGGGGAAGAAAAAGAACAAAACAATGGCACTTCAAAAATTAAGAAAGGCAGTGACCACATGGGACATGAGTCAAACAGAGAGGAAACCGACACTGCTGTCTGATCCAGTACTAACCTACGCAACTGCTGCCTTTGCTGTTTGGTTTCTGGTGTCTCTGGACATCCCTGGACATCCAAGTTTGATCTCTGAAAAATAAACAAACTGCAAAATTCACAGCTGACTTTGGTGAAATCTCCAAGGGTGGCATGGTGACTCGGTAGCTAGCACTGCTGCCTCACAGCACCAGGGACCTGGGTCTGATTCTAGCCTCTGGCGACTGTTTGTATGGAGTTTGCACATTCTCCCCATGTCTGCATGGGTTTTCTTCAGGTGCTCCGGTTTCCTCCCACAGTCCAAAGATGTGCAGGATAAGTGGATTGGCCATGCTAAATTGCCCACAGTGCCCAGAGATGTTTAGATTAGGTGGGTTAGACATGGGAAATGTACGGATAGGGAAATGGTTCTGGGTGGGATGCTGTTCGGAGGGATGGAGTGCATTTGTTGGGCCGAATGGCCTGTTTCCACACTGTAGGGATTCTATGATCTTCTATGAAACCTGTGTGTGTGCATATTCACAGCAGGGGAGTAACTGTGGCTTTTCAAAGTGCAACCTTATTGTACTTCTTTAGTAAATCTAAAATAATGAGTCGAGTTTTTCTTTAATATGTTGTTGAGAACTATCTCTTGATTAAAATTTAAAAATATAAAAACATTGATACTAAGCTAGCCAGGAGCAGTGTTTTCAGAACGGTAAGACTGTGTGCTATTTTTCAAGTGTATAGATTGTTAACGTGAAGGGATGTCCTTTCGTGGAGTGGTATGCTCTTCCTGCTGGATGTGGAAGATTAAGGAGAGTTTCCATTTTACTGATGATTATGACTGCAGGAAGTGTGTTTGGCTGCAAATCCTTCAGATCGCATGGATTGGTTGGAGAGGCAGTTAGGGGCAATGAGGAATTTACAGGAGCTAGGGGGTGTGATAGATGGCAGTTGCAGGGCCAGAGATAACAGTCAGGTAGATACGTGGACTCCAGGAAAGGTAAAAGAGGGAGGCAGGTAGTGCAGAAGTCTCCTGTGGCTATCTCCATCTCAAACAAGTATGCTGTTTCGGAAAATATAGGGAGTGATGGACTCTTAGGGGAATGTAGCACTGAGAGCCAGGTTTCTGGTACTGAGACTCGGTTTACTGTAACAAGGACTTTGCCAAATTCCAAATGGTCAATTGTAATAGGGGATCTTCCAGTCAGAGGCACAGACAGAGGATTCTGCAGCCAACAACAAGAGATCAGATAGGTTCATGAATAGGAAATGTTTGGAAGAATATGGGCCAGGAGCAGGTAGGTGGGACTAGTATAGTTTGGGATTATGTTCTGTATGGGCTGGTTGAACTGGAGGATCTGTTTCCGTGCTGTATGACTCAATGACTCTATAGTGCATTGGGAATTAATGGGATTATATTTTGAATCTTTTGAATCTGTATTATAATTATATTGTTCGTTTGGCTTATTATATTTTGTCTTAATTTTGTTTGTTTATTAAAGCAAAAATTTGCAACATTGTATGTTTGTGTCAGTGAAAGACCATCTTGTTAAAACCTAAATAAAACGAAATATGATCAAGGCAGGTTTCAGTCTGGGAGCTGACTTCAGTCACAATATCATAACAATATATACTGAAATGAAAAGAATAAACTATTTTAGGATATCACTAATTTGTCTTGGCAATTATTTTGATTCGCAAGATTGGAATGCCCTTTTCAAAATACCTTAACATTTAAAATATTCTATAAACACTTACATATTGATATTAATTAATTATTAGCTATTGAATGTATTTGCCCCAGAAAAATTACACTCACCCTACTATGGCCAACCCAGCAGAAGAGGCAAGACTAACCATCTAAAGGTGTGGGTGATGGGGAAAGATCAAACTGAGATAAAAAGAAGGAAATGTTAGAGGAGACTTAACAGTTCTAGCAGCATCAATGGATAGAGAAAGGAAGTTAACACTAAAAGTACAGTATAACTTTTCTTTGAATTGAAGCTGAGATTTGACTTAAAGATGACTGAGATAGGTTCTGCAGAATAGTGACATATCTAGATTGGTGTATTGGAAACTGTATACCCCTACAGCTTGAACCTGGTGGCTGAAGAAGGGTGACAGATGTTCCATGATGGGAAAAGGAGGTAGTTCTCTAAAGGTACGTTGACCAACCTCAATGAAATAATTGCGGGGGGGAGGGGTGCACCTGACTTTTATAAACCCACCATTGGCTATAGCATTGTTACAGCCATTCTTTGAAAAGTATTATAAAGCCATAACATTTGATATGTTTGACTCTATTTCCAAAACTTTCAGATTATGTTGTGCCACTGAAATTCTTTCATTTTATAGAATTGATGCTAATAACGGGGATAGATAGATTTATTGAAATAAGTCATAGGACTAGAATTAGCAAATATGATCAGAAGTAGTAAAGTTGCAGATCTACGGGCAGTGGTATGAAAATGGAAGTATTTAATTCAAGATAATAAAATGTGAGGCTGGATGAACACAGCAGGCCAAGCAGCATCTCAGGAGCACAAAAGCTGACGTTTCGGGCCTAGACCCTTCATCAGAGAGGGGGATGGGGTGAGGGTTCTGGAATAAATAGGGAGAGAGGGGGAGGCGGACCGAAGATGGAGAGAAAAGAAGATAGGTGGAGAGAGTATGGGTGGGGAGGTAGGGAGGGGATAGGTCAGTCCAGGGAAGACGGACAGGTCAAGGAGGTGGGATGAGGTTAGTAGGTAGATGGGGGTGCAGCTTGGGGTGGGAGGAAGGGATGGGTGAGAGGAAGAACAGGTTAGGGAGGCAGAGACAGGTTGGACTGGTTTTGGGATGCAGTGGGTGGAGGGGAAGAGCTGGGCTGGTTGTGTGGTGCAGTGGGGGGAGGGGACGAACTGGGCTGGTTTAGGGATGCAGTAGGGGAAGGGGAGATTTTGAAACCGGTGAAGTCCACATTGATACCATTAGGCTGCAGGGTTCCCAGGCGGAATATGAGTTGCTGTTCCTGCAACCTTCGTATTGGCCACTAGATGGGGTTTGTGTTTTAAGATTTTAGCATTATTTAATGTAAGAGGTCAGTTCTGTTGGCTAAGTAACTAGTGTTGCGCAAAGTAAAGATAACAGCGTGGGTTTAATCCCTGTACTAACTCTGTTGGTTTACAGAGGTCTACCTCTTAACCTTACGACAAGGTTGTGGAGTAGTTCCCCTTAAACTATACATAACCAATTGTTTCGATCTAATGGAGAGTGATGCCTTTTCTTTTTGGACAACGGCTTCTTACACTACTTAATGGAGAAAAAGATGTTGAGGAATTTCTACGTGAAACATGATAAGTGCAATCATGGGCCAATATATTCCTAGGTACGCAGTACTCAGCAGATACTTGACTTAGAAATGAAAAAAAACATAAAAAATAGTGGATATCTCTATCAATGCGAAGAACAATGGCAGACAAAATTTATTACAGCTCAATAAGCACAGTAGAAGGTGTGAACATCATAACTGTACTATGGATAGAAATAAATAGAATCGGTGTTGATAGTAGGCTTGTCGGTTACCGTGTAAAATCATTCGGAGTAGCAATAAACGAAAGAAAATACAACAATGTTGTTGAATTACAGCTCAAAAGATATCAAACTAAAGCAGTTTTTATTTAGATAGCACCTTCAATTATTGCGTTCAGTTTTAAGAACCAAGGTTTAATGGAAACACACCACAGCTCTTCTCCCTTGTGCCTTAAACTGAGCGGTAAGTTGGAAAAGCTGGACACTTTAGTTTTGAAATGGAAGCCTAAAGAAGTAAACAAGATATTGAAATTTATTGATAATATAAATGTGGAATACAACTTCAATGTAAGCCCGAAAAAGTGGCAAAGGCCAAACCTCACGAAGGGTGAATTCAGCAAATATGTAAGCAAGAATTTCTTAACACAAACAACAAATTCCATGTCAGATTTAGTCAAAGTGTGCTTAGATAAAATGGATGGAATGAGTGTACACTATTAATTTAATTTGTTGTTTCCAGGATCATACTTTTCCAAGTGTTTTGTAATCTACTTGTGCAATGTAGTTCAGTTACTCACCGTTGAGTTGCATGCACTAAAAAATTCACAGATTTATCCCTAGCTCATTTGGTTGATCTCAGCTGAATCAGCAATAAGGGTATTTTTTAATTGCCCTCGGAACTCTAGGTTCCGATAAAACGACTTGCATTCAGTGGATCTTGAGTATAGGTATGAATACAATTGGTTACAAGAGTGTCAGCTGTCAGGCAGTATCTCTTTAACCTGTCTGTCTTCTCTCCACCTCTCTTTATCCATCTTCGATCCGCCTCCCCCTTTCTCCCTATTTATTTCAGAACCCTCTCCCCATCCTCTTGTCTGATGAAGGGTCTAGGCCCGAAACGTCAGCTTTTGTGCTCCTAAAGATGCTGCTTGGCCTGCTGTGTTCATCCAGCTCCACACTTTGTTATCTCAGATTTTCCAGCATCTGCAGTTCCCATTGTCTCTGATCTCATACAAACCAACTTGTTCTGAGTGTAGCATGTGTTATGACGACTAGGTCTTTATGTGGTAGGTCGCATCCAGCTGAGAGAAATTCCATCCTCAAAGATTCCATGACACTATTTAGAAGAAAATCACGAGGTCTTATTTATAATGCATCCCTCAAGTAAGGTTAACAAAAATAAAAACTGGTCATTAGCTCACCGTTTGTGGGGTTTGGCTATGTGCAAATTACCTGCTATGTCTCCTACATTACAGCAGGTATTCTTAAAATTCACTGTAAAACAGTCGGAGATACCTCAACTCATGAAAAAGCTTTGGACTGATAAAACATAATTTTATGCTAAATAATGGCATTCAACATGAACTGTTATTCCTCTTTCCAGAGACACCGCGAGATCTGTTGAACATTTCTAGCATTCTCTGTTTCTAATTTTCCGATAGCCTGGACTTGGCTCTTCCTTTTTTTGTGGTTGAGTGTCTCTACATATCAGCAATATAACCTGAGAAATGATAACGATGACTTGCGGACAAACTCCACCGCCCGAAGGTGCACAGGGAGGTGTGGGCCGAGCCATGGCGTGTCAACGCGACCGTTGGTATCCGTGCACTAATCACAAAGAAGCTGGTGGGGTACATCAAGACGCGATTGGTCAATAGCGGGGGTGGTGGGCGGGGCTTGACGGGGATGGTCGTTATTTGAAGCTCGAGCTGAGGTGAGCGGTTGCGAGTGGAACGTTTTCTGGATTGTTTGCCTGGAGTCTGAACCCGGGGAGAAGGAAGACCCTCCCGCGGATTTGGTGTTCCTCGGGTGTGTAGACGTTCGGAAAAAATCGTAAAGAATCGGCTGGATCGCCAGATCTCCCTCAACGTTTAATTAATCTTGCTTTTGAGAAGAGACGAGCTTTTTTTTTTGTTCTTTCTTGCTCCACCTCTGTCGGACCGTTGACCGAGTTGCGGGATCAAAGACCCACCGTACCTGCAGCAATCAAACTGTCAGCGGCTGCCTCCTGCCACCAAGTGACAGCGATCTACTTACCTGAGTCTGAGTATACTTCAAATCCAACAGCCAAGACCATCGAGGGTGATTCGGGCGAAACGAACTTCCGCAAAAGAGAACGTCCTCTTGGTTAAGTCATCCTGCGATCCTCTGGGGTATTGAGCCAGTCTGACCATGTCGGCAGACCGTTACTCCGCTCTGGACGAAACGGCCCTCCGGAAGCTGGTGAGAAAATGTGATCCATTTGATTGGGACTAACATGTTGTCCGAACCCGGTACTGGGATCTGCGTTGCTGTTGCTGAATGTGCCAGGGCGGCGGCTTAGTACTAAATTCCGCTGTGTACCTGGTTGCAGAACGTGACCCTGAGCAATAATTCCGATGGGTGACGGGGTGGGGGGAGGTGCCACGCCAGGCTAACGATGCAGCAGGGGCTATAGGCACTTGTTGTAAAATGAGTTGGCTTCCGTGACTTTGCCTTTTGTTTTGGAAGGATTCGGGGCATGTTAGGGCCTCGAGCGGTAGAATGTGGAATGTCACCCGGTACTGTTTATACAGAGTCTTTTAAGATGTGGAAACGACTACGAACCTTGCTACACTTTCACCAGGCCAGTCTCTTATACTAGCGGAAAGGAGCAGATACAACTTAAGAAGTTAAAATTTTGTATTTTGACCTGATATCCAACAGCTGTTATATTCATGATCTACAGTATTAAGTATTTAACTGTGATCGGAATATTCTGTGCCTGTCCTCTTCGATTTAAACGCTCTGAAGGAATGTTCAATTTAAGAACTAGTTAACCTGACCTGCTGAGGCACAGGGTCCGAGGTTTGAGCTGGGCCAAGGCAGCGGCTACAATTAACTTCAGAAGGAGTCGGCTTAAATCTCTGGGCTTCATATGAAGCCCAGTGTTGCTCTAATGGCCATGCCACGACGAATTCAATATGTTTGAAATTGTTCCTGCAGAGGTAAACTGGCGCGTTAAACCTCGCCGTTCTGTATGTCGAACTCGCTGTTATAAGCTCGACCAAGTTTGTGTTTTTTTGGTTTTCTAATTGGGGAGCATTGCGTCTTGCTGGAGAAACAACGCGCAATCGGTTAACACATTAAGGATATTTAGAAATACCACTGAATTGCAAATCTACACAATGACCGCATCGCGGTTAGACAGTTATTCCTAATGTGCAAATATTTCGAGGAAGGACAGCTTAATTAAAACTGCAATTAGAAAACTCTGGAGCTTTGGCAGCATTTGTAGAGGAAGCAAGTTTTATATTTTGACATCAGTATAATTTCTTTGGAACTGAATATTTCATTTAACTGTAGGTGGATTAGCGAAATACATGTACATTCCCCTCTGCGTGTAGCCTGATCTGCATTCGTTTGGCAACATAGTGTCAGTGATCAAAAGGTAAACTGTAGAATTCAGCAGTTCTGGTCGCTTCGGAAACGTAGAGACGGCTTTCTTAGAATTCTTTTGGCGTAACTGTAAATAATTACCATGCCGGTGATGGTACAAATGTTGGAGTGCATTACATATCATCTGTCAGCTCCGATTCACTAAAATCTGCATTAGTTGAATGGAGAACAAATTTTCCGTCATAGCAAAAGAATGCTGTCCAGAATTAGAATGTGGTGGGTTTTAAAATAGCGAAATGTGATGTAACTATGCCCTCATTAAGACCACTGTCTTACACCTCAGTAACATTGCTTGCCTCATCTATTCTGCTACAGCAACTTTTGTGTTCAATTCCCAGAGAAAAACAAATAACACTATTAGTTTTCCTGGGATAATGGGAACTGCAGATGCTGGAGATTCCAAGATAATAAAATGTGAGGCTGGATGAACACAGCAGGCCAAGCAGCATCTCAGGAGCACAAAAGCTGACGTTTCGGGCCTAGACCCTTCATCAGAGAGGGGGATGGGGGGAGGGAACTGGAATAAATAGGGAGAGAGGGGGAGGCGGACCGAAGATGGAGAGTAAAGAAGATGGGTGTAGGTGGGGAGGTAGGGAGGGGATAGGTCAGATTGCTTTCCGGAGAGACCACTCTCTCCGTGACTCCCTTGTTCGCTCCACACTGCCCTCCAACCCCACCACACCCGGCACCTTCCCCTGCAACCGCAGGAAATGCTACACTTGTCCCCACACCTCCTCCCTCACCCCCATCCCAGGCCCCAAGATGACATTCCACATTAAGCAGAGGTTCACCTGCACATCTGCCAATGTGGTATACTGCATCCACTGTACCCGGTGCGGCTTTCTCTACATTGGGGAAACCAAGCGGAGGCTTGGGGACCGCTTTGCAGAACACCTCCGCTCAGTTCGCAACAAACAACTGCACCTCCCAGTCGCAAACCATTTCCACTCCCCCTCCCATTCTCTTGATGACATGTCCATCATGGGCCTCCTGCACTGCCACAATGATGCCACCCGAAGGTTGCAGGAACAGCAACTCATATTCCGCCTGGGAACCCTGCAGCCATATGGTATCAATGTGGACTTCACCAGTTTCAAAATCTTCCCTTCCCCCACTGCATCCCTCAACCAGCCCAGTTCATCCCCTCCCCCCACTGCACCACACAACCAGCCCAGCTCTTCCCCCCCACCCACTGCATCCCAAAACCAGTCCAACCTGTCTCTGCCTCCCTAACCGGTTCTTCCTCTCACCCATCCCTTCCTCCCACCCCAAGCCGCACCCCCAGCTAGCTACTAACCTCATCCCACCTCCTTGACCTGTCCGTCTTCCCTGGACTGACCTATCCCCTCCCTACCTCCCCACCTACACCCTCTCCACCTATCTTCTTTACTCTCCATCTTCGGTCCGCCTCCCCCTCTCTCCCTATTTATTCCAGTTCCATCCCCCTCTCTGATGAAGGGTCTAGGCCCGAAACGTCAGCTTTTGTGCTCCTGAGATGCTGCTTGGCCTGCTGTGTTCATCCAGCCTCACATTTTATTATCTTACTATTAGTTTTCCTAATTACTTTGGCCATTCCAATGCACTCATGGCTGACTTACTATTTCCATTAAGTTGTTGAAAACTTTGTCCTTAATTGTACCACATCCCAAATACCCATCATTATTGTGCTCACTAGTTTTTGCATTCGTTTTTGGCTAAGCAGTGTGTTGATTTTTCTTCTCTCCTTCTTGTAGTCAAATATCCTTTGACTGATTTCTAACCTTCAGAATATGAACAAAGAGCATGAATAGACCATTTGGTCACTCAGGCCTGTCCTGATACCCAACCAGAATAGGGTGAATATGACTGTCTTATTAGTATTCAAAAGGTAAGCAGGAATGTGTCTTGAGTTAAAGTTTCTCAAGCCAAGGTTCTGCTTCCACCCCCTTTTTTTTCCAGGAAAGGTGTTCCAAAGACTCATGGCCATCTGCAAAATAAAACTTCATATTTCTAAAATGACTGATCCCTTATTTTTAGATGGTGATCCTTTGTTCTAGATTTCCCATAAGAGAGAACGTCCTTAACACCTAGTCTGTCAAAATCCCTCAGTATCTTGCATATGTTCAATCAAGTTCCCTCTTGCACTTCTGACCTCAAACAGATATAAGCCTAGTCTGTCCAAACTTTATTTATTCAATATACCCATTCTATAAATTAACCTGGTAAAAGTACTGAACTGTTTCCAACTTTTCCAATACATCTTTCCTTCAACTATGTGACCAATACAGAGGGCAGCATGGTGGCTCAGTGGTTAGCACAGTTGCCTCAGTCCCAGGGACCTGGGTTCAAGTCATCCCCTGGATGACTGTCTGTGTGGCATTTTCACATTCTCCGTGTGTGCCTAGTGCTCTCGTTTCCTAACCCTGTCCGCAGAAGTGCAGGTTGTGTGGATTAGCCATGCTGAACTACCCTGAAGTGTCCAGAGTTATGCAGGATAGGTGGATTAGCCATGGGGAATGGAGGGTTGGTGGGGTGGGTTGAGCTGGGATGCTCTTCAGAGGAGCATTGTGGATTCTGTTGGCTGAATGGTGTGCTTTCGTACAGTAGGAATTCTATGAATACCTCATAATATTTGGATTATGATCTCACGTATGCCCTGTATAGCTGAAACAATTTTTTTAAACTTGTGTTCAATTCCCAGAAAAAACACAACTGTTAATTTTCCTAACCAATTGATGTCAATATACTAGGTTTTCTGATACATGTGCCCTGTATTTCCCAGCTCTGCACTCTCTACTTAAGGTAATGTGCTTTTTTTTAGTCTTCCTGTCAAAATGGACAAATTTTACACTATTCTTTTGTCTGATCACTTAATTTAGCTATACCTTTGTAGCCTCTCACGTGCTATTCACAACTTGTGTGCTTACTTGCCTTTTTTGTGATCAGCAAATGTAGTAACCATTACCTCAGTCCCTTCATCTGAGCCACTTATACAATAAATGGTTCAGTTTCTAGCACTAATCCTTGTGACATGCCACTTGTTACAATTTGTCATCCAGGAAAGAACCTATGTATGCCTACTCTATTTCCTATTAGCTGGTTGATCTTGTATCCATGCTGATATGTTTCCCCCCCTACATCATAAGCCTCTATTTTCTGTAAAACCCTTTCATATGGCACTTTATCAAACGCTTTCTGGAAGTACCTAAGGCAAGAAACAATTTTGCTCATTGAATCTGTTCTATTAATCAATAAGATTATGCTGATCTGATAATTCTCAATTCAGTACAGTATATCCACTGGTGTCCTTTTTTCCAAGGCATATTTCACTTGCCAAAGAACTCCAAAAGATTGGTTAACTGGAATTTTCCTTTAACGAAAACATGTTGACTGTCTGATTACCTTTTTACCTTTAACTTGTCCAAGTGCCCCACTGTAACTTGCAGCTTCCAGTACTTTCCCAATAACATATGGTAAGCTAGTCCGTTAGCTTCCTGCTTTCTGTCTTTTTTTGCTATTTTTAATTCCATGGCACCTTCCCCAAATCTAAGCAGTTTTGGGAAATTTTTAAAACCTATTACTTTTCTGGTGCTAAGCGTTTCCTTCTTTTCATGTTCTGACTTTTACAGCTACTTCTAGGATGAAACTTGTATTCTGTCTGTTTGATGCAAAATACCTGCTAATTCATTTGCCACTTCCTGAGCTCTAATTATCTATTACTTAGACACCTTTTCTATAGTCACAACATTGTCCAGCATAGAAACAGACCCTTTAGTCCAATTTGCCCATGCTGACCTGATACCCTAAATTAATCTAGTCCCATTTGGCCAATATTTGTATAAACCTTTCCTCTTCATATACCCCTTCAGATGCCTTTTTAAATGTTATTGTACCAGCCTGCACCATTTCCTCTCGCAGCTTGTTCCATACATGCACCACCCTCTGATTGTAAAAGTTGCCCCTTAGGTCCATTTTAAATCTTTCTTGTCTCACCTGAAACCTTTGCCCTCTAGTTTTGGACTCCTCTACCCCAGGGAAAAGACCTTGGCTACTCACCCATCCATGCCCCTCATGTTATAAACCTGTAACGTCATCCTTCAGCCTCTGATGCTCCAAGGAAAATAGCCCAAATCTATTCAGCCTCTCCCTGTAGCATAAACACTCCAACCCTGGCAACATCTTTTGTAAATCTTCTGTGACCTCAAGTTTTACAACAACTTTTTTACTATAGCATGAAGACCAGAATTGCAAGGACCAAGCCAAAAGTGGCCTAACCAATGTCCTGTGATATTGGGAACTGCAGATGCTGGAGAATCCAAGATGATGAAGTGTGAGGCTGGATGAACACAGCAGGCCAAGCAGCATCTCAGGAGCACAAAAGCTGATGATTTGGGCCTAGACCCTTCATCCTGCATTTCCCGCAACACATCCCTCACGCCCTGCCCCCGCCACAACCACCCAAAAAGGATGCCCCTTGTTCTCACACACCACCCCACCAACCTCCAGATACAACGCATCATCCTCCGACACTTCCGCCATCTACAATCCAACCCCACCACCAAGACATTTTTCCAATCCCCACCCTTGTCTGCCTTCCAGAGAGACCACTCTCTCTCCGTGACTCCCTTGTTTGCTCCACACTGCCCTCCAACCCCACCACACCCGGCACCTTCCCCTGCAACCGCAGGAAGTGCTACACTTGCCCCCACACCTCTTCCCTCACCCCTATCCCAGGCCCCAAGATGACTTTCCATATTAAGCAGAGGTTCACCTGCACATCTACCAATGTGGTATACTGTATCCATTGGACCCGGTGTGGCCTCCTCTACATTGGGGAAACCAAGCGGAGGTTTGGGGACCGCTTTGCGGAACACCTCCGCTCGGTTTGCAACAAACAACTGCACCTCCCAGTCACGAACCATTTCCGCTCCCCCTCCCATTCTCTAGATGACATGTCCCTCATGGGCCTCCTGCAGTGCCACAATGATGCCACCCGAAGGTTGCAGGAGCAGCAACTCATATTCCACTTGGGAACCCTGCAGCCCAATGGTATCAATGTGGACTTCACCAGCTTCAAAATCTCCCCCTTCCCCTACTGCATCCCTAAACCAGCCCAGCCTGTCTCTGCCTCCCTAACCTGTTCTTCCTCTCACCCATCCCTTCCTCCCACCCCAAGCCGCACCTCCATTTCCTACCTACTAACCTCATCCCACCTCCTTGACCTGCCTGTCTTCCCTGGACTGACCTTCCCCTCCTACCTCCCCACCTATCTTCTCCTCTATCCATCTTCGGTCCGCCTCCCCCCGTCTTCCTATTTATTCCAGAACCCTCTCCCCATCCCCCTCTCTGAAGGGTCTCTGCCCGAAACATCAGCTTTTGTGCTCCTGAGATGCTGCTGGGCCTGCTGTGTTCATCCAGCCTCACATTTCATTACTATGGACAATGACCTTTTTTCCTTCTTTGACTTTGTCTTTCTCATTGCAATGAATCTATTTCATGCGTTCAACGGCGTTACCGTTACTGAATCCCCCACAATCAACATCCTGAGGGTTACCAAAGACCAGAAACTCAGCTGGACTCACCACACCAACATAGTGGCTATCAGAGCAGGTCACAAGCTAGGATTACTTGGTGAGTAACTTGCTTCCTGATTCCTCAAAGTCTGTCCGCTATGTACATGGCACAGGTCAGGAGTGTGATGGAATACTCCACACTTGCCTGGATGAGTGCAGCCCCAACAAACACTCAAGAAGCTTGACACCATTCAGGACAAAGCAGCCTGCCTGATTGGCACTGCATCCACTCCCTCCTCCACTGATGCTCAGTAGCAGCAGTGTGTACTATTGACGACAAACACTGCAGAAATTCACCAAGGATCCTCCAACACCTTCCAAGCCCATGACTACTCCTATCTAGAAGGACAAGGGCATCAAACATGTGGGAACACTGCCATCTCTAAGTTCCCCTCCAAGTCACTCCCCATCCTGACTTGGAAATATATTGCTGTTCCTTCACCTGTCATTGGGTCAAAATCCTGGAATTCCCTCCCTAATGGCATTGTGGGTCAACCTCCAGTTGATGGACTGCAGTGGTTCAAGAAGGCAGCTCGCGACCACTTTCTCAAAGGCAACTAGGATGGGCAATAAATGCTGGCCAACAAGCAATGATGAATCAGAAAAAAAATTCTGAAATCTCCCCTTAAATGCCACTGCATTGCGACTAATCTATCTTTGATTTAATTTGCTTGTTCAATTTAGCTAGCTTTGCTTTCATGCTGTCAGTTGCTCTTGTGTTCTCCTTTTTTTAAGAAAAAAAGTCTTGGACTCGTTCTGTTCTTTCCCCCCCCCCCCCCCCCCCCAAAAAAAAACTGAATGTAAAATTTCAATCATATTACAGCCACTGCTGCCTAGGGGGTGCCTTCACCATGAAATAATTCATTAATCTCCTCTTGCCCAATATCATGACTTGTCTGCCCTGCTTTCTGATTAGTTTCAGAAGATACTGCTCTTGGAAACCATCCTGAAAGCCTCTGAGCTCCTAACTTAGCAAACCAGCCATGCAACCTAACTGATGTTTAGCCTATGTAAAGTAACACCAATGGTATGAGTTCAATTCCTGCACCGGCTGATCCTACCATGATGGATCCTCCCTCTCTACCTGTCCCCTCATGTGAAATGTGGTGACCAAGCTAAACCACCACCAGTCATCCTTTTTAATGGAAGAACAGCCCCTATGGTACTATAGGACTATGGCAACTCTTCCTTTTTAATCTAGGCTACCTTAACCCCTCTGACTTTTGTAGACCCTGTGGATTAAAATCTTCTACAATTATTGCCATGTCTTTCTGACACACTCTCTCCCTTTTTTATATATTCTATTATGTTCACCCTAGTAGTTAGAATTGGGGGCCTGTGCAGTGTTTTCACAACTGACTTCTTGTATTTATCACTTCTTATCTCTTTCCAAATGGTTTCCACATCCTGGTTTCCTGAATTTGGGCCATTCCTGTCTCTAATGTGCTGATGTCATTAACTAAAAGCCCTTCCTTCTTTTTCCTCACTTCTGTCTTTCCTAAATGTCCTGTACTGTTTGCTTTAAAAGTCCAAATTCATGTGTGCATTCATATATACTAACATTCAGAACCAAAAGACAGAATCTTGCAGGCCTCTCATCCATGAGGCCTAATGAGTTTTCTCATGCTATCATCCCAAACCCTCCCCATTAACAATGAGCCCCCCAACTGTGTGGCACTCCTTGTCTGATGCTAATCAAATTCGCACTCTCTCTCGCCATAGCTGGAAGTATTTGTTATGGCTGGGGATATCCTGGTTTTCAAGCCAATCAAGCAATGGCAGTTTGAAGTTGCCTTTCATCATCCATGTAGTGGTACTACAGCCCGTGCACAAATCAGTGCTTTGCATCACACATGGGTAGTACTGCTTGCATATGTTACTACATATTCCTAAGCCACTTACAGCTTATGTCAGGCCACAGACCTCACTGGTTCATTGTCACATTCAGTTTTGCAAACCTCTCTAAATCACTGCTACTTTTTCCTCCATGCCTACTGCAACCCAGCATCGTAGAACCATCACTTATCAACCAGTAAGCAGCCTTGTATGACATCTGGCCACTCAAAGCAGCAGGACCATGGCAGTTGTGGCAACTCCCAGAATCCCACATGCAAGCTTCCTGAGAAGTGGTACTGGTGATCACAAATCACATGCACTTTGGATTAGAATCTTTTTCTGTTGTCAAACTTGGCTGCACTTATAATATGACCTTACTGTGAAGCTGTATAGTTGATGTGCTGTTAATCTGGAGGGAAGTGAGATGTAAAACCTGCTCACTGAGCTACAGTACTGACCTTTAATGCAGGGAAATAAACCTGAGATCTAGCACAAATTTCATTGGTCACAGTATTGATTCATTTTATAGGTGGACAATTGAAAGATGACAGGTTTCCCCTTTCCTTCACTGGAAGGAGCTAGTTGCATAAAAGTTCAATGCAGTAGTAACCTGGCATCCACTAGGATAGGATGTCCATTCAATCATTTGGGTCACGGGCCCTGTTCCAGCAGCTAGTATTCAGAGAAACTGTCTGTGTGATTCAGTGGAAATGGTATTGAGGACAAATGACTGTGATCCCTCTGTCTTTTTGATGCATCCTGAGGGCCCCTTCATGTGGTGAAGGCATTTGTTGCTGGTCGAAAACTAGCCAGCACATTTTGAAATCATAAAATCCTTCCAGTGTGGAAACAGACCCTTCTGCCCAACAAGTCCACGTTGACCCTCAGACTCACTTATTCTCTCCCTTCCTCCCCCTGCCCTTGCCATAACCCACCTAATCTGCACATCCCTGAATACTAGCATGGCCAGTATATCATTTGATTTTTGTTTCTCTATCATCCTGCACCTCTGCTACATGGCGGTAACAGTGACAGCCATAACTACTGTGGCTGAGTCCAACAGTCATGTTTGAACATAAGGAACAGAATAGATCACAAGCAATAAGAACAGTCAACAATGGCATTCTTCACAAATGGCTGTAGTTCTAACCACATCAGGCATGGTTGCAGTCATTTTCATTTTACAGATCACTTTTAGTAATGTGCTGAATTCCCCCTCCATATTAAGTGTCATTTCCCTAGGATGGGGCCATTCAAGACTGGGGGTACATTTTTTAAAGTGAGAGGAGAGTGATGTTTTAAAAATGAGGGGCAGATTTTTTCAGCGGTGTGCTCGTGGAATAAATTTCGTGGGGAAGTGTTGTAACTGTGCCCGTGTCCATCTTTCAAAGACTTTAAGTACATGAATGGGGATGGTTTTGAGGGATACTGACCAGGAGCAGACAGGTGTGACTTGCTTAGTTTGGAATCCTATTTGGCGTGGATTGTTTTGACTGAAGAATCAGACAACCCAGAAACTGATTCTGTATTCAGTCCACTGGTGCCCAGGACCAATTGTAGCCCCCTGTTAGTATACTGAGATGGCCCCCTGTCCACAATTGCTCCAGGTGGATGACTGATCATGCCCAAGTCCCTGTATTGAGTGGACTTTGCTTGGGGCACCTTGACTGTGTAGTACTGTTGACTTGAAGCCAAAATTGAAGTTGCTGGAGAAACTCAATAGGTCTGCAGCAACTGTGGAGAGAAAGCAGAACTTTGTCTGAGATAGTAAGAACTGCTGATGCAAGAGTCAATGATCAGTGTGGAGCTGGAGGATTACAGCAGGCCAGGCAGCATCAGTGGAGCAGGTAATTGATGTTTCAGGTCGGGACCCTTCAGAAATGGAGTGGGAGGGGCTAAGGGTGCTGTGAAGTAGGAGGGGTGGGGCTGTGGATGGTAAGCAGGATGGTGACAGGTGAGGGCAGATAGGGAGTGGTAGGGGTTGGTCAGTGAGGTGGGAGGAGTGGATAGGTGGGAAAGAAGATGGACAGGTTATCAGGTCAAGGAGGTGGGGAGGGTTGGTCATGGGATGAGCTGGGTTGGGGGTGGTGGTGAGGAGATTTGACACTGGTAAAGGCCACATTTAGGCCAGTGAGTTGTCTGCTCCCAAGGCAGAATGAGGTGCCTCTCCTCCAGTTTCTGTTTGGTGTCATTGTGACACTGGAGGAGGCCCAGGATGGACATGGAGTTGTAGGGGGAGTTGAACTGGTTCATGACCAGAAGGTGGTGGTGTTTGTCACGAACAGTGCAACTTCTCAACCAAGTGGCCTCTGAGCCTCTGCTTGGTCTCTCCAACATAGAGGAGCCTATGTCAGAAGCAGCGGATGCAGTAGACCACATTGACAGATGTGTGGGTGAGCCTGTCTCGGATGTGGAAGGTTTGCTTGGTGCCTTGAATGGAAGTGAGGGGGATGGTGTGAGGCAGGCGTAGTGCTTCTGCCGGTTGCAGGGAAAGATAGTGGGGAATGTGGAGCAGATGAGGGAGATGCAGAGAGGTCCGTACAAAAGGTGGATAGGAGTAGGAGGGAAATATATCTTTGGTTGTGGGGTCAGATTGTGGATGAAGGAGAATGATGTGTTGGATACGCAAGTTAGTGGAGTGATAGATGAGGACAAGGGGGATTGTCTTTGTTTTGTTGGGTAGAGGTGCAGGAAACGAGATGCAGTCAAGAGCATTTTCAGCGGGTGGTGGGGGTGGAAGTGTGGCAAGATGTTGTGGTCCTTGAAGTTTTGGGAGTGGAGCACCCCATTTTGGGAGCAGATGCAGAGAATTTGAGTGGGGATCGCATTGTTGCAGGAAGGTGGGTGATAGGAGTTGTAGTCTAGGTAATGTGGTGATTGGTAGGCTTGAAATAAACATCGGTTTTGAGGTGGTCAGTGGAGATGGAGCAGGAGGTATCAGATGATCCAGGTGAACTTGGAGTTGGGTGGAAGGTGTTAATATAGCTAATGAACTGCTGAAGCTCCTTGTGGCTGCCTGAGGCAGCACCCATACCATCATCGATGTGGAGGACAGTGCCACTGTCGTGGCTGAACTTTCTCTGACCTTTTTACTGAACTGAGGCCTATTGCTCTTTGAATTTAAGACGTTAGCCATTTGGTCCAAGCACTTCAGATGTGTT
The DNA here is from genome assembly GCF_030684315.1 of Stegostoma tigrinum. Lineage (NCBI taxonomy): Eukaryota > Metazoa > Chordata > Chondrichthyes > Orectolobiformes > Stegostomatidae > Stegostoma > Stegostoma tigrinum. The sequence goes on from NC_081379.1 coordinate 15,149,951, forward strand.
TACTGCAGAGGTAGGTCGCACCTGCTCAAGGTGTGATTATGATGTACCATTACTGTGCTGTAATATGTCCACCCTCTTAACTGATAACACAACATTGCCTGGCTTTGTGTCCACTAAGTAGCAAGACCAGTTCTTAGGCTGCACAAAAGGCACCAAACAGGGGCCTGATGTTGGAAAAATGTCACTTGAAGTCTGAGTGACTTTATTTTTTTTCTTCCCATGCCAACACCATGTTGTTCAAGGAGTGTGAAACTTCTACACGGAACATTTAGCTTTATCTTAGATAACCAAGTGTGAAGCTGGATGAACACAGCAGGCCAAGCAGCATCTCGGGACCACAAAAGCTGATGTTTCGGGCCTAGGCCCTACAGAGGGGACTGGGGAGAGGGTTCTGCAATAAATAGGGAGAGAGGGGGAGGCGGACCGAAGATGGAGAGAAAAGAAGATAGGTGGGGAGGGGATAGATCAGTCGAGGGAAGATGGACAGGCCAAGGAGGCGGGATGAGGTTAGTAGGTAGGAAATGGAGGTGCGGCTTGAGGTGGGAGGAAGGGATAGGTGAGAGGAAGAACAGGTTAGGGAGGTGGGGACAAGCTGGGCTGGCTTTGGGATGCAGTGGGGGAAGGGGAGATTTTGAAGCTTGTGAAGTCCACATTGATACCATAGGGCTGCAGGTTCCCAAGCGGAATGAGTTGCTGTTCCTGCAACCTTCGGGTGGCATCATTGTGGCACTGCAGGAGGCCCATGATGGACATGTCATCTGAGGAATGGGAGGGGGAGTTGAAATGGTTTGCGACTAGGAGGTGCAGTTGTTTATTGCGAACTGAGTGGAGGTGTTCTGCAAAGCGGTCCCCAAGCCTCCGCTTGGTTTCCCCAATATAGAGGAAGCCAGAGTGGATACAGTATACCACATTGACACATGTGCGGGTGAACATCTGCTTAATATGGAAAGTCATCTTGGGGCCTGGGATGGAGGTATGGGGGCAAGTGTAGCACTTCCTGCGGTTACAGGGGAAGGTGGTGGGGTTGGAGGGGAGTGTGGAGCGAACAAGGGAGTCACGGAGAGAGTGGTCTCTCCGGAACGCAGACAAGGGTGGGGATGGAAAAATGTCTTGGGTGGTTGGGCTGGATTGTAGATGGCGGAAGTGTCAGAGGATGATGCGTTGTATCCGGAGGCGGCTGGGGTGGTATGTGAGAATGAGTGTGATCCTTGTGGAGGGGTTGTGGCAGGGGCGGGGTGTTGGATGTGTTGCGGGACATGCGGTCAAGGGTGTTCTCGACCACTGCAGGGGGGAAAGTTGCAGTCCTTGAAGGTGGACATCTGGGATTTGCGGGAGTGAAATGCCTCATCCTGGGAGCAGATGAGGCGGAGGAATTGGGAACAGGGGATGGAATTTTCCTTTTTACTCTCTTCTAATTTCTCATCTGTTTGTTTATTCTTAGACTTGTAATCTCTCTCTTCCTGTCAGTCTGTTCACTATTTTCTCTAACTCACTTTTTTTCTCTTTATGGTTTTTCTTTTCTGATTTACTGGACTCTTTCCAAATTTGATTCGTTGCCTGCATTATTAGTTTAAAATTGTCTTAACTTCTCTAGTTTTGAGACCCTCAACAACTCCACCCTTTGAAGCAAAGGCCACCCTCAGCATCTATGTTTCAGACTCTACTTATCTCCATGGGATGCCAGTGCTGCTCAAAGTAGAACCCACATTTCCCACAAGCCTTTAAACTATGCATTGAGTTATCTAATCTGCTTTACCCTATGCCATGTTGTATCTGGGATAAGGTAATAATCCAGAGATGCCCTTTTTGCGGTTCTCTTTTTCTTAATTTTAAGAAGCAACTCCTTGTACTGGCTATGCAGTACCTCTTTCTTTGTCTTGACTGTGTAGTTGGTACCTATGTGGATTAAGTAACTCTTCCACTGCAGGTTCCTTCCCTGTCTGGAGAAGATGTTGCCAACTTTGGCACAGGGCAAACATACAGTTGTCAGAACTCAAGTTCTTTGCTGTTTAACAGACTCATTCATGCACTTTTTAGATAGTAAAAGACTGAGGTTTGAGGATTTTCATTGTAAATCGACAGTTTAGCACAAAGATAATGGGAACTGCAGATGCTGGAGAATTCCAAGATAATAAAATGTGAGGCTGGATGAACACAGCAGGCCAAGCAGCATCTCAGGAGCACAAAAGCTGACGTTTCGGGCCTGGACCCTTCATCAGAGAGGGGGATGGGGAGAGGGAACCGGAATAAATAGGGAGAGAAGGGGAGGCGGACTGAAGATGGAGAGTAAAGAAGATAGGTGGAGAAAGTATAGGTAGGGAGGGGATAGGTCAGTCCAGGGAAGACGGACAGGTCAAGGAGGTGGGATGAGCCACCCATCCCTTCCTCCCACCCCAAGCCGCACCCCCATCTACCTACTAACCTCATCCCACCTCCTTGACCTGTCTGTCTTCCCTGGACTGACCTATCCCCTCCCCACCTATACTCTCTCCACCTATCTTCTTTACTCTCCATCTTCAGTCCGCCTCCCCCTCTCTCCCTATTTATTCCAGTTCCCTCTCCCCATCCCCCTCTCTGATGAAGGGTCCAGGCCCGAAACGTCAGCTTTTGTGCTCCTGAGATGCTGCTTGGCCTGCTGTGTTCATTCAGCCTCACATTTTATTATCTTGGAATTCTCCAGCATCTGCAGTTCCCATTATCTCATATCAATGGATACTGCTTTCTCTTTTCAAGAACACCCAGCTGCAAATATAGCTGTAGAGAGAATCCAGGTTTTTAAGTACAAAGTTCCGTGGGCATCACTGTCTCTTAACAGGCAGAGAATTGAGGGATACATAACAGACGGATGGAATTATTTATAACAGCATGATGGTCAACAGAATCAGGAGGCTGAAGAGCGTGTTCCTGAGCTGTATTGTTCTCTCTTTGAAGTTAATCAATGGTGTTCTGGTTGGCTCTTAATTAAGGCCCTGGATTTCGAATTCTGACCAATGTGTTGATTGGCTAGCTAGTTTGTGTTCAGTGGTTAATTTGCAAATACTACGGATAATTGCCCTATACAAAATTGATGCAACTAAATAAAGCCATTGAAACCTAGTCTGTAGAAACCTGTAAAGAAGGCAGTCTTAAAGTTTGGAAACAAACTTGAATTGTTGATAAAACAAAGCAGTTCTTCTTAGAAGCCAGACTTTGTATTGATCATAATTCTTCTCACGCACCTTTTTCTGTTCATCTGTACTCCTTTGTCAAAGGTAGCTTGTTTTAGATAGCTTTTATCAAGTTTGGTTAGTAAGTGTTTAGTGAGTTGCTGAAAAGAGTCTTGTTGAACATGTGCCTTTTGTATTCAAGCCATAGTTTCAAATTTGATATTTTTGTCTCTGCAATTTATACCTCCCTGGAGAAAAGGACTCGTGGTTGGTTGGCAAGTCACTGCTGGTTAAGGAACAAATCTGAAACAACTAATGGGGAACAATCGGCTCCCGTGCTTCTGGGTAATTCAAAAAGTCAAGGCTACAGCGTAGAACTACAATTTGCAGAGAACTGGTTTGTGATGTTATGACCAGTCCGGAGCCCCTCCAAAATGTCAAGGTACACTGGCTCCTAACCATTTCTTTAATTTTAAAGGTTAATGTCAGGTGCTGTGTTCTCGCTGTAATTCCATCAGTTAAACTACTCAACGTGAGGCAAGACACCATTTATTCAATTACTATAATTAAAATACAACAAAGTAAAGAATAAGTTGGGCTAACAATTGTATTTGAAATCTTTAACAGAATAATAGATAAAGTAACTATTACTAATTTAACTGTTCCAATATAGTAACATCCCATAAATGCACCCTTGGCAAAAAGGCAGATTCAGAAAACTGGCTTCTCTCGCATGCAATTCTCCATCCCAGGAGCAAAGAACCAAAGACAATTCTGAGACCACTCGTAGCAACTGGGAGAGATTCACTGTCTTCCAACCCTGCTGAGACCCCAACAACAACTGCTGAAAGCAAACTTAAAATCCTCGATTTGTACAACTCGACCACATCCACTCGGGCTGCTTCTATTGTTCCAACTTTTAAAACAAAAACCCAAGGCCTCATGTTGTCTATCTTTTCATAGACTACATGCCACCCAGTCTCTGAAAGAAAATGAGGCCAAAACTCATCTCAAGACAGTGTATGCACTACTAGCAAGTATAAATGAGCCAATTCCATGCTCCAATTAATTTGTTAAATATGGTATTAGCTTTGCATACAGTTGTTGTTTATCAAGTGTGGCCATTTACAGAATCATATCTAACGAGTAGACATTGTCTTGGGTTTTCCAAGCATGGACTGAGTATGATCTGCACTCTATTACCAGCGAGAAGTATGGCTGATTGAAATAAACAACAATCACTGAGAATGATTGACATTGCACTGGCTCAGGAATGTATGGAAAACATTGCTCAATTGTGCGGTACGCAGAACATCAGCTTTGTGGATTGACAACAGCATGCCAGTAGCACAAAATACTAGTTGTGTCATGACTGGATAGTAGCAGAATGAAACCTGTTCACATTTTTGTGATAGTTTCCCTTTCTGTTTGGTAATTCGAAGTGAGTCAAGTATTTTCTGGTCTTAAAGTGGTGGTCTCTGGCTCATTATTAAACTTGTACTATACAGGTGATCTGACTGGACATACACAAACAATGGCCCATTTTGCCCTCTTTAAATATATTTGAGCTGCACCAGAATGTTGTGTTCAGTTTCGAAACTGACATTAATTTTATAATGTCCATGAATAAAATGTTAGGCATTATTATCTAAAATCCACTGTCACCTGCTTGTTTGAGTTGAATCTGGAACTCCACAGTAGTGACTTTACCTAACAGTCTTTTGGCAACAGCTCTTGATTTGAGTGAACAGATTCAAACTTTTAAACATGCTGTCTTGGCATGAACAAATTATTTAGGTATAAACAAACTTGAGATATCATAAGGGGGAAAAAAAACTAGCTCCTCATAAACCTAATGGGTTATTTATTGTGAAATGCATTTGATAACCTTGCTTTTGTTTTGCTGCAGTGTTTGAACGATTCTTGTTTCTATTGGGAAATGTTTTTGTTACGGGATACTAAAGCCTGTAGCAGAACCTGTTCCAAGTGATCTAATTTATTTCAAATGTTCATGGGATGTGCAATATCCTTGCTGAAGTACCCATAAAAATATATAGGTTTAAAAATATTGAAGTCTACAGAACACTCTGCATTATAGGTGTTTTCTTGGGAGTTGCTTGTTCTCTTTTGACGAAGCCACATATTTTAGGAGGAAGTATATTTTCAAATATTGCTATAAATATATTGCCTGCCCAATGAGAGTCTTTGAATGAGCTGATGTAATGAGTATCAGCAGCTTATTTGATACTCCCCATACCCTTGTGTACACACTTTTTCAAATGGTGTTGCTGCTTAAAGCTGAAAGCGAATACCGAAGCTAGACTTGCTGCACTCCCCATGACATTCTCAGCTTTGGCATGGCCAGTTTACCATCATCCTGCTTCTTTGGCTGGTGAGGAATAAAACTTTTAAAACCTGCTGGTAAATCTGGCTCTGTTGCACAGTGCAATAACAAATAGGTGCCAAGAGGAGGAATTGTAATAAGATTTTCTTTAATTGTAAGACAATGGATATTTTATTGGAATAACAACATGTTTAGGTTATCTTCCAAATTGTGCTTATTTGAAAATAAATTGCTGCTGCTAAGGGGTTGTAATCAGTTTTGATTATTACTGGTATTCTGATTGTGTAAATTTCTATTATTGAAATGATAAGTAAATATAATGTGACGTTAGCTTCCAAACTCCCCTTCTATTCAGAGCCAGAGGTTTAGAGTCTGGTTGAAAAATGCTAAGTAAACTTAGAACTGAAGTGGGATGGAATCATTTCTTTAAATTTCCAAGTTGGCACAAATCTCAATTCAATGTAAGTCAGGAGTCTCTGAGATGCAGAAAATGAGAGCATTTCAGTTTTGCATGGATAAGTTGAACCATATCTCTAGTGTATATAATCACTTGGAGGTTTCAAGAATTTCCAATACTTCTTTGAGAGCTCACTGTTATGTTTTGATCTTTTTTAGGTGAGGAAATATGATCCAAAGGGTGCTGTAAATATTTTGCAGCACTCCTAGTTTAGGAAAGGGTGAAAATCATCAGGCCTGATTGTGGCCCTTCCATTAATTCCAGTTGCAAGATGTAGGTTGTGGGTCTTGGGTTGAAAAATAAATCTTGTTTGTCCTCCTCTGTTCTCTGTGCCAGTCATTGAATAGCTTGGCAACATCTTGCATAAAGAACCAATGCCTGAGTGAGGTACTAGAGGCATGCTATTGCATGGAGAACCATTTTCTAAGAGTTAAAAGCAGGGAGATGGAAATTTTCAAAATGCATTTATGTTTATCTTTAATCTAAACAGCTCTATACATCAAAATGTTCAAGAATGCTCACTTAGTAACAGGTTGAACTCCTATGTATGTGATTGAAGTTTTTATGCCAAAAAAAAATTTGCCAGACACCATGCTATAAAGCTCAGTATATGTGCGGCTCCTTAAAGGTAGACTGCCTGGGATTTGAAAAATGGGAAAATAGAGCAGCTGCAAATCCCAACATCAGAGAGGCTATAGAGACATACATAAACCACTTCTTGTCAACAGGAATATGCCTTTCATTTAGGGTGTCTTGGTTTTCAGATTTTTAACATGATTATCTCCAACTTAATGGATGGAATCTTGTGTGGCTCTGTGATGTCGGTTATAGAGGGATTTGTGAAGTCTGGTGAGGTCTGTTTTGTCATCAGGAGCATTTTCCTCCAACTTTGCTGGTTTTGATATGTGGCATAACTTGCAGGTGTGAAAGGCTGTCCTCTTCCCAACAGCTGTGAAAGTCCCTGGTTCCTTTCCAGGAGCAATAGGGGACCGTGTGGAATCTCTCAGAACCCACAAATGTGCCTGGATAGTAATAAATAAAGCTATTTGTGCCAGGTCACACTGGTTCACTTCCTTTCCGGATGCAGTGTTTACTGCAGACCAGGCTGTGCATGTGATACTGGAAGGGCCATGCTGAAGAATTCATCAAGAAGGGAATCTAGCCCACTAATATTTGGGTAACCTGTGGTAACCATTAGTACTTTTGGCAATTGCCATGATTCCTACATCCTGGAATACTATGTGCCTGTGCATTTGAGTGTCTGGTTGCCTTCAGGCTGGTTACTGGAAATCAAGGGCCACTGTAGCCCTGGCTCATGCTACAATTGTCAACCCCTTGACTGATGCTGCGTCTGGGTACAATGTTGCTCGTGCACCAGCCACGTTCATCTTGCCCGTGAATCAATATGCTAATTAATGGCTAAGCACTGGCAAGTTAGCATTGCTTTGTAATTGCACCCAATTTGTCAATCCTTGCATCCCAAATTCTTTTAAAAGAAAAGCTTTGCCAGCTTGAAAGATGGAAGTTGTCATTAACAGTACTATTGAGCAGCATATTTGATAGAGTGGGGTGTTAAGGAGCCCGTGTAAAACTACACTCAGTACAAATCAGGGGAAATCTCTTTACTGGTTTTGAGGCATACTTAACAAAAATGAGGATGGTTGTGGATGTTGGTTGTCAGTGATTTCACATGCAGGACATCTCTAAGAGTTCCTCTGTTAATGTCCTAGGCCCAACCATCTTCAATGGCTTCCTCATTGCACAACTTCTGACCTGAAGAGAAGGTCAATCAATTGAGCATCCCAGTGTTCATCACCATTTGCACCACCTCCAGTATTGAAGCAATCTCTCAAAATACAGCAAGACCTGAACAATAGGTTTGGGCTAACAAGTTGTAAACAACATTTTAAGCCACACAATGACTATCTTCAGTAAGATACAGTCTAACCATTACCCCTTGACATCCAATGGTGATACTGTCCCTGAACCCTGGACGAGCAATATCCTGAGGGTGACCATTGATCAGAAACTGAAATGGGGGTATAATAAAGAATAAGGACAAGAGCAGGTTTGGAGGCTAGGATTACTCCAGCAAGTAACTCATATTCTGACTCCCCAAAAGCTAGCCATCATCTGAAGGCACAAGTCAATATGATGATGGAATACTCCCCACTTGCTTGATTTCAAATCTGACAGTATTCAAGCTTGAAACCTTTCAGAATAAAGCAACCCACTTGATTGGTACTAAATTAATTCCAGAGGCTGATATGTTGTCACTAAGTCACCTTTTATTTACACATGGCTTGACTCTGACCCGGCTCCCTCAGAGCCAGTTCTCTGGCAAAAACAGGAATGTCAGACTTCCTCTAACAGGCAGGGCTCCATGATAGCCCAACGGAAGTGCTTACAAGGACCAGTGATTACTTGACAAGGTCAGGGTGATGATATCAAATGATTGCATGACCAAATGCCTTTGAAATAAACTGTTAACTTGATTTGGCATTGTGAACAGACCTGACTATTTGGTTTTTGTAACCAACATGTGGTCCTGTCAGTTAAATGCCAAGTGCTACAGAAGCTAAAATCGAAAATAAAATCAGTGCTGGAGAAACTCAGCAGGTCTGGCAGCAGCTGTGAAGAGAAACAGAATAACGGAGTCCAACATGGTCCTTCTTCAGAACTGAGTAATATTTGGAAATGTTTTGTATACTTTCCACAGCAGCAGAGGCCCAGTGGAAAAGATGATGGGATCCTTAACAGTGGAAAAAGATGTTAAAATAAGGTCTGCATTGGAGAGACTAAGTCTAGTGTACTAAGAGCAAAGTAAGGATGTTGGGGACAGGGATGTGGTGGAGTGGATTCTGTCTGTCTGATCTTCATTTTCTTACATAATTCAGTCAGTTTATAAAGTTGTTTTTAATTCAGTTTTTTGAGGTTGAACAGTACCGAAACAGGAAAAAAGGAGTTATTCTCCTATTGATCCTTCTGTGAAGCCTATTCCTACTAGATATTAGTGTGTACCACTGAAAGACAAACTGAGTTTAAAATTTCATTGAGGTTTTCGCACTGACAATTAAAATTGTAAGCAGTGTTTTAGCAGATTAACTATTCTCTCTAGTATTGGTTACATTCTGTAAAAACTACACTATGAATTAAATCTCCTCCTACCATGTTTGGTTTTAATGGTTTGAAAGTATTTGAATTATGCTTGATGTCATGATCTTCTGTAAAAAGTGCATAGTTTAAATGGAAAGATTAATAATGTATAATCTTCTGTTTCTAAATGAAGTATGTTATTCATCTAGACTGCTCCAACTTTAAACTTAGTTGAGGGAACTTGGAGTCTTCAAAATTTTCAGACTGCTTAATTTTGAATTAACATTTAAAAGCTGGGGAAGTTTTCTTTAAATATTAAATTGAGAAGACATTCTCCTTTTAAAAGCTTTACTGGGACTTGTGCAGTGTTCTAATATTAAAGCAAATTCTTCTTAAATAACAATCATTCATTAGGTGCACCTGACAAAAGAAATACAAGGGTGAGAAATTACACACGATCCAATTAAACGTCTGTATTAGAGGTAATCCGGTAATCTGTCTCCTTTAGGCACTTCTGATTGTGCTGTAAAGACCCCAAAAAGGTACATTGTGTGTGTGTTGTTCTTTCTGTCTATTTATAATGCACTTAAAGTCCAGACTGATTTGCCAAAACCAAGAGCAAGCATCTATTTTAGCTTTCATTTTTCATTACTTAGCCTTCAATTGCAGGACCAGTTGGTTGCTACAATTGAGTGTTCATAATTCAGAACAGTGGTGATCCATCCAGGAGATTTTAGCCTTTGAGTCTCATTTCTTACTTGCCAGAAAAGACAGGGAGCTAAGTGTGTACAAGCTAAGTTATTTTTTTAGTCTCATTTGAAGTATGATATTCAGTTCTGCGTGCTGCATTTTAGGAAGGATTTTTGAAGGCATTATAGAGTGCAGACAAGATTGAGGATGGCTCTAGTGATGAGCATCACTTACGAAGATGGATTGGAAAATTTTTATCCTTTAGAGAGAAAAAGGCTATGAAGAGATTTGATGGAGGTAATCTAAAATCGAGTGTGTGGACAGATTAGGTAAGTAGAAACTGTTTTCAGTCATGAGTCAAGAATGACAGCACACAATTAAAATTTAGCAAAAAAGGCAAAATAAACTTTTCAGTGCACTGACTGGTTAAGGCCTGGAATTCATTTTTTTTCCAAGAATGTGATCGTGGCAGGTGCAATTTGCAGCATTTACAAAAGAATCAGATTGTTGCCTGAAAAGGCAAAATGTGATCTGTTAATGTTCAATTGATGCAGGATTTTGAACCTAAAAAATTGCATAAGCTTTTTTGACATTAAGAGCATCTGATATTAGTTACAACACATGGCATTGCCTCTACCTGTCCACAGGATTGGAGTGGAGTAGAAATTGGTTCTAGCTTCAAGTCCCACCTGCTCCAGAGGTGTGCAAAAACTTCTAACAAGGTTGAGAAAATATCTGAGGAACCTGTGAATTCAAGTTTGGAAGCACCTCTATTTGTATAGTGGTTAGTATCCCTGCCTGTCACAGGAGACTGGGATTCAATTCTGTCAAGGGGAGTGGTTGATCGCTTTATTATGGTCTGTGCATATGTGAATGTTTGCTTGTTTTTTAGGTTCCTGGCAGAGGCCCCTTCCAGGATGCTTGGGGCCAGGTCCCACCTTCTCCAGACGTGGGTAATAACATCTCTGAGGACATGGCTTCAGAGAATATGTACAAACTGTTTGTTTTTTTTCATTCAGCAGCTCTGTGCAATTGTAGGCTAAGGTGGTTCATGGGTTCCCAGCCCGCTGGTTTATTTTGTGGTGCTGTGGAGTCCATGAACCATGCCTGTATTGTTGGGGCAATTACCCTGCTCTTTGCTATTTGAAAAATATCTTGTTATGCTTTTGGTTGCCCTAAAGCCCATGCTCCTGTTCTTTCGGTATCTGGTTTGGAGGATGGTGGGCAAATCTGAGGATATCCTTGAGGGTCTGCTGCTGGACCTGTCAAGGTAACCATAAATGGATCCAGGCAGCAATCATTGGAGGGAGGTCATAATTGCCTGTCTGTCTCCCCCTAATCTGCAGCCACACTAATGCCTGTGAGTCCTTGGAGAAGGAGCATGCATTGGCCAGTCTTCTCCCTCTCTCTTTGAGGGGTGGGCATCATAAGGATCAGAGTGCCTTATCTCTCCTTCCATTTCCACTTTGATTTTAATACCCTCCCCCGTTCCATACCTTTTCCCACTTTTGGTGTTGTTGCATTTTCCTTGCTGGGCTTTGTGTGTAAATTGATTAATTGGAAACACTGGTGATTTTAGTAGGTGAAAAGTACTATATGGACAGTTTTGGGGACAAGCCATTCAGTTGTTTGTAATAACCTTCTGTACATACAAATGAACAATGGGGTGGGGGAACTGGTTTTCACACGAGAAGGAGCTTGCAGTTTCCACCAATAGCCTCTAAGCTTTCAGCGAGAGGTAGGAAGTGCAGGCTGTAATACCTTGCTTCCCTCTGCAACTCTGTTTTTAATTTGTCCCTAACCCTTTCTTCACTACCTTTCCCCATGCCATTATTGACCACCTTTTATGCAGCAGAAGGAAATGTGAATAAACTTGTGGAATGCAGACTAGATCCTACTTGTAATTTTGCTAGATTGATGTTTCCAAATTTTAGCCGGGGAGATTGTGTGTGTGTGTCCTCCTTTTTCCCAATTTAATGCTAGGGGATTGCTTACTTGGAGATCCAGTGCTGACATAAATAGGCTGAATGGCCTCCTGTGCTATAACCATTCTGTGTGTTGTAACTGGCAGTTTTAATTGGTGATTCACTTAATTCTGTAGACGCAGACATTGAATCAACACAAACTAAAACTGTGGTGGTGGTTGGTTGGCTTAGATGTGGATTTTTTAAAATCAAACTGTTCAGACATGTCTCAGCACACCTCAGGAGCATGTGGGTCTTTAACTTTGATGCAGATGGGGATGGGCTGGGAAGTGTATGCTTGCAATATAACTTTGTAAATTAAATATGTAAAGATTGGCTCTGATTTTTTTTTCCACCATCTAGCTTTGTGGAAACGCTGCATTTCTATAATGTCATCACCTCTCCATGTCACTGGAATAGTAATGGAGAAACCCAGGCTAAAGTTCTTGGGACGTGGGTTTGAATCTTGTGGTGAAATATGAAAATGTTAAAAATTTGCAACAGTGCGCTGACAGCAATCAATCACGTAAATGCTGGGGTGGGGGGGGGGAGCAAAGTCCATCTGGCTCACTTTTTTTTTCCCCTTTTTTTGGGAAGTAAATGTTACTGTTTTTGCCTAGTCTGGCCTACGTGTGACTCCAGACCTATAGCACTATGGTTGACTGTAGCACTCTGGCTCTTAACTACCCTCTGGGCAATTTAGGATGGACAGTAAATGCTTCCCCCAACCTCGCACGCACACAGCCACATGCCCCATTCTACAGATGAAAAGTTTTAAATCCTGTTCAAATCTGGTTGAATGTGGGACTTAAATATTAATTGTTGCCAGGGAGTCCTCTTGAAATGATAGAGGAAAATACTGAAAATGCTGGAAATCTGAAATTAAGACAAAATGGTGGAAATGTTGAACATATCTCTTAGCATCTGTAGACAAGGCCAGAAGTGACATGGCACCATTTTTGAAGTCCTGCAGGCTTATTTGAAGTCAAGCTTGTGAAGTGCTACCCAGTCACCTGGCAAGGGGACACTGCTTGGAAAGCTTGTGACTTCAAATCAACCTGTTGGACTATAACTTGGTGTTGTGATTTCTGATCTTGCCCAGCCCATTCCAACACTGGCACTTCCACATGGCTAGTGTCTGTAGAGAAAGAGGAAAAACCTTTCTGAAGAAGGGTCTAGGCCCAAAACACCAGCTTTCCTGTTCTTCTGCTGCTTAACCTGCTGTGTTCATTCAGTTTTGCACCTTGTTATCCCAGATTCTCCAGCATCTGCAGTTCCTACTATCTCTGGAAAAACTCATATTTTTCACGCCAGTAATCCTTTTGTCAGAATATTGTTCACTGGGCTTGATACTGAGTTGGAGCTGGCATCCTTCCTGTAAATGGTAAAGGAATTTAAACTTGGAGTGGAGAAGTTTAAACTGGCTACCAGAACTTTTATCCGGATGCTCCTGGCCAATAGAAAAGCAGGCATACAAGGTGCACCAACACAAGATGTTTTCTCAGAATTCTGCAGTTTGGGAGCAGGAAATCACACCTGTTAATTTTACCCTTGTTTGTGAATTTCTCAACCTGGAAATTATAGCTAAATTAAGCTTTTGTGCTCCTGGCAAAGAGGTTCCACTATTGTGGTGGAGGTTGACATTATTTCCCTTCCTGCCCTACAATGGCTTACGTATTAATGTGAAATGACTGAGTTGTGATTTGAACAAGCTGCACACACACAATGGTAGTGGTTTTTAAGGCAGAGGAAAATGCTGCTGTTGACAGATGGATGCTTGAATGAAAGTCTGCAATGGTTGCGAAGTGTCTTGACGTCTGAGATTGTGGAAGATTCCATATAAAAATGCTTTTATCATTTGCATTTGGCGCCTGATGCAAAATTCACTGAGCAGGTTTCCCAGAGATACATAGAAACAGATAAAAGCGAATGAAATGGGAGTTGCAAGCTCTGAGCCAAGAAGAACTTCCTCAGGCCTCTCACTGATTCCTTTAGACTTCACTCAGCCTGATTTTTTTTTTAAAAACAATATATATGCTGCAGCTTGTCCCTAAGTGTCTCCAGCAGCAGCCTTCTTACAAGATGTTAAGATCTGAACAATATGTCTGGTATGAACTCTGAATCCTCGGTCTGACTTGATTATGTGGCTGTTTTTATGGTTGTGCTCACTCCCGCCTTTTGTAAATACTTTTTTCTGAACCAAACAGGAAACTATTTCTGAAGGATGCAAAATGATGTTAATGGGATGGGAATATTGAGGTTACGCTCCCTTTCCAAGCATCTTAGAAACATTAGAGGAAGTCATTTCAACATGTTTATCTGTAACAAAAAAAGCTGTTATGTCGTACAAGAACAGAGCTGACAACACTGAGGAAATATCTGACATTTATGATCAATTGTAGAACCCAAGATAATTAATTTTAAAAGCAAATGTCATTGTTTATTTTTTGACAATCCTTAGTCACATTTTTAAAATTAGTGTTTAATAGTTGCAGACCCCTAGCTGACTTCCTTTTTTTGAAGTATTATTACTTGGCAAGATACTGTAGAAGTTTTTTTGCATTGTTCTGCTATAAGTGCCTCATGCAGAAAATACTTTGCTTCTGTCATCAAACTAAGTAAAATTAACAGTTCTGATTCCCTGCTCAGAAGTTGCAGTATTCTGACAAAAGTATAAAACACTTGTAGCATTTTATTACTTGCTTCAAATAACTACTTTGATTTCACTTTTGACTGTGGTTTTTTTGGGTACAAGTTAGACTCCAATCTAGTTTTAAAATAAGGGATGGGCCATTTAGAACAGAGTTGAGGAGAAACTTCCTCACCCAGAGAGTGGTGGATATATATGGAATGCTCTGCCCCAGAAGGCAGTAGAGGCCACCTCTCTGGATACGTTTCCTGAAAGAGATGGATAGAGCTCTTTTAAAGATAGTGGAATGAAGGGTTATGGGGATAAGGCAGGAACAGGATACTGATTGTGGATGATCAGCCATGCTGATAATGGATGGTGGTGCTGGCTCGAAGGTCCGAATGGCCTACTCCAGCACCTTTTTTTGTCTATTATCTAAGTATTGTTCCAGGAGCTGCCTACAGAATAAACAAAAGTCAGTATGGATCTCAGTTAAGCTTAAAAATATTCTTACTAATAAGATGTGACTGCACTATTTGGATCTGGAAAGTGAGGGGAAGAAAGGTGATTTTTGACTCCATTTGTTTGCATGTTTACTGTTGCAGTCTGTGCTCAACAAACCCATTGCTTTTACCAGTCCTTTTTACAATCCTAGTTGATATCTTTTAATATCAGTTTGGAGAGGAACTTGTATTTGTATAGTTTTTTTCATGACCACTGGTCATTTCAAGACCCCTAACAGTTAATTATGTACTCTTTGATTCTGATTAAAGCATCATGGGATCCAAAGTGTTAACTCTGACTCTGCTTTCTGTGAAGATGCTGTCAGACCTTCTCGGTTTATCCAGCTTTTGTTTTCTAGCATCAGCACTTCTTGGTTTTATTATTGTTTACATACTTTTGACATGCAGACACCATTTGTAATATAGCAACCTTGCAGCCATTTGTTCCCTCAAACTGCAATGTGATAATGACCAGAAGATTGTCCTTTTTTTTCTGCAACACTAAGACTCCGACAATGTCAGAGCAGAATTAGATCATTCAGCCTGTCAACATCTTCGTCAGTTAGTGAAATCATTGCTGGTCTGATGATCCAGGAGTACCTCCAGGTCCTTGCCTGCAAAGCAGGTGCTAATCTCTCCATTTGCCATGTTTTGGACAAATGTCAGGAACCATGCATGGAAGATCGTAACTGACCGTGCTTGTACCAGCTCACAGCGGTCTTTTAAAGACGCTGTTGGCACAAGGGATGCCAATCCGATGCAAGCCAGATATCGTCATCATTATCAAAGGACTTGAGTCCATGACTTGTCTACTGCACCCAACTCTTCTGTATTGGAAGTGGGTGTCATTTGAGACTCTATCTGGGTGGTAGCACCTGATGTAGCTGTGTTCTGAAACGAACACCAAGGGCAGCTTCCTCCTCCCCAATTTTTTTTTTTGTCCACTTTTCTCTAAATCATTTCTTGTTCCCCAGTTCCTTACCATGCAGCCTTAATGTCGGCAGATGCCAGGATGATGTGGCACACTCTGTCTAGATAGTACGAGCCCCCTGCCCCACCGACTGGCCCAAGAAGTTGAACAGCACCTGTTAACGACCATATACTCTGCTCCCCCACATCCTTGGTTGAGGCATGAGTGGCATTTAAATCTGCACTCTGTTTCAGTTGGGAATCTGTATCGGTGTTGAGTCATGATCACAGGTAGCTGTTACATGCTAGTTACCAACTAATCTGAGACCACTGAGTGTACTTTGTACAGTTTTTTGGTCTCTATCTAGAAGAATATATGAACTGGAGAGAATCTACCACAAAGGTTCTCAAATAGCAGTTCCTTCCTGGCAAGTTGGCAGCAGAGTAGGATGCTCCAACTGGAGCTCCTCCACTTCTACTGTTTCTTTTTTATATCCACTTTGGTCTCTCCAGTGGATCCTAGCCCAGTCTCCTGGTGGCCTATGATGTGTCCTAGACCTGGTTTCTTAATAGCTCCTGGCAGGTCCCAGCCTGGCCCCTTAGCCTTGTCTCCTAGTGGCATGAGGTGGATCTTAGGCCTGGTCACTCAGTGGCTCTCAGCCTGGTCTCTCAATGGTGTCTCGGTCAGTCTCTTGGTGGCGCATTGCTGTATCTTTAGCTCCGCGTGCAAGTGGAGTGTGCTCATGGCACTGGGGAGAGAGATCGGCGAGGTGGCAGTTTCAGCAGCAGTGACTGTGTGCAGTGGCAACTTTGAGAACAGACAGCAGAACCAGATAAGCAGAGGACTCAGACTGAACTATTAGTTTATTCCTTTTATTTTTCTAGTTTAAACTGTGGAAAAAATTAAAGCTAGGTTAATTTACACTAATTTTTCTGCTATGTTGAAATAATGCTTAACTTTTAAGTCTTAGTTCTCTTACTACTTTGTGCCTATGTGCTTTTTTTGACCTTTGGTACCAAAGATGGTGCTATATATAGCAAAATTATACACTTTTTGCTGTAATCTGTACTTTATTTTTATTGTCATGTGTACTCTAAATGTCAGCTTCAAGTGTTCTCCTGAAGGCGAAATTGGGAAGCATAGGCCTATGTTGACTAATACTATAAAATCCAACCCTGATTTATCTTGAATATTTCTGTGAAACCAGGATTTATTTCTTTTTTCCAGGGGAAACAAACCATGCATTTCCTGAGTGAAAGTTATACATATCTAGCAACACCAGCAAGTGGGATTGGTCCATCAAGTTGAGGGTACTGTAACATGCTAACCTTAAGCCATTGCCACTGGATTGGAAAACGATTTCTTTATTTTTGGCCCTATCGAACCCTCTGCCCTTTGCATTAACTCTTCAAGCTGCAGTTTCAGACAGCATTTTGCATCAATTGTCACAGCCCAAATAAAATAAGTAATGCAAATTCCAGAGCTTGCCTTGTCACTTAATACGAACAGGTCTAATTTTTCACAAATCCTTTTTTTAAAACATCTGATTCAAATGTCTATATTCACCAAGTGTCTGATTTTTTTCTAACAGTCTCACCCTTGAATATTCTTTGCAGCCAAGCATCCAGTGCTTTCTGGGGGATAAAATTCTAAACCTTGAAAATTAGCTTTTAATTTCTTTCACAATGTCCACCCTCTTATCTCTAATCAAGGATGTAGCCTGTCAGCAGAGTCAAAGCTTCAGTTAGATCACCAAGCTGGTCCTGTTGAAACCTACACTTTTTATAGGATGGTTCCAGCAAACCTACTACATAATGAGGCAGATACTCTGTTGCACATGCAACATCAACCATTCAGTTTTTGTCACCACCAGCTTTTTATCAATGTTTCTATAGTCACTTTTTTCTTCCAGGATCTCCAGCTTGAACGAGTATTGTTCTGTTCAAATTTTCCTAAACTTCTGATCCGTTGGGTGAAACATAATGTCCACCTTAAGGCAGATTTGATAGAGTTCATTTTAATTGGACAGAAGGGTGGAAGTTGCCACCCCCTTTTGATGGGCAGACTTGTGGGTGGCTTCCCCACCCTGAGGCCAGTCAAGACCATAAGTGGCAATGATGCCCATTTAAGGGCTTCATGTTGACATCACTGGTATTCATCATTGACAACCAGTTGACTTGCCACCTGGGAACCCAAAAAGCAAAGCTTGTTGGTCTGTCTTCTAAGTTCCAGGTGTTGTGGGAGGGGAGTGTGAGGAGGGGGATTTGTATTAGGGGTCCCATGTTCAATGGAACTCTGTTCTGATCACCTGATGCCATCTGTCCACTTTTGAAAAGCAGAAATTTATCACTACCCAGCTTGATGCAACTGGTCTTCTGAAAAGAGATGGTGAAGTTGAGCTGATAGGCAAAACCAGTCCTTGCCTACCTTTTTAAAATATATTCTTTGACTCAGTTTGAATTTTAAAATTCAAACTAATTTCTATCCCATTGTAGGATCAGTTAACTGCAGTTGAAGAGCAATTGTTGGTAATTGCTGTTTTTCAGCAAAAGAAGGGTTAAATAGTGCACTTAAAAACTAGGTTTACCTGAGCCCTGTGTTTCTTAGCACATATTGGGCAATAGTTAGTCAGTTTTTTTTAGATGCTCTCCTTTTATGGGTACTTTAGTTGTGTTTTTTTAGTGCTGGAAACTTACTGGAAACAATTTTTTTCCTGAAGAGTACGTCACATTAGATTGACTAAACAGGGAGCTCACAAGCTGGGATGTGACTCTGGAAGGGACACTAAGCCAAGGTCAAATTGTGCATATCACAAGGGAGAATTGGAAGAATAGTTCTGAAAGCCTCCTGTTTCCTTCTCATCCCACCCCTTCAATTTAATAGCACCTTACTCGGCTCCTTGTATTCCAAGCTACATCAAAAAAAGGTCAGGTTTGTCAAATTGCAACCAAAGTGAAGAATGTCCTATTTTTATTGACTTCATGCAAGTCTTGAATTACAAAAGCTTTTCAATTTTTTGCTCAAACTTTATATTGTACATGCCTGTCTGAGCCTGATTTTTGTTTTTTAGTGTGCATTCCATACCCTTTCCTTCAGATCCCTTTTTTTAAAAGCCCTCTTTTTTTTCGAACCATTCATCCCATTTTTTGTAAACAATTACAGACTTTGTTCCCACTTTTAACTGCTCGGAGATTTCCAGCACCCATCTATGTAAAATTTTTATTGTTTGTTTATATTCGATTATCTTGATCATAGTCATTACTGTGACCAGTGAAAATATTTGCCTCATAATCGCATGTTCTTGAATGTTTGTTTTTTTTTTCCTCTTCCTTTTAACCTCTGCAGAATGTCAAACGTCACTTCCTTCTGCTTCCCAATTTTCTTTGAAATGTCATAAAGGAATAGCCTTGCTAGTTATGAGGAGTGTCTAGGGGAACACAAAGGCCAAAAAATTTCAGAGTAAGATAGTCATAGATATGTACAACAGATCAAGGCCCTTTGGTCTAACTTGTCTACACCAACCAGATATAATGAATTAATCTAATCTCATTTGCGTGCATTTGGTCCACATCCCTCAATTCTTCCTATTCACATACCCATCTGGATGCCTTTTTAAGTATTGCAATGGTACCAGCCTCCACCACCTCCTTTGCCAGTTTATTCCATACATGCACCACCTTCTGCATGAAAATGTTGCCCATTGGCTCTTTTAATTCTGGCACCTCTCACCTTAAATTTGTGCCCTCCCTAACCTGGGAAAAGACTTTGTGACTAGTCACTCTATCCATGCCCCTCATGATTTTATAAACTTCTAGCAGGTCACCCCTTGGCCTCCACTCTGGCAGGGAAAGGTAGTGCTAACCTATTCATCTGTCCCCATTGCTCAAACATTACAACCCTGGCAACATCCTTAAATCTTTTCTGAACCCTTGCAAGTTTCATAACCTCTTTCTATGTCAGGGAGGCTAGAATTGTTAGGCCACTTTTAGAATACTGTATTCAATGTCCTGTGTACAACTGCAACATGACCTCCCAACTTCTGTACTCAAAGTACTGAGAATAAAGGCAAGCATACCAATACCACCTTCACTATCCTGTCTACCTGTAATTCCACTCTTAAAGAATGATGAACTTGCACGCCAATGTCTGTTTGGCAGCACTCCCAGGGCCTTGCCATTTTACGTGTATATGACCTGTCCTGATCTGTTGTCAAAATACTGCACCTCACATTTGTCTAAGTTAAACTCCATCTGCTGCCACTTGGCCCACTGGCCCATCTGATCAGGGTCCCTTTGTACTGAGGTAACCTTCTTCACTATCCGCTATACCAACTATTTTGGTGTCATCTACAAACTTAATATGTTCACATCCAAACCATTTATATAAACAAGGTGGTGGACACAGCACCAGTCCTTGTGGTACAGTGCTGGTCACAGGCCTCCAGTCTGAAAAATGACCCTCGACCACCAGCCTCTGTCTCCTGCCTTCTAGACAATTTTTTGTATCCAAATGGCTAGATCTCCTTGTATTCCATGTGAACTAAGCTTATTAACCAGTCTACCATGTGGAACCTTGTTGAAAGCCATACTGAACTCCATATATTATATTCACTGCTTTGCCTTCAATCCTGTACCTTTTTTAATTGAGTTTTTTGAAGATGTAGTGAGACACTGTCCCATGCACAAAGCCATGTTGATTATCCCTATTCAGTCCTTGCGTTTCCAAATGCATGTAAATTCTGTCCTGCAGAATCCTCTCCTACAACTTGTCCACCACTGATGTCAGACTCACCAGTCTATGGTTCCCTGGCTTTTTCTTAGCTCCTTTCTTAAATAGTGGCACCATGTTAGCCAAACCCCCAGTCTTGCCATGTTTTCACCTATGGCTATCAGTGATACAAATATCTCAGCAAGGGATGCAGCAATCACTTCCCTAGCTTCCCACAAAGTTCTAGGATACACTGATTTATCCACCTTTTTGTGTTTATAAGATGTCCAGTACTACTACATTTTTATTTGATTCTGATTTCCTCTGCAGTTGAAATTGGTGGGAGGTTGGTAATTTGAGGCTTGGGCAAGGGGAGTCAGAAATAGTTGATTGCAGATTGTGATAAATTTGCTTAGAGGTGTTGTGAATTTGGAACAGGGATAACTGCTTATGGCCAAAGCCTGATTTTAACATATCTTAATTTAACATTCATCCTCACCATGTGGGACATTTGTATCACCTGATAGCTGCATGGATTTTTTGTATTTGAGGTGTAGTTACTGCTTCTGTTACATGGTGACTGTACAAATAAATTGCTGTGACTAATTGAAAGACTACTTTTAAAAACGCAATGGTATCTTGGTTTTATTTAGACTTCATTAAATGTTACAAAAAGTTCACATTTTACTTGCAAGTTTTCAAGCTAGTCTATAAATTGTGACTTTCAGTCTAATACAAGTTCTAAGTGCCTGCAGATGTGATACTACTCCAGTCTTGTCCTGAAGCATTGTGAACTTGCATAATAAACTGAGTTTTTTTTTAAAAGAATGGACTGTAGGGTCTGTTTCCATGCCGAATAATTGACTTTATCCCTCTACTGTTGAGGCTTTTTCTGCTGTACTATACTATTCTGATTACTTCAATATTTTAACAGTGCTGGAGAGCCGTCTTGGTTTAATCCTGAGGGAATCTCTTTTCCTGCATAGTAGAACACATTGGAGAGACTTGTAATGTTGTTCTGTGGAGAGGATGTTTTCCTCGTACTTTCATGTGGCCAGGAAACCCACATCAAACAGCCCATCAGAAAATATAGAATTAGCAACATCTTCACTGGCCTTGCTACATCCATAACTTATTGGCACTTAGAGTTACTTAGTTTTTGAGTTTGTACTTCAAAAGCTTTTATCCAAATAAGGTCGTTGATACAGTTGGAGGCACAATCAGCATTGTGTAGATGTTTGCTCTTTCTCCTCTTTTAAGTTAGCCAAGATGTTAACTGAATTTGCCATCTTGAATCAGTACAGCCAGAGATAAAGTCAAAAATTGACACATTGTCTGTAAATGTAAAGGTTAAACAATGTAAGTTGGTTCAGAGTATTTCTGTTGGAATACCAAACTACCAACACCACATTCCTCCCCCACCTCTTTGTTTCTCCCCCCCCCCCCGCTGAAAGTTTGTTCTTATATTACTCTTTAATTTTCATCAATTAATATTCAACCTGCACCTTCTCATCTGAACTGGTTACACTAGTTTCTTGCTGATTTCTGTGCTTTTAGGCACCAGTTGCTGTTTGAGGGAACTTACAACATACAGCTGGCTTTGTGCTTGCTAAGTTACAAAAGTGGTATCTGGCATTTGCTGGAAAAGACTCGGACTTTCCATGGTTAGTGGAAGGTGCTATGGAAATGTTAGATTTGTCTTAAAGTGATAGGGTGGCACACTGCTTCCTTGCAGCATCAGGGTCCTGGGTTCAATACCAGCCTTGGGTGTCTGTCTCGGTGGAGTTTACATGTTCTCCTTGTCTGTGTGGGTTTCTGCCTGGTCCTCTGGTCATCCCCACAGTCCAAAAATGAGCAGGTCAGGTGGAATGGCCATGCTGAATTGTCCTATAGCATCCAAGGGTGTGCAGGCTAGGTGGATTAGCCATAGTAAATGTGGGGATTAGGTGGCAGGGTGAAAAGGCCTGGATGGGATGCTGTCTGGAGGATTTCATGCATACTGAAAAGCCAAATGGCCTTGAGCATTGTTAGGGATTCTATCACATTTATAAGTGTTTCTGGGACTGAAGGGTTTGAGTAATAAGAGGTGCTGCATAGGCTTGGATTTTCCTCCTTGCAGTGTAGGAGGCTGAGGGGTGACATTAGTGATTTATTAAATTGAGGTGCATACGGAAGCCAAATGGCAAAGGCCCTCTTCCCTAGGGTAGGGGAATTCATAATTAGAAGGTGTAATTCCAAGGTGAGAGGTGAAAAATGTTTTTAAAGGACCCGAGAGAATTTTTTTTCATTCAAAGGGTGGTTCATAAATGGAAAGAAATGCCAGAGAAAGTGGTGGATGTACATACATTTGAACAGGTACGTAAATAGAAAGGTTTTGAGGGATTGGGCCAAACGCAGGCAAATTTGGCAAACGTGTTCAGCATGGGTGAGTTGGACTGAAGGGTCTGTTTCCATGCTGTCTAACTTTTACTCTGTTACAAATTGATTGCTAATAATAGCATAAAATATAACACTGTGTATTTAATCTAATTGACTTCTGTGAGCTACTGTTGTAAACCAAGTGTTTTCTTGAATTCATTTTGAACTTAGATCTGGAAAATGTCCTCTAGGCCTTGGCCTTCACCTCCCCAACAATTAGTTTGCGATAACTCTGTATATTCTTAGCCACTTTTATGGTCTATCCTCTTCCACATTAACAATCCTCAATATGCTCCTCCCATGATTTCAGTGGGTATAAATTCAAATGCCTTATGTGGATAGTCACTGGGAGACAGGGAGATCTGCCTGCAACCATGGCTAATGACTCCATTATGCAATCCCTGAGAGTGATCACAAGTGCAAATGCAGGCCGCCTTCAAGGCCATGTGGAATAGACAGCAGTCCTACTGAGGCTGAGCTCATAGTTGGAGTCATATGGGGTCTCTGCAGTATATTTTGGATACTTAGCCATTGATTTTATTCAAGGTAATGATCCAATCATTTGTATGAACAAATCTAATCAATTAATATTAGGATAATTTGGAGAATGGCTTTGACCTGGATGATCAGCCATGATCTAGAATGATGATGACAATGCTCTGAGGGACTGTATGGTATACTCCCACTTTGATTTTTCTGGAGGAGATGATGTATAGTTTCACTGGTTTGAAGCATAGAATCCCTATGGTTCTGAAAGAGACCATTTGGTGAATCGAGAGCACCCGCACTCTTTGAGGAGCATCCCACCCAGACTTAACCGCATATATATTCCCATAGCCCTGGATTTACCATGGCTCATCCACCTAGCCTGTACTTTGCTGTGCATTATTGGAGCAATTTAGCATGGCCAGTCCTCCTTACCTGCACATCTGAACTGTGGAGAAAACACTGGAAGATCCAGTGGAAACTCAGACAAGTCTGCAATAAATTTAATGTAATGAAAGAAATATGTTCACTCCTCCTTAGCTCCTGCTCATCACCTTTTTTTTCCCCCCCTTCCCAGCCTTCATAAGCCAATTGTTTCTGGACCCTGTCAGTACCCACCAACATTAAGGGGCCATGCACCACTACCAAGACAGAAGTAGGAGGATTTGGGAGCAGAAGAGAACACTCCAATGGATCACTGGTTGGGTCCTGTGACCCTCTGTCATATCTGGCATGAAACCACATTAACGGAAATTCACAATTCTAAATACAAAAATACTAGCTCCATTAAAAACCATGTTAAATCAAAACAATTTAAAATGTTCTAAATATGGACTTGGTGCATCAGCAAACCTGCATCTGTGTTGCTTTATCAATGTATTAATATAGGTTTTTCCAAAAGGGTGTCACTAGTGATTGATCAGAAGGAGCTAAATCCCTTCCATGCCAAACTGTCACCCTGAAGTAATCTTGACTGAAAATTTAAATAATAAATCCTGTAGTCTATATTTCTGTTTCATGTTGCAGTTACATCTGTTTTGTATGTAATACTTTAACTATATTCTTTAAATATTCCAAAAAATAATTCCTTAATTTTTTTTCTTTAGTTTTGATCACTCGCAGTTCAGCAAAATTTCAGGATCACTTCATCCTGATGTCATAGCTCTTTCATTCACATGTATGGCTTGCAACTGAAGAGGAGCAGCAGAACTGCAGAGGGAGCTAGCACAGCTGTCTGTGACCTGTTCATTGACTTCCTTCTTTCATTGATCCTTACAGCACCCTTTTTGACTGCGGCAAAGAAGCCTTCCACTTCTAAATAAGAATAAATAAACTATCCAGTATTCCATTTAACTAAAAAATCAGTAGTTCCAATTGTGCATTCCCTTCAATGCTTGTCTTGTGGGTGTCTTTGGTGTAAACCTGTCGTGGTCACTGGCACATGGCTAGTATGAATTCAGGTGTTGGTTTTTTTTTGAGTTGGGGGAAAAGCTACAGATGGCTTTGCAGGACAACCTCAAGCAACTCTAGTCCTGAAGGATCAGCTAGAATGCATTACATGTAATGGACTGTTAGCAGTCTTAGGTTGGCAGCGATAGCGGGGGGACCCTAGAAGAGTGGCAGTGTGGGAGGATTAAGGTTGTCACCTTGAGAGAGGATGTCAAACTTATGCTGTAGAGAGCCACTCTTATTACACTGGGCCAACACCTCAATCCTCATACTATGTGTTGGAAGGCAGCAGTTCACTTGAATGGCAGTAAGTGAACTCCTCCATCTGAGCTTCTGCTATTGAGCATGGTCTCCGTCATTGCCACATTTGTGGTTATTGCTATATTATCCCCTTCAGATGGGTGATTGTAGTTGGGGAGTTTAGACCGACCTGCCACCACCCCCCAATCCCTAATTCCCCACCTACATTAACCCTTACTGGCTTCACTCCTGCCTCTTCGACCTGTCTGTCTCCTTTCCACCTATCTCGCCTTTATCCATCTTCTATCTGCCTCCCCCTCTCTCCCTATTTATTTCAGAACCCCCTTCCCCTCCCCCATTTCTGAAGGAGGGTCTAGGCCCGAAACGTCAGCTTTCCTGCTCCACTGCTGCTTGGCCTGCTGTTCATCCAGCTCTACACTGTCTCATCTCAGATTCTCCAGCATTGGCAGTTCCTTCTATCTCGAGAGCAGCTTTGATTTTAGATGTTCAAAATACTCTTGAATTTCACAATCTGCAATATTAAATAAGTGGCATTTTACGCCTTGCTGATGCTTGCCATGATGTGATTTAATGACTTGCTGTTAATTCAGGCAAATATTGCTGCTGTTCAATTTTGAAATGTTTTATACTGTTATTTCACTATTCTTACTGATGCCTTTGGTGGCTGAATTGCTGCCCAGAGTAGATTTTGTTGGCCTGATACGGAGCCAGGTTCTTGCAGCATAAGCAATCCTGTAATGGACAAGAGATCCAGCAGAGGATAGTCCGTTAATGCAAAGGATCTAATTTGAAGGTTACAACTTTAAGAAGTTTGGTTTATCAGTCATGTTGGAACTCTTGACAAAATTATCAGTTTTCTTTTAAGATATGAACTCAATGAGAGACATATGTACGAGTCATGAGAGGTCTTCAGTTAACTAGTATTTTCCCAGCCCCAACTGGCACCTGATTTACTCAATTAATAACCACTGCTTACATTTTAAGACGATTTAAAAAGATTTCAATATAACTGACTTTTTGGCCAGCAACTTGAAATAACAATTCCCTTGATTATTAACAACAACAAGACTTTGCTGCATATAGTTTCTGTATATGAGTCACCAAGGAGCAAAACAGAAATTACAGATGATCTCATGGCTATGGAATGAATTTATTTTAACTTAAATACAATCATGTTTTCTTGTCCCTTTCCCATCTGTCCACCTCAGACCAGTTCAATTCAAATAAGTTGCTTTTCAGATTTCTGGCATTTTGGGATTTTATTCTTGGAGTGGCAATTTTCTTGGATTGTCCGAAGTCTTAGTTTGGGTACCAGTTGTAAAAAGTGGAAAAATATTCAGTTGTTTTTGGCTGGAATAAATCATAATTATATGGACTGCAATTAATTCTTGAATTTGTATGCAGTTTCTGTTATTGACTGACTGCTGATTTAGATGTTTGTTTGAAATGCAATATTGCCCCGTGCCAGTGTAATATGACACGATTTACATTCTATTCAAGGTATTGTGTATATAGGGTTCTGGGTTGCACTCAGTAATTTGAGTCCAGGTGGCTTGAATCACCCCCACATCCCTAGTTATGGGAAACGGTCACCAGACCAGAAACGTTAACGCTGAATTTTCTTCAGATTCTGCCAGACCTGCAGAATTCTTTCAGCAACTTCTGTTTGTGTCCCTAGTTCTAGACACTGGACTTACTTAGGGAATGTCAAATGAAGACTGCAAAAGACAGGTGTTTCAGGGCAATAGAATCTGTGTTTATTTACATGCATAAAAAGTAGGTGTAATACAAGAAATAAAGGCAAGTGCATTGAAACAGTTTTGCAGGGGACAGTAATGAAACACACTGTTAATTTAAAGAGAACCTAAACAATAGCTTTAACCGTAGACCCCTTAATCAGGCTTCCTATACTTGGAGCTCCCTGCACTGTCACAACCCACCTTCCCCTCCCTGCTAGCTAAGTTGGAAACTTGATCTCTGGAGTTTCAGCTTACCACTGAGAAAACACAATCTTAAAGTGCGTTTGGGTTGCTGAGGTTCTTGCTGTTGGTTCTCTTTTTGTTCTGGAACAGGTCTGTGCCTGGAAGCTCTTGTTTGGATAGTGTTTTTTGGCTTCCCTCCTCCTGGATGCCCTTTGTTGCAACGCTGCCTTTGGTTTGGTTTCTCTATTCAGCTCCTATGTTTGGCTGCTGCACTCCTTGATTACGAAGCTACTTGTTCAAGCTGGAAGCCTATGGGGAAGCTTTCTGCAGAAGTATGTTGTCGAATAAATGGCACTCTCCTCAGGTCAGAACAGGGCTAGCAGTTATAACAAGGAGTCGAGCTGGATGAACACAGCAGGTCAGCTTTCCTGCTCCCCTAATACTGCCTGGTGTTTCAGGTCTGGACCCTTCTGCAGAAATGGGGGGGGGGGGGGGGCGGAGCTCTGAAATAGAGAGAGGGGGAGGTGATGGAAGGTGGATAGAGGACCAGATAGGTGGAGAGAAGACAAAGGTTAAGGAGCTGGGGATGAGGCTAGTAGGAAGTGGGGGTGGGTGTTGGTCATTGAGGTCAGAGGAGTGGATAGGTGGGAGAAAAGACGGACAGGTCAAGGAGCCCTACGGCCCAAAGGTCTCAAGTGGACTCCACGCTTAAATCTCCTCCACCCTTGACCTCTTCCCAAGATCTGCCCATCTTGTCCCCACCTCCTTGGTCGGTCGGTTGGTCAGTCTGTCTGTCTCTGTTTTTTTTTCTCCCACCTACCTGCGCGCCCCCCCCCCCCCCCCCCCACCAACCAACCAACCCCTGTCCCACCTCCCTATCTATACTCGCCTTTTTACTGGCTTCATCCCCACCTATTTGCTCCTCCTATTCCCCTTTTATAATTGCCTCCCCTTCTCTCTATTTCAGAGCTTCCACCCCCCCCCCCCGCCCCCCCCCCCCCCCCCCCCCCCCCCCCAATTTGTGAAGAAGGGTCCAGACCCGAAACGTCAGCTTTCCTGTTCCTCTGATGCTGCCTGGCCTGCTGTGTTCATCTAGCTCTCCACCTTGTTATCCCATGATAGGTAGTGGCACATTGTATACAGTTGGAGGTGAGTTGCCCTGGGAGTCATCAATGTTGGTTTTTTTGGATCCCAAGAATTCTTATGGCATCAGATAAAACTTGAGCAAGGAGACGTACTGCTGACTACCACCTATCTCCTCAGACAGACAGACAGACACACTATTTCATGTTGAGCATCACATTGAGAAAGCACTGAGGGTGGCAAGTATACAGAATATACTCTGGAAGGGGGATCGTCAGTGCCCATCACCAAAAATGGTTTGGTAGCACCACTGTTGAGTTGATCCAGCCAAGACTTGAAGGATATATCTGCTGACTGAGTCTGTGGCAGTTGGTAAAGGAGCCAAGAATGAAAGATCTGCTTGAATTCTTCCTTGCCAGTCTACCTGTTGCAGATGCAGCTGTCTGACAGTAATAGCAGGAGTAGACATGATAGTCTATATAAATGTAAGTTTTTTTTTTTGTTTTTGGTTTGAGTTCGTAACCTATAAGATTTTTGTGCATCTGAACAAAATGGATATAGAAATATTTACTAATAACTATTGTTTTCTTTTTAAAACAATTTGAGGCCAGGCTTTAAAATTAATAGGTCTTGTGCCCTGCATTTGGCTGTTTTGTTAATTGTAGTTTGTTGTGTGCCTCAGCAAGGCAAATAATGGGGTCTTGATATTTGTTTGTGACTCTTAATCTTGCCTAAAATCTCAAGGGAAATACAAAAAACTTGGAAAGGGAGACTTTTGGCTTCTATTTTGCGTTCAATTTTTGAACAGACCTGTGAAGTCATTAGACTAATCTTCCTGAGAAGGAAGGATATACTGAACCAGTTTACCTTACTGAAGGTAGAGACTGGACATATTAGCATGAAACCATACCTAAAGTTACCTAAAGTTGAGTACATTTGAGCTCTGGTGTAAATGGCTCCAGCAGGAAGCTAGAGGTGGTAGTGACGTGCCACCTTGAACTGCTGCAGTCCATACAAGTCCAAGGAACTGAAGCGCCAGCTTTATTAGAAGCATGCAAAAAAGCTTTCCATTATTTTATGGTAACTTACTGCCTTAGGACACACCTAGCACATCATGTACTTTGAAGTGTTGTTGCTGCTGTTCTGTGGGAAACATGAAGTCTGAAACTTTACTAGTGCATTAGCCATTAAACAGCCAATGTCTAGCATTGGCAGAGAAGTTAGGAGATAAATGATGGAAGATTTTTATTAACTTCAGGCAATGAATGTGTCCTGCAAAGGTCTGATCTTGGTCCATTCCTGTTTATTTTCGACATTTGGGTCTTGGTGATATCACCCAAATGAACTGAGGTGGTTCCATTACCTTGTCCCTTTTAAAGTCTCTAATCTATTCTAGCCCCCAATACTGTCTGAGTGATGTTATTTTCCTCTTCCTATTTCATGAGCATCCCTAGTTGTAATTCTTGCACCACAGGGAATAAACGTTTTTGAAGTGTTTCTTAAAGTTTTCTGGCTGCTTGACTTTCAAGGGAGCTGATTGACAGTAAAACAGGAGTTACTGTTTGTCTGTCAACTTCTCCAGAATGTTATAGTGCAAAAAGAAGTTGCTCAACTTGTCATACTTGACTCTGAAAAAGCTATCCATTGAGTGCGTTTCCTCTTTCCATCTAACTTATCTTTTACAGATGTTTTAACCCCCATATTGCATTCTCTTTCCTCATGTACATGTCAAACTTTTGCACCATCTCTTCAAAACCTAGTCAATATGTACACACTGTCTTCACTGCATTCATTTCTCAACATAAGCAAATACGCATTACACTAGAGGAGGTGATGACAGTGGTATTTTTGCTAGGCTAATCTAGAAACTCACTGCACGGGATGAAGGGGTATCCTCACCTTGTCTGGTCGACTTATGACTTCAGGCTACAGCCATGAGGTTGACTCTTACCTGCTCTCTGAAATGGCCTAGTGAGCTGCTCTGTTGCATCAATCACTACAAAATCTCAACAAAAATAAAATTAGATGGAGCACCTAGTATTGACCTATGCTTCAGAAAAGACAATTGCAGAAATAGTACTGTTGATCCTGCAAAGTCCTCCTTACTAATATCCGGGGGCTAGTGCCAAAATTGGGAGAGCTGCCTTTAGAGTAGTCAAGTAACAGCCTGACATAGTTGTATATTCATGGAATCATACCTTTTTATAGTCATTAGCTCAGACACCACCATCACTATTGGCAGGATAGACCCAGTGGAGGATGAGGCACAGTACTATACTGTTGGGAAGGAGTTACTCTGGGAGTCTTCAACATTGACTCCATGATTAACGTGAACCATGGCTTCAGTTTAAACATGGGCAAGGAAACCTCTTGCTAGCTGTCACAGACTGTACTCTGTCTTCTATGGTGAACAGCACACAGGAAGTACTGAGAGCTGCACAGGTGCAGAATGTACTGTGTTTCAAAGTCCATCGCAGAGAGTGACTTGTCACCAACACCACTGATTGAGGTGGCCTGGTCCTGAAGGACCTAGTTGCTCGACTAGGTCTGTAGCGTGTGGTGAGGGAACCAACAAGAGGAAAAACATACATTACTTCATCTGTACCGATCCATCAGCTGCAGATGCATCTGTCCATGACAGTGAGAGATCACCTCACAGCCCTTGTTGAGACTAAGTCCAGCCTTCACACTGAATACCCTCCATTGTTCTTTGTGACTATGACTGTCCTAAACGGGATAAACGGCAGACATATCGAGTGACTTAAAGCTGCACAGCTATGAGGTGTTATGGCTCCGACAGCACTAGAATTGTACTCCAGCAATCCGCAATCCAACACAACCCAGCATATCCCCCACTCAACCCTTAGCATTCTACTCTTGGGTGCAGGTACATTAATTCTTTAAAGTTTGTCACATATAGACAGGATGTTTAAAAAGGCATTTGGCACGCTTCGCTTTGTTGCTTACTCCTTTTGAGTGTAGGAGTTAGAATGTTTTGAGGTTGTAGCATTGGTGAGGCCTTTTCTGAAATACTGTGTTCAGTCGGATATTATCAAGCTGGAGAGGATTCAGAGATTTACCAGGATGTTGTCAGGTATGGAAGGTTTGAGTTGTGAAGAAAGGCTGGGACTTTTTTCATTGGAGCATAGGAGGCTGTGGGGTGACCTCCTTAGCTTATGAAATAGTAACAGGTATAGATTGAGTTGATGGTAGTTGTCTTTTCCCTAGGATGGGGAATTTCAAGACTAGGGGACACATTTTTAAGGTGGGTGGAGAGAGTGTTTAAAAAACACTTCAGGCAAATTCTTTTACACACAGGGCAGTTCACATGTTCAATGAATTTTTAGCAGTGGTGGATACAGGTACAATTACAATGTTTAAAAGATATTTGGATGGATATATGAATAGGAAAGATTAGGAGGGATATGGGCCAGGAGCAGGCATGTGGGACTAGTTTGGTTAAGGGTGATCAGTATGGACTAGTTGGACCAGTGAGTCTTTGTGCTGTATGATTCTGACACAGTAAGGTGATGGAAGGTGTCATGAATAATGCTATTAAGCAGCATCTGCTCAGTAATAACCTGCACATTGACAATAAATTTTGGGTTCTGCCAAGGCCACTCACATCCTGAACTCATTATAGCCTTGGTTCAAACATGGATATCTTAAATACTGAAACAGTCCATGCACAAATGCAACAAGATTTGGACAATCTTACAAGTGCCAAGTAACAAGTAACAGTTGTACCATAAAAATGCCAGGCAATGTGCACCTCCACTAAGTCAATCTAACCACTGCCCCTTGACAGTCAGTGGTAATACCATCATGGAATCTCCTACTGTCAACAACCTGGGTTACCATTGACCAGAAGCTCAACTGGACTCCCCATCTGAACATAGTGGCTACAAGAGCAAGTCAGAGGCTAGGAATACTCTTGAGTAACTCAACTTCGGACTCTCCAAAGCCTGTCCATTATCGACAAGGTACAAATCAGGACTTTGATGGAATACTCCCCTGTTGCCTGAATGGGTGCAGCTCCAACAACACTCAAAGCTTGATACCATCCAAGACGTAGCAGCCTACTTGATTAGCACCACATTCTCAAGCCTTCATCCTCTCCTCCATCGAAGCATATACTGCTGCTACTAAGTTATCTACAAGATGCACTGCAAAAAATCACTAAAGATCCTTTTGGACAGCTCCCTGTAAACTCTTAACTGCATCTTTCTAGAAGGGCAACGGCAGCAGATACTTGGGAACGCCATCTGCAAACTATCCTCCAAACCACTCCCCATCCTGACTTGGAAATATCTCCCTGTTCCTTCACTGCAGGGTAAAAGTACTGGAATTTGTTCCGAGAGTATTGTGGGTCAACTATGGCATTGTGGACTGCAGTGGTTCAGAAAGGCAGCTCACCACCACTTTTTTTTTTTCTCCTCCAGGGCACATGCTATCTTGTCCGCTCCACACTCCCCCTCCATCTCCACCACACCTGGCTGTTTTCCCTGCAACTGCAGAAAGTGCTACATCTGCCCCTGTACCTTCCTTACCCCCATCCCGGGCCCCAAGAAGACTATCCACATCAATTAGATGTTCACCTGCGCATCTGCTAACGTAGTATACTGCATCCACTTCCTGTTGTGGCCTCCCTGACATCGGGGGAACCATGTGGAGGCTTGGATGCTTTTGCGGAACACCTACACTTGGTTTGCACTAAACTGCACCTCCCAGTCGTGAACCATATCACCTCCCCCTCCCATTCCTCAGATGACATGTCCATCCTGGGCCTCCTGCAGTGCCACAACGATGCTACCTGAAGGTTGCAGGAACAGCACCTCGTATTCTGCCTGGGAACCCAGCAGCCCAATGGTATCAATGTGGACTTCACAAGCTTCAAAATCTCCCCTCCCCTATCGCGTCCTAAAACCAGCACAGCTCGTCCCTGCCTCCCTAACTTGTTCTTCTTCGCACCTATCCCCTCTCTCTCACCTCAAGCCCCACCCCTATCTCCTGCCTACTAACCTCATCCCACCCCCTTGACCTGTCTGTCCTCCCTGGACTGACCTATCCCCTCCCTACCTCCCCACCTACACGCTCTCCTTTTTTACTGGCTCCATCCCTGTCTCTTTGACCAGTCTGTTGCCTCTCCACCTACTTTCTCCTCCTCCATCTGTTGTCTCTCTGCCTCCGCCTCCCCCTCTCTGCCTATTTATTTCAGAACCCCCTTCCCCCTCCCCCATTTCTGAAGAAGGGTCTAGGCCCAAAACATCAGACTTCCTCCTCCTCTGTTTCTTGGCCTGCTGTGTTCATCCGGCTCACACCTTATTATCTCAAATGCTATAAATGCTGGCCAGTCAATGATGCCCATGTCACGCAAGTGGAGGGGAAAAAACCATTATTTTTTCTCTCTTACTACTTCTCCTTTGTTGTAGCTTTTCTCATTTATTCCTTTCCATCAGTTAAATTCACTGAAACGAATCCAGCTCATACGTATTAAATGTAAACACGTGGTGTAAATGCATGTGCTGACCACTGAAATTCTAATAAAACATAGAACAGTACAGCAACAGGAACAGGCCCTTCAGTCCACCATGTTTGTGCTGCCAACAATGCTGTTCTAAAATGACCATTTTCGTTAATGATGTAAACTGCCATCTGCTGGATGTGCTTAATTACTGAAGCTTGCATCCTTTGCTATGCTTCACAACAGTTTTTCTTTCATGTTTGGAATTGTTAATTGTCTTCTGAGTTTTTATTTCAAGTACAGTAAATGGATGACTAGGCAATTTGAATTTATTGCATGCTTTTAACATCAAAGATCCTAGGATACTCAGGAAAAATATGAGGAACAAAGCATTATTAATACTTGCATTTTGACATCTGACCCTTTAAAGGCTGAGACTATTGCTAATAAATGGTGGCTTTAGCAGGGAGGATGCAGAGTTTATGGCAGGGGTTAAAGATGGTTTCAGTCTACAATGCCTGCAGGAATTTGTGGCCTATCCAAGACTGAAATTTGGGTAAACCGATTGACACACAGGCAGTGGAGGTTCCTAGCGATGTGATGGGAAACTGTACTTGCAACTTAACTATTTGTGTCGACTAATCATCCCTAATGGAGAATAACGTCAGTGGAAGATGGAGTTATGACAGGACTGCAGACTAACAAGGGACAATGTATTGTAGTCAAAGATTGGCACTTGTGACCATCTTTACATCTGTACTTGGATTTAAGGGATTCAAATGTTGAAAGTGACAATGCTGTAGGATTATTAGAAATATTAATGAGCATTCCATTTCTCGCAGATCTAGGTTGATATGTGGCTCCTGCCGATAATGTTGAAAGAAATGTGAATTCTTAATTACTAATCCCTAAACCATCTGACATCTTGATCAGATTGCTCAATCTGATCTGATAAATGCATCACAGTACAATCTACCATTTGCAAATCAACACCTTGAGGACAGGTGGTTTGTGGTTTGGTTACTCTTTTGGATCCTACTTGGCCATATGTGACCAGGTATTATTTTTAGGAAGGTTTTGTCTATCCAAGAGTAACTGCAGTCTGACTCTGGTAGGTCCCTGTAAGACTGCTTTTTCTTACTCTACACTACATGATCTGTTTCAAGGAAACCTTCAGTGTGTCTTAATGTATCTTCCATAAGATATATTACATTTTTCTCTGGTATAGATTATGCCTTCCCTCTGACACAAGAGCGTACTGGCTAATGTATTGTTAGTGATCATATGATACTATAATCTCATTACTGCCTAAAAGAGGTAGCCAGTGAATGTAACTGGAGACAGGGGAGGTATAAAGATCAACAATCAACAGTCATTCAAATGCGACTAGAAAGCACAGGTCCTGAACTATCCATTGTGCTGGATGCATGTAAAATTGATGATGACATTTACTCAGGCCCACAAGTGTCTGCCATGGGTCTTCATCGGACCCCAAGTCTGATTCTTGACCTGCAGATTTTTGGGCATCTCTGGCAGGATTTCTCCCAAAGTAATGGGACTTAGAATATCGGATTTGTTCCCTTTTTCTTCCCTTCTGTGGCAGTGCATTGCCTCATCATTTTAAGGCCTTCGGATTCAAAGCATGCAGCTTAATGGATAAATTGTCTCAATTTTGACCAATTGGTAGTAGGTCCTCCCTTCCATTCAGGTCAATGGTGCTATATTTCAAGGAAAGTTTCATGGTGTCTTGCTATGGTTTCCATTGCTCTGCCCGGAACATGAGCCAGTTCAGAACTGAGGAAAAAATTGATTTGATGGAGGTATGTTTTAGTCAAATGGGCATCATATCCAGCCCATCTTAATTGGTGCTGCAGAAGTTTTGGCTGAGTGCTTGTAGAGCTAGCTCCAAGAGACCTTTTTTGTCTGACATTCCTCCTATTGAGCCTGGAGAATGCAACTGAGGTATTGCTGGTTGAATTTTCCTAGCATGCTTGTCAGTCATGGATTTAGCCCAGGTACCACTGCTACACTGGGAGTGAGATGATGACAACTGCACTATATAATTTTTGAGGAAGGGTCTAGGCCCAAAAGTCAGCATTCCTGTTCCTCAGATGCTGCTTGGCCTGCTGTGTTCATCCAACTTGACACCTTTATTATCTTTACTATATAGTGCAATATGTTTTGTTGACTTGAGGACTTGCTGTTGTATCTTGTATTCAAACAAGGATATATGGTAGTCGCGATGCAATATATCTGAAAAGGAAATTCACCCCAACAAAGTTCAGCTGCCCTCGGAGATACTAACTCCTTGCCTGGATAACTCCTTTTTGTCCCCATGCCAAAGCTAAGCTTTACCTTACACCCTGATCCACACTTCCTCCACCCCCAGCACTACAGCACCTTCACCTCTAACTGGCAAAGCTGTACCACCTGCCCACTTACCTCCTCCCTCCCTGCTATCCAAGGGCCCAAATGTATCTTCCAGGTGAAGCAGTCACCTGTACTTCCCAGAATCTGGTCGACTGCATTCACTGCTCACGATGTGATCCCCTCTAGATTGGGGAAACAAAGTGTAGACTAGGTGACTGCTTTACAGAACATATATGTTCTGCCCACAAGACCTTGAGCTACCTGTTGCCTCCCACTTCAACACACCACACTGTCCCCTAGCCAACATCTGTCTCTGGCTGGCTGCAGTGTTCCAGCAAAGCTCAACGCAAACTGGAAGAACAACTCCTCATTTTCTGCTTGGGAACTCTTCAGCTCTCTGGACTTAATATTGAGTTCAATAATTTTAGGACCTAGACTCTCCCATGTCCTAGCCTCATAATCCACACACCAGGCCTTGCTACCACAGCCTGCCATTACACACCACCTATTGTCAGTCACTATCAGTCCCCATTAACAATTTTCACCCTCCCAGCCAGATCATTCTCAACTCCTTTTGTCTGTCCAACTCTTCTTCTTCTTCTCTCTTTAGGCTGTATTCTGTTGTTTACTCTGTACCCCAGCCCCTCCCTATTTTCTCTATATAAACTGACATATTTTCCCAGCTGCCATCAGTTCTGAGGAAGGGTCACCGGACCTGAAACGTTAACTCTAATTTTTTTTTTCTTCTCAGATGCTGCCAGACCTCCTGACCTTTTTTCAGCGACTTCTTCTGTTTTTGTTCCTGATTTACAACATCTGCAATTCTTTTGGTTTTTACTAAGTTGCTCGAACATGAGCATACACGTCATGAGTGTGTGGATGACTGTAGGCTACTTGCAATTAGTCCACACCAATTTGTAAGCCGCTCTTGATCTCTTCAGTATTGCATATGAATCTTAGCCTGACCTCCATGTTGCTGGCTTCGGGAGTTAAATATATTGAGGTGAAATATGTTCCAGGATAACTCACCTGATCATTTCTCATACTTTGCAAACACTGTCAAAAAGCTGTCATTTACAAGGGATCAAACACTAGATCTTCACCACCAGATCAGTCACTGCCTTATTCAGTATAGTTATTTGTAAAACGTCTGGAGACTTTCTCTCTAACGTGCTTATGAAATTTTGTAAAAATTAAACATCACTCCTAATTGCTTTCACTGACTACCTTTTAGACAGTAGTGAAATAGTGATTTATGATGCTGTAACAGTACATAAGCTGTTGTACTCTAGTGTCAGGAATGGAGTCTAGAGTGTGAGCACTGATATAATCAAATTTCACTTGCTAGGTGAAGATAATCTAAATACTAATTGTTTACTGTGAAAAGGATTTCAGCCTGAAATGGGGACAGGAACTGAGACAGTTTCATGCTACCAAATTTTGTCGATTTCCCGTTGCCATTTCGATCACCAATGATTTTGCTCAAGAGGGTGAAAGACAACCTGGCAACCTTTTTTGTTTTGGATTAATGTCTGATTTAGCCTTTTAACAAGCTTTGTCAGCTTATTCAAAGCCAATTTTCAATTTTTATGTAAAGTATCATGATGG
Source organism: Stegostoma tigrinum (assembly GCF_030684315.1). Classification (NCBI taxonomy): domain Eukaryota; kingdom Metazoa; phylum Chordata; class Chondrichthyes; order Orectolobiformes; family Stegostomatidae; genus Stegostoma; species Stegostoma tigrinum. The sequence goes on from NC_081379.1 coordinate 15,187,458, forward strand.
ATCTGGAACATGCAAGGATGCAGACATCACTGCTCTGCTCTGTTCAATTATGTGGGCGAATAAAATGGTGCACAACTGAGAAGGGTATCTATTGGCACATAACTGCCATTTTGTGAAGAAAGCAACAAAGTTCTTGCCTCCAGTATTGTACAGAAGATATTGCTTGGACAAGTCAGTGATTTAGAAACTACTTATTTAAGCAGATGGTGATTATCTTGTCTTTTGAGGAGGACCTTGTGCCTCACAATACTTCTTTCTGTGCACTGCCAATTGCTGTTAAATTGGACTGTTTAACTACTTTGCCTCCTGGTTCATTTCAAGAATTAACAGTAGACCTAAATGGCGCATCTCAAACAGCACCACACCATTGACATCTTACAGGTCATTTTTGATCTTTGCAAGAACTGTGCAGTACGTATAATGTTAGACATTGGACCTTTTGCAGGCACAGTAAGGTTCTTCTCTATTACTGGATTCACAAAGATGCCCAAAAATATAAACCACATGTGGCCACCATAGTACCAAATGAGTGGTCAGTGCGATTCAGCAACAGAGTGCTTCAACACAAATTTTCAGCTGGTATGCAACAGTAAAAAAGGCTTCATCCATGTGTAACCATTTAATTCTCTAGGATACTGTAGCTTTTCATGTCACCATCTGGGATGGTTTCTAGGAATCAAAATTTTGATTGAAGAGATGGCTACTCACTTATGTCAGCCGCAAAATTTAAAGCTAGTTCTATTTGTATCAAGACAGCGAAAAGGGACGAGAGGGTGAGACACTTGCTTAGTGGAAATCAGCTGACTCAGCACAAAGCGGAGTGAACCCTGGTTGTTCCTGGTTTGAGAGGTTAATTTGTAAATTAGGAAGGAAAGAGTCAACAAGTGAAGGCTTTTGTGTATTGCACACTTTCATCTTTTGTAGCCAAGAATTCTTGGCTGCAGTTTGTGAAAAGTTTAACTTTCCATAAACAGCTTATTTCAAAAAAGCATTACTGCCAAATGATATTGCTTGCCCTGTACATGCCATCATGATTCATTTGTTTTAAATAATTGTTCAATGATCTTGACAGGACTTTTAAACAAATAGCTGTTGGAAAAATTGTGAACAGTATTAAACGTTGTGTATTAATTTTCTTCAACTTCATTCAAGTCTGTGCAGTCAAATAGATCTGAAGGTAATAAATTTTGGTCATGTAACATTTGTTTTTATTTAGTTTTCAGGAAAGCACTTTGACAAAGGTTTAATCATAAATGAATTTGTAACATTTTCTTGTCCTCTGTTGACTTACACTATTTTAATTTGCTTGTGCAGAAAGATCATGCAGGTCTCCAGACATCTTTGGCATCAATTAATTAAACGCATTAAATCCCCACTTTGTGGCAGAGATTAAAATGGGCCCCTGTTCCTCATTCACCTGAACATTTATGATGTGCAATCCAATTATGATTATTTAGGCTCTTTAGCAATGATGTGCATCACTCCTAAGCCCTGTATTATTTTAAGTCTGCATAAATGAAAACATTCGTAGAAGTTTGTGTTGTGATCAAGAGCTGAAACCTTGTTTTTTGCCTTTCCCAAATAGATTATTTATATCTATTTCACTGGCCCATACATGAACCTGAGATCTTCCCAGTTTGTATGACACTGTCTTAAAGTGTTTTTGTCTTTTTTAAATGAATCATGAGGGTGAGGTGAGAAATGATGGACAAGGAACAAAGTGTGGAAGCCTTTGTTAAATATCTTGCCAACTTTCAATACGTTCTATTTGTTTCAGATTTAAACTGATTTTTATGGGAGGAGCTTCTGTAGAATACTTGTGTATATGCAAACATGTGAAGGAACATATAACTGAAATCTACTAGGTAATGCAAGTTTGACATTTCACTGAGTAGTCAAATTGGGTAGTTGACCAATTTGGCTGAATTTCCATGACTCTTACAGTTGGCAGAAATATCAAGGGATCTGAGGGTTGCCTGCCTCTCCCTTTTTGGTTTGATTTGGAATGTGTTATGTGGAAGAAATAAATTATATGTTTTGTTACAATGCCAAAGTTGCACGAAAAGTTCAATGGTGCCAAAAAGGGGGTAAAATTGTGTGATTTCTAGATTTGACCTGAGCTGCATTTTTAAAAAAGTCAACTAGTGCCAATGAAACAAAATATAAGTTCATTAATGAAAGAGCTGTTTACGGTTCATTGCTATGCCCAGGTTGACTGCTGCCATTCCTTGCATTGTTACAGTGACTAAACATTGCAGCTATCTACTTATAAAGCATTTTGGAATATTGAGATTATGAAATGCTAGATGATTCTCCCCCTTGCCCTTCCCTGAGATTTCTAAAAATGTAATTGGAACATTTTGATAAGGATTTTAACATGATGTTATAGAATGTTGGCATCATTTTTCCGCCATAGCCTGGGGAAACTTATCTTTTGCAAACACATGTGCCTCAGCTCTGTTTATGAAAGCAAGATATTGGACATGTTGTTCAGTGAATTGTGTGGCAAGCAAGATCAAAGCTTTCCAGTGCCTGGAATTTGACTTCCAAGGCACTGGCACAATTTGTGAAGCTAAGTTGTCCACTGCTTCACACATTGCAAGGAGGTAACTACCTCTCCTCATGCTGTGGTGCTCATCTCTCAACTGTCAGAAGATGACACTCCCTGAATAAAACTGAGCTTGCTGCCTGCTTCATGGAGAAACATCATGAGGGAATAATGGACAAGGGATAAGGAGATAACATTAGTGCTCTTCCTGGCTGACTGCAACAAGAGTCTACCCATCAAATTCAGCCTGGAGTCAGAGATAGTAGCATGACTGAGTGTTGCCTTGACCAGACAGCAGGATAAGTGGCACTTGCGTAGCTATCACACTCTAACTTAACTACTGTTGTTGCATTTCACCCCAGGCTCATGATTACAGCTCTCTGTACTGCACACATCTTGTCTAGTTAAAGGCTCAGACTGAACTACAACTACTGGCTCTTCCTGCCCTCTGCTTTCTACTAAGTCACCTCTTTGTGCTTATGCATGATCATTAACGTTTCTTGTTTCTGTTGCACACTGCCCTTCTTTCATAGTAGGAGAAACTGCCTCACAGTCAGGTTGAGAAGTCTGAAACAAGCAGAGTGGTGGCAGTTTTGAACATCTGGTTCTTCACTCCCTCCGAGATGCGTGAAATGGAGAAGGATTCTTAAAGTCATACAATGCAGAAAAACCCTTCAGCCCATCAGATCGTACCGACATAACTACCACTAAAGGCACGCAGTTTCCTGCACTTGTCCCATATCCTTGAATGTACAATATTTCAAGTGCTCATTGAAATATTTGCTGAAGGTTGTAAGGTTTCCAGCCTCCATGACCAGCCCAGGCAGTGCATTCCAGATCCCCTCCACCTTTTGAGTGAATGTCTGTCTTTGTCTTTTTCTCAAATCCCCTCTAAATTTCTTACCCTTAACCCTAAAACTGCTCTGTATTCATTCTGTCCAAACCCCTCATTTGCTTAAATTTCTAGAAGACTAGGACTGCTCATGTGATGACTGGAAGACAATGTTAGGCAACCAACCCAGTAACTCCATTGTATTGTGCTAATCTCTGATTGATTAATGCCAGCATTGACTCATTCTTGTTTAACACCAGCTTTTAGCCACTTTTTTCCAACTAATTCCTTCCCTTGTGTATAAATAGTAGGTGCTCAGGTAATGTCCAGAAGCTCGTGGACACAACCTGAAACCCTCACTGACAATTCCAACTCAAGGGGGAAGACATACACCTGTTTGCAGCAACAAGTAACATGCTGAACCTGTAGAGACAAGCGCAGAAACATTAGGGTGTGGCAGAAGTATTTAGTAGGCTGCCACAAATGGAGTTGTCCTTATGTTTTCAGCCTGCAGCAGGCCTGGGCTATCGGTCAAAAGGTTGCAGAGATAACTATCTAAGTATTCCAAATCAGTATGGTCAAGCACAGCCATCCCAGCTGTGGAGTCAGGTCTGCACCTAAAAATGGGAGGGAGAGGAACAAGTCACCAACCTGAAGACACCATAGGTGGTATGGTTGCTACACCACTATAAACACTCCATGATTTTTAAAATGTTATTTTTAAACCTGCACTGTTAAAATGTATGTTGTCCTATTATTTTGCTATAGGACCTGGTTAAATCAGTGTCATATGAGAGATGAGGAGCCTCTTCATACATCCCAAGGATGTGAGGTGTTCTAACTGCTAGCGTTGTCATCTCTTGCAGATAGCCTCATATCATGGATCGTCCTGTCTTAATTTTGAGGAATGAGCTAAGACACTGTGTATATCTTGGACAGTGCTTTTTGCTTCACTCTCCCCTATATGAATGGCAAGACTCTGAACTTGCTATTTAATGTATGGGACATAATTAGGAGAGTTTCTCTCAGCATGAGAATCTCATTTTTTTTTTTGAAATCACCCAATTTATGCCAACCTGCTTGCAACCATTCTTACTCCCTCAGACAGGGGAAAATTATGGAGTCCGACCTGAAATCGCTCCACAGAGGCCAGTATCCTGTTTTCCAAGTCACCCTTTTGTGTGGAGAGTCCTTTGACATGGATGCAGCCCCCTCCGAGCCAGGTTTCAGAACAGAATCACTGACACTTAACTTCTGTTTTATATCTGTCAGCCAGGGCTCCCTGCATGCAGTACATTCAACAGCCCCAGTCAGAGAGCTCACATTCTGAGGTCCATCGGGACTGACCTCATTACTGAATTCCCCCCCCCCCCCCCCCCCCCGCCCCAAACCACCACCACCACCACCAACTCCTGAGTTGAAGGACGCAAGTTGGTTCTTTTTATGTGGCTTCAGAGACTTCTCCCCATTAGCAATCCCATCATTCCGAAAGGGCTGCCCAGTGCCATGTGCCTGATAGGCAGAAGTATCTGCATCAGATACTTCTGATTCTGACAGAAATAAGAAGGGAAGGAATCAGCAAACCAGTCCAGTTTGCAGAATGGGCAGCACTGGCTGTACCAATTTTTGAAGCCGGAAAGGCCAGTTTGCCTTCGTGGGAATTTTAAATGAATCATAAACCACTTTTCATAACTAGGTAAATACCAATCCCTCATAGAGATTTACATGCAAAGCTGGCAGGGTGGCTGCCCTTCAAAGCTGGACACACCATGCATTCCTGCAATTATGGTTAGATGAATTCTTTCCTGTTGTTAATGCTTTGTTTAGATAAATGACAATCGGGGATAGACCTATGACACTCCTGTTTTTTTTGAGAGGATTTTAATTTAAAAAAAAAAGCTATTTGCCTCAGCAGCCTGTTGAGGATTATTATTACCCACCTCTGGAGCTGGTGGGACTTGAATCTGGGTCTGTCAGTTCAGGAGTAGGCACTCTACCTCTGTGCCACAAGTGGGCTCCTTTTTAAAAGGTACAATCACCATAGCCCTAGAAAACCACGACTAGTGGTGAGATATTAACCACAAGGTCACCACATCTCCAGATGAGAGGCAAGGTTGAGAAGGCAGCATCTTCATGATGACCTCAGCCAGTGGGAAGTGAACCCATACTGTTGCCAATACTGTGTGGCAAACCAGCTGTCCCAGACAATTGAGCTAACAAACCATCAGATGTTCCTGTTTATATCTGTCAGCTAGGGCTCCCTGAATGGACCAAATTAACGGCCCCACTCAGAACTCATATTTGAGGTCCACTTGGCTGACCTCATTACAATCACTACATTTAGTTACTGAGATCTACAGTGCAGATAAAGGTCATTTGGCTAATTGAGTCTGCTCCGGTCAAAAACAACTACCTGGTTCTAATCCCATTTTCTTGCACTTGGTCCATAGCCCTGCATGCCTCGGCAAAACAAGTGCATATCGAAATAATTCTTAATTGTTATGAAGGTTTCTGTCTCTATGACCCTTATGGGCAGTAAGTTCCAGCTCTCCCCCACCCCTGGATGAAAGTGTTTTTTTTCCCCCCTCACATCTCCTCTAAACCTCAATTCTTTAACTGGGTAGCACGGTGGCTCGGTAGTTAGCACTGCTGCCTCATAGTGCCAGGGACCCAGGTTTGATTCCACCCTTGGGCGACTATCTGTCTCTGTGGAGTTTGCACATTCTGTGTCTGCGTGGGTTGTGTCAATGGGGTGGGGTCTGGGTGGGATGCTTTGAGGTTCGGTGTGGACTTGTTGGGCCAAATGGCTGTTTTTACATTGTAGGGGTTCTGTGATTGAAAATCTATACCCCGTGGTCATTGATTCCTCCATAAAGAAGAAGCTTTGCTTCCTGTTAGCCCTATCTATGCCTTGATGATTTTATACATCTCAATCACACCACCTCTCAATCTCTTCCGCTTTCAGGACAACAATCCCAGACTGTCCAATCTCTCTATAATTGAAACTCTCCAGCCCAGGCAACATCCTAGTCCATCTCCTTTGTGCCTTCTGCAGCAGTATCACTTCTATTTTATTGGTGGAATCCAAAACTGCACACAATACTCTAACTGTGGCCGAACCAATGACTTATAAAGTTCCAACATTACCTCCCTTCTCTTAAACTCTGTTTTCAGCTAATAAAGACAAGTGTAGCATATGCCGCCTTAACCATTTTATCCACCTGTCCCGATTATCTTAAAAGATCAGGACATACGTATGCCAAAGTCCCTCTGCTTCAGATAGTCTGAACTGTCGCCGCTGGAGTCTGAAAACAAGGTGTAGAAGTGAATGATCTCAGCAGGCCAGGCAGCATCAGAGGATCAGGAAAGCTGACATTTCAGGTCTGGACCCTTCCTTGATGCATCCCAGAGTCCTGCTGTTCATGTATTCTGTTGTCTTAATTGTCCAGCCCAAGTACATCACCTCATGTTTTATCCATCATTCCTGTCATTATAAAAGTTAAGTTTCTTTTCCACCCACTTTCTTGTCATGTGTGGAAGTAGCAATTAATTAGTTTTGTCTTAGGTTTTTGATTTTTATTTTATCTCTTGCAAAGTCAATTTTAGAACTGAAGGCATGATTTCACTTAGTTCTAATAAAATGTCGTCGACCTGAAAATACTGCTCTGACTACTTGAATATGTCCAGCATTATTTGTTTTATCTAAGATTTTCAACATCTGTAGAATTCTGCTGTTGTATTTCACTCAGTCCTGAATTTGACAGTCAGTAATTTTATGTGAAAAGTTTGAATCTAACTGCAACTTTCTTTTTTCCTGAAACAGCTTGAAGTGACTGATGACCTAGATGAGCGTAGACTTATTCGCTCCACTATATGTGAGCAGAGGAGGAAAGAACTGAAAGGGATGGAGGAAGCACTATCTTCAAAACGCTTTCGTTCTGAAAGAACAAGTGAACACCTTGAAAATAAAGAGAATCGTCAACGGTAAGGTTATAAGCAGTGCATCAGTGAATTTTGATACTTACGGCTTAAGTGAATACTAATTTATTGGGCAGAGTATTTTGCAATGGTGTTTCCTATATAAAGGAACTTCCTGCATGGTCTTTCTGGTACCAAATATGTATATCTCATACATACAGTTCCCTGATAACACTTTTTTAAAAAAAAACTTGCTTCCTGATGTGGGTCTAGGCTATTCAAAATTCCCAAAGCTCAAACACTGTTATTGCTAACACAGCTGATATTAGTGGAAGCATTGTATTTCCTGAGTTTGCCTCTAGATTAGACGAAGAGAAAATAACTGTGACCCCCTGCTGAAAATTGTACCTGTTTGTGAAGTTGGAATTGGACTACAATGATTAGTTTGTCTAGTTAAGCTATTTATCCATAGATTGTGAGCTTTTGCATGAAGATGGGCTTCAATCCAGATAAATGCGAGGTATTGCATTTTGGTACAACAAGCAAGGGTACGGCTTAAACAACTAACAGTAAGGCCTTTTTTAGTGTTGTTGAACAGAGGAATCTAGAGGTTCAGGTACATAATTCTTTGAGCCACGTTTATAGACAGGTGGTTAAAAAGGCATTTGGCATGCTTGCCTTCATCACTCAGTCCTTTTGTGTACAGGAGTTGGGAAGCCACGTTGAGATTGTACAGGACATTGGTGAAGCCTCTTCAAGAATATTGTGCTTAATTCTAGTTGTCCAGTTATAGGAATAATATCATTTAAGTTGGAGGTGGTTCAGAAGAGATTTGCCAGGTCTGGAAGGTTTGAGTGATAAGGAAAAGCTGGTGGATTGGAATGTTTTGGAGACCTGTCCTTTTGATTCAAGGATCCATTGGGCCCTCTGAATTTCTTTGTTCCAATCACCTTATTTTTGAAGCTTATTCATTACATTTCTTAAATCCAAAAGTTTATAGATCACTTACCAAAATTTATGCAAAGCAAGAATTGTTTCTGGTTTGTTGCTGTTTCATCTGAGTGACCATTTTTAGAATCATAGTCATACAGCGCAGAAACAGACCTTTTTGGTCCAACCAGTCACTGCTAAACATAATCCTAAACTAAACTAGTCCCACTGCTTGCTCCTGACCCATATCCCTCAACACTTGCTATTCATGTATTTGTCCAGATGTATTTTAAATGTTGTAATTGTACCCACATCCACCACTGAAGTGTGAGAGGTTTTGCGGTGACCTTACAGAAGTTTATAAAATGAGAGGCACAGATAGAATTCATGGTGCTTATTTTTCCCTATAACAGGGAATTTTAAGACGAACATGCAAATTTTTAAGATGAGAAAGATGGAAAAAGACATGGGGGCAAATTTTATTACGCAGTGGTTTGCATGCGGAATGAACTTCCTTTGGAAAGTGACCTATAAGTGTTTGGATTATTAATAATAATGAATAGCCTTCAAAAGCAAGATGATTAGAACAAAGAAATTAGAGGGACAGATGGGCCCTCTAATCAAAGGCCAGGCTTCCCAAAACCTAAAGTCCATGTTTGGGACCAAACACTAAGCACACATGATTCTTGGCAACACAGTACCACACATCTGTGATAACAGACTTTTAAACGTGTTTGAAATAAATTAGTGAAGAATAAAAAGAGTGTCAATGTTTGACAAGTGACCAGCTGTAACTTGCTTAGCTTGAGTGAAGTTTCATTCCAATTCAGTTTTATTCTCTGGTATGAATTAGTACAACGGGCCAAGAGGTCTTACGACTAGTAGTTTTTAAAAATGGCCCTGAAGAAGTTATTATGGGCTTGAAATATTAGCTGTTTTTCTCTCTCCACAGATGCTACAAAACCTGAGTTTCTCCACCATTATTTACGTATCCTTCTGGCCAGCCATATCTCCACCGCAGTTATATTGGCAAATTGTCAGGTCTGATGTGTTTTTACAGCACATGGTTCTTGTTTCAGCAGTGGGATTGGTTAGCCAACCTGTCTGTGGGTACCTTTAATTGAGCAATTAATATCCACTGAAGTCTTGTACAATAATTCTTATTCATTCTGGAGATGAGCTTTGCTGGCTGGGCTCCAATTTCCTGTCCATTGCTAATTGACCTTGAGAAGTTGGTGGTGAGCTGTTATATCTAACCACTGTGGGTCATTTTGTGTAGACACTCCTACAAAGCTATTAGGGAAGAAGTCCTGGGAATTTGACCCGGTGGCAGTGAAGGAACACAGTATAGTTCCAAGTTAGGATGGGAGTGAGTAATATTGTTCCAGATAAAAACCATATAGACAATAGACATTGAGTTTGGAAATGAAAACCCAAAAGCACTGTGGAAATCAGAAACAAAAACATTAATTGCCGGAAAAACTCTGAACTGAAGAAGGGCCACTACCCTTGAAATGTTAACTCTGTTTTCTCTCCACAATGCTGCCAGAACTGTTCAGTTGTCCCAGCAATTTGTTTTGAAAACCCCTTTTGATGGAAGCCTCTATAGTCATAAAGTATTACAGCAAAGAAAGATATCCTTTTGCCCCATCATGCCCACACTGATCATTTAAATTTCAATCTACTCTACTCTAATCCTGCTTGCTGCCACTTGGTCCATAAACCTTGTTGGTTTGGTGTTCCAAAGGTTCATCTAAATACTAGTTAAATGTTTTGATGGTTCTCAGCTCTGCAACCCTCAGGCAGTGAGTTCTCTATGCCAATCGCCTACTGGGTCCTGCATTTCTCTTTAGATTCACTCTAATCCTCTGCCCCATATCTAAGTATATTGCTCCTGGTTATTGACCCATTAACTAAAGGAACATTTTTAATCCTGTGTTGATTGTCATGAGGTCAACCAGCTAGATCTCATAGAATAAAAGTTCCCTAATTGAGGCTGTCAATCTGGTTGGCTGACATAAAAATTGTGTCGGGGATATTGACACTCTGGTGTTTGACCGAAATGAGGCAATACTATAAATCAAAGTCTGTTCATGTGTAGAGAAAGGGTGACATGATAATGGGATATCAGCTTCTGTAGAGTTAAAAAACGTTTTCGACCCTATTTGTGCCTCAATCTTATCAACCTCAGTTTGGTTCTCCTTTGACCTTGTGTGTCCCCAGGGAAACAAACCCAGCCCATGTATTATTATTTCTTAGCTGAAATGCTGCAGCTGAGGCAATATCCTGGTGAACCTCCTCTGCACATTCTTTCGTACAATCTCATTCCTCTGACCGCATGATGACTAGAACTGCACATACACACACCAAAAAGTGTATAAAAATTTGGTGTGAAGAGAAATCTAATTACACACAGTATATCAGCTGTGGCCTAACCAACCTCCTAAACTGATCCATCATAACCTCCAATTCTTGTATTCCATGTCTTGAAGAATAAAGGCGAGTATTCATATGTCATCTTAACCTAATCACCTGTCCTGTTGATTTCATACTTGCACACAAAGGTCCCACTGACCTCAATACTGCCCATTTATATACTTTCTTGCCTTGCAGTCCTCCCAAATCGCATCACTTCATGTTTTCTAGCAATAAACTCCATGTGCCTCTGTTCACCCATCATTCAGCCTGTCCAGAACTAACTTAAATTTTTAAAGTTTTCCTCCTTGCTATTTGCCACACTTATTTGCATGTTTCTTCTTTCATCTGCAGATGTTAGAGAATGGGCGTAGGAAAAATCAACCAAAACTCACTCAGGTCACAATATTCCCTACTGGCTGCTTGCTCCCTTGCACTCCTGCATAAATCACTCAATCACACCCTTATGACTTCCAGGATTAGTCTCCCACAGGACAAGTAGTCAAAATAAGGGACAGTCCTTTAAAATATCAGACAGTTGGTCAACCTGCGTTGCTGCTCATTATGCAAACTAAGGTGGCTGCTGTGTCAACTGATATGTCATCACTTCCTATGATAACTGTTCAGATAACCACACTTACTTTCATATAATTGGTACATCTTAGCATGAATACATGCACAAATTAATATTTCACATGAAACATAATAATTGGCAATTATAGAACTATTTAACATGGAACATTTAACTCGAGCAGAACATTTTGACTACAGTTTTACTGAGATGTTGTCAGTGCTTCATAGTCTTTTGAGGTGGACCGGTCATCAACTGACTTGACCAGACTTTGTAAACATTGTGGTTATGATGAGCTGTTTGTTCCTTCACACCAATTATTATGTTTTGGGCTGTCTGTGGACAATTTCATGGTATTTGTCATGTTGCTTGTTATCTCTTGGCAAAATTTACATGTGTTCATTGGGTGGCATAGTGCCAAGCTAGCAGAGCTTGATTCCTTCACAGTACTGCAGTCTGTTCTTGTCACATTTGTTCAGATGAGATTTGTTGCATACTGTGAACATTTCTCCTGAGGTAGTTCAGGAAAGATGCAAGAGTATGCAGTGGTGATGTCAGGAAATGATTAAGAAACTTTACATTGCCATCTCATGCAGCCGTAAGAACTCAAAGTTGAGGATAGCGGTGACCTAACGATGGTTGATGGAAATCGGAAGTTGTTGTGGTCGGATGGCTCACTGAGCCGGTTCGTTGTACCGCAGATGTTTCATTACCCTGCTAGGGCCGAGGAACGGGAGCTGTTTGTTCTTTGGTGAATCTGATCCCGGCGAGGATGTTTGAGTTTGTGTGCCGCCTCTAGTTTGGCCTGATTAATAATGACCAAGGTGTTGTTGTCCATGTAGAATATCCATAGTTTTGGTTGGAATAGCAGAAGGGTCATACTTTCAAGTCTCTGCATCACCGCTTCAGCTATTAGTCCGGAGATGTGTCCCATTGATCTGTTCATATATTTGGGCTGTGAAAGGTGAATTGGGTGATGAGTAGCTTCAGCATGTTGTCTGTGGAGATGGTGTCACTAGAGTCTTGTACTTATTTTAGTCATGCTGTCAATGTTTCTCTTGCTAGTGGTATGACTATCTGTGTGAATAGGGCAGTTAACATCAAATGATACCATGGTCTCATCATATATTCTTATGTTCTTGATGGAATTGAGGAACCCGTGGATTGAGTGGGGTGACTTGCTGATGAGGTACTTTAGTTCCTTTTGTAGCTCCTTGGCTAATCTGAGGGTACACCAGCTTCTTCAGTCTCAAATTATACTCTGATTTTCAAAATTATTTGAAATACTTGATGGCACATTTTAATAACTTCTTGTCACCACTTACGAAATATGTGTATAGGTGACAGAAAAGGAGGTCACTGTTCATTTTTCTGCTGTATCTGATTTTATAAACTTCTCAAATTGACAGGCATTTATAGCTTGATATCCTAATTAGAGTTCCCTTTTTTTTCCTCAAGTAGGGATAAAATTCTGAAACAGACAGAACATTTTTAATCAACCTATCTAATTTAGACCATTGAACAATACAGTACAGGAACAGGCCCTTCAGCCCACCATTTCTGTGTCGACCATTGTGCAGTTCTAGACAAATCCAATTACAACTGTTGAATATCCCTTAACTTCTGCTTTTTAAGACACAGTGATACCCCTAGAAGCTTGTATTTAGGAGCTGGGTTCTCTCCACAGCCACATTCGTGCTGGGGTGTCATTGGAGAGGGCAGCGTATCTGTTGATACTCTTGATGATTTTCAAGAAAGTTGGTAACTGTAGAGGGTAGAATGCCTTAACTCCCTTTGCAATTCTGATTTAGCCAACTCCCTCACCTTTTGCAATTGCATTGGCCCTAATGGGCTCTGAATATAAATTGAACAAATCGGAAACATTGGTGAGTTATTGGTTGTGGTTAATAAGTGAAAAATTGCCGCAGATAATTTGTTAGTGGGGAAAAGTCATTTGGTTGAGAAAGCACTTCTGGATTCTTTTTTAAAAAGAGCAGGGATCTATTTCCTCTTTGAAATCCATTTTGATTTATCCCTCTCCCTCGCTCGCTCTTATCTTTTGGAGATTTGCATGACTTTCTTCAAGGCCTTTGCATATAAATTAATCAACTGAAAACCTCAGGATACTTGGTGGATAATTCTTGAAAAATACGCTGGGTGATTTGATGATGGGGAGAAAGCCGTGTGAGATTACACTTCCTGATGTAAAAAGTGAGCTACTTCTCAATCTCAACCACCCCCCCCCCCCATCACTTTCAACTGTATCCCACTGTTCTAGTCAGGCATTGCATTTCAATTAATTGGAAATTGAGTTAGTGGTGGTGGACAATGGATGAAAAGTACCATAGATAATTTGGTATTGGGAGGTAAAAAAGCCAGTTGTGTACAAGAGCACTTCTGATTGTAAAAGTAATCAGGTTTTTAAAAAAAAACTGAGTTATTGCTTTCTCTGCTGTCTTGTCCCCCTCTCTGGTCTGTAGATGATTCTGCTGCCTTCCGGCAGACATCAAGAGGTGCAATGGCTGAAGAATGCATAATTGCAGGCAGTATCATTGATACAAATATTGCACTTCAGGTGGGAAGTGTTGAAAACTGCATACATTCACAATGGCCCATATCCCTCCATACCCTTCCTATTCATGTACACATCGAGAATCCTTTTAAATGTTGCAATTGTACCAGCCTCCACTATTTCCTCTAGCAGCTCATTCCATATATGCACCACTTTCTCCATGAAACTGTTGCCCCTTAGATCCCCTTTCAAAGCTTTTTCCTCACACCTTAAACTCTAATTTTGGACTTTGCAACACAGGGGTGGGGGCGGGGGGGAACACATGGCAGTTCACCTTATCCTTGCCCTTCATGATTTTATAAACGTGTATAAGGTCAGTCTCCACCTCTGATACTCGAGGGAAAATAGCCCTACCCTGTTCAGCCTCTTCCTTTTTAGCTCAAACCTGCCAACCCTGGCAACATCCTTGTAAATCTTTTCTGAACCGTTTCAAATTTCACAACATCTTTCCTGTAGTATGGAGACGAGAATTGAATGCAGTATTCCAAAAGTGGCCTTGCCAATGTCCTGGCATGGTGGCTCAGTGGTTAGCACTACTGCTTCACAGCTCCAGGAACCCAGGTTCGGTTCTACCTTCAGGCATCTGTCTGTGTGGAGCTTGCATGTTCTCCCAGTGTTTGCATGGGTTTCCTGTCACAGTCCTAAGATGTGCAGGGTATGTGGATTGGCTATGCCAAATTGCCCTTAGTGCCCAGGGATGTTTAGGTGGGTTAGACATGGTAAATGCAGGGTTAGGGAATGGGTCTGGGAGGGATGCTGTTCAGACGGGCAGTGTGGACTAGTTGGGCCAAATGGCCTGTTTCCACAGTAGGGATTCTGTCCAGCTGCAGCATGACCTGCCAACTCCAATACTCAGTGCACTGACCTAGAAAGTCAAGTGTACCAAACACAACCTTCCTGTCTACCTATGATTCCACTTTCAAGGAACTAATGACCCCGCACTCCAAATTTTCTTTGTTCAGCAACACTCCCCAGGACCTTACCTTATCAAAAGTCAACATCTGACCGAGCTCCCTTTGTACTCTGAGAGCTTTCTTCTTGGCTGTCCACTGCACCACCAAATTTGCATACCATACCTTCTGTATTCATAGAATCCCTACAGTGTGGAAACAGGCCCTTTGGCCCAACAAGCCCACACCAACTCTTGGAGCATCCCATCCGGACCCATTCCCCTAAACACTGTGGGCAATTTAGCATAGCCAATCCATCTAGCCAGCACCACTTTGGACAGTGGGAGGAAACTGGAGCACCCGGATGAAACCGATGCAGACATGGAGAATGTGTGCAAACTCCACACAGACAGTCCCCTGAGGCTGGAATCGAGCCTGGGTCCTTGGCACTGTGAGGCTGCAGTGCTAACCACTGAACCATTGTGCCACCCCACTTCCAAATCATGTATACGAATGACAAAGCAGTGGACCCAGCACCAATTCTTGTGGCAAACTGCTGGTCACCAGCTTCCAGTCCGAAAAGCAACCCTCCACCACCCTCTGATTCCTACCTTCGAGCCAGTTCTGTATCCAAATAGCTGGTTTTCCCTGTATTCAGTGTGATCTAACCTCCTAACCAATCTACCCTGTCTATCTTGTCAAATGTTTTATTGACGTCCATACACATCACATCCACCTGTCTGCCTTCATCAATCCTCTTCACTAATTCTTCAAAAAAACCAATCAAATTGTGAGTAAACTGTCGACAAAATTTCAGAACCAAAAATATGAATAGTGACTTGACGCAAGGGCCAGAACCTAAGATAAACAGACTTCAGAAATAGTAATAAAGAAGTACAAATGCTTATTCCATTTAAACACAATATTCAGGAAAAGAGGAAAAAAATAGATTTCTTTGCAGATTTTGGCTTTCTGTAAAAATATCACTTTGGTCATCGGGTTATCTGGAAGACATAAAGATGAAGTGTAAAACTTTCCGGAATCTCTCTCTGGCGTTCTGGCCCACATGTCAAGTTACTAATCATGTATTTTGGCTTTTAAATCTTGCAGGCAGAGTTTACACAAATCACAATTATGAAATGTTTTTCAATCTATTTTCTTTTTTTAAAAGAGTAAATAAGGTTTTTTTAACCTGAACTCTACAAGTGTTTTCTTAACTGCACGTACTCAGCAGGTTTTCTTCCACTGAACCAGATTTTAAAAGAGCACCTCTCTAAGCCTATCATTGTGCAAAATGACTCTAGGTAGGCCTACTGCCAAGTAATTCATTATAACCAGTCATGTAATTTACAGTGATAATGGGAACTGCAGATGCTGGAGAATCCAAGATCACAAAATGTGAGGCTGGATGAACACAGTAGGCCAAGCAGCATCCCAGGAGCACACAAACTGACGTTTCAGGCCTAGACAGTGCTTGTTTTTTAAAAGGCCCAATCTCCTAATGTCTGCACTGAAGTTTCAATGGCTTCTTTTAAAGAAACCACTCCTGGTATTGCTGTAAAAATTGAAATAAATGCATTTCCATAATCCTTCAGAAGTTGAGTTCTTTAAGTGATATAAATATGAAGCATCTTCTTCACACTTGTAGCATTTTAAATGCCTACATTGTATATACTTAAGTGCAGTGGTGTTCTGTAAATGGTATTTATGTTAAACCTGATAGCACAATGGGGAGCTGGAGGAGCATTGCAGGCAGGGTAGCATCAGAGAAGCAAGAAAGTTGACGTTTTGGGTCAGGACCGATTGTTGAACCAAGTGTGTCGTAACGTTTTCGTTTCTCTCTGAATTTATTTTGTCAGATCTCACAGACAGGAAGATGATCAGAAAGGGTCTTTGGATATTCTTTCAGGGAAACTGGAGTCAATTCATGACATTGATGAGCTAACAGCCTTGGTAAGCAGCATTATTTCTTCAGTCTGTTGATAACATATACTGCTTTTCACTTTCCCTTTTATTCCAAAGTGTATGGTGAGCATTTGGGAGACTTAGATTCTCCATTTTTTTTTTGAAGACCCTATATTAGCTTGCATTATTGTAAATACAACTTAAATTCTGCCTTCAACTACTGATGCAAGTTAATCAGTTATCCACAACTTTTCAAGAAACCTGCGTTGCTCAACTAAGCATTTTCAGTTTAAATACTTATGGACATATGTGCCAACAAATTAGACTGCATCAGTTTGCACTATGAGGATTACAGGGGATAGTCATTATCACTCACTATTCTTCCCTCTGTTATATATTTAATTCTTCCCCAAAATTCTCTTATCAAAGTTTACAGGATTGCAGAATCTGATGTGAACCATTGAAGTTGGGATTGTCTGACTATAGCTTGTTGCTTCTGTGAATTGTTCCCAAGTCACTTGATCAAATTGAGTACTGAGAAAAGTTAGGCTGGAGATAGTTTAAGCATCATGAACACAAGAAATTTTAAAAGGTAGGTGCAGGATTAGGACGGTTGAGCCCATAAGCCTGCTCTGTCAATTGGCATAAATGATATACAGAAGAAAATCTGTTCTGACATTACATCATCTAGCTTCATGACTCTCTCCACCATTGAGTGTGAGATCATAGCTTAATATATATCTTACTTACTTTGCCTGACGTCCTTTTAATAACTTTGGATAATAAAAATCTTATTTACAATTGACATCATTCCCAAAAAGCTAGGATGGGGACAAACAGCTAGCTTTCCTGTGAGCTCAATGATGGAGAATAAAAACCAGTTTGGGGAGGGTGGGGTGAATATCTCAAATTCCACTGATTCTCCAAAACAATTGAAGGTAATTCCAGAAAATTCTTATCAAGAAAACAAGATATTCAGTCCAGTTGTTTGTGCTCATCTTTAAGAACAGTCATCCTAATTGCATGTTCACATAATCTTTTATCATCATCCTCAGCGCCTTATCCAACGTGTTTTTAAGATCGTGACAAGGTCACTAATTTCAGCAGTCCATTACACAGCCTCAAAAGGGTTTGTTTTCCTTGGTGCTCAAACGGATGGGGGCAATATGATTTGAGGTATGCAAAATTGAGGCACAGACAGAATATATTGTGAGAATCTCTTCCCTATGGAAGCGGTGTCTAAGACCAGAGGTAGGAAGTTTAAGATGAGGAGATTTAGGGGTGACATGAAGAAAATTATTTTTCATGGAGAGCATGACAGATCTATTGAAATGTGTTTCCTGAAGGTGGTGGAGGCAAATACTCTTGCAACATTTAAGCATTCTGAGTACTTAAAATGCCAGGGCATAGGCTACGGACCAAGTGCAGGCAAATGAGATTAGCACATGCTAGCCAGCCTATATACAATGGGCCTGTTTTCTGTGATGTATGTTCGTTACCATAAGGGGATGCATTGCGCATCAATGCTGGATCTTGCATGGGACCATAGGTGCCCACACCTTAGAGGATGATTGCTGTTCTTTCACTTCCCTGCGAGCTATGGCTTGGCTGAGTGACTATTTCCAAGGCTGACTCTTGAGACAAAGGTGTCAGGCAGAAGGCCAAGTTTTACATATGAAATTTCTGTGATAATTCACCAGCCCAGGGAAAGATCTAAGCTCAGGCAGAGGCTCGGCACAGTTCATTGTCCTCACTCTATCTTCCAACAGTTGCAACCTGGTCTCTTTGACTTTATAGCCCAAATAAGTCACTTTTAGAGTATCTGGAACACCTTTCCCTTCTAAGGCATATACCCACATGGGATAAACCTGTAAGGACTGTGCCCAAAGATAATGGGAACTGCAGATGCTGGAGAATCCAAGATAATCAAGTGTGAAGCTGGATGAACACAGCAGGCCAAGCAGCATCTCAGGAGCACAAGCTGACATTTCGGGCATAGACCCTTCATCGGAGAGGGTCCTGAAATAAATAGGGGGAGATGGAGTGAATGTGGAGAGGAGAGTATAGGGAGGGGATAGATCCGTCCAGGGAGGACGGACAGGTCAAGGAGGTGGGATGACGTTAGTAGGTGGGAAATGGAGGAGTGGCTTGAGGTGGGAGGAGGGGATATGTGAGAGGAACAGGTTAGGGAGGCGGGGCCCTTGTGTTGTTGATTCCTCTGCTTTCTAGCCTTCTGATTTCTGCCTATACTTTTGTCCATAAGGCAAATGGTGCACTTTGCAGAAGCATGGAATTACTTCCTGGTCAACATATAAGGTGGCCGTGGCTCCTTTGACATTCCTTAGATCTTTCTAAGAAATTGCTTTTCAAATTAAATTTGGACCTCATTTAGTTAGCCATTTTCTAATTGAATTAGGCAGCCAATCTATGAATCTTCTCAACCAATTTTGCCTCATTAAGTTTGAGCCCAAGTCTTTTACTACAATCAATAGTAACTGAACTAACTGCTTCTCTTCAGACCAGAACCAAAGGGTTTTTGGATTAGATTCCCTACAGTGTGGAAACAGGCCCTTTGGCCCAACAAGTCCACACCGCCCCTTGAAGCATCACACCCCTGAACACTATGGGCAATTTAGCATGGCCAACCCACCGAGCCTGCACATCTTTGGACTGTGGGAGGAAACCAGAGCACCCAGAGGAAACCCATGCAGACACTGGGAGAATGTGCAAACTCCGCAGAGACAGTCACCCGAGGCTGGAATCAAACCTGGGTCCCTGGTGCTGTGAGGCTGCAGTGCCAACCCCTGAGCCACTGTCACTGGAAGGGCATGGCTTGGATGTCTCAAAGACCATAGAGGGTAGTTGAGTACAGTGTATTATTTGGCATGGAGGATATTAATGGTCACGAGAATGAGTGGAGAGAGATGTGAAGTGATGCAAGGTGAACATGTGGGGCTGGGAGATATGAGGAGTGAGAGCTGGAGAGCCTTGCTGTTTTGATTTATAACTGGAGTAAATTCCCACAGTACTGATGCTGTTTGAACATGCCTGGAGACCTGGTCATGCTTGTGACTGACTTTGAACACTTTTTTATTTAGAGTCTTTGAGGAAAATCATGATTTGTGGTCACTTTTAACATGGCCGGAGTGGGAAACCAGGAATATTCCTGATTGCTGCTGTCTGGCTTGAAGCTGAAAATTCAGTCCCATACCTGATAATGAGCACGAAATTCACATTTTCTATTCAGAAGGTTATATTATTTTTATATTTGTTTTGGTATTTTTTTTAGAAAATAATTTTATTATATTAGTTTTTATTGACTAATCTTCCACGGAGTTGAGAAGACTCCATAAAAAGATGGAGAGGGAACTAATTCAGGTATTCCTAGCCCTGTTAATGAGGTTTCCAGTTTTCTTCAATGCTGTTTAAGGGAAGGAGCTGGTGTGGGTCAGGAGCTGGCACCAAAAGCTAAGTCATCATTTAAGGGGTTGCATTTTGCAGTTAACAGCCAAGTGGGGGCAAGATGACTAGGGAATCCCAGGGATGTTGTGCATCCCTGATGCATTCATGTACATCCCCAGAGGTCATGAGTTGAAAGTCCCCTCTTACAGTCTGTCTTCATACTCTACTCTGATTTAAAGGAATGTTTGCTTGAGCATGCCGTACAGCTACTAGGATCATCCCCAAATTAATGTAAATACTGTGGTAAATCCAGAAGGTGGTATCTGCAGCCCAGACTGTCGCAGAAGCCAACCTTCCCCATCCATGGACTCTCTTTATATGGCTCACTGCAGCCAACATCTTCAAAGTCCCATCACACCCTGGTAATGACCTCCTGCAACCCCTTCTGTCAGGCAGAAGACGGAAAAGCCTGAACACATGGACGAGCAGTTTCAGGAACAGCTTCTTTCTTGCTGATACCAGATTGTTTAAATGGACTCTAGCCTCAAATGTAATCTGCGACATAATCTGTATGCCTTTTAAGTCTTTTTGATCTGTACATCCTTTGCTTGCTGTGATCTGCCTGTATTGCTCATAAACAAAGCTTTTCACTGTATTTTGATATGTCACAATAAATCAAAAGATTTCCTGCTTGCACGTCCAATAGGACCACCAAGCATATTGAGACATGAGTGGGCTCCCTGCAGCTTATGGTGCTAGTGTGGTCCTTGGGTGAAACCTCTCAATGATTGATTATGTGACATTATTTCAGCTTTCTGATTCTATTTTTATTTTAAATGTGAGATTCAGTAATTTTGCATGGTCTCTTGCTATTGAGCCAGTTATACTGTGGAACCAAGCAATAATGAACATTATTAATTTAATGAAGAGAAAACCTGAAGACATAATGTCATTGTTGTAATATTTTAAAAAAAACATGGTGGCCAGTGTAGCCATGGCAAGCTATGACAAATATCAATGCAATAAATGACCAAGGAAATTGTTTTGGCTGTTTGTTGAGAGATAAATATTGGCTCCAACACTGGGTGAATTCTGCTGCACATCTTGCATGAGAGAGCCCAAAGAGAAAAAGAGGGACAGGACTGTGGAGAGGACAATTCAAAACAGGTTATGTCAGCAAGGTCACCATAAATGGCTCATACTTACCAGCAGTGAAACATTTCAAAATGCTTAACACTCCCTCAAAAATGGTACCTTGGGATTTCTCCATTGGTGTGCCATTATATCTTCAAACTTTCTTTTTCTTTCCAGAGTCCTTGTATATATTGATCCTAAACCTCGGTTTTTTTTTTTTTAAACAATGTCTTTTGCAACTATATGCAGCAATCCTTCCAATCAATTTTCTATGCCAGCGTAAGACCAGAAGACATAGGAGTGGCAGTAAGGCCATTTGGCCTGTCGAGTCCACTCCACCATTTAAATCATGGCTGATGGGCATTTCCACTCCTCTTCCCTGCATTCTCCCCATGGCCCTTGATTCCTTGTGAGATCAAGAACTTATTGATCTCTGCCTTGAAGGCATTTAACGTCCTGGCCTCCATTCCACTCTGTGGCAATGAATTCCACAGGCCCACCACTCTCTGGCTGAGGAAATGTCTCCTCCATTTCTGTTCTAAATTTACCCCCTCATATTTTAAGGCTGTGCCCACGGGTCCTAGTCTCCCTGCCTAACGGAAACAACTTCCCAGCATTCACCCTTTAAGCCATACATTATCCTTGTAAGTTTCTATCAGATCTCCCCTCAACCTTCTAAACTCTAATGAATACAATCTCGGGATCCTTAGCCGTTCATTCTACATTAAACCTATCATTCCAGGGATCATCCGTGTGAAGCACCAGCATGTAAACTTGGCTAAAGCTGTTTTAAAGTAAAATGCTCTGTGGTTATAGCCTGTTGAACTATGTAAGCTTTGCAGTAGGTTGTAGATTTCGTTACCGAGCCAGCATGTTTGATTGCAGACATTTCATCCTGCTTGGTAACATTGGCAGTGTTTGACGCAGTAAATCTCGCCATCTCGCCATCTTGCCATCTCACCATCTCTCTCTCTGCCGCTTCCCTGTTGTGCCCTATTTGGTGAAATTGCTGGTGGTTCAAGTCATCACTGTGATTGTACAGGCATATAATTTCCAATGACATCCTGTTTCACTTTGCACTGACACCTTAAGTCTTCCAAAGATCCATCCTTTGGCTTCCTGTTCTTGCTCAATTTTATGCTCTGCATGGATCAATTCTCGTGTGTATGCTAATGTGATAGCACAATTTCATTGAGTCATATTTGTCCAGCAATGCATTGAAAAGATTCAAATCTCTATTTTCAGTATCTATTATTCTTGTGTATATTCCCTCCACCAAACCCCTTTTATGTTGTTTCAGGATGAAGCAAACCGTTTGCAACCTCATTGTCTTTTTTAAATTCTAAACTGTATCTGATTCCAAATGCTGCTCATCACAAAGAATTTCCCTCCCTGTTTTAAAACATAACCAATTTTGGTCTCTGCCTCAACCTTTTATCGTCTTGATACTTCACTGTTTTCAATGCTGTTTTGAGAAATCCACCATTATATACCCTTCATGGACATCAATTCATATAAAACTGTGTTGCCTGAAGCTTATTCCGTACCCATGTGCATCACCCGTGATTTGTGTTAGCTACCCTTCCACCAACTTCTGAAACTTTTTAAACTCGTTGTATCCCCTAAGTTTCTCCTATATTATAAACCCTCCTCCCCTTCAAGCACTCTGCTTCCAAGCTCCCCTTCTGTCCTTCTCCGTTCTTTGCTCCACCATAGATTCCGTTGTCTTCAGCCACTAAGACGAACAAACTGAGTATCATCAACTCCCTTTTAAACTTTTCTTTAAAATTGATATCTTTGGACTGTGACTTTAGTCATCCCTTATCTCATCCTTTATTAAGTGGCTATTTATTTAATTTCCTTGTTTGTCTGAATTCTGTTAAATTATTTTTCTAAATCAGTGGCTCTGTATAAATGCAAGATAATGGTGTAAAATGACAGTGTAATAAATCATTGAAACCAATGTTGTACTTGTCAAACCCATGATAAACTTGAAAATTAAATTACTTCCTTGGGTGATGACATGCCTCTGCCTTTGAAGACCGCAAGCATAATCGAGAAGCCTAGTGTGCACCACCTCCATATACAGCTAGTTGTGACCATAAACAACTGCCTTTTTGTACTTTTTCTGGAAGCCAACCAGGTGACACTGAAGACAATTGCCTCCTCACTCTTGCTCCCTCATCCACACACCTTCACCACTGCAAGCCAGTCTAATTTTGAATCGATTTGAAAATTTAAAAGATGATTCTTGTCTCTAAGAAAATCTGTCATTTACAGGTGTGAATGAATATAGGCCAAGGAGATTCTGGTTTATCGACAGATGCTAATATTTGATGTTTGGCCCTTTTTTTTAATAAAAACCTTCCAGTTGTTTTTATATTATTGCAACCTAAGTCAGGATATTTCATAGGTCATGTTAATTTTTATTCCGGACAACCCTTGTTCAAATGATAAGAGTGGGATTTCCACTTAGTTGATGGGGTGCTAAGAAATATGTACATTCACCTCACCTTGCTTGAAATGGTTTTGGGGTAACCTAAACTACAATAGGAACATGCATAGTGTTACAAAATGTTTGCAGTATGAAAAGTACAATCATAAACTATCGACAGTATAATCTCAACTTTTTTGATTTTCTTTGTACGTCAACAGCTCCGGAATGCAGGTGAATATGCAGAACGTAAACTGATTAGAGCTGCCATTCGCAAACTTCGTGAACAAGAGATTGAAGGTGGGTTAATTTGTGTACCTCATGAATTCATTCCGGTGAGTTTTTCTTAATATAGTGCTTGAGTTCATGACAAATCTGCATATTTGCTGTGATTGAGCAGGAAATGGATTGGCTGTGGCTGCATTATACCTGTGGATCATTTCCCTTTTAGAATATTTAAACATCTCACCAGTAAACCACAGTTGAAACAAGAAGGAGGTTGACAAGAATTTAGACCAAGACCAACTATCCATGAGCTGTTATGTTCAGTACTTACCACACAAGACCCCTCTATTATGCCACATTTTTAAAAAAAAGTCGTTTTACTAATGATCTGAGGAATAATCAGGCACCAGAACTCTGACCGCTTGTTTCTCCTTATCGTTTGAGACAAGTTCTGAGAAATGCTTTACCACCTGTACTACTGCCTCCAGCTGAAATCAACTGTCATATATAATCCTGTATTAAGAATTAGATATTTTACCGTCTGTAACTATATAACATTTTATGCGGTAAAAGTACTTTTGAAGTGTAGTCACTATGAAAAGATGGGTTTCACCCCCAAAATCGGCCAATATGCACCTTTCCGACACCCAGACATAGAAC
This sequence comes from Stegostoma tigrinum, assembly GCF_030684315.1. Lineage (NCBI taxonomy): Eukaryota > Metazoa > Chordata > Chondrichthyes > Orectolobiformes > Stegostomatidae > Stegostoma > Stegostoma tigrinum. Next base: position 15,211,894 of record NC_081379.1, read on the forward strand.
TTTAAGTGACCAAATAATCATATAACCTTAAGTTGTGTGCCTGAGTGAACAGTTAGGACCACTGTTAATTTTTACATTTGGAAATTGTACTTCTAATGGTGCAACATTTTCTCTAAGATTGCACTGAAATTTCTGGCTAGATTGATTTGCAGCAATCTAAGAATGTGTTCCAGGATTCCTTGTACACCACAAAGACTGTTTGTTTATTTTCTGGTAATTCAGGTGCATCCATGCCAGACAAGCCAGTTGGCATGTTAGTCCGTAACAGAGCACATCAAAATGAAAGAACAACCAGCACTTGCCCTCTGAACATCACATCACAAACAACATGGTCAAGCAAGGAACGACCTACTAATGACATGGAGAATGCTCTTCAAACACAAGTGAGTATTTCACTAAACAAATCGATTTAATCTATTTTCAGTTCTGTGCATTGTAAAGGATGTTAACTGCCTTGATGAGCACTTTAAAACACAAATCACCAAAAATATAAATTAGTAATTTGTATGTTTCTTTCCAATCATTAAATACAAATCAGGACAAAAAAGGAAAAGTAAATGATCAGAGATAATGGGAACTGCAGATGCTGGAGAATCCAAGATAACAAAGTGTGGAGCTGGATGAACACAGCAGGCCAAGCAGCATCTCAGGACCACAAAAGCTGACGTTTCGGGCCTAGACTCTTCATCAGAGAAGGGTCTCTGATGAAGGGTCTTGGCCCGAAACATCAGCTTTTGTGCTCCTGAGATGCTGCTTGTTCTGCTGTGTTCATCCAGCTTCACACTTCGTTATCAAGGAAAAGTAAATGCTTGTATTACCTGCTAAAACAAGTGATCCTTGACATTTCAGTTTGAACTGACAACTTGAAGTGATTTAATAACTTGTCAAATGTAATTGCCATTGGAACACCTGTTGTTTTTGCATATTTCTGTTTGCTGTTAGCAGCTTAGTGTCTTTTGCTGTGACAGGCCCGTTATTTCTGGTACTGATATTTAATTGGTATAAGAGAGAGATATGTGCTCACAGCTGATATGCTACTTTGATTGTAATTGGTTATTTCTGTTTGTCCTTCAGTTTTTTGACATCAGATTAGCTTGAATATTTGAGATATAGAGTTCACCTTGACCTAGGTGCATCATATTCAGTGTAAGGGACATGTGGTACCCAGAAATCCTGGTTCCCTTATTATTTCTTGCCCTTCCTGCAGAAAATGCTGCTGACTTATGTTAGCAATGTTTGTACAGGCTTTCTTCAGGTTTATTGACTGTATTTAAACATGCGAAGTACAAGATTGGCTCAAGAGTAACATGATGCCTTTTGAAGTTTAAGATCTCCAAATAAACAGGGAGGAAGTGGAAGAGAGCATTTTTAAGCTGATTATTGGATACCTGCAGGATAAATAGGGTTGGGACAGTTGGTGATTTTAATTACCCTAGGGTAGACCAGGACAAAGTTTAACAATCATGAGGATTACAATGCTCCACATTGACTTTTCTTATGCAACTGTCTACTTTTTAGCTCATTAATTATGCAACTGACCTCTTCAGCACCTGGCACGTGAATCAAACAAAAGCAATTTGGAAGCGATTACTGCTGGCCTAACTTTGTGACATTCACACTGTTGGCGCCATATTTTAACCCCCAACTTCACAGCATTTCCATCGCTGCAGGAACTGGCCCATATGCTGCGGTCCTGCATTGTTTGAACTCGGAAAATGGCATAGAAAAGAAAGATGGCATTCCTGTTTTCTCTCAATACCCGCAGGTCCTGTTGAATGCTTGTCAACAGAAGGGGAGTGATCTTTCCTGCAGGTGCACCAAATAGGTTGCTATCTTCATCTAGCTGACGCAAGACAGTGCAGTGCCCTGGGGCAAAAGAAATACCCAGCAACGCTACAAGAAGATTAAATGATCTTCTGTGTTCAGCAAGCTCAACTGCCACCAATTTCTCTGTGCTACCTCACACTCAGGGCTACCACTACTTAAATCTAATTCATAGACTGCAACTCTCTCTTTTTTGTATGCAACATGTCCACACAATGGCTCTCATCCACCTCATTCTCCCAAACTACTGATATTTCCTGCCCTCTGCACTTGCTATCTATTCACTGGGAACACCACATCACCTCTGCCTTTGTGTCAATGCAGGAAAATAAATCTTTTATAACCAGGCCAGAAGGGCAATGAAATTGGCAGAGTAACAGATATTTGACTCCACACCTGTCTGAGGAAATATTCCTGAAGTTGTATGATAAAGAGTATACCTGCTTGTGTGGGGACTCATCTCCATTTCCAAACAACTGAGTGAGCTTCATTGTGCTGTCCTGTGTAGCTGTCCCAATAAAGTCATTGCTAACTTGTTCAGAATAAGCTTTTGCTCCTTTTGCACAAATAAATTTCCCTCTGGAAGGTGAAGGAGGCTTGTGCCATCCACATTGAGTTCAATTGCCAGCTCTGAGGAGGTAGCACTTACCTGTCAGAAGCAAGATTTTCACCTGTGCCCTCGCCAATTTAGATCTTCAACTTGGTGTGTACGCTTAGATGCGGGAGCACATTTTGATGAGCTGTGACATGCCTCCGCAGCCAGCCAAGTAAAAAATGTTCCAGGATGCTGACATGGAGGACTGCCAGAACTCAGGCACCTGCTCAGCCCCAAGTTGAAGAAGATCACATGGTCTTGCCCATTAATGCACAGAGAGGCTCAGCAATAGGACACAGGTTTGTCAGGTAAACTTGATCAAAAGGATGGAAGAGTCCATCAACGTTATCAGTTACGTGCTGGCCATGGCATACTTAGATCAGGCCACTTTCAAGGACACGTTAGCTGTCTCTGTCGACCCAGGTCCAGTACTCTCAATGCCTGCCAGATATGTGCACAAATCTGCATTCCATTGTTGTAACCATCGATGCCCTTTCCTCGCAGGGAGGTGGGCTAATACTAATAGACAGCCAAATGGAGAAGGCACCACACACTGACTCCTGTGAAGCCTCCACTCAACACTCTAAAGATCCCCAGCTTCTCCACCTTACCCCACCTGTGATACAAAAGCCTGCAGAAGGTCAAGCCAAGGGTGAGTCTGCATCTGGCAGGACACGTTCTGTAGGCCTGATCCCTTAGACCTAACCTCACTTGGGGACCACCAGCTGTATCTTCCAGAGCCACAGAGACAACTACAGAACAGGTTGCCTCTACTCCAGCTGAGGACCCAGAGGATGCAATTAGATCTGATAGGAAGGAAAAAGAAAATGAGTGCACATGCGATATGATTAATATTTGTTATAAATAATTATGTAACTTTGTATATGCATCTTCACTGACTCCTAAAATATGAGTTGTAATCTCATTGTTGTTGTCAAACTTGTTGGTTGTACCCATTTGACATATAAGCATTCTTTTCAGACACCCCTAGATGAAAGAAGCTGTAATAGACAAATATGGCTCAGCTCAGACAAGCAACCAACTCTTTGAAAGCAAAAAGCATCAGACAAATAGTGATCCTCGAACTTTCACATTGGCGACTGCATTATACTTTAATGGGAGAGGCAATGGCCCAATGGTATGATTGCTGGACTGTTATTCAGAGACCCAGATAATATTCTGGGGATCTGGGTTCAAATCCTGACACAGCAGATGGTGGAATTTGAATTCAATGGAAAAAACAAATTCTGGAATTAAGAATCTAATAATGACCATGACTGCGTTGCTGATTGTCGGGGGAAAAACCTACCTGGTTCACGGATAGGAGATAATGGGAACTGGAGATCCGAGATAACAGTGTGGAGCTGGATGAACACAGCAGGCCAAGCAGCATTCTTGGAGCACCAAAGCTGACGTTTCGCGCCTAGACCCTTTGGATTCTGAAATAAATACGGAGAGAAGGGGAGGCAGACGGAAGATGGATAGAGGAGAAGATAGGTGGGGAGGTAGGGAGGGGATAGGTCAGTCCGGGGTGGACGGACAGGTCAAGGGGGCAGGATGAGGTTAGTAGTTTGGGAAATGGAGGTGCGGCTAGAGGTGGGAGGAGGGGATAGGTGAGAGGAATAACAGGTTAGGGAGTCGGGGACGAGTTGGGCTGGTTTTCGGGATGCAGTGGCAGGAGGGGAGATTTTGAAGCTGGTGAAATCCACATTGATACCATTGGGCTGCAGGGTTCCCAAGCAGAATATGAGTTGCTGTTCCTGCAACCTACGGGTGGCATCATTGTGGCACTGCAGGAGGCCCAGGATGGACATGCCGTTCTAAGGAATGGGAGGGGGAGTTAAAATGGTTTGCGACTGGGAGGCGCAGTTATTTATTGCGAACCGAGCGTAGGTGCCCACTAATGTCTTTTAGGGAAGGAAACTGCCATCCTTACCTGGTCTGGCCTACATATGACTCCAGACCCACAGCAATGTGGTTGACACTGAACTGCCCTCCTGGGCAATTGGAGATAGGCAATAAATGCTGCCTAGCCTGCGATGCCTTCTTCCTGTTAACAAATGAAGAAAAAAAAATGTAGACCACATTGAGGCAAAAAGCATTGTGGTAGGAGCCTGCCCTACAGAGCTCATCCATACTGAAACCCAATTTGAGTAGGACGGTAGAATCAGATCCACAGATCTCTGCAGGCAACATTGAATCCCATTGGGCAGCACAGTGGCTCAGTGGTTAGCACTGCAGCCTCACAGTGCCAGGGACCCGTGTTTGATTCCAGCCTCAGGTAACTGTCTGTGTGGAGTTTGCACATTCTCCCCATGTCTGCATGGGTTTCCTCCAGGTGCTCCGGTTTCCTCCCACAGTCCAAAGATGTGTAGGCTAGGTGGATCGGCCATGCTATATTGCCCGTAGGGTCCAGGGGTGTGTGGGTTATAGGTGGATGGGTCTGGGTGGGAAGCTGCAAGGGGCGGTGTGGACTTGTTGGGTCGAAGGGCCTGTTTCCACACTGTAGGGAATCTAATCTAATCTTTTCAGCTTTACAGGGAAACACTTCGATTTAAGACTGATGTGTACAATGGAACGTTCACATCTCCACTTTTCCTCACAGCTCAGTGGCCTGTCAAGAGAAGCTGTGCAAAATGCTGCCTCTTTGTTGTTAAACAGTGTCTTACAGGAAGTTGAAACATTTTAATGCAATTTACCAATGTATGCAAACTGCAAAGCATTGACAGCTGAATGATAATGGAAGAGTATAAAGGAGGTAACTTGTGACTGCTTCAAACCTGCTGCTATCTTCCATGAAATACTACAACACACAAGTACTGAATAACTGCATATGCTGGCTGAAATCTTAAAAATCCCCAAACTCTGAACCTTGCAAAGATACTGCCTTGTCTCATGAATGCTTCTGTCTCCTAAATGTTCTAAGCAAAAGTCATATGGATAATAATTCATTTTGCGTCAATAGTAATGTTCTAGGAATTCATAAATAAAGATGTCCACGTGTACTGTGAACTGACTTGGGGCCTATTGCTAGAAAGCTAATAAGGGACACAGTGGAAGGAAATCTAAGTTCAGCTCATTTCTTGTGGAAGTAGAAGTTTGTAGTGCTGAGTGCCTCCGGTCAGTGCCCACATTCGTTTCTGCAGAGAATCATTCACAATTTCCCCACTCCATCTGCATCCAGGACCACCAATACCTCTTTATTTGGTTCCAGTTGCGAAAGGCATAGCATATCAGAATTATGCAGCACACTTTTTTCTGGGTTATATAGCATAACTCCAATGTAGTGGTCCCAGACATCAAAATCTCATATGTTAAGGAAGACTTTGGTCTGTTCCACTGTGGATCTGGTAGAATTATGGGCAGTACAATATTCTACGGCAGTTTAAATGCTTTGTAAAGGTGTCATCAGCCATGAATGGATGGGAGTAGCCCTGGTCTCCCAGCAGAGATGCATAGCTTAAGACTTTGGAAAGATGCATGGACCGTTTAAGTTTCTCATGTGTATGTTTTGTGACACCATCCAGGATATCTGACTCAAACCTCCAGACTCTGGCACTTATGTTCACAGATGAGCCAGACAGTGATGAAGTGGGAGTCTTTTCAGGTGACGAACTCTGTATGTTGGTGGTTGGCGATTGGCGATACAGTGCTGTCAAAGCCACACAGCTGCAGACTATTGTGCCCTGCACTAGGAACCCAGTGATATTGGAAAATCTCACTGCCCATGCTTTTTATCCATTCTAGTCACAGGGAATGTTTATTATCTTGGTGCTGCATTTTATGGGCACTGCACATTAGTTACCTTTGTGACACCTATCCTTGATGGTCATCCTTCTGCCCCTAGGGCCTACCAGCCAAAAGGAGAAGCTGGCAGCTCAGCAGTATCAGTGGAAGTGCACAGAGCACGAACTATGTTAGCAAATTCACCTGGAGGAAGAAGAAGATTCCATAGAATAATGCTGCTCACTCCAAACCAAATATCTGGGAAACAAAAACACAAGTTTCTGGAAAAGCTGAGCAATTCTAGCAGCATCTGAGAGAGAAATCAGAATCAACATTTTGGGTCCAGTGACCCATCTTGAGAACGAATGGTAAGCAGGAAAAAAACAGTTTTGAATCAAGGTTGCTGGACCTGAAATATTAGCTCTGATTTCTCTTCACAGATGCAGCCAGATCTGCTGAGCTTTTACAGCAACTTCTGTTTTTGTAGCTAGGAAGGTTATTCTTTATGCAGGCAAATATTTGAGAATGCTTGGATTGGTCAGGCAGAACCTACTTGCTTTATGGGTGTTAGGGAAGCAAAGTGGCACTTGAGCTGGGAAGGTTTTGTAAACATCATGCTTTTCATGTTCTCATTTTTATTTGTGACTAAAATGAGACAAAAAGGGCAGCTTCAAAAAGCAAAGATTGTGGAAGGGATTGCGGCACATTTTAAAAGCAACTTGACAGCAATTATTGTAAATACTATTTTCATTATTACTTGTTCAACAAGTGGGAGATGTATAGTTGTAGACAAACTGGTTTCGAGGAGTGTGTACGAAGATTCAGCTGACCAGCTGTCGTGACAAAGATCCTCTACCTGCCAACAACTGTGGTTGGTTCCCAGGTAGTTTAATAGTTTGAAGGTGTGAACAAAATAGTCAGAGGCCTTTGGACCTCCAGGAAGGAGGATGCTGCTTTGTCTCTTTAGTTAAAACCATCTAAAGCCTAAAGAAATCAAGAATGGAGTGCTGTAGTGGTTGGCACTGCCACCTCACAGCACCAGGGACCTGGTTTTTATTCCAGCCTTGTGCAGAACTCCACAGACAGTCAGCCACCCATTCTCCCTGGGTGCCTTAGTTTTGTCCCACAGTCCAAAGATGTGGGGGAGGGGGTGCGGGGTTGGGGTTGGCGGTGGTTAGGTGGATTGTCCATGCTAAATTGCCCATACTTTCTAGGGATATGCGGGATATATGGATTGGTTATGGGGATAGGGTGGATGCTCTTTGGAGGGTCAATAGGGACTCGGTGGGCTGAGTGGCCTGCTTCCAGCTTCCATGCTGTAGGGATTCTATAAATGCTGTTTATTTTTCCTTACCAGTTAACCAAACAGCATGTCCCAGCAAAATGGAATAGAGGGTATGCCATTTAGGAGATGGGAAAAGGTAATTCCTTCAGAGAGTGGTGAGACTGTGGAATTCTCTCCCACAGAAAATAGTTGAGGCCAAAGCATTGAATGATCTCAGGAAGGACTTAGATATGGTTCTTGGGACTAACGGGAGCAAAAGAGTATGGTGATAAGAGCAGGAACAGGGTACCGAGTTGAATGATCAGCCATGACCACATTGAATGGCTGGGCAGTTTGCAATGGTTGAAAGGCCTATTGCTGGGTGTTTTCTGTATTTGTATATTTTTGATGTTCAGAAAAAGGATCATCTAAATGAACCCTATAGACAGAAATCATGGAACTGCCTTCCCAATATTTTCTTCCATTCACTTTTTTTCTGTCTACATGTCAGGTGACTTTTGGAAGGGGAATTTGGGTTTTAACTAGTTGAGTTATATGTTGACAGTTCATAATTGTTTAAGTGTAGCTAGAATTTATTCATGCACAATAAATAGTAACTGTTGTTAAAAAATACTGAAACCTGGTCTGTGCTTTCTATAAAGCTGCATCTAAAAAGACAGGTAAACTGGGGACTTCTGCATACTTTGAAATAATCTTTAACCTTTTGATGACTCTGGGAATAGTGGAGTTTGATTTCCAACATGCTATCCTGCTGAGGTGCAACAGTTTGCTCTGCGATGGAACACTGGCAGGGGTTGAAAATCCGTAAATTGGGTTCCTGCCCCGAAGAAACATCCAGCTCTTCCAACAAAAGGACCATGATGAGATTATGTTCAATAATTTGGACAGTGTCTCCAGAGCTTTAATTACTGTATTTCAAAAGGATTGAGCATTTTGTCATAAATAATGATTCCTTTTCCTGTACCATTGCTTAGGAAAAATTCATTAGATTTGGTTTTATTAATTAATTCATCATTCACTGCAACATGCAAGTTTCCATCAATTCATGCCTTGAGAACTTGCCTGAAGACTGGCTTGAGATCCTGAAAGTAACTTGGATTTTATTTGAATTTAAATGATACTTGAATGTCAAGAAACAACTAAAAGCACAAAACTAAATTGCCCTGACAACATTCTACCAATGATAATGAAGATCTGCTCAGAATTACACATACCCTGATCCAAGCTTTTCAGGTACAGTTAGAGTGCTGGCACCTATGAATCCCTATTGTGTGGAAACAGGCATTAAGTTCAGAGTGTGCACAACCCTCTGAAGAGCATCCCACCTAGAATCCCTACATTTTACCGTGGCCAACCCACCTAGCTTGCACATCCTTGGGTAAGGTGGACCAGTTTACCAGGCCTGTTCACCTAACCTGCATGTCTTTGGACTGGTGGAAGAAACCCACATTAGGCCGTCAGGCAACTGTGCAAACTCCAACAGACATTGTCCTCAGGTCTGCATGGGTTTCCTCCTAAATAGTCGAAATATGTGCAGGTTAGGTGGATTGGCCATGCTAAATTGTCCATAGTGTTCAGGGATGTGCAGATTGGCTATGCTATAGGGTGATGGGTCTACGTGGGATGCTGTGAGGGTCGGTGTGGACTTATTGGGCCAAAGAGCCTGTTTCCACACTGTAGGGATCTATGATTCTAACATTTTTAGACCCCAAACTAAGTATGTAGGGGTCTGGGTGATGTGGACTCAGATTTGTCGCACAACCAGATGAGCTGTCTGATAAGGATCATGTTGATGTTGGGACTGTCTTGCTCCATCATTTGTGCTTTTGAACAGTGACATGACAACTTTCTTGCTAGGCAGTGTTGAGTTGCCAATTGAGGGATTATTGCTTGTTAAATCCCTTGCTATCTGCCCAACTCAGATCATTAATATTCAGCTATCTATCTTGCCAAACAAGTTGAAGTTGAGAAATGCCAACAATGAAATCAGAACAAATACCTGGTGAATTCAGCTCCAAAAATGGACGTCTGGGGGACACCAGGCACACACATCTTGGGCACACACCATATCCCCATAGACATTGGCATCTGATATGCACCAGCCTCTCAGAGCCCTCATGTTAGATCTCTAATCCACCTATAGGATACTTCTGCACTTCAACACTGCATCTTAGTTGCTAGTACAGCCCATCATTTTAATACACTGCAAGGGCACTATGTGCTGAGGCACACAAACTAAGCTACGGACAGCAGCAGGATACATCTCCAGGCTTTTTGCTTGCTATCAGTGCTTGCTTGTTTTGACCCTACCTGGATGCTTACAGCATCCCTACCTTGCCTTTTTGCACATGGCCTCCGCAGCCAGAGATGCCAGGCTCATATTACCAGTGCCTTGTCTTGCCCTTTAGTGCAGACAAAAAGACATTAATTAACTTTGATATAGTTGGCAGCAGGCCTCAGGTAAACAGGGAGAGTCTTTGGTCAGGGATGCTGGCACAGTAAGTCAAGGGTAGCTTTCTATTTCATTTCCAGGTGCTTGAACATAGTCTTTTGGACACCTGAGTGGCCACGATGTCCTCCACAAGTGATGACAAGCCAAATGACAGACTACCTGATATATGCCTTCTCCCCTCCTGTGGCTGTTTTTCCTGGAATGAGAAAAGCAGATATTAAGGAAGTTGAAATTGGGTGGGCACGGCTATTTTTGTGCTGATGGGGTGGCACCTTGAGCAGTGATTTAGGCATTTTAGAAGGCATGCAGTTAATACTGTCAGGAGGTGGGGTAGAGGAGAGCAAATGGATGGGGAAGACGTTGCAGGCAATGAGTAGTAGAGCATGAGCCTTGGAAGGAGACAGGTACAATAGCAGAAAGAGAGCATGAGTGGGGTAATGGAGATAAGGTGGTGGTAATTACACTGGTGAATCTGAGAATGTCATTGACCTACTTTCTACAGTGGTGTGCATTCCTGTTGATGGCTGAGACTGAACTGACCCAGGTGGCAACCTCAACCAGGCTGATATTTTACCTTGACCTTCACTGCTGATCCTGGGAGAAGAGGAGATTCTGCTTCTGCACTACCCAGTCCAGCAGGATATCCAGGTTCCTGTGTGCAAAGCTGCCAACAATTTTGCTCTGTTTGCTATGTCTTGGGAAAATACCAGGAACTGTGCAGGGCACCTCTGGACTGAGTGCTTGTCAGCATGCACAGACTTTTATTAAATGGTGTGGGCACCAAGTTGTTTCAAGAATGACACATGGTAAGCTGTAGCCAGAGTCAGACACGGTGGACAGCAGACTGATAGGTAGATAATTAATGAAGCAGGCTTAATAACCAATGAGAATGTACTAGCCATCATGGTGGAAATCCTTTGTTAAACCTCAATGTACTTGGACTTAACCAAGAAAAAGAAAGATTCAGACCTGAATTCACTGTGTCCAATTTTGGGCCCCACACCTCAGGAAGGACGTGCTGGCCCTGGAGCGTGTCCAGTGGAGATTCACACGGATGATCCCTGGAATGGTAGGAAAACGTACGATGAATGGCTAATGATCCTTGGATTGCATTCATTAGAGCTTAGAAGGTTGAGGGGAGATCTAATAGAAACTTACAAGATACTGTATGGCTTAGAAAGGGTGGACGCTGGGAAGTTATTTCTGTTAAGCGGGGAGACTAGGACCCATGGGCACAGCCTTAGAATTAGAGGGGTAAATTTAAAACGGAAACGTGGAGACATTTCTTCAGCCAGAGAGTTGGCCTGTGGAATTCATTGCCATGGAGTGCAGTGGAGGCCGGGACGTTAAATGCCTTCAAGGCAGAGATCAATAAATTCTTGATCTCACAAGGAATCAAGGGCTACAGGGAGAGTGTGGGGAAGTGGAGTTGAGATGCCCATCAGCCATGATTTAAATGGCGGAGTGGACTCGCTGGCCCGAATGGCCTTCCTTCCACTCCTGTGTCTTATGGTCTTATATTCCTTCTGCATAAAATCTTTTGTTTCTATCCTGGCTCAGTACAACAGCTGCTAAAGGTCTCATCCATGTTTCGTTTTCTGGAGTTCTCTATTCCAGTGTTGATTTGGCTGGCTTTGTAGAATAGTGGAGTGTATATGGGGTTGAGTTCTGTGTTTATTAATAGCATGCTTTGTGGGGTGCCATGCTTTCAGAAATTCTTGTGCCTGTCTCTGCCTAGCTTGTCCCAGGATTTTGGTGTTGCCCCAGTCAAAATGGTGGTTCTCCTTGTGCATGTGGATTGAGATGAGTGAGTACTGGTCACGTCTTTCTGTAGCCAGTTGGTGTTCATGCACCCTTGTGGTTAGTTTCCTTCCTGTTTGTCCGATGTAGTGTTTCTCACAGTCTCTGCAGGGGATTTTGTAGATGACATTGGTCCTGTCCATGGTAGGGAGTGGGTCTTTAGTTCAGATGAGCAGTTGTCTTAGGATTGATGTGGGCTAGTGTGCCATTCTAATGTCCAGCAGTCGTAGGAGTCTAATGGCTAGTTCCAATGTGTTCCTGATGTAGGGTAGTATGATGAGTGTGTCGGGGTGTGTAGTATCTTCCTGATGTTGTTCGTGTAGACATCTTCTGACCCAGTTTTTTTGGATATCCGTTATCCTTGAAAACCTGGAAGAGGTTTTCTTCTGATTAGCGTAGTTCCATGTTGCTGCAGTGTGTTTTTGCCTGTTTAAATAATGTTCTCACCCAGCTTCGTTTGTGTGTGCTGGGGTAGTTGCTGTTGAAGTTCAGTACCTGGTCCCTGCGTGTGGCTTTTCTGTGTACTTTTGTTTGCAGTTCCCCATTTGTCTTGCGCTCTACCATGATGTCCAGGAATGGGAGCTGTTTGTTCTGTTCTTCCTCCCTGGTGAATTTTATCCCATTGAGGGTGTTGTTTATAAGTTTGTGTGTTTCCTTTAATTTCATGCGTTTAATGATGACAAAGATGTCGTCCATGTAGCTACATAGCTCTGATATAGAGAATTGGAAATTTCAGTCACTGTTGCTGTTTATGATCCAAGAAGGTGTAAAGTTAAAAATGCAAACACTGCAAGACAGTCGCGTCTGCTTAACTGGGACTTTAAAGATAATTATAGTTGATTACTTTGTTGCAGTGAGTGTCAATAGTACCTCAGGTTGAAATGCAGAATTCTACTGGCAACTTGACAAGGAGACTCCCTGACATGCGGGATACATAGCAGAAAATCCTCACACTTTGCTTCGTTACATTTTGCTTCAGAATAGGAAATGTTGATGGGACAGCCAGATTAAAAATTAGGTGGCATTCTATACAATAGTTTATCTTTGCTGATGGAGTGGAGGAGGGAAATGTTGTAACCTTTCACATGCTGAGTTCTGATGACACCTACTGGCAATCACAGGACATTGATGCAGTCACAGGAAATGTTTTGATGAGTTGTTTAGTGATTCATATCCTCAGTTCAGAATTTCCTATAAGGCCATTATCTGAACGCCACAGACTAAAATATCCAAATATGGAATTGGATTCTTTGTTATGTCAACTTGAGTTTAATTAAAAAAGAGAGAGTTCATTTTTTGAATTGACTAAAACTATTAGCAACTCTTACCCCCATCCCCCAGTTTAAAAAAAATGTGGATTCACAAGATTAAATGAAGTGAATAGTTATTTTGCTGGAATATCTTCAGTCGGTGTATAATGCCATATGCCAATTAATTCTCTGTATAATAGTGGAGAAATATTTACAAAAATAATCTTCCCAATTAAATTTCCTAGCAATTTGGCCTGTGTTGATACTTGGGTATGTTTTTCTCATCCTGGAGGAAATCTCCATTTCTATGTTTGAGGATAAAGTTTGCTAATCAACAACTTATTAACAATTTTGCTGGTTCTTGCTCCCTTTCTTCCCTTCCTTTATTTTCCATGAAATCTTTATCAGCTGTGGCTCACATGGAATTCCACACTGTTCATATTCACTTTTAGTTCTCCCCTTCCCTTGAATTGGATTATCAAGTTATAATCAGCTTCAAGCAGGCAGACCACCACTGGTTTTCAAGGCATACTAAGGATAAACAATGAATGTTGACTTTGTCAGCGTAACAAATCTCAAGAATTGAGAAATATTTTAAATCCATCTTGCTGTTTAAAGATAGATTGGAAATGCTGTAAATATATTGCATTTCCAGTATGTTTGTCAGTTCTGGAAGTGAGATTGTGCCAGCTGGAAATTTTATCAGTCTCGTATTTTTCTTAATGCTTATTTTATGTGCTGTACTCTCAAGCCTTGAGGTTGAGCAAGTCGGATGTTCTGATTCTCATCGACTGGTAAAGCAATCTGCTTCCAGAAGGAATTGGTAGAGAGTCATTAATGACTTGACTTACCACATTTTGATATCTAAGCATTAAATTTTCTTAAGTGGAGTTATGCTTCCAGTCTGAAGCAGGAGACTTGTTTCGGTAGCCATTTTTCTCAGGAGGGAAAGATAGTTAAGAAGTAGAAAAATAATGTTTGGTATAGGTGCAGGATAATAAAATGCTTCAATTTGTTATGTAGCATTAGCATGCCTCACTTCTGGATTTTCCAAAGTGCCTTACAGCCAAATAAGTACAATTTGAGTGTAATTACAATACAGCAATCATGGCAATCAATTTGTAAATGGCCAGAATTGGCAATGAGACAATGATGTTATCAATTAACTAATAGTTTTGATTGATCAACAAAAACACAGGATCATGGAAATTTTTCACATCCATTTGAGATTAGCTGAAGCCTCTTTTTTTTAATGTCTCATATCTGAAAGAAAAATCTTCAGTCTGAAGTGCCAGCATGGACAAGGTGTACAAGTTTCACAGTCTTCTGACTCAGGTGGAGTATTACCCCTGAGCCGTGAATTACATCTAACAGAAGAAACTGAATGAGGCTATTCATCCCACCTACTTAAATTTTTTACTTGAATTAAAATGTTCTGCATGGTCCCCAGACTGACACTTGTGACTTGAACGGTGACCCAGCAACTTTAAAAAAAGTGTTAGTATGATATTGCTGGGTCACAGTTCAAGAACTCACTTTTTAATGACACATTGACATACCTAAATCACATGAATTGCAGTGGTTCAGCAAAGTTCACTATTACTTGTGCAAGAACAGTTTTTGATGGGCAACAAATACTGACCCTACCAAGAATGCCCAAATACCATGAAAGAGCAGAAAAAAGAATCATGCTTTTGTCTGCAAAGTTTGCCACCGAATAACCTGCCAGTATTTTGTAGATGTACAGTACAACAAATAAGTGCAAAAGTATTGTATCACTTCAAAAGTTACACTTTCCAGAGGTGAGAAATTGTAAAAATGTGATAACTGTCTATTATTCAAGAGCACAAAATCTGAATTGAGCATATTAATAAGGTAAATTTAAGACTGCATAGAAAAGAGGAAGGATGTTTTTGTTCTCTGTTGAACCAACAGAAGGAATGATTGCACTGATTTGCTTGCACTTATCTTGCCAAGATCAGACTGTTTGCCTGTTTTGCAATTTCTCATTCAGCAGTATTATTGGCAAATATCTGCCTGAAATGCCTAATTGGTTTCAGTGCAGAACAAAAAAGGGCTAAGGTGAGAGTCATGGATTTAGGACTGTGGGCAGATCTTCTTCACAATTCAGTTCAGTGGCGGTTCCTTCACTGATGCAATTTTGTATGAAACATATACAGCTTCTTATTGTAAAATGGAGAAATCTGAAAATTTTAGTTTGACTTCTTGCTTGTGACATGTGACGAGTATGTGGTGTGAAATAATATGAATTTTTAAATCTGCTTCATCATTCAGTTAACATTCATATCATTCTATTCACATGCAAGTGCTGTCCCAGAGCTGCTGATTCATAAACTACGTGAAATGTAGTTGTTGGAAAGATATTGTATACCAAAACTTCTATCCTGTCCTCTATAGGACATTAATTCATAGAATGAATTATGGAAGGGCTCAGACACTAAGTTTCACTTAATTTGCTTTGTTATATTGTTTTTTAGATTTTTCCCCCCCAATTTTCATCCTCTGTCTCCTGGAAAGTAACGGCTAATTGTGACAACACAGTTGCATGAGTATCAGATATAACAAGGTGTAGAACTGGATGAACGCAGCGGGCCAAGCAGCATCAGAGGAGCAGGAAAGCTGACTTTTCGGGTCTAGACCAAGAACCAAAAAAAAAGAAAATTACAGCACAGGAGCAGGCCCTTCGGCCCTCCAAGCCTGTGCCAATCGAGATCCTCTGTCTAAATCTGTCATCTGTTTTCTAAGGATCTGTATCCCTTTGCTCCCTGCCCATCCATGTACCTGTCCAGATACATCTTAAAAGACATTATCGTGTCTGCATCTACCACCTCCGCTGGCAACGCGTTCCAGGCACCCACCACCCTCCTGCGTAAAGAACTTTCCACGCACATCTCCCATAAACTTTCCTCCTCTCACTTTGAACTCATGACCCCGAGTAATTGAGTCCCCCACTCTGGGGGGGAGAAAGCTTCTTGTTATTTACCTTGTCTATATCCCTCATGATTTTGTAGACAAAATATTGACTGCTTTCTCTCTAGATGCTAACTGTAATTTCTGAGTTGATGTTTTGGGTCCAGTGACCCTTCCTCAACCAATTGTAGCTAGGAAAAAGTTGTTTATCAGTGATGATGGGTTGGTGGGAGAAAATAGGTCAAGAGGTGGAGCCCAGAGGAATAGTGAACAATCAGACAGATTAAAGAATGGGTAAAGGTCAGCTTGGGGAAATTACTAGCTGCACATAAGGACTGTTAGTTGTTGATGATGGGTTGGTTGTGATAGCAACCATAGGACAAGGCCTTGCATGCAGCAATTGGAGTAAGGATATGGGAGGTAGTGTTCAGGCCCTATAATTTTTGAACTTAAATTCTGAAGGCTCCAGGGTCCCCAAGCAGACAATGAGAAGCTGTTCTTCTAGCTTGTGCTGAGTGGCACTTCACCTTTTGTTTACTCCACCCTCTCCATCCCTATTCAGCACATATGGAAGCTTTTTCCTCGCTAAAATCCGTTCTGGAGGGTCGCTGGAACCAAATTGTTGACACTGCTTTCTCTCCAGACTTGTGTTTTTTCCAACATTTTGTTGGTGTTTGATTTCTAGCACCTGCTATT
Organism: Stegostoma tigrinum; assembly: GCF_030684315.1. Classification (NCBI taxonomy): domain Eukaryota; kingdom Metazoa; phylum Chordata; class Chondrichthyes; order Orectolobiformes; family Stegostomatidae; genus Stegostoma; species Stegostoma tigrinum. The sequence goes on from NC_081379.1 coordinate 15,228,453, forward strand.
TTTGCATCATTAATGTTCAACTTCCAATATTGCTAAACTCCAACAAGCTAATGTCAGAGTTCTCGATGTGAAAGGCAAGTGAATCCCTGGTGATTTCAGCTTGATGCTTCGAAAGAGACTTATGTCAGGGATTGGACACCAGCCAAAGGTACAGCGTGCCCAGGGATATTGGCATCTGACATAATTCGGCCTTTATGAACCCTGGTGGTATCTCTAATCCACTTCCTGCTCCTGCACTGATAAGTGTTGCAATGTTGCCACAGGACACTACCTCAGACATGCACCCAGCTCATGAATTGGAGCTGGCTAAATTTGAGCTTTTTGCTTGCTTTCTTAGTGTTCACTCACTGAGCTTCTTTGGATGCACACAGCACCCTGTATGAAAATGCCTTTTGTTTTTCTGTCTCAGCCAGAGATGCCAAGTTCATATTATTTCTGTTTTTGTCTTGCTGTTTAGTGCAGACACAGTCAGGAAACCTTGTCTGAAAAAGCATGGAGGCAGCCTTTAGTCAGTGGGTCCTGGTACAGTAGTTCAAGAAAGTCTCTGATCCAGGCATTGGGTACAGTCAACCACTTGGTGTTGTCATTGTCAGTAAGTTCTCTATCCAAGGAGTGAGAAACTGAATTTCAGGCAAACCACTAACTGTTTTTCTGCCCTATTGTGAGCTGTTTTCCCTGCTAGAATGAGAGGCAGGTATTAAAGAGAAATGAAAGTGGTTAGTTCTAAATGACATTGTTACAGGAATGATGCAGTGTAAGATTGGGCCAGAAATAAACCAAGGGTGCCAAGCTGTGGGATAGTTAGTTGATGAGGTGAGTTGGGTGAGATGCAGCAATAAATTTCACTTGGCCTTCTGGGTGAGAATCCCTCCAACAATACAACTTGCACTTAGCAATAAAAAATATTATCCTAAATTTTCTGTGTGAAATCCTCGGTCAGTGGCAATCGGCACTGGACTAGTAGAACAGTGAAGGAATGCAGAAAATGGACATAGTTGAGTAAAGTGGACAAATTGTTGGAAAGTGAACAGTTGAAAATAGGACTATGAACAGCTGACCAACAGTAGTGTTCAATCACTGGGGAACCACAATTGTCAAAAATGAATTGAGATGGGTAATATCATTGGCCACCACTCACCAGGGGAGTCAAATAGTCATATAGCTTGGAAACAGATACTTCAGTCCCACCAGTCAATACTAACTGATCTAAACTTGTCTCACCTGCTTGTGTTTGGCCCATATCCCTCCAAGCCTCTTAGGCATACACTCATCTAAAATGTCTTCAATGACACTGTACCTGCATCCACCACTTCCTTGGGAAGTTCATTCCACACAGACCACTTAAATTGCCCTAATGTCTTTAAAAATATACCCCCTACTCTTGATATCCCTACGCTAGGGAAAGATATCTGCCGTTCACCTTACCTATACCCAGTATTTTAATTAGTTCTTCTAATCAGGAAAAAAAATTGTTTGGATTCAGGAGTGCTCAGCATGTGTTTCTTTAATTGTATACTTCTAAGCATTCCTGGTTTCCTTTTACCTACCATCAGCAAGTGTACCTTCAGGACCGAGGACCTCAATGAATTCAAGGAATGATGAAATAGCCTCAAGATCCTGATTAGGCTACCTTTGTTCCTATGTTCATCATTGACTTATTTTTTAATCTTTATACGGTAATTGAGGGGATAAAAATAACACAGGTTTGAAAAGCGTTACATTTGTGAGCCATTCATTATAAACATTTGTGTTTCATAATCTGTCTATTTTCATATTTTTGATCTCCTCTCATATGAGCACTGAACTTACTGACTAAAACTGTTGCTTTCAGGAAGAAGATACTGAAAGCTTGCAGGAGCAACATAGAATCCAAGCACAAACCCAAGAGCTTCAAAACCAGAGGTGGAGAAGCCGGGATGAGCCTGATGGTATGTATTGAGGTTACTTTGCAATACTTAACTTAGAAAAAACTTTTGAATGTGACTTGAAGTGGTGCAGATTGAGATATTTTCAGTTTAAGTAACATCTTTATTGTTTACTCTCTTCAGATCAAACAAATAAAATGATATTTAATAATTAAAACTGACATTATTTATTTGGTAGTCAAAACAAGGCCATTGTTGGGAAAGTGGATACAGGCACACCGAAAGATTATTGTCTCGAGGGAAGATCAAGGGCAAAGGATCACTCCTTCAAAAGAAGGAATTGCCCATTTAAACCGTATATAAGGAATTTCTTGCTCGTAGAGGGTCATGAGTATTCAGAACTCCGTTCTTCAAGAGGTGGTGGAAGCGGAGACCTTGAATGTTCTTCAGGCAGCAGTACTAATTATTAAAATGATCAATTTTGTTAATTTCCTGAGAGCTGTACTACATATTGTATGTTGCATACATCGTGTGGCCTACACATCTTTTATTGAATAACTTTTTCTGGCTTAACTAATTAGAGTGCTGCATGCTGATGACTATTTCATTGGCATAGGTCGGTTGCAGATTTTTTGACTTGTGACAAGCTGTTCCTGTACTTGTCTAGTCCAGTCAAGTGCAAATATCTGACGACAAGTCTGGACCCACTGGACACAGTGATGATGATATTTCTCCTCGCTGGATAGTCCAGAACAAGGGGTACCAGACTCAGGATTTGGGGTAGACCATTTCAGACTGAAGTGAGGAGAAATTTCTTCACTCAAGCTCGTGCTGAATTTGCGGAGGCTGCAGAGGTCAAGTCATTGATTATATTTCAGAATGAAATAGAGAAATTTTGAGAGACTAAAGTGTCAATGTGTATGGGGAGAAAGAGCAGGAATAAAACAATGTGATCAAGGATCAGCAAGGATCATGTTGAATGATACAACAAGCTTAATTGGGCGACTGGCCTTCTCTTGCTCCAATTTTATACATTTTTTTTCAGTGCATCTGAAGCCAGTTATGCAATGGGAAGATACAGTTACAGACATTGCATGACTATCAAACCACACGTTGCCATGGAAACTTACAGTCAGAGTGAACTTGAAGCTGATGCAGAATTCTCAGCTATGTGGCAACAGCCTGAGCTTACATGACTTCAGTCTTTGCTCTCACAATCATACTTAAATATTGGGTGACATCTATTTGTGCTGTAATTGAAGCTGAGATATTGACCATCAAACACTCATCCTGTTTCGATGTGCAAGAGTTTTCATAGAATTGGCACGCTAGAAAAATGGTCACCAAGATCTGTTTGAAGCCATGGATCATTTAGTTATTTCTTGGCAGTAATTGCATGCTTTCTGATGAATTACACAGTTGCCATCAGTTGCATGCCCATCAGTTTTCTTTTCTATAGACTGCCCCACCGATGACTCTGGAAATGCCTTTTGTTACAAAGTGCTGAGTTGATTCCAGGTTTAAATGAGGATCAGAAGCATGCACTGTGTGAGGAACAGTCACTCCTGAAATGACCAAATGGCGTTCTCGCTGTCCAATTCAGGATGGCAACGGACACTCAAAGTTGGAAGGCCGATTAACTGGTCTCCAACTTAGAAGCGGCTGCAGGTTGCAATGTGGTAAGAGGAGAGTGCTCACAGTTGGAGGTACACTAAATCCACATTCTTCAATGTAAAATATAGAAAAGCCTCTTGCAACTCAACCATTAAAAAGGAGTTATCCTCCACAGGGTGGCCCATGACTACTAACTGAATCCTAGTGGGCAGAGGAACTGTAGGCCTGCTCAAGAGCCTCCCACCACCACATCCATATGAACCCCCAAATACCAGGGCCAATCAATGCTATTTTGATCCTGGCTGATGGAACTACTGAAGAAGTCAGATCCCTGAATGATATCTGACTTGATAAATCATGTATTTTGTTTCTAATTTAACGTGGAGGTTATTCACTGAAATGTCAGGCCGTAGATTTTCTTCAATAATAGCACAGAAGTTTACTAAACAAAAGGAAAATAATAAACAATCCATGTTTCTAAGAATGGGACACAATTTGAAAGATCTTAAAACACATAACAAAACAAAGTTTCATCTACTCCTGAAACTATCACTTGCAGAGAAATTTATTCTTCATATCAAATCATTAGATTTGACTTAACTGCTTCTTTCTAGTTCTGACCTGTGAAGTGCAGTATTCTTATATGCATACTCATGAAAGCTTACACTAGGTTCAATCTTTTAATCAGTTACAGATTTATAACCAAACAGCCCTGGTCTTACAATTTCACAAATTAAATTTTTACACTAATGTAGCAGAGCTTTCCTTGAACTGTCCTGTATGTCTTTTTGGGGAGAGAAACAATATTTGTTTCTGAGTCTCGTCAAGTCTCTTCCAAAACTGCCCTAAAAGCTCTCAATCTCTGGGTTTTTCTAAGCTAAGATCAATTCTTGATTACTTTTAGACAAAAAGCAAGCCATTGCCTTTCAATGATTACCCTCCCTATCGCAAACCCCACAGTATCAACAATTTTTCATTGATACTCTTGGGGTTTTTCACCTGAACCCTGATATATGTTTAGTTGGGTCAACATTCTGAAAAGGACTTTTTGACCTTGATTTTTAAAACCCTTTAGAATGTAGCCAACACCTATATTGCACGAGTTTCAAATCTAAACTCTAGAGAGTGCATGCTCCCTATTCCAAACAGTCTACATCATAATGTCAAAACATCATGCGCAAAGGCCACACTGTGCTTATGCAGAGAAAATACTGGATTCAGCAGAGGGGGAGAGAGAACTCAGGAAGGAGAAAAGAAAAAAGCTGAGGAGGAGGCAAAGTGGCAGGGAGAAAGGTCCAAGAGCTAGGAGAGGGGAGGCTAAAGGACTGGGAGCGGATGAGGGGACAGCAAAAATACTCAGGAGGTGTGAGAGGAGAGGATAAAGTCCTGGGAGTGGGAAGCAGAGGAATAAAGCAAGGTAGGGGGAAAAGGGGTTTGCTTCCCCTATCTCTCCCTGGTGCTCTTCTCATGCCCACCTTCTGGAATTTCTCCTTCTTATCCCCACCCCCACTACTGGGTGAAAACTAGAGGCAGCAGGGAAAAGCCCTTAAGTAGGCATTAAGTAGGGGGGCCTGCATCTTTTTCCCTGGCATCACATCACATTGGCCTCCAAGTTAAATCTACATGTCTATATGATCTCTAGGTGGGCAATTTGGCCTTCCCTTGTTCCAAGCACCATCTTTTTCCTGCTGATCAGTGATATAGTGAACATCAACAAAGGAAAATTGATGACATTCAGAAGAAAGTAGGATATAAGACAACAAATATGGATAATAAAATGACAAAGCCCAACTAGTAGCTACCTGGAGAGTTGTATGTTTTATAACTATAAGGACAGAATATCTTGCTCATTGTCAAGTGAAGCACTGGACATGATCTTACTGTTTGAGTCTAAATGTGGAGGTCGGCCTAATGCAGGAGATACTTCTAGGGAATGTCTAGTTTTCTTGTGTGATTATATTCTTCTCTGCTCATTGCAAATCATGTGTGGATAAAACTCTTAGTTTTAAGGGCAGGCAGGAGGTTCCATCAATTTGTGTTCAAATTTCAGGTAGAATATTTAAAAGGCACCTGGGCGGCACTTCACCATCTGCCATCCAGAAGCATCACTCAACTTCTGCCCTTTTATCTTACCCACTTTTAGAGATATCACAGACTCGCAAAAGCCAGTGCAACTGTTCAATGACGCCATCCTGGAGATTCTCCTGGAATCTATTCAAACAAAAATTTCTTTTCCCCTTGGTTGATAACAGGAAGCCAACCTGACTGACAAAGTCAGCCTTGACAGAGGTGGCTGCAGGGTCAGTACTTATGGATAGCTCAAGAGAATCTGGCTCCAGAGCTGCAAAAGGATGAATGATCTGCTGAGCTCTTCCAGAGTAGTTACTACTATCTGCTCAATTCTTCATGCCCCCAACTTCCACTCACAGGGATATGAATTCCATTACCACCACTCTGCCCACCTGATCAGAGTAGCACAACACTTAGAAATGTGTGATATAATTATGTAGAGTCAAAATGATTTCATGAAAGGCAAAATAATGCCTGACAGATTTATTACAGTTCTTTGAGGAGATATCAAAGAGGATAGATAAAGGAGAATCAGTAGATGTAATGTATTTGGATTGCCAAAAGATATTCAGTAAGATACTACATATAAGGCTACTTAACAAGATGTGCTCCTATCTTTATTAGGAGAAGTATTGTAGCATGAGTAGAGGATTGGCTATCGAATAGAGGATTGGCTATCTAATAGAAGGCACCTAGTTGGGATAAAAGTTGTGTTTTCAGGATGGCTGTGCAAAGGAGTCAGTAAAAGTTCTCTGTTGTGGTTCTGGTATATGAGTGCATGTGCCTCTATGGACATGGTTGCAGCTGCTTGGAGAGCCAGGTCCAGCTGTATAATCAATATCTGTCTGATATGCTCAAGGATCATCGCTCCATTGCTCTTGCCAAAGATGCATTCATTTATTGGCTAGATGAGAAGGGGGCTGATGTTCCTCCAGGACAGGGGTGAAGAAGACGCCAATGCCCACCAATACGGACAGGAATCCAGAGACTGTCATCTCAAGACAGCCCACAGCCGCCCTCATCCACCACCTCCCTCTGCTGGGAACTCAAAACCCACCATCAGGCCAGGCCTCGGAAGTTGCACCTGTGCAGGGGACCCCTAATAGATCTTCTAAGCTTTGGCCCAACTGAGGATGCCTGCCAAAAGTGTCTGAGGCAAAGCAACAAAGCAGCCAGCAGGCTTCCTCAAGCTTAGCCACAGTTGCAGAAGCGGCACTAAGATTTTATAGTCACAAAAGGATGGACAGAGCATTGAATTGACCTTTAGATGCTCTGGAATCAACTTTTTGTATCTCATTATACTTTAAACAAGCATAGTAATATGAATGACAATCCTGTGCTTTTTATCAATCTGTTAAAACTTCTATTTGTTTATATTTTACTTCTGAACTACCTTGAGAGGCAGTGATCACCCTAGATACTCCTATGATCATTAAAAGGAGCAGAGCAAAGAATGCCAAGGCTTTAACTCATTGCTCAGTCAATCAGCAAAATGCACCTTTCTCCTTCTCAGTGATGGATGAATACCCCTTGCAAATGAAGGTTACATAATCAATCATATAGGCTTGCATAACTCCATACTGATGGTCTGGCCATAAATCTGAACAGGAGGGGCTGGGGTCACCTAAGGAACCTAGAAGTTGTGCAGAATATAAGTGTCATGACAGCTGTTTAGAAAGTGAGCACACGTCGGCAGGAATTGGTGTCTGTGATCACATCAAGCTAGACATCAGGGGAGCAAAATTCCATCCTGACCTATGTGCAGTTGATAGCCCCTTGAAAGTTGAGGGAATCCAAAAAGTTTGATGTTTGGGCACCTGATCTATCTGGATCCATGGTGAACTGGATATCCTGTATTGTTTCCCTGTAAAAGGTAGCAGCAATCTCTCAAATGCACTTGTGATCAGCCAATTGGAGAGGTCACACATGCCTCTATTTGAGGTCTGAAGTGAGCCAGTGGCTAGGAGGTTCAATGCAGCTGTGATATTCAGCACCACAGAAATAGTACTCCCTTCTAAGCTGTTCAGCTGCAAATTTATCTGCAGCAAATGGCAGATGTAGGTAACAGCTTCTCGACTCATGGGCACTGCCTTTCTCTCATTTGTAGGTCGCTGAAATGTCTTCATTATACCTTCTCTGGAGCTTACATTGATCAGAAACTGAGCTGGACTAGCCTTGTAGCTACCACAGCTACAAGAAAAGATCAGAGGCAAGGAATCCTGCAATAGTTACTCATCTTCTGAGTCCCCAGAGCATGGCTGTCATCTACAAGGTGCAAATCAGGGGTGAGATGGGATACTCTTCCCTTGCCTGGAAGTGCAACTCCAACGTCACAATAAGACACCATCCAGGACAAAGTAGCTTGTTTGATTGGCATGACATCCACAAACATCATTCCCTCCACCATTGTCGCTCAGTCGTAGCAGCAGTGTGTACTATTTAAAAGTTGGCCTGCAGAAATCCTCCTCAGGTAGAACCTTCCAAACCCACAACATCCAGAAGGACGAAGGCAGCAGATACATGGAAACACCATCACTTGACTCCTCCAAGTTACTCATCATTCTCAGTAGAAATTATTTTGCCGTTCCTTCATAGTCACTGGGTCCAAATCTGGAACTCCCTACGTTGCGCGCGTACCAACAGCAAATTGGTTGCAGCAATTCAAGAAGGCAACTTAATACCATTGTTACAAAGGCAATTAGGGATGTGCAGTGATGCCCACATTCCATGAAGAATTAAAATACCGCTAAATAAAATTCGTTCCCTCTTAATGTATTTGACAACCATAAAAACAGTTATAGTTTGAATGCATTAATTGAGGTAGATTTAATTGCCCTTGCAGACATGTAGCAACAGTTTGACCAAGATTCAGAACTGAATATCCAAGGATACTTAGCAGTTTGAAGTGATAGGTAAAAAGGAAAAGTAGGCTTTGTAGCATTCTTAATGAGGGATAAGACCAAAACGTTAGTAAGAGAGGATCTTACATTGAAAGACCAATATATAGAATCCGTTTTGGTGGAAAGCTTTGATGTGAGTTGTTTGTAGGCCACCGAATCTCCATAAAGGTACTGCTGGGCACAATATGAATCAGGCAAAAATAACATTGGTAACATAGTAATTAAGGGCAACTTCTTATTATGCGTAGACTAGGTTAACCAAATGAACATGAGTGCTGTGAAGGATAATTTTCTGTGATGTGTATGATGTGAATTTCTGGAGCAGTATGCACCTTACTTATTCTTTACATTATGATCTCTAGGCTTTTATATTGGTTTCTTATCAATGAAGTAGAATAATAAACATTCACAAAAGCACTTCTTAAAGCATAGATTCAATAATAATCTGTGATAGTAACGTTCAGGCAATATTAAGTCTTCTGCACTTGTTAGAAAAGAAATTGGAATTCTGCTGGTTGCTATGCACAGTAATTGATGCTTGTTAAAGTTAAAATTTGTTTCTTTTAAGCTACAGAAATGGCCTCTGAAACAGTTGTTCTCGATCCACTGAAGAGAATTGATGGTTCATTGAAACCACTTCGGGTACCTCAACACAGGGCAGAATCGTCTCATTTGGATTGTCACTCGTCTGGTACTGACTCTGACTGGAAAAATGAAAGTTGCAAGGATTCCAGCAAATACATGACGGCTAACGGTTCCAGGGGCACATTAGAAACCCACAGGACAATTTCAACACACCGTAACGATGCATGGCGGCAGAATAATCCTTCAAGTCTCACCATTGAAAATAACACTATGAAAGAAACTGAAGTTCTTAGAAAAGACAGGTGTGCCTCGGTTAATGACAATGAAATTGTCATCACAGGACCCCTCACACCTGAAATAGAAAATACGGATAGCATTTTCCGGTCAGAGATAAAGTCCAGGAATGGGAATCTCAAGTCTGTCCAAAATTGGTTGAATTCAGACATCAATGATAGTGCACCTTCAGCATCTACAGGAAAAGCCAATAACAATGAAGAGAACACAGGTTTCATAACACTTGACAATAAGGTAAAATCTCCAGCAAAGGTGCAAAATTGGAGTCCCTTCTTTCTTGAAAATAAACTTTTAAAAATTATTGTGGACAGTGTGTTCTAATGCAGCCTGTTCCCAAATAAAATATATTAGTGAAGTGGAGGCAAAAGTAATGCCTGTTAGGAAAAGATATGGGAGGGTTTTGTAAAGCTGGCTTTTAAAGTTGGCGATATAAGTCAAGATAGAAGAATTTAGAGATTTTATAGTAGTAATTATAATACCTAAATTCGGGCCAATCAGCAGTTAGCCAAGAAGAAAGGGAAGAGTATTGAAGATGAAATATACAACTGACAATGGTTGCAAGCCTACCCAAGGGCAATTAGGGATGGCACTGATTGGTGGCCCAATCAGCAATATATCCAATGAATGAATAATACTCAAAAGTGCAATGTCATACAAAATCATGTATCATAATCAAAGTGAGAATTTATGTATTAGTGGATACAGAGTCAGTGAAGGCTCAATATTGATTGATTTTGTTGTCACGTGCGTGGCCAAGAAGGGACAACAATGCCTCTTCTCCCACAGGCAGCTGAGGAAATTTGGCATGTCCATAAGGACCTTACCAACTTCTACAGGTGCACCATTGAAAGCATGCTGTCTGAGTGCATAAAGGCCTGGTATGGCAACTGTTGTGGCCAGGACCATAAGAAACTATGGTAGGAATGTTAAATGGCCAGCGCTGATTGCAGGAAAAAGTGTAAGTGACATACTGGAATTTATATGCAGCAAGGCCTGGAAGGCTGATGAGGAACACATTGGAAATCAGGTCTTGATTTGACTGAGTTGTGGATAGAAGGCTGAATAACTAACAGGCATGACCTTGGGATAGGGTTGAATGAAGTTGAAATTATGTACAAATAGAATCTAAAACCAACATAAAGAATGCTGTTTTAATTTAGTTAGGGATAATACAATGAAATGTCTAGAAATTGAAAACAGTTACAATTGTCACACCTGGTTAGATGTTACCTGTGACCCTCTCCCATAATAATTTGTCTTGTATGTTTGTTGACAGTGTGCATTGAGGCACAGCAATCACAAATTTAGCCTTGATCCCCAGTAAATGAAAATATTGTGAAAGGAGAGCTACAGAAAGCTGCATTTGCATGTTGCCCCCAGTCAGATGATGTCAAACATAGCTCTGATGAAGGGTCTCGGCCCGAAACGTCAGCTTGTGTGCTCCTGAGATGCTGCTTGGCCTGCTGTGTTTGTCCAGCTTCACACTTTATTGTCTTGGATTCTCCAGCATCTGCAGTTCCCATTATTTCTAACTCAAAAATAAGGGTGGGTTGTGAAGATGGGATGTTGAGTGGCAAATGTGACTTCACATAGTGCTAAAAACCAGGGAAGGAAATAAACAATACTAATATAAATGGTAGGCTAAATTGGACATAGAGGCATGAGGAGTGATATTTAAACGGATTTGGTGGTGACAGTCAGTTCCAATAGTGGTCTGTGTGCCTGTGTTTGCTGCAACATAGGGCTAGTCAGGAAATTCTCTTCTAATCTGTATTGGGTTTCTATCCACAAAGCACATGCAATCCATTATTTTCTTTGAAGACAGATTGAATTAACACTAGAAAAAGATTTGTTTGCTTGGTTCATAAACAATGTTATTCCACAGTAGGTAAAACAAATAAAACTTAATAGATGCCACTTGTCATAATCAAATCTATTTTGTTTGCATGGAATTACAGAAATAAAAACAAGTACAAAGAGTAAACTATCTCAATTGTTAGACTATTTACTTAGTACAAGATCAAGTTCTTGTTGAACAGTATAGTTTGTTGAACAATATAGTGCCTCTGGCTAACCCTTCTGATGCCTCTTTGCTACATTTCGGATGTTTGAATTGATGCTTAAAAAGTCTTTCTTCAAAGAAACACGAGGATTCAAAATGTGTCATCACCAAGGTGGCAGATGTCTCCCTAAATACCAAATATTGCTGAAGAGCTAGCCTACGTATGAGTGCTGTGCAAAACATTTAACTGTGCCCATTTAGCTATATTTATGCCCGCGTGTTTGAATGTTGTGCTATCTAGTACGCAAAACAAATATTGAACTCTCATTTTTGTCCAATTTCTTTGTGGAAAAATGCTCAAAGTCTTGAGGCATGACACTGATGCATTTCATCCTCTTTGTTGCCTTATAGATAATTTACAAGGATCAAACACCAAGAAACACAGCAACTCCATCCAAGCAGAAAGAGTTAACTGGTGAGACAGAGTGTTTTGTTATTTAAATAGCCTTGTGAGTACAAATCTAGTTATATTAATCACCAGGTCCAGGTATTTATCTCTGATGTGAACTGTGTACTTTCATCAGAAGTAAAAAGACTGAGTAGTTGGCTGTTTTAATTGGTGGATTGATGTACTACGAGCTCAGAAACCAAATATTTGTACAGGGACAGAACTTAGGCCATAAAATTATTAACGTACATGTAGCTTTTACAATATTATTAACATTTAGTACATAATGGGATGACCTGGGAAATAAAGAACTGGATCTCAGCTTGGTAGCTACCTCTGGGAACCTGTTTGGAATGGTGTAATGTTTGCTCTTGGAAGAGGTAGGTATGGAATGCTGTCAGTCTCCACCGTCCCAACCCCACCCTAATGCTAATCAGAGACGACCATAAATGCTGAAAGCGGCCTGTTTAAAAGGCTTACACCAGTTGTCGGCAACTTTGCCCAGTTGTTTTCTGAAACACCAACCCTCAGTCCTCACGTCCCTGATATCTGAATCTATTCTTCATACATGCCAACAAAAGTCAACCATGTCTCTACTGCCCTTTGCCCTTACTCCTTTCAATGTCAACTCATTCAGTACCTACCATACACAGACCTCCAGGAGCCATATGAAGACTATATAAATGAAAATTGTAAATATCTATACATACATTATATATTTAAAAAGGTACTTCATTTCTTGGAAAAACAAACATTTGTGTTCATAACCCTACATCGAGGACTTATTCCACGATGACTGTTAAGCTGTCACCAGACTGAGGTAACAACTGTCCCCTTTCTCCATTTTGTGATATGTGGTGGAAACCAGGTAAGCCTTTATAATATTGTGGTAATGGCCCTTTGGGTTATATTGACAATTAGCTTTGAAAATGCTAGAACAGATTTTTTTCAAATCTCAAAAACAGACAAGTGGTTCTTTTGATTATCAAAGGGGCAGCAATTTAAATAATTTGACAGCATGATTGTTGTACAGATGACTACAAATGTCCGTCCTAAGTTGGGCTGTCCCACATGTTGGAATTGCAAATTTCCCCTTCACCAATATGAAAATAGGATCTGTTAGAAATGGAGGTAGGATATCTGAATCCTGCTCCTCACACCATTTTTAAAAGTGCCCAGTCTCCATGGTTCCATGAAAATCACACTGGAAATGTATATTTGAACAATGTATGCCTTTGCACATATCTGTAATCATTACATTTCCAATACAAACACTAGAATGAGGTGCCTGTGTGAGTGTTTTTTGTTTGAGCATCAAGTAGTCTGAATATGTTGTACCAATTCTAGTGGCCTAATGTGTTGCACTTTTTTCTGCTTTCTACTTCCAAAGATCATTGTTTTTCACTGTGTTATAGCCCAATGATAGCAATATCTTTCATTACCATGTATAATCTTTTTCACGTATGAACATAGACTGACAATTTTAGTAGGCTATTCAATCATGTAGAACAGGCGCTGAAGCAAGTCCTGTCCTCTCATGATATTCATACACTAACCCTTTTTAGCAAAAGTTACTGGATGATGATCCAGAGCAGTAGCAACAAATGAATTTCCTTTCCAGGTTTAAAGGCTGCTGATACCAATTGCAGCATTCTTGTAGTTATTTTTGTTGAATAAGTAAATTCAACATAGACCCAGAATTAAAGTTGAGCTTGAGATCTCTGACTTCTGTAGAATTCATAGATAATTGGTCGCCACATTACCAAAGGATGTGGATGCTTTCGAGAGGGTGCAGAGGAGGTTCACAGCATGTTGCCTGGTATGGAGGGCGCTAGCTATGAAGAAAGGTTGAATAGATTAGGATTATTTTCATTAGAAAGACGGAGATTGAGGGGCGACCTGATTGAGGTCTTTAAAATCATGAGGGGGTATAGACATGGTGGATAGCAAGAAGCTTTTTCCCCAGAGTGGGGGACTCAATTACTAGGGTCATGAGTTCAAAGTGAGAGAAGGAAAGTTTTTAGGGGAGATATGCATGGAAAGTTCTTTACGCAGAGGGTGGTGGGTGCCTGGAACGTGTTGCCAGCGGAGGTGGTAGATGCAGACACAATAGTGTCTTTTAAGGTGTATCTGGACAGGTACATGGTTGGGCAGGGAGCAAAAGGGTACAGACCCTTAGAAAATAGATGACTGACAGGTTTAGACAGAGGATCTCGATCGTGGCAGGCTTGGAGGGCCGAAGGGCCTGTTCCTGTGCTGTAATTTTCTTTGTTCTTGCTAATTGATTTCCCAGCAAAGCTCCGTGCCTGTTGTTACTGGTGAAATCTTTTATAGTTCGTGTATGGTAGAGGACAAGATATATAACACGTATTCAATCCTGGTCAAAACCTTTTGATGTAGTCTGTTGAGGATTTCAAAAAGAATCCTGCAGTTTTAAATGTTCACTTTAGTTAGAACAGTTTGCTCCATTTCCTGCTAGTTCCTTATTGTGAGCTTGTAATGTTTCCATTTTTGGTATGTTTACATTTGTTCAGTGTAGTTTTTATTTTTGGTTGGAACACTCCAATCAGATAAACTTTATAAACATCTGCATTTTCCTTTTCAGTGTATTTGCAAAGCATAGTCTAACACATGTGCTTTCCCACACAGCAGTAAAAAGTACACAGCAAAAAAAGGAAATGTGTAGAAATGGCATTCACTGGAATGGTGTAAAAGCCATGTCACTTTCTTACATTTTTTAACCTAATATGGAAATATTTTCTCCAGTAGGACACAACACAACCTGTTATAATCAAGTGTTGAAAGATTCTCTTAATCTTCCCTGGCTGCAATTCAAAACTTAAATGAAAGCAAATCTGCACAGTTTCACAATTTGCTTTGGATGTTTTGTATGAGTACTTACGTGAGCAAATTAAACAGATGAAGAGAAACTACTTAACTCTTTCCTTCAAAGTGTTTTTCATTACATTCAGCTTCTGCAGCCTGATGTGCCAATCTTCAGGTAGCACTCCAATACAGTCCCACAGGTTTTTAGTGGATAATGAGTGTTGACAGGCTACAGGGGTTGGTTTACCTCAGTTGACTGGCTAGCTAATCAGCTGGTTTGCAATGCAGGGTGACACCAATAATGTGGGTTCATTCCTAAAACAGTTGAGGTTACTATAAAGAATTCTCCTTCTCAACCTCTCCCCTTGCCTGAGGTGTGGTGACTCTTAAGTTAACCCACCATTAGTTCATCTTGCTAATGAGAGAGTTGCTCTCTGGTCTGGTAAGACAATGGTGACTTTACCCTTACCTTTCCTGTGCAATGCCCAATAGAATACCTGTTTCAATTGTCATCTGAATCTCAACCAAGAATTTTGCCTGTCAGCTCTTGTAGCTGAATATGTGGTAGGGAGCCCATAAGGACTGAAGGAACAACTGACCTTTGCTTTTCATCCTTTGAATCACTGCTGAACGAAGGTGTTCTTTTGTTTTGAGATTACCTAACTGTCGTTTTGTGAAATGTCCTTTCCGAAATCAGATGTCTTGGTAATAAAGCTTCTAAACAGATTCTATCCTGATTTCACAAATTTATATGTTGACTGGCAAAGCTAATTAAATACAAGCTTCAGTACTAATCTGATTGACTGGCATTAGGGCATTAAAAACAATCTCAATATCCTGGGTCAAGAAGGAGAAGCTATTTTGCGTCATTGTTTTTTGTCTACTGGACCTGATAAGTACAGCAAGTGCACCCATGGATATTTGAGAAGGATAAAACTGATTCATTTATTGTACCCACCAACATCAAATTGAAAACCTAACCATATAGTGAATAGGTTTCCTGTAATATTTACTATTTTATGTTTCTTTACTCTCTTGGCGTTATTGTTTTGTTTCTGATCTAAATGTTTTGTGTACATGACAGTGACATGGTTAGTTTACCCTGTGATAATCCTTGGTTTATTTTCTCTGTTACCAACCATCTCCTAGACGCAATCTCCCGTAGTCTCGAGTTTCTTTTTTCTCTTCCCTCAGGTCTTTTCCAGACTTATTGTGTTAATGAAACCACACGCTGGTCTTCTCATCCCATTTCTGCGAAATGCTGACCACTCAATTTTCCATCCTCACTTCCAAGCTCATTGATGATATAGGCAATTCTCTCACTCCCAAGCTCTTTAACGATGTAAGCATTTCTCTCTCTCCACAGATCAGTCCCGACCCCTTTCTAAACCATCACTTCTTTGTCAAAGTTGCCACTTTTGACCACGTTTGCAAATTACAGCCCAAACTTCTCTTTAAAACTGTTACATATGTTATTGCCTCATAAACAATCAGGGTTCTTCTTTCCTGCAACTGCGTATTTGAATGTTACCATTTGGTTTCCTTTCCTGCCAGATCACTGAAACAGCTCTGAACAAAGCAAAAAAAAAACCTTGTGACAAGATCATGCTAATATCCCTATAGAGATTGATTATAAAAATTCCGGTGTCAATGTACATAAACTGAAGAACAAACGAATAGTTTCAAACTGAAATGAACATAAATCAAAACTCAAAACAGGCGCTATGCTTTGAACTAAAGAAAAGGTACTTTTGCATTAACTAATGAAGGCAATGAAGATTCCTCTTAACTCCTTTCAAGGTACACATACTTCTAGCAGATGTATTACAAGAACATATTCCAAAAGGCTCACTTTGCCTTGTAACACCAAGTTGCAACTTCCAAAGTCTTTTGAAAGTCAATCCATTTAATCTATATTTCAGATCCACTTTCCACATCAGCAACACAAAATTCCTGTGTTCTGTTCTCTTCCTTTGAGTAGAAAAATGGATTCTTAGCAGCATCCTGCTTCCACACAGCTGTTTTTTGCATGGTCTGTTTCTAGTCCTACCTTGATCCTTCTAGTCCTGCTGAGACCTCATCCATACATTTGACATGTCCTGATTCTAATACTGCAGTTTTGTACTGGTTAGCTTCCCAACCACAACTCCTTGCAAACTTCATCTCATTGCAAACTAGTTTGCTGATATCCTATCCAGCACCAAGTGTCATTCACTCAAATTCTAATTCTTTCAGGTTTTCAAGCTTATATTTACCTGTGTAACTACTTTCAGCTCTGCTAACCCTTCAGAAATATGTTCTCCAAAACTTGACCTCTTGGGCATCATCCCTCCTTTGCCCCAACATTGCCAGTTGTGCCTTCACCTGTTTATCCCCATGCTCTGGACCCCTAAATTTTCTTCTTTTAATGATTCCTTTGGCTTAATATTAATGTTTTAATGCATATTTATCTTCCAAATTCATGCCAAATAAATGTTTAAATGGAAACCCCCAACTACGCAGTGGGGAGACAACGGCCTAATGGTATTATCGCTTGACTGTTAATCCAGACACCAAGATAACATTTTGGGTTTGAATCCCCCCACAGGAGATGGTGGAATTTCAATAAAAAAGTCTGGAATTAAAAATCTAGTAATAACCATGAATCCGTTGCCGATTGTCAGAAAAAACTGATCTCGTTTACTAATGTCCTCAAGGAAAGGAAACTACCATCCTTACCTCGTCTGACCTACATCTAACTCCAGACTCACAGCAATGTTGGTGACTCTCAACTGCCCTCTGGGCAACTGGGATGGGCAGTAAATGCTGCCTGAAAAAGCGACACCTTCATCCCGTGAATGAATAAGAAAAAAAGTAGCACAGGAGTTCTGTTGCTATGGCCATTTGAAGCAGTTCATTCTTCACAGACATTGCGAGGTTAAAGACATAATAATAGGAATTGAATTCAAAAATTATAGTTATTACTTATTGCCTCACTCACCTTTTAAGGAGGCAGGGAAAACAGTAAAGGACTTGAAATGCCTTGCATGTTTACCTTCCTCACTCCAGTTTTTTTAATTAACCCTCATCTCCTTCCTCACTCTAGAAAATAGCTTTGTATTTACGAGAAAGCCTTTTCCTCTGCAAGTTGTTAAGGGCACTATATAAGTTATAATTTGTTATGTGTTCACATTGATTTGAAGTCATGAGCATGTTGATGCTAATCTAAAACTGAAAAAGCTACTTACAGATGAAAATTTGGGAAGCTGGGCACCTTCTGAGCTGTGCGACTAAAAAAATAATGCCACTCAACCCTACAGCTAAAATGTTGCAGCAGTGACACAGGCATAGCAGAATCAACCTCAGATATATGCAATCATGTAATTTCTATCCACACATTCCCTAGATCTGCTCTCAAAACTAGGGCTAATTTATGCAAGAAAGAAGAGAACATAATGAGGGAAAGAACTATAGAAAGCACTCTGAGCTACTGGATTCAGCACTGTAGAATCCTACTGGAAATAGTAGAAATGATGCAACAGAAAAGTTTATTTGGTTATTTCCACCTCACAGCATCAAATGAACTGTCACAGGTTTATATCTGATGTCCAGTTGTTAAGCTCTGGGAATCTAACCCCTCTCTCCTTTGGAACTGTAAGTATGAACAGTAACATTTAATTTATGAGACCCCATGTGATTGTGATTTAAACTTCTGAATGCTTAAGTGTAACTGAAATGGGTTGTTCACATTGTTTTTACCAACCGGCAGATGGCTGCTATGGAGCAAACTCTTGAAATATAGAAGAGTACCATATGAGGTACTGAATTTGATTTGAATAAACATTAAGCAAACTCAATGTGCTTCTAAAAATTGAGATTGTGTTTTGACAGGCTTATTATATTGTAGTTTACCATCTTTGTCCTTCAAGTTATTTATTAGAACCTTTTAAAGTAACATTACCTCATTATTTACATCTTCTTTCTCAAGCTGAACATGTTGCTTAATTTCTCCAAGCTATTTTTTAAATTTCATTGGTGGTACCTAATCTCTATTTTATTCCCAGTCCTGATCATTTCCCTGACCTTGCAGAATCGGCAAATAACAATTTAATAGACCACCATGCTCCTCTGCCTCCCGTCAAATGTTCTCGGCATTTGTGTATCAGTGACATATTAATCTGATGCTGGTTTTTCGAAGGAAACATTTGCATACCAAAATGGTCTTTTTCATTAACCTATTGCCCTTCCCATGGATGACAATTACATTCACATCAGACATCTAAGTGCCAGTAACATAAATACTTTTTACAAAACCTCAGGGTAAGTTGTGAACATTGTGGTAAAAAATGTAATACATTGGTGTTACATTTCTTTTTGAGATATTTTGTTCCCAGTTTGATTCACATGGCAAAAAGCCTTTGGAAGAAAGTAAGACACCTTAAGCATTTTATCACTAATATCATCCTTACCCGTTTCCAGCTTAATTTCTGCATATTATTTCAGAGTAGTTTCTTAAATATATGATGCTACTTCATCATCCTTTTTTTTATATTCTCTTTTGCCAATTCTACCCATCATTTTACACCCAAAAAGGAAAGCAGGTGCTTATTTGCACTTTGCTGATATCCCTGTGTAATTGACATTCCTTTTTAACCCCTGTGAACTCCTCATCCAGGCCAGTTTCTGTGTAGATTAAAGCCATCAATGATTATTGCAATCTCTTTATCATCACCAAAATACAAAAAATGCTGAAGAAACTCAGCAGCTCTGGCAGGATCTGCAGAGTGAGAAACAAAATTAATATTTCAAGACAGATGTGGCTCTTCTACAGAGCTAGATTTCTTTAGAAGTCCCCTTGCTGACTTTTTCTGATCAGCTGACAATTTCCAAAATGCTGAGTAGCCCAGTCCTTTTATAGATCCTAGAAATTTCCTGACAAGAGCTAGGGCAACTGGTTTGTAATTCCTTGATTTCCCTCTGTCACATTTTTTAAAAATTGGGCTGGTGCATCAAGAGAACTTCGTAAGGTTATCGTTAAGGTATTTGTATTGTTCTTCCATAACTCGTTTAAAATACTGGGATGGAAGTCAAAGCTCCAAGTGATTTGCCACTCTTGCATCATTAATTTTGTGATTTTTATTTTGCTGTACTAATTTTGATGAGTCCCCACCAATGTCCCCTCTATTCAGACCCATGTAGCTTAGCCTGCATGGAGTGCTGCTTGAGTTTAGAGTGTGACATCAGGAGTTAGGTAAAGTAAATGGAGTTAGGTGAGGGGCAGAACTGTAAATTAATTGAAACAAAACACAGTAAAGGTAGTAGGTCAGGTATATATCATGGCTATAATATTTCTGAGCCCCTAGATGCCATGGCAATGGCAATGCATGAGCAGCATAAGCTCAGTTTTTGAGCTGGAGGTTGAGCTACAGACACTGCTTCTCATCAGGGAGGGTGAAAGTTACCTGGAAAATCTCAAATCCAATACAAACAACCTTGAGATTTTCAAAACAGCCTTGGATGTGAGTTTAAACCATCATTGTCTTAAATTTGGTGGAGAAGAAAATCAAATACAGTAAGAAACTGCCGTTTTATCCCTCAACTCATTCCACCACTTAATCCAATATGTGTCTCAAACACATTGGCCTGTTCTCAGAGGATGCACCTTCAGAGTTTATCTGTGCGTCTTTCTCCAGCTCATAGACTTTCACCTCAGTGCATACTTTTTCTGGATTAGAAATGGGAGCACAATCTGGTAAGCACATCACTGACACATCTCAGCAGCTGGTCAAAGAAGAAATGCCCAGGTCTTTGACACAGTGGATTGCCAGAAATCAGGTAACTGCTCAGGTCCAGGTGGAAGATGACCCCATGATTTTAGCCATTAATGACATCATGAAAATGTGTAGATAGAACAGCAATCATGTTTGTTGATGGCAGTCAGTAAACTGGATTAATGATTGGAGGTGACCACTAACAATAGAAGTACACTGCTAGCTCCAGCATGCTCCATATAGTTTTTGCCGTTAGGAGTTTGGCAACTGCCATGGAGAGCCAGGTGCACCCACTCAGTTTCTGCCAGTATCAGTATATTTGTACAGACGTGCACTTCATCACTTTACTCATAAGTGCTCAACAAGGTTGAAGGATGAGGGATTTTGAACTCACTCAAGGTGTCCCTTTCTCTCAGAGAGACAGGGTGGTTCCATCAAGTACCTACTCGAAGGAGCCACACACAAGTCTCCAAGAAGTTTCCTCTCATGATACTACAGAAGTACCTGGATCCCCCACCTTTTCCCTTTGTGATACCAAAGCCTGCAGAGATGCTAGCTGACAACAGTGAGCATGCATCTGGGAAGGACACTTTCAATAGGCCTGAGCCCTCTAGGTCCAAACACCTTTGGGTACACTTGCTCAAGTCTTTCAGGTCAAGAAGGCCAATAACAGGAGACTTACTCTATCCCCAGCTGTGAAAATGATCCTGCTTTAGAATGTTGAGAGAGAGAGAAAGCAAGGGGAAAAAAAACCTTACTGAAATCACTGAAGGGGCATGTGTGAAACATATTGTAAATAATCTTGTACATTTCTGAATATATGCCCAATATGCTCTTAAAAATGTTTGTGCTGGTGTCTTTGTTCTTGTTGACTCACACCCATTTGAGAGACGAGCAGCGTCTTCAGACATTAACAGTGAAACACGTTCTAATTACTGAACATTGCATTTCTTGGACAAGCATTTGACGACAAATGATTTGAAACATTATGAATTCTTGAACTGTAACATTGATGACTACAGCAAGGCATTGTGCTTTATTGTGGACAACACTGAGGCTAAATTTAATGTTGGGGAATAGTGCTAGAGAATCTGGCCAGCAAATATCTTCGACTATTAACAACCACTTTGAGGATGAGAATGATTGATTATCTTTCAAAATTTTATTAAGTCTGTAATGGTTTCTGCATATTGGAAGGTGACAGTTGTATTATCCTACTTTTCAGAAAGGAAGGGTAGGAAAATCAAGGAACTACAGACCAGGCAGCATGGTGGCTCAGTGGTTAGCACTGCAGCCTCACAGCACCAGAGACCCGGGTTCGATTCCAGCCTTGGGCAACTGTCTGTGCGGAGTTTGCACATTCTCCCTGTGTCTGCGTGGGTTTTCTCCGGGTGCTCCGGTTTCCTCCCACAGTCCAAAGATGTGCAGGCTAGGTGGATTGGCCATGCTAAATTGCCTGTAGTGTTCACGGGTGTGTGGGTTATGGGGGAATGGGTCTGGGTGGGATGCTCCAAGGGGTGGTGTGGACTTGTTGGCCGAAGGGCTTGTTTCCATACTGTAGGGAATCTAATCGAACATCAGTTGTAGCGAAGAAACTGAAATCTATAATAAAGGATGCAATAAGAAAGGATGCTTAGAAAACAGTGGTAGGACAGAATCAACATGGATTTATGAACGAGAAAACACATTTCATAACTTGTTAGAGTTTTTTGAGGATGTAACAAGCAGAGTTGATATAGGAGAACTGGTGGATTTCTGAACCTTGGATTTTCAAAAGACTTATGATACGATCTCAGACAAAAGCTGGATAAATAAAATTAGAGTTCTTGGGAGTCGGCAGAATGTACTGACATGGATTGAGAACTGATTAATGGACAGAAAGAGCAGGAATAAATGGGTCACTTTCATTTTGGCAGGCTGTGGCTAGTGGGATATGCCAAGGCTCAGAAGTTGGTTCCCTGCTGCTCACCATCTATTTGATGATTTGGAATGGTGTTTCCATGTAATATATCCAAGTTTGCAGATGACACAAAGCAAGGTGCAAGTGTGAGTTAAGAAGAGAATACTTCAAGGGGATTTGTAAAGACTAAGTTGAGTTGGACAAAAAATTGGAAGACAGAATACAATGTGGAAAAATGTGATGCATCTTTAACAGGAGAAGTAGAAATACAGAGTATTTCTTGAGTAGTGAGAGGCTAGGAAATGTTAAGCCTTAAATCGATTTCATGAGCCACTGAAAGACAACACACCGAGCAGTTAAGAAGACAAATGGCATGTTGTCTTTCATAGAAGAGGAGAGAAAGCAGAGTTAACTTTTTGAGTTCAGTGACCCTTCAGAATTGATAGTAGGTAGGAAAAGGTGATATATACGCTGATGATGCGGGGGTGGTTGGGGTGAATGATAGATGGAGAGGACCTTAGAAAGAGAGAAAGAGTTATACATGATAGTAAGTCAAGGAGGAAGATAAGCTGATAGTGGGGACCATAAGTGAAAAGATTGGCTGTTTTGAAAGCAGCATATGTTATGACAGTGTCTTGATGTGGGGATGGGAAAAAAACATGGAAGTAGATATTTAGCATCTTGAAGTTAGTAGCTCAATATTGAGTCCAGGAGTCTGTAGAGTCCCCAAGTAGAGCATTAGATGCTGCTCTCCCAGCTTGTGCTGAGCCTTACTGGAACACTGCAGCAGGCATGAGATAAAATATTGGCCAAGGAACATAATGGTGTGTTGAATTCACAGGCAACTGGAAGTTCAGAGTCATTTTTATAGCCAGAATGCCAGCATTGTGCAAAACCTTACCCAAGGAAATATATACTTGCCAATGAAGGATCACCAAACTAATTCCCGAGATACAGGGACTGATCTACCAGGAAAGATTAAATAGATTGGATCTATATTCTCTCAGTTTGTAAGAATTTTTTGGTGTTTATATTGTCTCTTCATCTATTTTTTAAAATAAAGAATTTTGTTCCCCTTACAGATGTTAACTGAACATTATCTGAAACAAGTTATTTTTCGACTGGCCTCCTATCACTTGGCACATTGACAGGTTACTGTGGACCGTCTGTGTCTCATCCCATTGAAGTCAACCTTACCTAAATCTAGAAATTTAGTTGGTTGCTTTCAAATGCTACATTTAACTGAATCATAAAATCATAATTACTTAATAATGGAGTAATTGGTCTGAATTCAAAGAAGTATATCAAAATGACTGCCAACCTGCACACAGGTGGGCCCTGTGATGTCAGCTACTGGTAACAAAAGAACTCTAAATCAGAATGTGTCTGCACATATGCATTTGCAGCACTAAGTCTATATTTCTGGCTGTCCAGCATAACCTGGGACTGAGTATCTGAGACATAGGCGCAAAGACTGGTAAAGTAGTGCCACCCATTAAATATTGCAGCCAGGCAGCTCAGTGAGTGTCAGAGAGGTGGCTATTCATGCTTAATTTGGACTTCAAGTGTCACCTTGGCTAACACCAAATATTTACCTTGTTCTCCCAGGTAGCTGTAGAAGATCCCAATTTAGAATTGTATACACACTTTTTTAAAATGCTGTTTCTTTTGCCGACTGTTGCTGCATTACTTGTGGGTTCAGTAGAGTTCTTCATGGTTTTCTTCAATTTTTTCCATAATAATATTCGAGTTAATCTTAAACACTTCAACCTTGCAATTAGTACATTTATCTTTAAAAAGAAAATGCAAAATCAGCAATATCTATTTCCAGTCAAAGTTTCCCAGTCACACTACTTCTCTGCAATCTATGATCCTCCCTTCTTTATTCAATGAGATGGTTACAAAAGTCATCTCAGTCTTTTTCAATGCATAAAACTGCCTCCTTCCACTCTCCAGTTGATGGGAAACTGTAGCACTTTGATAAGGCTGTTAGATCTTATCTAAAGTGATGCATTCCTTTCTGGATGTTATTAGTCCCTTTCAGGCTTGATCAGTGAACTTTAAATGAATATTTTCAATTCCAGAACTGATCAGCAAAGCTGGATACGTGCTACCACTGACACCAATGGATAGACAAATGGTAAATGGAGCTTAATGATGTTCCAAATGGAACCTTAACGTATCCAATAAAGTTTTGTAATTTCCTATTCCACTGAGGTGAAGAAAATGTAATATTTATACATAAAATGCATGACTGACCCTGCTTATTTGAGCCTTTCCTGCTGTTCTTTCCCAGATCCAGCAGACATTGTGAATTTTTAATTGAAAACACGTTCCTCCAGTAAGGATGCACGTGCTTAATGATACAGATGAATTTCCAGCTTTTTGCCTATTGAAATACGTATTTAGTCACTAGATTAAAGAATTATAAGGTAAAGAGCCATGCAATTATTTGTAGGTTTGGTATCATGCTGTTGAGTAAATGGTCCTCATTCTGTGCTTGCTTTTCAGAAATAGCCAGTGAAATATGCATGAATAGCTCACCGATTAGGAAAAACAGCTCTATACGTGACCGAATGAAGAAATTTACAATGGACTCACCTGACCAACCTTTTGAACTTGAAGGAAACTTCTGCAGTCAGAAAAGAAACCAGATAAATGAAGGCAGAAATAGCAGAATTCTACAGCAACAGCAGTTATTCTCAAGCAGCCCTGCAATAAAGATAAAAGAAATTAAAAGTTCAAATTCAGAAACATCTCTGAAAGGAAAGTCTGCAGATCTTAAGGACACATGGGAATTGGGTAAATCTGTAGGAAAAACAGATAAACAGCATGAATACTTACAGTCTAGTGGAAGTAACAAACTCACAGGCTCAAACAAGAGAAATGGGATAGAGCGAGACAGGTCTACATTGTTGAAGGAGAACATGTTCTGCTTTATCCAAAGGGATGGAAACAACTCACCACAATCTGGTTGTAACTTAATTTATAGCACTGTCAAATCTAACTTCACAACTACTGAAGTGCAGAAAGCCCAGCCTAGAGAGACAAATTCATTGATCTCTTCTTCTGAAAGCTTAAGTCACCTGATTGCATCTGACGTTCCTGTAGATGAATCAAGTAAGACAATTACTTTTGACAAGGACTACACCAAGAAACCTTACACTCAAAATGCTGTTACTGATAAATCATACATTAGAACTCCAGGGAGGAGCAACATAAGCAAGTCACAGACACTCCAGCCTGCGTCAGAGAAGAACTCTAGTAAAACATGCACAGACAGCTCAGTGTACTTAGACCAACTCAGCTCTGCTAAGTGCTCAGACGTGTCTGCGAGAACATTCAACCTCTTGCAAAGAAGTTTTTCTGGACAAAAAGAGAAAGAAGAGTTTAATAGCAATAAAGACAACATGAAGACATTTGTGACAATTGAAGTCAAGGAGGGACAGAAACCAGATCTTACCTCTGCCAGGATCTCTGGTGCACCTTCCTCACAGAGGAGAGGTACGTGCATTTAATGTTTAGGGTACAAAGGCATATCTTCCTAAATGAAAAATTTACGTACCAGAATTCGTAAATAAATAACTTCAATATCTATTCATTTTAATAATGTGCTGATTTTGTTTAAAAACAAAGTATTGATTTTTTTATGAGAGATCTGCCTTTCAATCAAACATTTGTTACTTACTGCTAACAGCAAGTCATGATCTCATTGTGATTTTTCAACAAACTTTTGAGTGAAGTATTTGCAGAACTATTCAATACTTACGATCTGAAATGTTTGAGATAAAACAGATTTTTTTTTCTCTTCTCACTATATCAGCTCAGAGCTCATTATTTTTGAGATGATATTTAATTCTTTAAGTTTCACTCCAGTTTTAATCATGTTACTTAGCTATGCAGAACCTGAAGCTACACTGCTCTAATAAGGGCACACCCTCGGGTCTACGACCACGACATGAATTTTTAGCCTTTGAGTTGTACTTTTTGGTGACAGTCAATACTGCTCATAGCAGTTTGTCAGAATATGTAAGACGTCACGTTGGGGAGAAGTATGATCCCAGTTAAAGCATACCAGTAGATAAGACCACTAATGTCACTGTCTGGTGTATTGGTTCTGGCTGGATTTTGTAAAGGTTGTAAGATGAAAGGCGAAGGCTGCTAGCAGCTTCTGTAAAGGGAAATAAAGAAGAGATAAAAGTATTTTGTGCCTAATAAAAACGCAAGTTGCTGGAAAAGCACAATAGGTCTGGCAGCATCTGAAGAAAAATCAGAGTTAATGTTTCGAGTCTGGTGACTCTTCCTGAGAACTGATGGTAGCCAGGAAAATGTCAGCTTATGTGCAGAAGATAGGGTTGGGGGAGGGGTTAAGGAGTAAATGAAAGGTGGGGATGGAGCCCAAAGAGAGAGAAGAGCACTTGGAAAGACGAAGGAGTTAATAACAATCTGGCTAGGAGGCTGAGTAGCTGTTAATGAGGATTGTCAGTGCGAAATAATAGGTGGTGTGTAATGGCGGATGTTTACTCCTTACCCCCTACCCAACTCTATCTCCCACATATAAATTGATATTTTCCTAGCTACCATCAGTTCTGATGAAGGGTCACCAAACCCAAAATGTTAATTGTGACTTTTCTTCATAGATGCTGCTAGACCTATTGAGCTTTTCCAGCAACTTCTGTTCTTGTTCCTGATTTACAGCATCCACAGTTCTTTATTTAGGTTTTCGTTTAGTATTTTGTGCTTTTTTTTTGCTGGATGGTTCAACTGTGATTTGATCTACTGTTGAACTCCAACTGTAACAAGAAGTTCTCAACCAAATGACCCTTTTCCTGTCCCTTTTGTGACCCCTTTCTATTTTATACTCAAGATATGATTTTTAAACATAAATGGCTTAGTTGGCCAGGAAACAGGCTTGACACTAATTATAAGGGGCATCATCTCCAGGATTCGGGAGGTGCCTGCCTGCTATAGCGGCAAAGGCAGTTGACAGTCATTTTGGGATAGTTGCTGTCTTGGTGATTAAAGCAAGCAGCTCCTGGGAAGGGCGTCATGGATGAACAAGGCATGCAGCAAAGTGAAGACCTGTGCTTTTCCTAGTGTCAATGACGGTTAGCCTTGCAGATTTGTCGCCAAGGCAATTTTAGAGAAGATTATTTTGAGCTTTGTGGTGCACCCAGCATGGCATGAAGGTGTCCTTGAGCTCATTGAAAAATTATTGGAAAATGTCGTTCAGGAACAAGTAGGCTCTTTAACAAGCCACTAAAATGCTTAAGAGGCTGTTATTTGTTAGTGAACACTCTTGCCATGCATTTCAAAATTCAAAATGCTTCCAGAGGCATTGGGATCCTGAGACAATTTCTGGAGCTGCAATTCTCAAAACCCACATCTAGCTTCCGAACCCCTTTGAAAATCCTGTCCTAAATCTCAAAAGGAATGATGGCACATGGCAAAAGGAAATGCTGATGGGACAAGTAAAGAAACGTAAGTTTCTTTGCAGAAGAATACAAACAAAAATCAACAGCTGCAATCCAAAACCAGAAAAAAGAGCAGCAGTTATGAAACAATCATACATTCTGTTATTCTTTTCTTAATTCATGGGATGTGGTTGTTGCTGGCCTGTCAGTATTTTTATTGCATTTTGCTAGTTGCCCTTGACAGGTATATGTGTGCTCCATTCTTGAACCCCTTCAGCCCTAGTGCCAAGGATTGACCCATAATACCATTAGGGAGGAAATTCCAGGATTTTGACCAGCGACAGTAAAATCTGCTGCCCTGTCCTTCTAAATGGGAGTGCTCATGGGTTTGGAAGGTGTTGTCTAAGGACCTTCGGTAAATTTCTGCAATGCATTTTGTAAATATACACACTGCTGCTACTAAGCATCAATAGTGGAGGGAGTGAATGTTTGTAGATGTAGTGCTAATCAGGCTGGCCTGCTTTGTCCTAGATGGAGTTTATTGTTGGAGTTGCACCCATCCGGGCAAATGGAGAGTATTCCATCACACTTCTGACTTGTGCCTTGTAGATGATGGACAGGTTTTGGGGGGTCAGGAGGTGACTTACTCACTGCAGTATCCTAGCCTTGTAGCCACTGTTTATTTGAAGAGCCCAGTTGAATTTCTGGTCAATGGTTACTCCAAGGATATTTGTAGTGGGGATTCAATGATGGTAACACCATTTTAATGTCAAGGGGCTGTGGTTAGTTTATTTCTTATTGGTGATGGCCATTGCCTGGCATTTGTATGGTGCGAATGTTACTTGTCACTAGTCAGCTAGTGATATTGTCCAGATTTGATGCATTTGAACATTGACTGCTTCAGTATCTGAGAAGTTGCGAATGATGTTGAACGTTCTACAATCATCGACGGACATTCCCAGTTCTGACCTGATGATAGAGAGCTCATTGATGCAATAGCTGAAGATGGTTAGATCAAGGACAGTACCCTGAGAAACTCCTGCTGAGATGACTCACTTTTGGCAATCACAACCAACTTTCTTTGTGTCAGCTGTGACTCCAAATACGGAGAGTTTACCCCCAATACCCGTTAATGCCATTTTTATCAGTGTTCGTGGATACCACACTCAGCCAAATGCAGCCTCGATGTCAAAGCCTGTTGCTCTCACCTCGCCTCTAGAATTCGGCTGTCTCATCTCCATGTTTAAATCAAGGCAGTAATGAGGTCAGGAGCTGAGTGGTCCTCAGATTTGCAATCATCTTGGTTTCCTTTTTATTAATACCTGAATCTTTACATGTTTGGTGATTGTTATGACCTGTCTATAATTGATCTTGTTTTGTTTATGCTTGATACTAAACTTCAGCTCAATTATCCTCAACAGTAAAACAATTACAAATTGTGAATACCAAGATAACTGCAAATTTTAATTTGAAACAAAAACAAAACAGTGATAAGTGGATTGTAACAGCAGAGAGATGGAATCTCTTGCACAGTCTGCAACCTCATGGCCTGGCATATACCCCACACAACAATTACTATCAAGCCAGGGGATCAACCTGGTTCAATTGAGAGTAGGAGGCCATTGCCAAGAGCAGCAATAGGCATAACTAAAACTGAGGTGTCAACCTAGTGAAGCTACTAAGCAGGACTACTTACATGCCAAATAATTTAAGCAACAAGTGATAGACAGAGCCAAGCAATCCCACACCCAACAGATTATATCTAAGCTCTGCGGTCCTGCCACATCCAGTCATGAATAGTGGTGGACAATTAAACAACTCACTGAAAGAGGAGATTCACTGGAGCACCTCAGTTGACAAGTTCCCATCCAAGCCATCAGCAATCATGACTTGGAACTATTATCACTGTTTCTTCAGAGGGGGTCAAATTCCTGGAGCACCTTTCCAGCAGCACTGTGGGCATATTACACCCCAAGAACTGCAGCAGTTCAAGGAAGAAGCTCACAAAATCTTTAGAGCAATCAGGGAAGGTCAATAAATGCCACCACCATCCAACATTGAAAAATATTGTAACGTTCATTCAGTTTTTGGTTCCTGTAGTTTGTTTTCTTAAATAATTAAATGGCTGTGTTTTTGTGAATGCCACCACCAGATGGAGCAACAAGTGTGCATACTCAAAAACAGAATAGTGCAGTATGGCACCACAGTCCAGAGATGGAACAGTAACTCCCTACCACAAATATAGTGCTGCCAGTGAAATCACCGTCAATTATATACATGCTTCAGAAGGACCTTGGCTAATAGAGGCTTCATTTCATTCTTACCAGCAACTTTAATCCTGCCCTTGGCCCAGATTGAATTACCGCAAGGATTTAGGAGTCCCGGAAGTGGCTGAGGTAGCACAAAATAATTGCTATAAAATGAAGATTAGACAGTCTGCGCATACGCTTAAGGTGACATCACTGCAACTAGAATGTGGTGACGCAAACAGCATATATTCAGACAAACCTTGAAGCCTGTTGTTGTGAGCACGTGACCAGACCACTTGCACATAGAACATAGAACATTAGAGCACAGTACAGGCTCTTCGGCCCTCGATGTTGTGCCGACCTGTCATACCGATCTCAAGCCCATCTAGCCTACACTATTCCATGTACGTCCATATGCTTATCCAATGATGACTTAAATGTACCTAAAGTTGGCGAATCTACTACCGTTGCAGGCAAAGCGTTCCATTCCCTTACTACTCTCGGAGTAAAGAAACTGCCTCTGACATCTGTCCTATATCTTTCACCCCTCAATTTAAAGCTATGCCCCCTCGTGCTCGCCATCACCATCCTAGGAAAAAGGCTCTCCCTATCCACCCTATCTAACCCTCTGATTATTTTATATGTTTCAATTAAGTCACCTCTCCACCTTCTTCTCTCTAATGAAAACAGCCTCGAGTCCCTCAGCCTTTCCTCGTAAGACCTTCCCTCCATATCAGGCAACATCCTAGTAAATCTCCTCTGCACCCTTTCCAAAGCTTCCACATCCTTCTTATAATGCGGTGACCAGAACTGTACGCAATGTTCTAAGTGCGGCCGCACCAGAGTTTTGTACAGCTGTAGCATAACCTCTTGGTTCCGGAACTCGATCCCTCTATTAATAAAAGCTAGAACACTGTATGCCTTCTTAACAGCCCTGTCAACATGCATCAGCAGCCATTTTATTGGCCACTTTGATATTCAGAATAATTAATCCATAGTTCTATATTGAAAATAGCATAGCAATTGTGTACATACGTATGAGATAGATCTTCCCCAAAACTGGCCACTTTGTGCTCTCAATACCAGAGGTGCAATTGGAAGGTCCCTAGCTGAGTAATCGCTGCAGCCTGCCATTTTAAGTATGTTTCAAAACTCTTCCCGCATGTTTTAAAACTTAAAAGTTTAAAAAATGGCTTAAGCTGCAGCCCACCATTGTGGAAGGTAAACCCCTCTGTAGAAAGCCAATGATCGCAGTAATGGTCAGGTGAATGGAGTTGATCTTGGGTGCTGACCTCTTGACTCGCCACAAGGAGGACATTTACAGGCAGTTAGCCTACTTTCCAATGCTATAAAATATCTGCTAGGCAACTGGAAAATTCTAGTCAGCCTTTAATATTTGGGATTTTAGATTATTTAGTCATCTTAGTTACTAAGTTGGTTTCTGTGCGGAGTTTGCACATTCTCCCCGTGTCTGCGTGGGTTTCCTCCTGTGTTCCGGTTTCCTCCCACAGTCCAAAGATGTGCAGGCTAGGTGGATCGGCCATGCTAAAATTGCCCGTAATGTTCAGGGGTGTTTGGTTTATAGGGGGCTGGGTCTGGCTGGGATACTTCAAGGGGCGGTGTGGACTTGTTGGGCCAAAGGGCCTGTTTCCAGACTGTAAGGAATCTAATATAATCTAATCTAACTTCTTAGGCAAGCAGATAGATATTCCATGCTGTTATGACCCCAGCTGGTGGTAATATTGAAGAAGTTGGATACCAGAATTAAACGTTCTCTGCTCCAAAGGAAACAACCTGAGTTTATCCAATCTCTGTTCAGAGCTGAAATGCTCCAGCCCAGGCAACATCCCTGTGGATTTCCTTTGCACCTCTCCAATGTAAGCATATTTTTCCTCCTTCCTCTAGTATGGTGATCAGCACTGCATATAATACTCCCAACTGTGACCTAAGCAAAGTTCTATACAGCTCCAACATGATTTCCCAGCTCTGATAATCTATGCCTCGACTGATAACCATGAGCATCCCATATGCCACCTTAACTGTCACATCAACCTGCCACCTTCAGGGACTGGTGGACAAGTACCCCAATATCCCTCTGTTCCTTTGAGCTTCCTAGTGTCTTGTCATGCATTCATTACTACTTTGTCTTCTCCTTCTTCCAAAGATTTCAACAATAATAGCAAAAGCAAAAATTCTATCAGTGATAATGGGAACAGCAGATGCTGGAGAATTTTGTGCTCCTGAGATGCTGCTTGGCCTGCTGTGTTCATTCAGCTTCACACTTTATTAAAAGCAAAAATTCAGTGTTTTTCCCAGCAATATCCGATAATCAATCTCAGGGAAATGTCTCTGCAACCTTAACTTGTTAATTTTTTATTCAACTGACTCAGTGAAGGAAACTGAGACACTAAAGGAGGAACATCCTGGTTACTGCCTGAAATGTA
This sequence comes from Stegostoma tigrinum, assembly GCF_030684315.1. Lineage (NCBI taxonomy): Eukaryota > Metazoa > Chordata > Chondrichthyes > Orectolobiformes > Stegostomatidae > Stegostoma > Stegostoma tigrinum. The sequence continues at coordinate 15,260,814 of NC_081379.1, forward strand.
ACTAATACTCAGGCCTGTAGAATTAAACATGAAGAGGAGGTGACAATAGAAGAGGGAGATGAATTGGAAATTCAGTTATCTGACACAAATTTCAAATATATAACAGGATGAAGGGAAAGAAAGTGAGGCTGACATGTCTAACCCAACTCTTTTTAGTACAGATGTAACAGCTAGATTCTGAATTGAGAGAATTATACTAAACTGCCTGCTCCAAAATTGAATCAGTGCTGTTATTTAAAAGACAAAGCAGTAATGAGGAAATGTGGACCACCTCAAATACTAGCTAGTCAAGAAGGAGTGATAGTGATGTTTGTTCCATCTGAGTATTGTGTCAAAACCTTGAGTGGCTCTTAAAATACCTTTCTGATCTGCCACTGAAATTAAAACATATAAAACATTTTTATTGACCAGGTTTACGTAAAGATGTGACAAAATTTTGCCGGACATTCCATATGATTCAGGTACTGGGGAAACACCAAACATCAATTAGATCTGCGCCTTTGATCCCAATGCTAGGTTTATGAAGAAAATTTAGCAAGACCTTAGTAGATTGTGTAGGACAACTTACTTAAACCAAGAATGAGAATAGTTACCTTTTAACATGCATAAATGTTTCAATGTGACTTTCTGAATTGATTTATTTTGGGAAAATTGATAGTAGAAAAGTTCAATATTTTACAAGATATGATCTCCACAAAGAAATGCAACTATATTAACCTTCAAATTCTATGTCACAAATTTTCAAACAAATAACAAATAGTTGGGGAATTGGCAAGATGGCATCAAACCTTAAAAGGCCAGAATTAGAAATTATTGTGAGGATTGTCCGAATGATTGAGATAAAGGAATGCCATTGTTAATGTTTGCAATTTGAGATACCTTGATGTATGGACGTGAGATGAGAGCAGGCCGTAAATTCATTGAAAAGAAATTTATAAACCTGTAGCTAAGACACCATTCTTCCATCAATGTTTGAGTTTCAGAGAGGCACTAGCCAAACAATGAACTGCTCAAAAAGCATTTGAAGAATGCTCAAACAATTAAAACTGCAGTAGATAAAAAGGGTAATATTTGGAATTTTGCGGCTGGCAACATGTATTGGAACAGAGTTGAGGAAAAACTTCTTCACCCAGAAAGTGGTGGATATAGGGAATGCTCTGCACCACAAGGCAGTGGAGACCAACTCTCTGGATACTTTCAAGAAAGAGATGGATAGAGCCCTTTAAAGTTAGTGGAATCAAGGGTTTTGGGGATAAGGCAGGAACAGGATACTGATTGTGGATGATCATCCATGATCATAACGAATGGTGGTGCTGGCTTGAAGGGCTGAATGGCCTACTCCAGCACCTATTGTCTATTGTCTATTAATATTGTTATCTGTCTCTGGGGAACAATTAAGAGCAAGGTTCACTTGATCTTACCAAATCAAAAAGAAACTCAAAGTTGTGAATTATATAATGAGTACTGCAAACAAGAGGAAAAATTACTGAGCATGTGGTGTCAGTATATTAGAGCAGACCTATTGTTCTGGGACTATGTCAACTACCACTAACAGGGAGCATAGTCAGAGCAGAAGTGTGTTTACAATAGCGAAAGAAATGGAGAGTGGGATAAAACTTTGGACAGTAATCAGATTGGACAATGTGGAGATGCTTAAAAAGTTAGATGGAATATTATGCAATCTTTCAAAAAAACAATTAAAAAGCTATTACAGTTTCAAATATAGATTTATTTGAAAACCATGAAAAAGGACTTTGGCTACATAAAACACAAATGTAGATGATGTAGTATCCATAAAACATTCTTATACATTCAACTTGGAGAAATTAGTTCAAGTGGGAGAAGGGATTAAGCTCATGATGAAGAATGAACTTACTGAAATGAATTATAATAGCTGAAACTTGCATATTTTTGATGAAGCTGAAACCAGATCAGGACAAAGCTTACGAGCAGAATTTCATCATTTGCTTTATTGTTTGTTGGGTGAGATTCATGGTGCCTCATCTGCCAGGACCGAGAGTAACTTTTCACATGTAACATCTTGAGGCGGCACAGTGGTTCAGTGGTTAGCACTGCAGCCTCACAGCACCATGAACCCGGGTTCAATTCCAGCCTCGGGTAACTGTCTGTGTGGAGTTTGCACGTGTCTGCGTGGGTTTCCTCCCACGGTCCAAAGATGTGCAGGCTAGGTGGATTGGCCATGCCAAATTGCCCATAGTGTTCAGGGGTGTGTGTGGGATATAGGGGAATGGATCTGGATGGGATGGGCGGTGTGGACTTGTTGGGCCGAAGGGCCTGTTTCCACACTGTAGGGAATCTAATCTAATCTGACCTGCTCTTCACCTTATTAATTATGCTACTTAATCTTTGGTGCCTTTCTCGTGGAATCATACCAAAGCAGAGGTGGAAGTACTCCCCACTGCCTGAGCCTTATGGTGTTCAAGCCATTGGCACCATAGCTAAAATCTGGCTGCATACCACTTCAGGTACTTCAGTCTGGAATCTGCTCCTCATACTTTGGTTCTCGACAATTCTGGCTCAGAGGAGCCCCCCTCTTTGCAGACTGGAACTGGAGGTGCTGGTAGACAGTCTGGTGGAAAGGAGCACTGTTCTTTTTCCATCTGACTATCACAGGAGACAACGGCCACCGGGTGAAGAGAGGATGCTCAGCACAGGAAGAAGTTTATGTAGTCTGCATGGGCAGGCACAACCATTTTCTGCCCTCTACTTCACATTCATAATGCTACACTTATTCTAATTCTGCACTGCACATACATCTCACCAAAGCTCATTGACTAAAACTCTCATGCATTGATTCATCATGTCTACTCAACAGGTCATGTCAACTTTGTCATCACTAACAATTCCTCTCTCTGCATTTCTTACTCACACACTGGGGACACCTCAACAACTCTCCAGCTCATGCATCACTAATAACTCAGCTTCTATCAAACTCAATCCCTCCTTCTATCTCATTCCAGAAATAAAATTGAGATTGAAGTCTCAACAGCACTCTGGTTGGCTTACCTGTAATCCCTGGAATAGCTGCACTTAATCTCCCAGCCTGATTGTGGCCCAATCTCCAAGGACACAAATTCCCAGACTCTGCCAAGATTGACTGGAGGCCAAGCCCTGAACTGACAATGGATATCTTGACCGACTATAGAAGCACTCCCTGACTGATCATAATCCTGCTTGACCCCAGTAAGACCAGTTCCCTTTGACTTTCACACAGAACCATTTGCTTGAAACACATGTAGTGTGTTTGGTTGTAAATTGCTGGCACATGCTGCATTTGTGACTTTGACATTGATGTTACTTCATAAATACATATTCACCCTTCTGACTGTTCACTGTTCCCTGTGACAAGCTGCCTGCCTTTCCCACTGTGCTAAAAAGCAATGCAAGATATGGAGGCTGACAGTTAGAGGCTGAGCACTGAAGACCTGTGTGCGAAAAGGTAATGTGAGCCACATGGAGGCTGGAAGCTTCCTAGTAAGCAGAAAGTGAGTGAACCCAATGAATTCAAGTTAAAAGCCATAAGATGCATCCCATATAGATGCTTGAGATACATTTGTGTCCCTGCTTACAAAGCAACCTGCCAGAAGAAGGCAAGTTATAGGTTTCCATTGAGTACCAAAGCAAAGTATTCAAGGACTGATATAGTGTGAGAGTTAGCCAAGGGCATGCCTGATGTATGGTGAGGCTGCTACTTTGCCCATGCTGACTAACGTGGATGAAGTATTGAGAACCATAGTGTCCCTACAACATGCAGAGACATTGTGCTAAAGATGTAGTTGGATGATAACCAGTCTAAGAAATTGCCGAGCTGCATCTGCCAAGTATCTGTGCTGATTTACGTGTCAGAGATCTTTCTCTACTTTCTTGGGGAAGAAGAGAATTGGAAGCAACATACTAACAAGGCAAGTTGGGCATTAATGAGATGCAGATGCATGGAAATAAGGTAGTTACCACTCAATACTTAAGTCACCATTTAAGGCTTGAAGCAAAGATTGCAAAACTTGTTCTCTATTGAAATTCAAATTTCCCTTATTCTCACATATTTTCCCGACTTTCGTGCCATTTCTCATGCCACAACCAGAGACAAAATTCCAACCTATGTATCAAGGTGGCAGCGGCGACAGGTAGGAAGTGTTCCGTGCCTATATGTACTTGGCCAGCTGCTGTCCGATTTTGGTTTTTTTTGCTTAGTTTCCTCATTTTTTTCATTTCTCTTTTGCATCAAAGTTCACCTTTTCTTCTTTTCTGTGGCTGTGGTAGACGAAGGCAGTTGTGAGGCCCTGCTGCATTGACAGCAGCCTGGTTGATCCAAATGTCCGTTCCTTGTGACCATAATGGCTGCAGCTTTATCAAAGCCTTCATCATTAGTGGGTCTGTTGCATTCCTCCTGGCGGCGATGCATCGGTTTCAGTGGTGTCTGCAGTGGTGGCAGCATTGTGATTACAGATTTGTTTCTCATAGCTAAGGCGGCTCCAACCGGCGACTGTAGTGGCAACGGCTTCAGCACTGGTGACCTGGTGGGTCCAATCTGACCCTCCTTGCTGTGGTAGTGATGGAGTGGTTCGGTGACAGCTTTGTCTGTGGCAGTGTGGTGGGTCTAGTCTGGAAATCCACACTTTGACGGCTTCATGGGTGGCTTTGGCAGTGGTGTCCCATAGCCATCCAGAAAGCCAGGAGCCGTGGACGGAATAAAAGACTAATTTCGTCTCAATTATTTCTTTTTGTAATTTTTGTAATTAAAATGGCACTGAATTGTGACTTATACGCATCTCACTGTATTTTCATAAATACAAATGAGAACAAATTGATATTTTATTCTATTCTAATTGTTGCAAAATCAATGCAGTAACAAGAGTAGAGTCAAATCTGATTCCCTGATTGAAAGACGTAATTGTGAGAATTGGATACGTCTGACTTGTTGCAAAATTTGATTTGCTAAAAGGATATTGGAAAATTCCAATTCCCATCACAGCTTAAAAAAAATTAGCTTTTATGACATTGGATCGACTTTATTCATGTAAAGTCATGTCCTTTAAAATGGAAAATTCACCAGCAATATTTCAATGATAAACCAACATAGTCATTGACGTTTAAGCAGCCGTGTTTTCCACATCACTGATTTGTTAGTGTTCAGCCAAATCTGAGAAAAACACTTATATCATTTGAATGAATCACTTGATTGGTTAAAATTAGAATTAGGAACCAATTTGGTCATAGATCTCGCTATACTTTGAATTTGCCAAAGTAAAAGTGACTTAATTGGGTCACACTGAGACAAGGAAAGTTCCGCCTACAAGAGCAAAAATGAGGCTATTTTTGATTTTCTTATGCCCAAGACAATAGAAAAAATTCAGCAATATGTTGGCATGAATGTATTTTAGCAGACGTTTGCGGCAAATTTAAGAAGCATAAATGCTCCCCTGATGAACTTGTTGAAAAAAGACAAGTTGAATTGACAAAAGAATGTCAGGGTGTTCTACACAATTTGAAAGCGGTACTGACATCTGCAGCTCTTATAACACTGAATTATAACAAGCCATTTAAACTGGCTGCAGATGCTAGTGATGTTCCTGTTGGTACAGTTAGATGAGATAGGGATTGAACAGCCAGTCAGTTGTTATTCACACGAGTGTTAAAAGAAATATTTAATAGTGGAGAAAGAGACACTGGCCTTGTGTTAGTTCCGCAGTATTTTGATGTTTACACATCTAACAATTCTGTAGAGACTGTCACATTTGGTTTGTTTGGAGAGATTCTATTAAAATAATCTAAGACTGTTTCATTGGAGTTTAATGCTGAAGCCATACAACTTGGGGGGCCAGTTTGTTCAGTTGGCTGGATGGTTGGTTTATAGCGCAGAGTAACAGCAACAGGCCAGGTTCAGTTCCTATATTGGCTGAGATACTATGAAGGCTCTGTCCTCTCAACATTGCCTCTTGCCTGAGGATTAGTGACCTTCATGTTAAGCTCACCAGCAGTCTGTGGTCCTCTGAGACTGACAGTTTTCACTTTTGATGCAATTTCAAATCATTCTTATAAATGGCAAGGAGAATCTCAGGTGGATGTTTTGTAAAGAGTAAATTTGAAAGAAAATGAAGAAAAATTATCAAAATAAATTTTTGTCGGCAAATGTAGTTATGAAAATCCTGCTGTATTTGTAGGCACTCATGGGCTTATGCAATTAGTCTGGCCACATCCACGTGTCGTCTTCATTGCCCTTCCAGATCGGTGACTTTTTTTTGGTTTTGGTTGCCCTGGGGCTTCCTCCTGATATCCTCCTGTAGGAACCCTGGGCCTCGCGTATCTCCACTCCCACTCCATCTCAGGTGGCAGCATCAGAAGACAAGCGAGGACCCCTTTGGTCGATATCCAGTGTCACAGGAGGTGCGGGACCTGTGCAGGATGACGGTCTCCAGCTTGGAGGCATAGAAGCAACGGAGCTAGTGGCAGCAGAAAAGGAGCATGTCGCCAGGATCCAGGGACAATGTTGGACAGTGGCTACTGGATGAGCAGTGAGGGTGAAGTCTACAAAGTGGGAAAGATCAACTTGTGATTGCTGTTTTATTTTCAGCAATATCTATTTAATATCAATTTATTCAGTCTTTTACAATTTATACAGTTTATTCGCTAATTTATCCTGTAATCCAAGGCAGTGCTGGAGCGTGGTAATGTTATACACTTTGTCACTTGTACCCAGACACAGTGAAATGTTAAATAAATCAAATCAAATCACTATAAGTAGAAACAATGGTACAAAGGGATTTTGATAGAGAACGAAAATACCTCATAAGAATACCTTTACAGTTTTTCCATGTGGGAAGGTGTGATGAAGTTTTACAACATGTACTCCTTCAAGAATTTAGATTTTATCTTTGACAATTAGAAGACAGAGGTTGGGAAGATAAGAATGTGAAGTGAGTAGTCAAGTAGAAGGCTAGAATTCATAGAATAAAACTTAAATGGAACCATTTAAATTCTTTTGCCAACTAATTGAAAGAGCTTTTCAATCAATCCCACTCTCCTGGTCTTTACTGACAGCCTTGACAATTCCTCCCTTCATGTATTTAGGAGTAGGAGGAGTGTAGACTGCACCATGACAAGATTATGTATTCATTGAAGATTTTTATTTTAGAAGATCTATTGGCTTTGTAATTTGTTGTTTCAGTATAGTTTCAAAATTTGGGTCTGTACAATCAAAGATAATTTGATCAATTGTGAGCTAACTGTGATAATGGATGGCTAAAATCATCAATTTAATTTTCTTTTCTCAGAGCTGACATTTGATTTGAGAGCTACTCCATTCAGAATGCCTGGTTCTGGCAGCATAATGGTAAGCTTTGCATTTCTGTTATTATAATTTCCACTGAGACCACTTTTTTAAAAATCTAATATTCTATGTATTTACTAAAGAATAAATTCACAGGGTTACCTTGTTAAGGCAAAAGAATTTTACCATTATTAAATAAAACAAAAGGTATGAATACTAATAACTACACGCTATCTTAAGTACTAAGATCTCAACTCTACTAATTTGAGACAACTTGCTTGACTTGAAGTTAAACAGAAGCCTCGTAGTTAATTGTTCCCTGGTGTATTCTCCATGGCAGCACTACTACTTGGTACTTGCATCCAAGATCTAGCTAGTAGCAGTGGTATCATTGCATAAATATGACAAGGTAGCAACGCAGGAGGAAAAAAAATATCAGAAGTCAGTTTATCACTTTAAGAAGACATAGACAGTTAGTCAACATTGAAAGCACATAAATGGATGAGCATTCAACAGCATTTGTGGAAGTAGCGCAGTGCAAAATTGGCACTCCACAGAAAACCATCATTTCAGAACTGGTAAGAGATGCAGGAACATCAGTGTGGGCTAGGAAGTGAATAAGAACCAGACAGAGGGAGCTGAAGGAGTCCTTGCAGAAGAAGTATCTGTGGGAGCAATTTGGAGTTCCATGATTTGAAGTTAGAAATCTCTATGGGCAAGAGGAATAAACTTTTAAGATGGCATAAAAGGCTGGAGTGAAAAGGAATTCTTGCCTTTCAAAACAAACATCCCTGCCATCACGATGAGGCTCCATGTGAATAGCTACAGTTGACAGAGCAAAGGCCAGAATTTTAATTTATAGCAAGACTGCAGTATTGTATAAGGCACAGACTACATTTAAGTAAAAGGCAAATATAAAAGATTTTTTTTAAAAAGCCTAATACAAGCATTTATAGACCATGATAAGATTGGGTCGCTCATAATTTAAACTACAGTTTTTAGCAGGAGGATTTATGATAGGCGTAACCACAGAAATTTATTTTATATATTGTACGACAAGACTTGCAATGTATTTTAGACTGTAAAAGACAGGAAATGATCCATTTTACGTGTGAAGAAAATGGAACCTCCATCTTGGCTGCAGAAGGTAGGGCTGTCTGCGTGCTGTCTGCACATTCTTCTCGTGTTTGTGTGGGTTTCCTCCGGGTACTCCGTTTCCCTCCCACAGTCCAAAGATGTGCAGGTTAGTTGGATTGGCTAAGCTAAATTTCCCGTAGTGTTCAGGGGTCTGTAGATTAGCTGGGTTATAGGGGTACAGGCCTGAGTGGGGTGCTCCAAGTGTCGATGTGGACTTGATGGGCCAAAGGGCCTGTTTCCACACTGTAGGGATTCTATGATTCTATGAAAACACCAAAATCACCAAACTCCCCAAATCCTTGAGTCTCAGTGCCACTGCAGGCCGTCAGAAGTTGCTCCTGCTGCTGCCACAGGCCCTAGGAAGTTTCTGCTGCTGCTGCTGCAGGCCCTCAGAAGTTGCTTCTGCCGCATCAGGCCTTCTGAAGTCACTCCCGTTGCCACCAGAAGCCCTTGAAAGTCACTTCTCAAGTCTGCTGCTGCCACTGCTGAATTCTTGAGTGTGCTGCCCCCCCAACTCATTGCTGCATTGCTTGCTCTCGCCAGCGCCCCACTGAAGACACTTCAGAATGCAAAAAGAAAAGAAATAAAAGGACAACAGTAAAAGAAAGAAGAGGACAGAAGCAGACAAGCCCCAGGCTCAGTAGCCCAAACGCTGCACTGCTGCTACGCTAATATCTATGTTTTCAAACAGCTATTTCATGTACTTGTTCTTTCGATGTCCTGCCATCCAGCAAACATTGATCTTGTGCTTTCACCCATCAAAGAAACATTGACTCTGCCAATCTTGGGTGTTGTCCCTGCCATTTCCTAGTAGTACTTTGCATCTAGGAAAGGGAAATTGATGGTAGGGAATGCAACTCACAGTGGACACTATTGGCACAGGGCCCTGCCTGGTTGCAACGTACCCCTATTTGCCCCTTTTAACTTTTCACTACCTTGACAGCCCCTTTTCTCCTTTCACCTCCTTGCAGTGTGGAGATCCATCACATTGAATGTCACCTACAAATGCCATCCTTGTCCCAAACATCGACATTACACCTTTATGATGCTCATTCTGCTCTGCTATGCTTCCCCTGAGTGGTGGATACTGCCACTACCCCACTCTCCTGATGCTTGCTATGGTGTCTGTTGCCATTTTGTATAGCCTCATTCATCTTGAGTTTCCACCTGTCAACATCCTGTCCTCACCACTGCAAATGTCTCATCATTTTTCTCTAGTCTTGACTCCCTCACCCCTTTTGGCGGTGAGCCTCCTGCTGACCCTGCAGGCCCCCTCTTACACATTCTTGAATGATCAATGGAAGAACTGCCTGGACCTCCATTGATTGACTTCAAGGAGTTCCTAGACATGACTAACCACTGTGCTTGCAGCTCGCCAACAGATGTCACTTGAAATTCACAGATACTTGTGATGAATTTAGAGGCTGCACCTTTACTGGGACAAATTCCCTGAATGTGAATGTTCCAAAACGATGTCCAACCGTTGTCAAGCCTCAAGATTATGTGCTTGCTGTGCCCATGATCGATGATACTGGCAGTTCCTGACAGAGTGCCCACCTCACTATCTGAAATGAGAACTAGTCCCACCAGTTTCCAACGTGGCCATTTGGCCAGATGGCACATGGTATGAGTGTAAGATTGACAATGAAACTTAGGGGGGATGGTGGGTATAAGTGAAATGGAATTGTTGTTACCATAAAAGTAGTTATATACCTGAATATCTAAATGTAACCTGTGAGAAAAATAAACTGAAAAGGGTTGTTGTATAATATGATGGTTATGAAAGAGTAAATGTTCAAGCTGCATGAAGCTCCAAAAGAAATCTGTGTCAATGTCAGTCTAAGGCTAGAGAAGCTAAAATCTATCACAAGGTCCCTGTGCAGATAGATGGGCCGTCTTTTGCAGCGGATAGACTTTGTAATTACACTTAACTTGAGGGTGTGTAAATTTGTACTTTTTGCCATCACACAGTAAGCTGCATCTTGTGTAAACAATACCATTTCCTGTTAATACTCAGTAGCGGTATATCCGCTTCTATTACTAATTGGATAAAACTTTTAGACTCACCTGCATCATGGAAGAGGATTGTGGCATACTAAAAACACAAGCCAACAGAGATAATCTTGCAAGATATGGCAGGCAATTTTTCAACATTAAGATCCACTTGCCTATTTAGCCCCCGCTATCTCTAGGAAGGTCTAGTTTGCAATTGATAAACATGAGTTGTGAGGCAGTTGCACAAAATGATTTAATTAGTTCAGAACTGGTAATATATCTCTATATGTTGTCTGAACCCTGAAACCTGAGGGACAATTAATGTTATTTGCTCCTATATTCAGCATTGTCTTCAAGTAGATACTTCTGTGCCAACAAGCAGATCATCTGCTTGAAACTTGGGTTGTACAATTGAATTGAATTGAATAGGGTGGCTTCATGATAAAATTGCTGTACAAGTACACAGTAATGTTAACACAAAATAGATCCTTCCTGTACTACTTAGACATTGCCAAATTTTCTTAGCAGGTACTTATCTTCTATAAGAGCATAAGAAATAGCGACAGGAGCCAGTTCACAATTCAGTAGGATTTTGGCTGATCTGACATTCCTCACATCCACTTTCCTGCCTTTTCTCCATAACCCTTGATTCTCCTGCTGATCAAGACTCTATCTGTCTCAGCCTTAAGTATACAGAAAGACTATACCCCCACACATTTCTTCGGCAAAGAGTCCCAAAGACACTCAACCTGTTGAGAGAAGAAATTCCTCCTTGTCTCTATCAAATTGGCACCCCTTTATTCTGCAACAAAGTCCTATGGTCTTAGACTGTCCCATGTGGGGAAATCATCTGCTCAGCATTTACCCTGCCAAGCCCCTTAAGAATCATATGCGTTTCAATGAGGTCACTTCTCATTCTTCTTTACTCCAGTGAGTAGAGTCCCAACATAACAAGGTGTGGAGCTGGAGGAACACGGCAGGCCAGGCAGCATCAGAGGAGCAGGAAAGCTGACATTTCAGGTCGGGACCGTTCTTCAGAAATGGGGGAGGGGAAGGGGTCTCTGAATTAAATAAAGGGGGGGGCAGTGATAGAAGGTGGATGGTGGAGGGAAGACAGACAGGTCAAAGAGGTGGGGATGAAGCTAGTAAAGGTGTGTCTAGGTAGTAAGTAAAGATTGAGGATGATCAGTGAGGAGGGAGGGAAGACAGGCAGGTGAAGGAGGTGGGGATGAAGCTAGTAAAGGTGAATGAGGGGGTGGGTAAATTGTGGGGGTGGGGGTTGGTCAGTGAGGTGGGAGGACTAGTTTGGTGGGAGAGAAGACGGACAAGTCAAGGAGGCGGGGATGAGGGGGTGTCTGGTCTTGGGATGAGGTTGGGGATGGGGAGGTTTTAAAGCTCGTAAAGTCCACATTGAGACCATTGGGTTGTAGAGTTCTAAGACAGAATATGAGGTGCTGTTCCCCCAGTTTCTGGGTGGCATCATTGTGACGCTGGAGGAGACCCAGGATGGACATGTCGTCCAGGGAGTGGGAGGGGGAGTTGGAGTAGTTCACGACTGGGAAGTGTTGTTGTTTGTCGCGAACTGAGCGTGGGTGCTCCTCAAAGCGGTCTTTGAGCCTTTGCTTGGTCTCCCCAATGTAGAGGTGGCCACATCAGGAACATTTACAAGCTTCAAAATCTCCCCACCCCCAACCTCAACCCAAGACCAGCCCACCTCTCATCCCCAATGTAAGGTGTAGAGCTGGATGAATACAGCAGGCCAAGCAGCATCAGAGGAGCAGGAAGGCTAACATTTCAGGCATAGAGCCTTCTTCAGCTCTACATCTTGTTATCTCAGATTCTCCAGCATCTGCAGTTCCTACTCTCTCTGAAACAATTGTAACCTCTCTCATCCCCACCACCTTGATCTGTCTATTTTCTCTTCCACCTACCTGCCCCTCCCTCCTCACTGACCAACCCCCATCCCAACTTCCTACCTATACTACCTTCATCCCTGCCTCCTTGACCTGTGTGTCTTCTCTTCAACTAACTGCTCCATGATCCACCTTCTATATAACCTTCCCCCTTCTCTATTTATTTCAGAGCCCCCTTCCCCGCCCCCATTTCAGGTCTGGTGACCGTTCCTCAGAACTCAAATGAAAATATGGAAAAGAACCCTGAAATAACTCTACAGAGGCTGGTATCCTGTCACCAAGTCATCCTTTATTTATACGTGCATACTTGACATTGGCCTGGTTTCCTCTGAATCAGCTCTGAGTGAACAGAATCTCTGGCTGTCTTGTTTATATCTGTCAGCCAGGGCTCTCTGAATGAATCAGCTTAATAGCCCAAGTCAGGGAACTTTATGTTCTACGAAGTCTATCTGTTGATTTGTTACAATCACTACATCCCTCATCTCCTAAGTCCAGGCCTTTTTCCTTCTCTTGTTTTCTCCCCTGAGCTGTTTTTGCACCAGGTCCGGTTCCTCTGACTCAGCCTTGAATACGGGCAGTTTATACCGGACCATAGCCTGCCTCTTGTGCCCAGAGCATCTCAGAAGAAATTCATCCTCTTCAGGGCTGTCGCTGACTTTGACCTCATTATATGCTTTCCCTTTCAACTCAATCCTTGGCCTGTGGACTGAGGAGTGGAAGATGGAGTTTAATTTAGGTAAATGTGAGGTCCTGCATTTTAGAAAGGTAAATCAGGGCATGTTATACACTTAATTGTAAGGTCCAAGGGAGTGTTACTGATCAAAGAGACCTTGGAGTGCAGGTTCACAGTTCTTTGAAAGTAGAGTTGCAGGTAGATAGGATAGTAACGAAGGTGTTTGGTGTGCTTGCCTTTCTTGGCCAGTGCATTGAGTATAGGAGTAAGGATGTCGTGTTGCAGTTGTGCAGGATATTGGTTAGGCCACTTTTGGAATACTGCATTCTATTCTAGTCTCCCCGCTGTAGGAAGGATGTTGTAAAACTTGAAGGGGTTAAAAAGATTTACAAGGATATTGTCAGGGTTGGAAGGTAGAAGCTATAGGGAGAGGCTAAATAGGCTGGGGTTACTTTCCCTGGAGCATCAGAGGCTGAGCGGTGACATTATAGAAGTTTGCAAAAGCACGAGGGGCATGAATTGGGTGAATAGCCAAGGTCTTTTCTCTGGTGTGAGAGAGTCCAGAACTAGAGAGCATAGGTTTCAGGTGAGAGGAGAAAGATTTAAAAGGGACCTAAGAGGCAACTTTTTCATGCAGAGGCTAGTGCGAGTATGAAATAAGCTACCAGAGGAAGTGATGGAGGCTGGTACAATTACAACATTTAAAAGGCATCTGAATGGGTATATGAATAGGAAGGGTTTAGAGGGATTGGGCCAAATGCTGGCAAATCGGACTAGATTATTTTAGGATATCTGGTCAGCATGGATGAGTTGGACTGAATGATCTGTTTCCATGTTGCACAGCTTTATGATTCTATGACTTAGTAGCCTCCGTAACTTCCTTGGTTAGCCATGGTTGGTTTATCCCTGTTTTAGAATCTTGCCTCCCTACTGAGATGTATTTTTTTCTGAGAGTCATGGAATTACCTCCTTAAATATCTACCACTGCTTGCTTACTATCATTCCTGTTCATCTATGCATCCAGTCCACTAGCTAACTCTATCCTCATTTCATTTTAATATCCTTTAAGTTAAACACAGTTGTTTCCAACTCGAGTTTCTCACTCTCAAACTGAATATTAAATTCGATCATGTTATTGATCACTGCTTGCTAGAGGAGCTTTTGTCGGAGGTTACTGATTAAAGCTGCCTCATGTCCCATTATCAGATCCAAGATAACCTGCTTCCTGGTTGGTTCCATGGTGTTGCTCAAGGAAACTGTCCCTGACACACTTCGTGAATACATTATCATAGATTATCTGTTTTTATAATGACAGTTGAAGGTTTAAACCTGAGTCTTAGAGGGATTAAATATAGATTTGCAACACTTGGGAATCAACCGTGCAAGATTAGGAGATAATGAGTTTTGGCTTATTTTGATAGCTAATTCATTAGAGTATAATCATCTGCTTTTCAGACTGCACTATTCTGGGTAATATTAATCGTACTTCGTTGCTGGGCTGTTGGGAATTCTGTCTTCTCTTAGATCACGTATTTCTCCAGTTCAGTGAAAAGTATAAAGTTGGATTGTAGGTTTTCACTAAAGGAGAACAGAGGTAGGATTCTTTATACCTATTCAGAAATTGCTTGACATGTGATTGGAGAACAGGGGAATGATAACATTAGTGTTTTGGGTAATTTCAGTTACTGAATGTACAATTAGTTTCAAATAGTGAAAATCTATAACTTTGTTGACGAAAGGTGAAATTATGGAATGCAAAGTATGGATAAAATTTTAGTGAGGGAAATAAAAGTCTGATTCAGTTATCCGTGAAGTTATTAAATCCTCAATTTATAAATGATACCAGTAGAACTAAACTTAGAATATGTTCAGCTTACAAAAGTTTTATTGTTTGACTGTCCATTGTCATTGTAATGACATAAAATTAACTTTTTTATATGAAGGCTGAGGCTAGATCTTTCCTCTTATCGTCCTAATTTATTGTAACAGTGATTCATCCTGTACTGAATTCTTCACACTCCCTAAACCTAGAGATAGCACTAGTGCTACCTCTGCCTTATAGTAAATTCAATTTGCGGTAGCATGGTTTGCGATACTTCCCTGCACTGGAAAAGGGAATCATTTGAAATGCACACTGTGATCATATTTAATGCTTCTTCAGCTCCTTTGGTTTAGACCAACTGAACTAAAATCAAACTGGAATTGAACTGAAACAAAAACCAGCAGGTCTGGCAGCATCTGTGAAGAAAAAAATCAGAGTTAACCTTTGAGGCCCGGTGACCCTTCTGCCGTTCTTTCGGAACTGAGGAAGGGTCACCAGACCCAAAATAATAACTCTGATTTTCTCTTCACAGATGCTGCCAGACCTGCTGAGTTTCTCCAGCAACTTATGTTTTTGTTCCTGTTTTGCAGCATCTGAAGTTCTTTTGGTTTTTATTTGGAATTGAATTGAACCTTATGAAGTTATAAACTATAGTATCAAAATTATTTAGTACTTGGGTATGCTACTGTAGTCCTGTAATGTTATTTTTGAATTTAGTCTCCTAAAGAACCCATAAACAAATTTAAAATTATAATTCAGACCAGAAAAGGTATTAACATTACATTCATTGTTGTATGTAAAACTGATGAAGGATTAAGTATTAGAAGAGCACCTGCCTAAAGTAGAACCAACGGATTCAATTCAAAGATTCCATCTTCCAGTCAGGAAAAACATACTACTTCAGTAGTATCTTAAGAAGCAGGCTAAATTTGTGTGACCTGTGTATTATACATTAAGGTTTGTTTATTGGTAATATCCATTTGAGTATCATAGAAATGCAACAAATAGATAATGGCATTTGATACTGTCGTGGGATTTATGTGCTGCTTAAAGGAGATGTAACAGATTGATTGATTTACTTTGCTTGACAATAAGTAGTTAATGTAGATTTGCTTGCATAGCCAATTTTTAAAAAGTGGCTACATTTCATTATTTGCCAACCTCCAAAAGTAGCTGCTTCTTTGATCATGAAATGCTCTTTCTCATAACATACAACAGATTTAAAACTATTATTAATGTAGCCTTAGCCACAAAGTTCAATTCTGCCAATTAGACCATGTGATAAACAGCTCAGTTCTGATCATGCAATGGCTAACAACTTAATTCAAATCACATAGCTGGATTATAGGAAGGAATTGTATGTTGGTCCTTGATATCATAGCAGTGAGAAAGGAAATTACAATAAAAAATTAACAATGCCTCAGCACACTCTATTTGTATGTTTTACAGAGAACGCAACTTGAAGTGTGCTATGTGCATGTAACCCGTTAAGGAGACATTGAGCTTTGCCCTTGAGAATGTACTCTGTACTCTGATTATTATTCCTTTATAGGACAGAACAACAGATGGCAGGATCTTGTGATCAAATCACATGGCTGGAATTAAACCCTTCTTGCGGATTAACACTTTTGAATCCATTACTGTCTTGTAAAATATTTCAGTCCATATGTCACCCTTTGTAAAGGAAATGAAATTCTGGGCTGAGAGAAAGGTTAAAGGTATTTTTAAAGGTGTATTATGTCCCAAAATGTTCAAACATAATAGCTCAGATTTTTCTGAAGGATTTTATTGGATGCCCTATTAGAATTTTTCTTTTACCCTTCAGTTCAACATTTTTCTGTCCTCAAAATTGTGGAATGTGAGCTGATAACAGCATAGAAGCAATTATCTGCTCCCACTGCTCTCCAAGTATCTATTTGGGTGCATCTCACATCTATCCTGTCAACCTGCCTCATCAAAGCCTCCAATGAGTATCAGACAACGTTAGAGCACACACTCTGCATGTCATGACATTATTTCTCTATTTGCAAGACTGACATTCTCTCCCAGCCGTCTCCAGCACCTGTTGATTGCAAAATATACCTCCTCTTTAAGAGGTGAATGTGAGCTTTATGAAGTGCAGGCTAGGTTAATTGGCGTTAATCTTAAATGACCTTGGACTGCAGAGACATGCAGCTACTTAATATTTCTCACCATAATTTTAAATTGGCAAGCAACATGAAGTTTACATGCTTTATGTATTATGTTTATTTGTTTTATTTTGTTTGCATGCAAGTTAATATTTTATCACTTGTTTTTTGGGCCTTGTTCACTTTTTCCAACTGTCTTAATTTTGATGTTCTGTGCTTTTACTGAAAGTAGAAATGATCATTGTTCATATGAACTTTTAAAAAATGTGGTTTTAAGATTTATTTCGTACTCTTTTTGATGCAAATATAATTTGGCCCAAAATTTGAATCCTTATTGCCACCAAAACTATATTCTCTTGTAGGGGTGTGCACTATGCTACCAGCTGCTTGTGGTATAACTGCCATCCTGCAAAGGGCATTCATGCAGGTGGTGCTGCAAACATGGATGCAAATGATGTATTGTATCATGATATGAATCCATCCAGCTAACCTTTTGCCCATTTACCAAATTTGGATTGTACAGGTCGATTTAAAGAATTTTTTTCGTCGCTCAGCAAAGATCAAGTGTTTAGAAAATAACTTACAGATTAGCCAGTCTTGATGAACTTACGATGTTGCTAACAATCTGAAATTATTCTTGAATTTTAGGAACACAGCAGGTCAGGCAGCATCAGAATAGGAAAGTCGGCCATTTAGTTCGGGACTCTTCTACAGAATTGAACTGAAGTTTTGAAGAAGGGTCCCGACCTGAAACGTCAACTTTCCTACTCCTCTGAAGCTTCCTGACCGGCTGTGTTCCTCCAGCTCCACACTGTGTTGACTCTGACTCCAGCATCTGCAGTTCTTGAATCTCGTATTCTTGAGTTTTGTTTTGAGGTGTTCTGGTGAGTTGTCCGGTTTAGCAGAGTGTCCTTGCAGGGAAAGCAGAGGTGTAAGTAACCTGATCATATAAAGACTACAATAGATTAGGGAGCTGCAGTTGCAATACTGCATCACTGCAGCACAAGTTGGAGGGTAAGCTATGCCATTTTGGAGTCTGCCTCCTCCACTCTGCATAATATTGACAGGAGGTTGTATGATAGACATTCTGCATCCCTGTATACATTGCCTGTCAGCTTTTTTAAAATTGCTGCTCAATCAAGTTCTGCATCTGCAACTCCTGTAGCAAAATATCCTCCTCAACCATACCCTCCTGTAAGCTGGCACCTGAACTAGTCAATGGACTACAGGCAGGCCAGAGATACACTAACCCTTTGACTCACCAAATGCTGATCCGAAATCAATACTAGTCTCTGAGATATGTTAATTGCCAGTATCTGAATTGGTGTCTGCAACTGTCAGATCAAGTGACAAGGCCTCTCCATTTGTAATGTTGTTCCTTTTTCCTAGGTCTGCTATGGCCTCCCTTCTCCCTTCTCACTTCTCTTCCTCTAAGGCCCAAGCACTTTCCAGGTGAAGCAGCAATTTACATGCACTTCTTTCAAATTAGTCTATTGTATTCATTGCTCACCATTCAGTCTCCTCGATATAGAAGAGATCAAATGTAGATTTCACTGCATCCTTTGCAGCGTACATCCTTCCAATCCACAAACATATCTCCAGCTTCAGAGGGTTGTCATTGTAATTTCCTACGTTGTTCTTATCCTGACATTTCTGTCCTCGATTTATTGTGCTGTTCCACTGAGCTCAATGTAAGCTTGAGGAACAACAGCTTAGCTTTCAATTTGGCACCGTATAGCTTTCTTGATCAGTAAAGTTTAACAACTTAACACCATAACATCTGTCCCATTTGTTTCCTTTTCTTTGATTCAATTTTTCTCTTTAATTTTGCTTTCAGTCAGCAGCACACCTGCTCTGGGCATGTATAACATTGCTAACTTTTCCCAGTTCTTATGAAGGGTTGTAAACTTGAAATATGAACTCTGTTTCTTTCCACTGGTGCTATCTGACTTGTTCAGTATTTCCAGCATTTTCTGTTTGTGTGGCAATTATTCGATGCCTGAAATTAGGAAGCGAACATTGACGTGTGGGAAGGTAAAGGGATAGGAAACCAGACACCACTGGTGACACGATCAGCAGCTTGCTCATTGTGAACAGGTAGCAGGATGTACCTGAGCTAAGAGCTAAAAAGAAGTTTAAAGCAGTAATGTACCATCATCCTGAATATTCACATCTATGTCAAATTTTAGGTTAAATTTAAGCCATTCGTACATGCACTCAATCTTTAGTAGATGCTATTTTTGTTTCTTTAACTTGCAAAGGATATATCCCTTCCCAATAAAAGGCACATTACACCATTCTAACTCAGATTAGAGATGGTGTTGACATGTGGTTAGTAATGAGTCATTCACATAATGTTGAGTCCTTTCCCAATTTGATCTTTTCCGGTTAGTATTATTTTAATATCAGTTTCAATAAATAGAATTTCATTTTATTGTCTCATTAAAACACTGCAATTTGACATTACAACAATTATGTGGTACAGTGCTGGATGATAACTCGGCAGTCCTGGTGGATGGCTCAAAAGTCACATTCTTCTGTTGTAGAAACGAGAGTGTTACGAATTTGGTCTCATTGATACTTTCTTTTGAATAAAATGTGGCTGTTGCTGGCAAGTTAGCATTTGCTTCCTATCCCAAATTACACCTGAAAAAGGGATCATGACAGCTTTCTTGAAGTGCTACATCCATCTGGTGAAGTTACATTCATGGAGCTGTTGAGAAGGGAGTTCCAAGATTTTGACTGAACAACGGTTAAGGAAAAACAGTTCCAAGTCAGATGGCATGTGCCTTGAAGGGAAGTTTTATAAGTGGTTATGTTCCCATATGTCTGCTGGCCTTGTCCTTGTAGGTAATAGAGCTTATGTATTTCGAAGGTGCTGTGAAAGGCTTCTGGGAGAGTTGCTGGAGTGCCTCTTACATATGGTACACAATGTTGCCACTGTGCTTTGGTAGCAAAGTGAATGTTTAGTCAAACCTATCCTGAATGGTATCAAGTTTCTTGAGTATTGCTTGAATTGTGGCCAGTGGCATAACTATGATAACAAAGTGTGGGGCTGGATGCATAACTATGCTGAGATATAGTTTAAGTTATTATTGTTTGACATTAAAAAAAACTCACAGCAAAACCTAACGAGAATTTAATTCAAAGATGGGAAATAAGAGGTGTTTGTCAGTGAACCAAAGCAGTACTGTGTGTTGTACTCAATAAGGGACTCTTGGCATTTCTAATTGTCACTAAGAGTTTACATTCAACAGTAAGAGGTCAAATTTGGAAATGCTAGTCAAACTAGGAGTGAAGCTTGAAAACTAAAGTGATTTAGACAAATTGTACAATTGAATGGACTGGTGACAGATGAAATTTAATCATACTAGTGCAAAGTATTGCAAATAACTTTCCATTAATAGTATCCCAGTATTGGAGGTTGAATCTGAAAGAGTTATTAGAGTATTAACAGTCCATTGGTAAACATGTTCAACCACTATGGAGCAACAATCAACAAAGTAAGTGGCATGTTTGAGGACTAAATGCTGGCTTTTCAGTCACATCAGTCACTAAACAGAATGGAAGAATTTGAATCCCATATTTGGACAGTTACAAAATCAAGTTCCAGTTTGGTCACTGCTTAATGTTGATTAAGTAATGTCCATCAGGGGTACTGCAATTGACACCAGTAATCGCCTACCCACTTGATATGTCTTCGGGCCATACTGTCCTATCTATCAAGTCACTGAGAAGGTCTTCTGACTAATGCTGTGTTCAGACTTTCTTATCTGAAATTCAATGCATGGCTATGAATCAAGAATGTTTTTCAGATCTAAGGAGATGGAAACTTTCCAAGCTCAGATTTTTGATTGTTGGAACTTGGTTTGAAGTGTATATTTGTCAATCTACATTGTGGATAGAATCACTTTGAATAGCCTCCATTGTAAATGAGCTTATCTATCCTCTCTGGCAAACTTAGTCGTAGAGTAATATTGAATAATATATTCGTAGTTCATGCTGCCTCTGAAAGTGTAGATAGGTATGAGTCACCTTTTCTATAAACATAGATGAGAAAACAACGAGGAGAAGAACACCACAATAGAATAAACTTGTTCATATTGATGGCATTTGGAAGAACACGCTACAAGTCAATGAGAACGTTTTGACCTTTGAGTTATATAAAATGCATACAGTTCACATACGAGAATTTTATGCACCTGATCAATATATGAAAAGTGATTTTCTCAAATTTACGAGATAGATATTTAACTATATTTATGAATGAACAACCCCTTCCAGCTCATGAACACACCTTAATTCAGATCAGTTGAAAAACTGGATGATCATTGGTCATGGTTGACATTTGATCATTTGTTCCAGCAGGGATTGTTGACCTTGTTCTAATCTTCGGATCTCCACTTGTTTGCCTTGCAATTTATAAAGTGCTTTGTGGCACTGGTTTCCTTGGGAATGAAGTAAGACAGGAGGAAATTTTGAAAGATGTGGAACATTTGGTGACTTCATGCTGACACATTGACACTGGAAGTCTGGTTTGTCACATTGCACAAATTGACAGTAAAATATGATCGACAGTCTGTATTATTGGAGGGAGCTTCAGCAATCTGACATGACTAGAAACCTTCTGACAATCCAAAGGTATTGTAGAATCCTTTTCTGATTGTCATATTATAGGTATAGTTTTGCCGAAATCCTGATTTCTTGCTTACATAAAGTTTGAGTGACCACAAACATGTTCGAAATAGCACTGTATAGTGACAACTGATTGTCAACACAACATTTTTCTCCATAAAATCTCTAAGATGATTATATTTTACTATAACTTAATATGTATACTTTGATGTAATGCAGTTACTTCAGTCTGTAGTTCGGGTTGGGAATGTAATAAGTCAGCTACTATTTATAGCATTGTGCACTCTTTAGGAATGGAAAAATGTCACTTTGCATGCAAAAGTACAGCAGTACATTGGTTTGGTCACTATTTCCTTGAGATTTCTGCCTTGTTATCTCAGATATTTTAAAATTTTTCTTTGTTTTCTGTGAAGTACCTCAGCTTCTCCTGCCACACTAGTCTAACTTGCGTAAAGATTTAACCTAAGCAACGTACTGTCAATTTTATGACAGGAGAGTCCCCAAAGAAATTCCTGGTATTAGTTTATTTACTGGTATTTCACTTCTGTTGGCCTGGATTATATTTTCTGCGCTGATTTCTTTTAAGTAGCCATCATTGTGTTGTGGAAATTATACAAAAGGTTTTCTGGAGTTTGTCTGTATGTAAGGGGTTCACCCCAAGAATTATTTTAATTTTTTAAAAGTAGTTTTAACAAGGCACTGCTTATCACAGTACTCTACCTATAGCAAATTCAATGATTATAAAAAAAACAAACATGGAGGAATTTTATTAAATTTCAACCAAGTCAGATTCACTGAGCCAAATCTTAAGGTTTTTTGACCAAGTCCCATTTGCAGTGGATATCTGCCAAAAGACCAGCACCAGCTTTGCTTCCCAGTCTTTGAAAAACTGTTGTGCACATGGATAAGAGTCAGAAATCTGAAGTTGCCACCTGGGCAGGCATTATTGCTCTACTGTTAATCTAGAAACTCGGCTAACGTTCTGAGAACTTGAGTTCAAATTCTACCATGGTGGAATTTGAATTCAATAAAAAACAATCTGGAATTAAGAATCAACTGATCACCATGAAACCATTGTTAATTGTTGGAAGACCACATCTGACTTAATAATATCCTTCAGGGAAGGAAATATGGCATTCTGACCTGGTCTGGCATATGTGTGACTCCAGACCCACAGCAATTTCATAGACTCTCAACTGCCCTCTGAAATGGCCTAGCAAGCTACTAAGTTTTTTTCAAGTGCAACAAAATCTCAATAAAATAAAATCAGGAGGACCACCTGGCATCAACCCAGGCACTGAAAAAGACAATGGCAGAAACAGCCCATTCAACCCAGCAAAGTCGTCCTTACTATCATCTGGAGGCTGGTGCCAAAGTAGCGATCGACAATGTTCTAGACACCTCTGTCTGTATCCCGTATATGTCCTGTCCCATTGCCAGGTAAGAACCAGCTGAGGTGGAGGCACAGTGGTATATGGTCAAGAGGGAGTCATCCTGGGAGTCCTCAAAGTGGACTCCAGACCCCAAGAAGTCTCATGGCTTCAGTTTAAATGTAGCTAAGGAAATTTCCTGCTGATTACCATGTATTGCAGTGCCTTGCCTAATGAATCAGTAAACGTCCACATTGAACAAAACTTAGAGAAAGCACTTAGGGTGGAAAGGGGACAATATGTTGTCTGTGTGGGGGATTTCATAGTCCACCATCAAGAGTGCCTTGGCAGCAGCTCTCCTGATTGAGCTTGTCAAACCCTAAAGAACATACCTGCTAGACTGTGTCTGCAGCACGTCGTGAGTGAACCAGCAAGAGGGAAAACCACACTTGACCACATCCTCATCAATCAGCTGGCTGCAGATGCATCTGTCCATGACAGTGTTGGTAAGCATGATCGCTGCACAGTCCCTGTGAAGACGAATTCCCGTCTTGACATTGAGAATAACCTCCCATTGTATTGTGTGACACTATCACCATGCTAAATGGGACAGACTTTGAGCAGACCTAGCAAGTCACGACTGGGCAACCAGGTTTAAAGGGGAGTACGTGAGGGCATGACAGGACTAGCGCCAGCATACCTAAAAATAGGGTGTCAACCAGGAGGTGTCAAAAAGGTAACAAATTGTGAAGCTGGATGAACACAGCAGGCCAAGCAGCATCTCAGGAGCACAAAAGCTGATGTTTCGGGCCTAGACCCTTCTTCAGAGAGGGGGGATGGGGAGAGGGTTCTGAAATAAATAGGGAGAGAGGGGGAGGTGGACTGAAGATGGACAGAGGAGAAGGTAGGTGGCGAGGAGAGTATAGGTGGGGAGGCAGGGAGGGGATAGCTCGGCCTGGAGAGGACGGACAGTTCAAGGAGGCGGGATGAGGTCAGTAGGTGGGAAATGGAGGTGCGGCTTGAGGTGGGAGGAGGGGATAGGTGAGAGGAAGAACAGGTTAGGGAGGCGGGGACAAGCTGGGCTGGTTTTGGGATACAGTCGGGGGAAGGGGAGATTTTGAAGCTTGTGAAGTCCACATTGCTTGGGAACCCTGCAGCCCAATAGTATCAGAATATGAGTTGCTGTTCCTGCAACCTTCGGGTGGCATCATTGTGGCGCTGCAGGAGGCCCATGATGGACATGTCGTCTGAGGAATGGGAGGGGGAGTTAAAATGGTTCGCGACTGGGAGGCGCAGTTGTTTATTGCGAACCGAGTGGAGGTGTTCTGCAAAGCGGTCCCCAAGCCTCCGCTTGGTTTCCCCAATGTAGAGGAAGCCACAACTGGCACAGTGGATACAGTATACCACATTGGCAGATGTGCAGGTGAACATCTGCTTAATATGGAAAGTCAGCTTGAGGCCTGGTGTGTGGGCAAGTGTAGCATTTCCTGCGGTTGCAGGGGAAGGTGGCGGGTGTGGTGGGGTTGGGAGTGTGAAGCGGACAAGGGAGTCCTGGAGAGAGTGATCTCTCCGAAAGGCAGACAAGGGTGGGGATGGAAAAATGTCTTGGGTGGTGGGGTCGGATTGTAGATGGCGGAAGTGTCAGAGGATGATGCGTTGTATCCTGAGGTTGGTGCGGTGGTCTTTGAGGACAAGGGGGATTCTCTTAGGGCGGTTATTGCAGGGGCAGGGTGTGAGGGATGTGTTGCGGGAAATGCGGGAGACCCGGTCGAGGGCGTTCTTGACCACTTTTGGGGGGGCGGGGGGTGGAGTAAGTTGCGGGTCCTTGAAGAACTTGGACATCTGGGACGTGCGGGAGTGGAATGCCTCATCGTGGGAGCAGATGCGGCGGAGGCGAAGGAATTGGGAATAGGGGATGGAATTTTTTCAGGAGAGTGGGTGGGAGAAGGTGTATTCTAGGTAGCTGTGGGAGTTGGTGGGCTTGAAATGGACTGAGCCGTGTCCAAAAGGACTACTTGCAGGCCCAACAGCCCTCTACTCTGCTCCATCATAGACCTAGTCAAAACATGAGTGGCAATAAACCCATGTTTTGCATCAGTGACATGGTTATGCAATGATGTCATGAGCAATAGTCATTGTAGATAACCTTCATTCTCCAGTAGCTAGCCTCATAAGTTATCTGGACCCTGAAATGCACTAAGTATGTGAAAGTAGTCTAGGGAGTAGGAGTCATGGCAGCTACCAGGTAGCAGGGTCATTCCTCTAGGAAGTTATTGTGCTCATCACAGAACCCCTTCCTGTCATTGAATTTCACTGCATTGTGATATGCCCTTCTCGGTACTACATGTGGGCAGCCGATGGCGCACCTCAGCTGGAGGAGCCCTGCTGTGTTGCTGAGTCCAACTGTCCTGCTTGCAGCGCTGAGAGTCATTGGAGAACGAAATGAACCTGTGCAACCTTGCACAGATGACCTCATTCACTGTCTCAATACATTTGGGCATACATAACTGAGATATTACACACAGTTCACCCATTGCTCCCTAAAAGGAGCCAGTAGCAGTTTGAAGTTCAACATGGTAGTGGCCCTCACAGTCCCTGAGAAGGATTACTGCACACTCGTGCAGTCCTCTGTTCTTGCTGCAACATCAGCCAAAGTACCATCACAGTGTCCTGGGATATATGGACCTTGTGCCAGCACTAAGCTTCACTCAGCTCCATAAAATTGAGTTTTGGACAAAATACCTCAGGCCTCCTGTGCAACCCACATATTCCGAGGCCCCCTTTTAGCACCTTGTCCTCTCTGCCACCTAGCTGCTGCTCCTGGTCTGGCCATCAGTCCTAATGCTTCACCCTCTGGCTTTCCCTTCTTATGTAGAACACCACAACAACAACACACTACCAGCGGTATGACCCATCACTGTCAATGGAAAGACTGTAAACAGGGAACAGAAGGATCAAAAGAGTTCCTTCGAACAGTTATTACTGCAGAGGGCTGAGCATTTTTCACCACACAATGAAACATGCTGCAAGCAGATATTGAGGGACATGTCTGCATTATACATTCACGTTCAGCATTTGCAGCAACTTGACCACGCAATGTTATGGAGAAGGGAGTGCCTAGAGTGCACCAACATCTTATCAAAATTGTGCTTCTCCTTCAGGGTTGGCCTTTATAGTATCATTGCTATTCACTTGCACATTATTGAGGTACCTGAGTTCAGTTTGAAAGCATATAACAAAATGCCTTTGACCAGCATCTGACGTCTAAGTCTCTACACTCTGCATGCACAAAATGGGCAATGAAATTATTGCAAATTAAATGTAACTGCTACCAAAACAAGAACGTCTGCTTCAGCCACTTTCTGTGTCAGAGAATTCCACAGGTGCACTGCTCTGTGGCTGAAGCTATTTCTCCTCTGCTCAGTCCTAAATGGCCTACCCCGTATCCTAAGAATGTGAACTTTACTTCTGAACTCCTGTGTCATCGGGAACATCAATCCTGTTTTCATTCTGTCAAGTCTTGTTAAAATTTTATATGTTTCTATCAGATTCCCTCTTATCCTTCTGAACTCCAGTGAATATAGACCTAACTGATCCACTATCTTTTCATACATCAATCCTGCCATCCTGGGAATCAGTCTAGTAAAGCTTTGTTTCATTCTCTCCATAAAATTCAAAAGATCTTCAAAATGAGCAGGGATGTCTTGCTGCAATTAAATAGAGCTTTGATAAGACCACACCTGGAGTGCTGAGTGCAGTTTTGGTCTCCTTATTTGAGGAAGGATGTTTTTGGCTGTGCAGGGAGTGCAATCAAACTAAGCTGCAGGTCCGGGTTTACTCCATCTCTGAAGCACATGAGAAAGTGGACCTTTCACTAAACACTTGGAAAATTAAGGCT
Source organism: Stegostoma tigrinum (assembly GCF_030684315.1). NCBI lineage: Eukaryota > Metazoa > Chordata > Chondrichthyes > Orectolobiformes > Stegostomatidae > Stegostoma > Stegostoma tigrinum. Next base: position 15,287,674 of record NC_081379.1, read on the forward strand.
TTCTTTCATCCAGGTGACACAGCACAGAAAGCCGTCGCTCCATCAATTAAGATCAATAATAAAATCCTGAGAGTCTCATCTCTAGGAAGTCAGACATAGATGACAAAATTGATCATCATCTTCAGTTTGCCAACCCAGCTTTTGGTCAACTGAGGACAAATGGATTTGAAGACCAAGTCTCAAACCCAAGACTGATGGCATAGTTTACTTGCATCAGTGATCCCTGTGCTCATTTACATTCTTCAGATATGAACAACCTGTAAGCAGCACCTCTAAAGCACTGAAGAAATTCCACACTCTGTATCTTCTCAAGAACCTCTAATTCTAGTGGCTATAAAGGTAGTCCAAGAGCTACTTCCTCTCTTGTTTAACATGCCCTGCATTAAGGCATGAATCACCCAAAATCAATTCATCTGGGCAGCTCATGTGGTTTGTGTACTATCTACAGACCCCCAAAGCAATTGCTACGCTCAGATAGTAGGAACTGCTGATGCTGGAGAATCTGAGATAACACAGTGTGAAGTTGGATGAACGCAGCGAGCCAAGCAACATCAGAGGAGCAGGAAAGCTTGACGTTTCAGGTCGGGACCCTTCAGAAATGGGAGAGGGGAAGAGGATTCTGAAATAAATAGGGAGACGGGGGATGCAGATAGAAGATGGATAAATGAGAAGATAGGGTGAGAGGAGACAGGTCAAAGAGGTGGGGTTAGAGCCAGTGAAGGTGAATGTATGTGGGGAGTTAGGGGAGGATAGGTCAGTCCAGGGAGGATGGACAGATCAGGGAGGAGGGATGAGGTTAGTGGGTAGGGGATGGGGATGGGGATGGGGCTTGAGGTGGGAGGAATGGTTAGGGAGGCAGGGACTAGCTGGGCTGGTTTTGGCATGTGTTTGAGGGAGGGGAGATTTCGAAGCTTGTGAAATCCACATTGATACCCTTGGGCTGCAGAGTTCCTAAGTGAAATATGAGATGCAGTTCCTGCATCTTTCGGGTGACATCATTGTGGCAATGCAGGAGGCCCAGGACGGACATGTCGTCCGAGGAGTTGCGGGTAGGGGGGCGGAATTGAAATGGAAATGAACCTGGTCATAGCAAGAGACTCTGAGAAAAGATTTGTTCTCAAAGCAGCCCTGAAGAGGGCAAACATCCTGCTGACTTATAGGACATCCTGGCTTTTGACTGATCAAGATGGGTAAGATTCACCTTGGAAAACACCAAGCGCCTTGAGAGACTTTGGGAATGTGCAGTGGTGTCAGAGGGAAACTGTACACCTCCAAACATCCCAACCACCTCACCCTGTAAGCAGCTGGGAATATGAAGTCCAGAGAAGATTCAAATATAAAAATTCACGCATTAATCAACTAAACAAAAACAGTTCAGTTGCAGATGTGGTTGTGATTATTTATTGAACAAATGAAAATGTGCAGGACAGGAACAAGACCTTCAGCCCTCCAAGCCTGTGCCATCCATCATACCCTAATTAATCTAAAAACAAACCTTCCATTTTTCAATCTGTATCCCTCTATTCCCTCCCTATTCATGCACCTATCTAGGGCCTCTTCAATGTGCCCACTTCCACCACCTGTTCTGGTAGCGCATTCCAGACTGCTATCACTCGCATGAAAAACATCCCTTGCTGATCTCCCTTAAACTTACCCTCTCTGACCTTGAACCTGTGCCCCCTTGTCAGTGAAACTTCAACCTTAGGAAAAAGCCTCTGACTATCCACCCTATCTATGCCTCTCTAATTTTGTAGACCTTTATCAAGTTTCCACTCGGCTGCCGTCCTTCCAGTGAAAACAATCCTAGTCTTTTTAACCTTTCCTCATAGTCAATGTCCTGGTGGAACATGCAACATTCTGTTGAACCTTCTCTGTACCCTCTCTAAAGTTTCCACATCCTTCTGGCAGTGTGGTAACCAAAACTGCACACAATACTCCAAATGTAGCCTAACAAGGGTTTTATATAACTATGACATGTTTTGCCAACTCTTTGTAATTCATGCCCCAGACGATGAAGGCAAGTATGCTATATGCCTTCTTAATCACCTTGGCTATCTGTGTTGCCACTTTCAGGGAACTGTGAACCTACACAGTTGGTATTCCTAAGGGTGCTTCATTTATAATCTAATTTGCAACTTAATTTGATCCTCCAAAATGCATCACCCTGCATTTGTCTGGATTAAACTCCATTTGCCATGTTTGTGCCCAAGTCGCCAATCTATCTATATCCTGTTGAATACATTCACAATCATTGGCTCTATCAGCAACTCCAACAATCTTCGTGTCATCAGCAAACTTGCTTATCAGACATAACAAAGTTTGGACCAGGCAGCATCAGAGGAACAGGGAAGCTGACTTTTCAGGTTGGGATCATTCTTCGGAAATGGGGAGGGGGAGGGGAGCTCAGAAATAAATAGAGAGAGGAAGGGTGAGACTGGGGAAGGTAGGTGGGATGGTGATCGTTGAGTGCATGTAGGCAGTGGTTGGGATTAGACCACCCACATTTTCCTCCAGATCATTTATATATACTACAAACAAGAAATAACCTAAGACTGACCCCTGTGGAACACCACTAGTTACCGGTCTCCATTCCGAGAAACATCCTTCCACCACTACCCTCAGTCTTTTATGACCAAGCCAGTTTTTTATCCATCTACCCTGGCCACTCCAAATCCCTTGTGGTTTGAGTTTTTGTATCAACCTGTCATGTGGGACTTTATCAAATGCCTTACTAAAGCCCATTTAAACAACATCCACAACTCTTGCCTCATCAATTATCTTTGTTACCTCTTCAAAAAATTCAATCAGGTTGGTGAGACGTGACCTTCCCCGGACAAAACCATGCTGCCTGTCTCTAACTGGTCCATTTTCCTCCAATGTACATTCGTCTTGTCCTTCAGTATCTTCTCCAAGAGCTTTCCCACTACAGATGTCAAGCTTACTCGTCTATAGTTTCCTGGATTATCCCTGCATCCTTTCTTAAACAAGGGAAGAACACTGGCTAATCTCCAGTCCTCTGAAACTTCACCTGTGGTCAATGAGGATGTGAAGATATCTGCCAGTGCCTCAGCTATTTCCTCCCTTGCCTCTCTGAGTAATCTGGGTTAGATCTCAGCTGGTCCTGGGGACTTGTCTTTCTTAATGCAATTTAGGATTCCTAAAACTTCCTCTTTCAATATATTGACATTCTCTTGAGTATTCACACACTCATCCCTGAACTCAATATTAGTCATTTCCTTCTCCTTGGTGAAAACTGATACAAAGTACTCATTCAGGGTCTCCCCCACTTCCTGTGACTAAGTATAACTTCCCTGCTTCGTCCTTGAGTGGGCCTGCTCTTTTCCTTGTTACCCTCTTTCTCTTATCATATGGAAATAAAGTTTTGGGATTCTCCTTGACCCTGTTTGCTGAAGACATTTTAGCAAAATGACAAAAAGCTCCTTTTTGTCTTCCGAATTGCGCATTTAAGTTCTTTCCTAATTTCCAGGGCTTTGTTAATTTTAGCTGCCTAGACATGTCGTATGCTTCCCTTTTTCTTTTCACTAACCTTCCAATTTCTCTTGTCATCCATGGTTCCTGAATTCTGCCATTCCTGTCCTTTAGGATTGCCGGAACTTGTCCTGCATGTCCTGCACTAGTCAATTGGTCTTTAAAAGCCTCCCATATGCCAGAGGTAGATTTGCCCTCAGATAACTGCTTCTAATCCACATTCTCCAGTTCCTGTCTAATTTGGGTGCAACTGGCGCTTGCCCAATTGAATACCCTCACCCAAGGGCCACTTGTGTCCTTTTCATGACTAATGAAAATCTTATGAAATTGTGGTCCCTAAGACCAAAATGCTGTCCTACTGAAACATCAGTCACCTATCCTGATTCATTCCCTAGCACTAAGTCTAATATGGCCTCCTGTCTGTGTGGATTGTCAACATACGCCCTCAAAAAGCCTTCCTGGACACGAGTAACAAATTGCAATCCATCTGAGTCCCTGGCTCAAAGAGATTCCCCTGTTAGTAAGAGGAGAGATGAGGCCACTTACCACAACTACCTGCTCTGATTACACTTTTCCAGTATCTGACTACTTATCTGCTCCTCTGTCTCCCATGGGGAGTTGGAAAGTCTATAGAAAACTCCCAACATTGTGATTTCACCCTTCCTATTCCTGAGCCCTACCCATAATGCCTCACTGCAAGATCCCCCCAGTATGTCCTCCATCAACGCAGCTACGATGTACTCCCTAATCAGCAGTGCAACTCCACTGTCCTTTTGTTTCCTTTTCTGTCCCTTCTAAGACCGCAATATCTAGGAATGTTAAGCTATCAGTCCTGTCCCTTCTTTAACCATCTGGACTTAGTGCTATGTAATGAGCCAGACTTTATAAAAGACCTTAAAGTAAGGGAACACTTAGGAGGCAGCGATCCTAATATGGTAGAGTTCAGTCTGCTGTTTGAAAGAGAGAAGGCAAAATCGGATGTAATGATATTACAGTTAAATAAAGGTAATTACAGGGGTATGAGAGAGGAATTGATGAAAATCGACTGGAAGCAGAGCCTAGCGGGAAGACAGTAGAGCAACAATGGCAGGAGTTTCTGGGTGTAATTGAGGACACTGTACAGAGGTTCATCCCAAAGAAAAGAAGGATTATCTGGGGTGGGATTAGACAGCCATGGCTGACAAAGGAAGTCAGGAAATATATCAAAGAAAAAGAGACAGCCTATAAAGTGGCCAAGAGCACTGGGAAATCAGAAGATTGGGAAGGCAACAAAAACAAACAGGATAACAAAGAGAGCAATAAGGAAGGAGAGGATCAAATATGAAGGTAGGCTAGCTAGTAATATTAGAAATGATAGTAAAAGCTTCTTTCAATACATAAGAAACAAACGAGAGGCAAAAGTAGATATTGGGCCACTCCAAATTGATGCTGGAAGGCTAGTGATGGGAAATAAGGAAATAGCTGAAGAACTTAATAAGTACTTTGTGTCACTCTTCACAGTGGAAGACATGAGTAGTATGCCAACAATTAGGGAGAGCCAGGGGGCAGAGTTGAGCATGGTAGGCATTACAAAAGAGAATGTGCTAGAAAGGCTAAAAGGCCTAAAAATTGATAAATCTCCTCGCCCCGATGGGCTGCATCCTAGAGTTCTGATGGAGGTGGCTGAGGAAATAGCGGAGGCTTTGGTCGTGATCTTTCAAAAGTCACTGGAGTCAGGGAAAGTCCCTGACGATTGGAAAATTGCTGTTGTAACTCTCTTGTTTAAGAAAGGATCAAGGCAAAAGGTGGAGAACTGTAGGCCAATTAGCCTAACCTCGGTTGTTGGTAAAATTCTAGAATCCATTGTCAAGGATGAGATTTCTAAATTCCTGGAAGTGCAGGGTCAGATTAGAACAAGTCAGCATGGATTTAGTAAGGGGAGGTTGTGCCTGACCAACCTGTTAGAATTCTTTGAAGAGGTAACAAGTATATTAGACCAGGGAAACCCAGTAGATGTTATCTATCTAGACTTCCAAAAGGCCTTTGATACGGTGCCTCACGGCAGGCTGCTGAGCAAGATGAGGGCCCATGGTGTTCAAGGTGAGCTACTGACTTGGATTGAGGATTGGCTGTCTGACAGAAAGCAGAGAGTTGGGATAAAAGGCTCTTTTTTGGAATGGCAACCGGCGATGAGTGGTGTCCCACAGGGTTCAGTGTTGGGGCCACAGCTGTTCGCCTTATACATTAATGATCTGGATGAAGGGACTGGGGACATTCTGGCAAAATTTGCCGATAATACAAAGATAGGTGGGGAAGCTGCAGAAAGATTTAGACAGTTTCGGAGAGTGATCCAGGAAATGGCTGATGAAATTCAATGTGAGTAAATGTGAGGTTTTGCACTTTGGAAAAAAAAATACAGGCATGGACTATTTTCTAAATGCTGAGAAAATTTGCAAAGCAGAAGTACAAAGGGATCTGGTAGTGTTGGTCCAGGATTCTCTAAAGGTTAACTTGCGGATAGAGTCCGTAATTAAGAAAGTGAATGTAATGTTGTTGTTTATCTCAAGAGGCGATGTGCTTCTGAGGCTTTATAAAGCTCTAGTTAGGCCCCATTTAGAATACTGTGTCCAATTTTGGGCCCTACACCTCAGGAAGGACATACTAGCCCTGGAGCGTGTCCAGCGGAGATTCTCACGGATGATCCCTGGAATGGTAGGTTTAACGAATGATGAACGGCTGAGGATCCTGGGATTGTACTCATTAGAGGTTAGAAGGTTGAGGGGAGATCTAATAGAAACTTACAAGATAACGTATGATTTAGAAGGGGTGGATGCTAGGAAGTTGTTTCCATTAGGTGGGGAGACTAGGACCCGTGGGCACAGCCTTAAAATTAGAGGGGGTAAATTTAAAACTGAAATGAGACAACATTTCTTCAGCCAGAGAGTGGTGGGCTTGTGGAATTCATTGCCACGGAGTGCAGTGGAGGCCGGGACGTTGGATGCCTTCAAGGCAGAGATCGACAAATTCTTGATCTCAGATGGATTCCAGGGCTATGGGGAGAGTGCAGGGAAGTGGAGTTGAAATGCCCATCAGCCATGATTTAAATGACGGAGTGGGCTTGATGGGCCGAATGGCCTTACTTCCACTCCTATGTCTTATGGTCTTATGGTCATGTCTTTGTCATGGTGATAACATCGTAATTCCATGCAGTAATCTATGCTCTTAGTTCATCTGGACTTACCTGCTATACTTTCTGCATCAAAGTAAGTGCATTCCAGACCTCCAGTCCTTCAGCCCCATGACCACCCTGTGTCTGCTCTGTGCTGTGCAAATTTCTGTCACACTTTTGTCCCGAGGCCCTGCACTTACTGGCCTAATATTCCGGTTTCCCCACCCCACCACCACACTAGTTTAAACCGTCCTGAAGTCCTTTAGCAAACCTCCTGCATGGGATATTGGAACCCCTCCGTTTAGGTGCAACCCATCCTTCCTGTACAGGTCCCACATTCCCCAGAAGACATCCCAATGATCCATGTATCTGAGGCACTCCCTCCTACCCCGGCTCTGTAGCTACCTGTTCAACTGCACTCTCTCTGTTCCTAGCCTCATTAGCCCGTGGCACAGGTAGCAATCCTGAAATTACTACCCTGGTAGCCCTGTGTTTTCGCTCCCTACCTAACTTCCTGAATTGTTCTCATAGGACCTCTTCCTCCTTCTTTCATATGTGCCAATGTAGACAATGACTTCTGGCTCCTTTTCCCTACCTCTTCAGGGTGTCCTGTACTTGCTCAGAGACATCAAGGACCCTGGCACCAAGGAGTAAACACACCATCCTAGAGTCTTGTTCACGGCCACAGAAATGCCTATCTGTGCCTATTGGAACTCCTCCAGTTGAATACCTGTCCAGCTGACCACTCCTTAAATTCCATTGTTCATACAAAAATGGAAGCGCAGGCAAAATTGCCAGTTAAGAGTAACATTGTCTGCCACATAAAAATAAGTTGACTTTCAATAAAACAGTGCCATTCTTTCCTTTAAATTAAATGGTGTAATTTGTTTCAGCTTATAAAACAAAAGAGTTGGTGAAGTTATGGTATTTGTCAGTGTAGATTAAGTAATCTCCCTACAAAGTATCCACTTAAATGAGAAACATTGGAGGGTTCTACTGCAGTTAAGTAAATACACACTCGGGAAGGGCTGGAGTTGAGGTTTTTCAGATCAGACGTGATCTGATTGAATGGTGGAACACATTTGACAGGCTGAATGACTCCTTATGGTCTAAAAAAATTGCTCTTACATGGCAGTCTACTTACTTGGCAGCCTACACTCTACCTTACCAGTGCCTCCGCCTCATACTAATCTTTTGATACAGTGAAGCTGGAACTTTAGATCATAAAGTACAGCAACTGACTGCTGTGGAAAAGGGGGCGTGATTTGCTGTTCCCCAACTGCACTACGAGGGATCGGTTTGAGTGAAAGAATAGCTCCGGATTTCTGAAGGAGCCCTGATTTTGTGTGTAATTATCACTTAAGAAATTGTCACCCATAGACAGGAAATGCTAAAAATATTCAGCAGGTTAGGCAGCATGAGTGGAGAGAGAAACAGTTGATGCTTCAGAATCACAGTCTACACAAGTACTGACAAAAGGCCATTCAGCTGTGATTAGCTATGCCCACATGCCCCAAATATGTTTAGCATTTTCAACACTTTGTGTTCTTACTGGAACAAAAATGTCTTTTAGGGAAGGAAACTGCCATCTTACCTGGTCTGACCTACATGTGACTCCAGACCCACAGCAATGTGGTTGACTTTTAACTGCCATCTGGGCAATTAGGGATGGGCAATAAATGTTGCCTAGCCAGTGACACCCTCATCTTGTGAATGAATAAAAAAACCCTCCTTGCCTACCTCTAAAAAGTCGTCAGACTACTTGTGAGCCTCTCATTACAGCAAGAAACCAGCACTAGCCATCTGAAACAAAAACAGAAGTTGCTGGAAAGACTCAGCAGGTCTGGGAGCATCTCTGAAGAGAAATCAGAGTTAACGTTTCAGGTCTGGATGACCTTTCCTCAGATGACCTGAAACCTTGACTCTGATTTCTCTTCACAGATGCTGCCAGACCTGCTGAGATTTTCCAGCCACTTCTGCTTTTGGTTCTGGTTTACAGCATCCGCAGTTCTTTTAGTTTTTATTTAGTAGCTGTCTGAAATTTGGCTCGGCATTACATTAAATACGAATTTCCTAAATAAAGTTACGGTATAAAGGAAACATAAACAACTTGCGTATCCATAAAAAATAACTCCAAAGAAATAAATTAATAATTTTAAAAACAAGCAATTAATAAAAAATGACGACTTAAAAATTTAAAAGAAGCATAGTGTAGTGATTAGAATGTGGTCAGCCAAGTTAACCTCATAGAATATGAGTTCCCTGTTTGGGGCTGTTAACCTGGTCCAATCAGGGAGTTCTGGCTGACAGATATAAACAGGAGTGGCAGGGGATCTGTGCAATCTAATAGCTGGCTCTGCGCTAGCTGGGTCAGTGTCCTGTGCTATGCATGTATAAATAAAGGGTGACTTAGTGATGGGTACTGGCCTTTGTGGAATTATTTCAGAGGTGACAAGAGAAAAACATGAGATTTGCTGGCAACATCGTCTTCAAGTTGGGATAAGCATTTGGGAAGCTTGACATATTTGAGCCTACTGTCAAAGACAGGGCCCAATATATAGAAAGAACGTGCTATTTTTTCCAGGCAAATGACATCGGGCAGTCAAAAAGCAACGAGTAATTCTCCTGACAACTTGTGGACCCACAGCTTTTATAGTTATTAGAAGCTTAACTTGCCCTGAGGCACCAGATACTAAAACTTTCAAGAGTTGACAGATTTAGCTAAGAAATATGATGACCTCAAGCCTCCTTTAATTCTGAGGTGCTGTTGGTTTTATTTGACAGTTCGCAAACCAGGGGAATCTGCATCGGGATTCATGACTAGGTTGAGACAACTGGTAGAAGCATGTGATTTTGGTTTAACCAAAAGTGAGATGCTGAGAGACCATTTGGTATGTAGGATTAATGATGTGACCGTGCAAAGGCACCTACTAGCTGAACCCCAGCTGGACTTCAAAAAGCCACTATTAGTAGCTTTGTCTCTGGAAAAGGCAGCAAATGGAGATTAGGAGTTAGAGGGTATTCTGATGGAAGTGGACACCCTCACTAGGTCAACTGAGGTTGGGGAACACCATGTGACTGAAGGCAATTGTGTAGTCTCATCCAGGACATGTCATGAATAGTGGGACATTAGGTCAGGTCATGGCAAAACCCCAAAACAAAGCCAAGCCTCAGCCAAATTGTTATAATTTTCTAGAGGATCTGGTCTGGCAGGCCATTGAGGTTGCTGCCAGTATGCAGACTCGAGACAGCAAAAGAGTCCCATTCGGCCTGTATTGAGTAAGAGAACTCATAGGCCTGTACCCAGGAAAATACTGACCCTGGAAAGTTCACCTGCCTCTGGTTTGGAACAGTTAAATTACCTGGCAAAATGCAAATCAGAACCAATCAAAATAAATCAAAAATTGGTTAATTGACCACCCAGTCCTAAGGGAGGTTGATACATGCGCGACTATATCAGTGATTGTGGAACCAGTCTTTACCAAAATCCACTCTTGGACTCCTACCCTTAAGTTTGCGAAAGACCTTGGCCAGGTTTAGAACCTATACCAGGTAAACCCTACAGGTTAATGGTACAACTTTTGTTCCAGCCCCTTATGAGTTAGTTTATGGTTCTTATGGTTCAGTTACCACTGTTCGTAGTAACAGGTTTGGGCCCAAGATTAATGGGGCAAAATTGGTTGAGAAATAGTCAACCTGATTGGCTGTACTTTTGCACGTAAGGCAAATGAGTGAGTCTTGCAGAACCATGGACTTGCTCCTTGGTTAACATACAAGGTGGTCTTGGCCCCTTTGATAGTGCCTACGCCTTCCTGAAAAACCTTCAGGCATTTAATTAGGACATCACTCAGGCAGAAGAAGGCGTAGGCATTATCAAAAGGGCCAAGACCACCTTGTGTGTTAACCAAGGAGCAATTCCATGATTCTGCAAGACTCACTCATTTGCCTTACGTGCAAAAGTAGAGGCAGCAATCAGGAGACTACAAAGCAAAAGAATATCAAACCAGTCCAGTTTGCAGAATGGGCAGCACCATCATATCGATACGAAGTTGGACAGATCCGTTTGCCTTTGTGGGGATTTCAAACAATTGTTAAACCACTTTTCACAGCTGGATAAATAACCAGTCCCTTGCATAATGAACTCATGTGCAAAACTGACTGGGGAGGTGGTTTGTCCTTCACGAAGCTGGACATGAGCCATGCCTACCTGCAATTGTGATTGATAAGGATTTCCAGAAATATGCTACAATTAATACCTATTAGTACCAATATACAAGACTGCCATTTGGGGTATTGTCACCCTGTGCACTTTTCTGTAGACAACGGTGAACATTTACAAAAATACCTCAGATTGCCATTTATCTGGACAACATGCTAATAACCAGGAAAATGAATGAAGAGCATATAGAAAACTTGGACACATTGCTTAAATGTTTTCCAAGGTGGTTATTCGTCTTAGGACAGGTGGCGGAGGAGAATCTGACAGCCTTGCCGGATGCTCTGAGGGACCAGGTATGTTTCGCTCCTGCCCTGTTTGTGAGGTTGCAGCTTTCATTAGGGTCCATGTGCTTGTCCAGGACTGCCTCTCCTACCGAATATTGCATGTCATGTTGACCATGCCTGTTATCCATGCAGGGCCATTTTCATGGTTTTGACACCAAACCTGTCGCCTGAAGTAAACTGCCTCACTCACTTAGAGGAGTCTAGTGTCCAGTATTGGTGTTCCTGATGCCATTTCATTCACCACTCCCCGTCCCCATCAGGTCGGTGAAGATCACATTTAACCTAGTGCAGAGTCTACTTCCCATGAGCAACTCTGCTGGCACTGTCCTTGTATTTGCATGATGTGTTGTCCTACAATCGAGTAGAAACTGGACAGTTTAGCATTGAGTGAAGCTATAGGCGTCTTCTTTAAGTCTGCAGCAAAGTTTGGACTAGTCTTTCTGACAGACGATTGGACAATGGATGATATGGAGATGGCTTTACATGCTGAATTTCATTCAACTTTAGGAATTACTCTAATTCCCTTGTGGTAAGTGAGGACCCATTGTCTGCGACCAGCAGTCTGTATATTGAAAAAATGCTAGCAGCTATTCAACCATTGTCCCTGTGTTTGACAAATGAACTCTATGCACATCTAACCACTTTGAATGGGCGTCCACAATGACTAAAAACATAGAACCCATGGACACAGCAGCTGTCGCAACCTCGACACCATTACCAGCTGAAGAAGATGAGAATTTCAGCCTAGACCTCTGGGTGCAAGAGGTGGGCTACGGTCCAATACATGCTGCCAGTATCTGAGGAACCAGACGTGACATGAAAACACCCCAGGAGAACTTATAGGAAAAAGAACAGGCCTACATCCCAGGACTTAAAGATGGTGGGACATAGTGATTGGAATGATGTTAGCCAGGTAGACCTCGCAGAATATGAGCTCCCTGTTGTGGCTGTTAACCTCATCCAATCACGAAGTGCTGTCTATGAACAGGAATGCCAGGATTTCTGTTTACTCTAGGAACTGGCTCTGAGCTCACTGGATCAGTGTAATGTATTAAGCATGTGTAAGAGGGTGACTTGGTGATGGGATACTGGCCTTTATTGAGTTATTTCACCGAACGAATGAATATTTTTTACTTAAGAGGCAGACCTAGACAGAGACTGACTGAGTCCCACATCATAGCCACCAACAAAGGAGGAGGGGACCAGACTGAGCTAAGAAGTTGAATTTGACCAACTCAGAATTTTTTCACATCTGGAGCAGATTGTGAAATAACCTTGGTGATATTCGTATCAAAATATACATTGTAAGCAGTTTGCCTGTTAACCTGGGTTTTCCTCATTTCTCATCTTGATGTGTAGATATTTTGGTGAGGTAAGATGAGAAAGGGGGGTGTGCGTGTGCGTGTTTATGTGTATCACGTGCACATGTGTGTACACACTTCACTCAGTATTGTGGTTCTCTTGTATATTTCTCATTCTTTCCCTCATTCTACTCACATACTAACACACACATTAATGCTTACACTCTCTTATTTATATACTTAACACTCACACACTAATATTCTATTTTTGCTTTTTCTCACTCACACCACGCACTACTGAGGGACAGCTGAGATTGTAGGAGAACATAGGAACATAGAACCCTTAGAAGAATACATTGAGAATCAAACCCGTGGCCACATGTGGAAGATGTAAAGCCTGAACAACATTTAAAGATATCTGGACAGGTACTCTGATACGAAAGGTTTTGAGGGATACAGGCAAATGGGACTAATTCAGTTTAGGAAACCTGATCAGCATGGATGAATTGGGCCAAAGGGCTGTTTCCGTACTGTTTACCTTGTTGAAATTACTGAGAACTTGGCACTTAAATCTCCATCCTCTCTACCTGCTGATCTAACACCACTTGTAGACGAGGGTTCCACAACTTTTTCCTGGGCTTCGGTAACTGATAAGAATTTGCCTGCCAGGGGTATTGTCCCCACTGCTGGAAACTACCAGAAGTTGTCAGACCCCACCATAGTCCTGGCCAGAGACAAAACCATAAACACAGATTCCACCCCCTCCCAGGTCTCTTCATCAGCAAATTAGAAAATAGCCATATCTGCCACGGGCAGGCACAGGCCAAGTTGTAGCAACATTGAATCATGGGATACAGAAACACAGCACACAATTCAATCCCCAGACAGTCATCACTCATTTACCAGAAACCCTTGTGATATTGATAAGATGGGATTCCACTAATTTTTCAAAGGATAGAGCATTGTGGTGGACCTCAGCATTACCAACATGAGTCCTGTTAGAGGGTATCATGAAGTAGCCAGGCTCCACACACCATTCAAAGAGGAGTGTCCAGAAGATGAGCAGATGTGAGGCACTAATCGCTTTATCTCTTAACTTGTGCTCCCAAGGCCTCCAGCCAGGTCTGAAGAAAGAAGTGAAGATTAAGGACCCTATCTATCTATCTATATGTCAGTGACCATTTCATTGGCCAGTTTGCTGTTTGGAGTAATCACTCTGGCTTTTAAAAGGTTACATGAGTACTGTTTGCAGAATGTAGTCTTCCATGCTGGAAACTAGCTATCAAAACAATTCTGATTTAGCTTCCAAAATATTTTATTTTCTCAGATTAAGCTGTTTTCAGTGCCTGTACTCCTGTTAAATAACAAGATAGAGCATTGCCTTTGATTGTGACCTCATGCAGACACAAATCAGACTGTGGTCAGGAGGGATTTAAGAACCTGGGATTGCATTTAGAGAATGATTTAGGTAGGCCAAAGATATAATGTGCTGTATCCAATCTAGATGTGATGTCATATTTCACATACCACACTAAAGTTAATAGGGCCGGATTTTGGGGTATGCTAGAAGATGCATTACATTGGGTTCTCCTCAACTGAACTTGAGAAGCATTCTCTTATGGCTCCACAGTTTCAATTAAACAGATTGGCAGATTATACTATGGCCATATACTAAGCTTTGTTGGCAGGAGAGGATATTTTTGGACTGCTCAAACAAACAAGGAAATAGAATGATTCAATGCTTCCAAATGTGCCAAGTCTTGTGGAGGAGCCCATCTGTTTTTCACATCCAAGATATTCAGTCTGTTGTGTATTCCCAATATTTGCTGAACAATTAAGATTCTTTCTATAATGTGACAATTCTTAATTGATATTGGCAGCAGCAGAATCACAAATACCGTGATGACAGCATGAACAGCCTGCTATATTTGCTGATGTAGAGTAAGCCTACTAAAGGGGGTAGAGTAGGTGCACTTTTAAAGTGTTTTGCAAAAGAAGCAAATGCAAAGCAAGAAAAAATTTTTCCACACAGTGAATGGTCCATGTTTGGAATGCATTATGTGAAATTGTGGTGGAGAAAGGTTCACTTGAGGCATTTAAACATAAACAATATGCAGGATTCTGGGAAAAAGGCAGGAGTTTGGCACTAAGTCAAAATGGTTGGAGAACTAGTGAAGACATTTTGAGTTGAATGGCTTTCTTCTACACTGTAACGATTCTGTGAACAATTCCACAAGCCTGTCCTAATCACAGAGCCAGTGCCTGTAGGGGCCCAGATTCACCTGCCACATGGTCTGCTAATCTGAATGATCTGCCAATTTAATGACCAAAGATGGCCAAAGATGGATTCCTGGTCCGTCCTTTATAGCCTACATTGTGGACATCTGTTTGGACTTTGGCATCGTTAAATACTAATTCCTTCATCTTCACTTCTTTCTTCAGACCTGGCAGGAGGCCATGGGAGCATAAATTAAGAGATAAAGCAATTAATTGCTAACCTCTGTTGATCTTCCAGACCCTCCTCTTTGAATAGTGTTGTGGGGCCTGACCACTTCATGATACCCTCCAACACTAGTCATTTTGGTAACGCAGAGGTCATCTCAATCCTTTGAAAAATTAGTTGATCAATGTCACAAGAGTTCCCAGCAAATGGCTGATGACTGTTTGGGTATTGAATTGTGTGCTATGTTTCTGTATCCTCTGATTTAATGTTACTGCAACTTGGTCTGTGCCTCCCAGTGGCAGATGTAGCTATTTTCTAATTTGCTGATGAAGAGACCTGGGGGGAGGGGTGGAATCTGTGTTTCTGGTTTTGTCTCTGGCCAGGACTATGGTGGGACTTTGACAGCATCAAGTGGTTTCCAGCAGTGGGGACAATATCTCTGGCAGACAAATTCTTGCCAGTTACTGAAGCCCAGGAGAATGTTGTGGTCTCATCATTTGCAAGTGGTGCTGGATCAGCAGTTAGAGGAGACGGAGATTTAAGTGCCAAGTCCTCAGTAATTTCATCGAGGTATTCAACATGGAAACTGGCCCTTTAGCCCAATTCAAACACGCCGACCAGGTTTCCTAAACTGAACTAGTTCCATTTGCCTGTCTTTGACCCATATCTGTCAAACCTTTCCTATCCATGTAGCTCTTCAAATGTCTTTAAACAGTATTTAGGCTTAAGTCTTACAGGCTTTAGGATTCATCTGTGCATGGGCAGCTAATGTCACCACATTCTGCCGTCAGTAACGTCAATACGCAAGCATGTGCAGACTGCCCCAACTTAATATACAGTTTTAAAAGCAATGACAAATCCCCATGCTGGTATTCAATCTTTTTCCAGTTCCAATTGATTCAGATGCAAGGAGGAGACAAAAGCGGTTGCTCAGGAGAAAGGGAAGCTGTGGTGATCTTCGGGCACACGGTGTGGAGGGGTGTGGGCAGATCAGAAGATCTCCTCATGGGTCTGCACTGGGGTCTGGCTAGGTTGGCAATAAACATTTCCAGGCAGCAGGCCATGGAACTGCCTGCCTGTCTTCCATGGTTATGTTCGAATCCAGACCTCATTGGAAAGGGAGCACACGGTGTTCACTTATGCACTTAATGCTTTTAGGGAGAGGTGGGCATTGCAGGGGATTGAATGTTTTAACTCTGCCTCCAATTCTATTTTGATCTAATCCCTACCCTCCCCCTTCACTTTCCTCATGTAAGCATTGCCCTTTTCAGGCCTTGCTTGTTAATGTTTCACTGTCAAAATTGGTGCTGTCCTGGTGATGGAAAATGTGGAATAAGATTCTTGCAAATTGATGTCATTTTACTGAGTCACAACACATACGCACACAGCCACAGATGATCTGGGGAAAATATAAGCATTCCTGCTGAGGTCCCTTAGGGCACAATAGTAGTAGGGGGAAAAGAGAAAAAACAGGAGATTCAGAGAGTCTCCTCATTCTGGGGACTAGCTCTGAGCTGTCTGGTCATAGCCTGTGTACTGTGCACATCCAGATAAAGGGTGACTTGGTGACTGGATACTGGCCTCTGTGTAGTTATTTCAGAAGCCTAGAATCATATTTGTGACAGACAGCTGCTTCTCCATTGCTAAATAGATACTCCGCTGCAATGCTGTGTTCCTGCACATGCACTGTTGTTGCTCCACCAATCAGTTGCACTTACAATAAACACAGCCTTTAAAATCTGACTAATATGCTACACTTAAGCATACTAAGAATCACTAACAGTGAAACAAATAATTTGAGACTATACATAGCCTTTATTTTCTGTTTGATTTTTATCACACGATGACTTTGAGGTGATAAATGTCCTGAACTCATTATTTGCAAATTATATTATTGCCTTCCTTATCAAGGAATCATTGGTTTAATTTACAGGGCTTATCTTGTTCTATTCATGTTTTTCTTCTTCTTCAGTGCAGTACTTAGCATTAATTATATGGTTGTTCATAGCTCCATAATAGAGTTCTATTTTATAGATTGCATCAAACGTAAAGAGAAAAGGACCTAGCCTGCATATAGTTAACAAAAGTAAATGCATATTTTATTAAATTTGTAATGTTAGCAGCATCGCTATTAATGATGGGCTCTAATTCCATCAATGCCTCAAATTTAAAATGCTCATCTCAATGTTCACTCCCTTTTATAACCTTTCTTGCTCTCTGGAGTATATTTTAGTTGAGTGGAATTGAATATCTTCTTAAACATCTACTGTTGCTCATCAATTGCCCTACCATTTAGGCTTCCTGCCCAGTCCACCAGGGCAAAATTTGTCGTTACGCTGATGTAATTACTTTTGTTTAATTCCAGAATGCTAGGGTGAGAAAGTTTCTCACATTCAAAATGAATTTGAAATTATAGCATGCTATGATCATTCCTCCCTAGAATATCTTTTACTATGAGATCATTCATTAATCCTATTTTATTTCACAATACCAAATCCAGAATATTCTGCTTCCTGATTTGTTCCCCAAAATATTGCTACAAGTAACAATCTAACTTATTCAATGAACTCTCCCTCAAGGCTATCCTTACCAATTTGAAACACAAATTCAGCCAGGCAATTTGAAATTAGAGATGAGTTCACACAGATCCTATTTTTGATTTTCTAACAGCCATAACCCCATTTTATGGGAGTCATAAATGTATGGAGGAGTCCTAAACACTCTTGACAAAGGGATAGATCTGTAAAGTGTCATGATTTGAAGTTATTTAATTCTCCAGTCCTTTAAAGTTGAATAGAGGCCAGGTTACAGCTGTCAGTTAGACTGAAAAAGTGCTGGAATGTATTGATTGACAGACCATCTGATATAGCTTAAAAAAAAATTACCATTTGTTCCGGCAGTTTCAATAGGCTTCAATGTTGTAATTCCCCAAGAACTGGTATTAAAGCTTGGTTAAGTTTCAGAAACTCCAGATTCACTTATTTCAGTAGAGAGAAGAATGCTGAGTTCAGGTATGAGTTTACACTGATCGTTTTAGAAGACATTAAAACACTAGCTACTTTTGAGTGGTTGCCCTTATAACAGATTGACCACAGACATAAATCATAATCTTTTAATGGATTCTGTAAATTGAGACTTTTTGTTTTCTGTATCAAGTGTGTATGAGTGAGAACCTTCTTCGATTTATCTTCCTATGGCTCCTGAGATTTGTGCACAATGGATACTGGATAAGTGCCTGTGTAAGTTGCAAAGGGATCTGAGGAAAGGTGGAGTGAGTGTGGGTGAGGATTAGTGGACTTGAAAACTTTTATACACACACACACACACACACACACACACACACACACACACACACACACACACACACACACACACACACACAAGCAGTGAAGTAGTTATTGTTACTGTGCAGTGTTGACTTTGTCACAGGTCAGCTGTCCACGGTCAATTATTTGATAGCTGTTTTACAACTTGTACATTTGGATTATAAGACAGCTGCTAAATTTCAAAACAATTCTGAGAAATTCTATTTCAGGTCTATATTGTCTGGCAACTATTGACAGACAATATCATGACAGAACAATATTTGCTCTTTTAATGCAATGTTTTCTGTTAAATGACTTAATTTAGTAATGCCTCAGCATTCTGAACTGTAACATAACATATGTTCGAATTTTCTTAGTGCCATCCAACAAATAATGTCTGTAAATGTTTAAAAGCTTTGCAATTTTAGCCCACTGTGGTTATCTTTTCAGCCTTATTTTGTATTATAAACACTGATATAATGTAAGTTGTAATGGAGTGAAATGTTTGTATCTGTTGTGTTTCAATTTCCCATCTCAAGTTATTTCTGCTCCCGTAAAGGCACTTGCTTGATTGCAGTTCTGACTGAAACTTCGATATTTCATCCAAGTGGCCCTTCTTGAGAGAAGGATGTTGGAATGGCCAATAAAAAAAAATGGTATGTTAGTATCTTCTTGCTTCTTGGAAGCAATGAACCATTCTGGTGAACGAGCTCCACAGGTACAAGCAGACCTCCAGTAATTAACAGAAGTATTTTTTCCAGAGTGTGGTTTTTCTCGTTTCCTGACGCTGCTCACTCATATTAGGATGTAATTTCTTGGGTGCAAGTAGCCCCTGGTACCTAATCCAAGTCAAGTATTCTTCACATGGAAAGCTGTAGCATAAGTTTCATAATAACATGAGAAATAGCAGCCAGAGTAGGATATATAATTTCTCAAGCTCATACCATATTTAATCATATCATAATTGATTCTCAGCTTCAACTTCCTGCCCAACTTCCATGTCCCTTGATTCTCTGGAGTTCAAAAATCACTTTTGCATCAACAAGGTGGCCCTAGCACTGACTCATGGCTGCTGCGGAGATGAGTTTGGGTTTGTGACAGCGTGTGCATCGAACAGGAAATTGAAACACAACAGATACAAACATTTCACTCCATTACAACTTACATTATGTGGCAATAGAGGCAAGTTTGAACCCAGTACGAGACCCAGCAATATCAGCAGCAGCTGCAATGGCATAGTGGACCTGAAGCAGACCCATGTTGGGGTGGTGGAGTTGAGTTTGGGCCTGTGCAGTACCCAGTGGCATTGGTGGCGTCTGCTTTGACGAAGTTCAGTGAGAAATCATTGTGACAAGAGCATCAGTGAAGGCAAGGTGGCACTGAAGAATAATGACTTTCATTCCAACAGCAGTGGCACAGTGAAGGGAACTCCTGCTTGGCCACCAGGCCCATGACCTATGGCGGACTTAAGAAGGAATGTAAAGTTGAACACTTTTTCTTTTATTTCTTTATTTTTCTACCTTTATATTCTATGTTTTGGTTCATTTTTCCATGTTTTAAGATGGCACCAGAGAGTGGTGACACCATACATTGTTTTTCACTGTGTTTTGTAACAAAATACACATGACAATAAATAAATCAAATCAAAAATCTACCACTCTCAGCCTTGAACTTAAAGACTGAGCATCTTCTGGTCTGGAGAATTCCAAGAATTTGCAATTCTCTAGATAAAAATACTCCTCGTTATTTCTGTCATCTTGTTCCGAGGCTATCGCTCACCTCCAATTTCTCTCTTCTCCTTCCTGGTAGATAGCACCTCAGCATTCTACCCTGTCAAAACCTCTCCAATCTTAAGCATTTCAATGAGATCAGCTTTTATTCTTCATAACTCCTGGAAATATAGGCTTATTCTAATCAATCTCCTCTCATATGATAATTCTGTCATTCCAACAAGCAACCCAGTGAATCTTTATTTTTTCCCTGTAAGGTAACATATCCTTTCTTAGACAGTGTAAGCATTAGTGCAATGTGATTGGATCGATTTATCCAAGCCTTTATTACAGATTACATGTAACTGAGGCCTGAGCACTGATCGTTGCCATACCTGCCAATACAGCCTGTTAGACTGAAAACTAATTTTAACTAATTGTAACTAATTTAACTTCTAACTAATTGTTTATCATACTGATATACCGCCCCAGTTCCATGATTTGTCACTTTAGACATGTTATCTATTCCACTGTAGGGGCAGCTTGCTTGTGCTCTTGCTGCTTGCCCACACTTTAGTGTATGACACAGTGATTAGAAAAGATACTATCTGATTTTTTTTCCATTTTTTATAACTTAGAGCTATGGAAACCAATTATGGTGTCTCGTTATTGCCAAGTTCACATGACCTAAACAGTCACAGATTAATACAGTAATCAAATTTTGAATACCAGTTAAATGCAGGATGGTGATGTCCATTAATGAAAAGAGAGTTAACTACCAGCTGCAGAGATGGCAATTAGTAATTTTTAAATGATCTTTCCAGCACAAATTATTTCAAGTTATTATTACGATTTGTTTCAAGTTATTATTTCAATTTGTTTAATTGATCTCCTGTGCTTATAAATATAGCTTGGTGTTGAAAATATTCATCAGGGTTTGTAGTTTTCAGACTTTACAGATCAAGATTTTGCTTTCATTGAACTGCACCGTGGTGTCCTTACATTAGGTCAATAATTCCAGCAGTATTTGCGTCTGCTGATCCTTTGGATAGTAATTGGCTGGCTTGCCAACCATGGAAGCCAATAGCATTTACTTGTCCCATAGAGCGCTAAAGTTAGATACCTTTCTGTCAAGAGAGTGTATTTAAATATAGATCTAGTTGATGTATTTGTTGCAAAAGAGACCTTAAGGAGTCTTGTGCATCCACACAATGCAACAGGACTACTGTTGGAACTAAACTGAACTTGAGCAGATTCACAGTTGTAAACAGAAGAATGGTGACCATATCTGATATTTCATGTCTCATGTGAACAGAACGTGTGTCCACCCTTTTACATGAAGAGAAACATAAATGTCTGCTAACATCTGTCAGCATGTCTGGTGTCAATATTGAGAACTTGAAGAATGAAAATCTTCGCAACCTCCCTTCTGTCATTGGGGACTTTGAAGATACACTGCGCAACACTGTGAAGGAAATCCACATTGATCTGCAGGCTCTTAGGAAAATAATTAATCAACAAGTGGAAGAAGTAGCCCATCAGATTTTGCCTTTGACTGCCACTGTGAATGACCTAAGACAGGAGTATTTGCAGCTTATCGTGGAACAGCAGAGATTGGCACAACAAGTTGATACACTGTCTAGGTTTCTAGGGCTGGAAAAAAAAGAAGATTTGGTGGCACATCCTCCAACATTTGCAAGCACTCGGAAGTTGTCCTCCTCAGGAGCAGTTCATCTGTCCAGGAGCAACGGTTTGGTTAGTATGAAAGCCAGTTTTCACAGCTTCTATGGTATAATGAGAGCAAAGATCAGCCATTCTATTGATGTTGATGTTAAGGACAAAGTACACAATACAAATTATTACTTTTTTACCACAAAAGGATAAAGGGTCAGGAAATAAGGTAGTGATGAATATATTTCTATTAAGAAAATGTAAAAATTCTTATATAAATCCAACCAATGCAATCAGATTCATATGCATGATAATGCACTTTTAAAAATATACTAGCTCCCCCTTCTACCCAATTGTCTCTGCAATGGCAGTGAGCCACAGCAGCCCACTTCACAGAAATGAAGAGAAAATGTACTGGCATCTTTCAGTGTAGTTTTTTTCAATCAGATGTATTCAGATGTATCTCAACACACTGTTGGACTACTTGAGGCTGGGCCTTCTGACCAAGAGGTAGGGACACTATCATGTTGCTACAAAAGCCCCTCAACTTTCATAATATATTGAGATATAGTCTCTGGTTTACGGATTTCAAGCAACTGTATAATTATATGTTTTGGAATGCACCAATTGCTTCTAATTCATTACTACCGGTCTTCAATAGCCTGAAACAATACTAAAAAAGTGTAGTTCTATCAATAATATGCCATTTGACCCATGATCTGTCTAATGCATCATTGAGTTCGCACATAATTTTTGGATAGTTGCTAGCATTTGTAAACAATGATGAAGCCTTCAGAATGAAAGGAGCTAAAGATTTGGAGTAGATCTGTAGCTCGGGTTGTGGGTGTTGAGGTTGGTTGGCTCGCCGAGCTGGTTTGTTTGGCAGACATTTCATTACCGTGCTTGGTAACATCCTCAGTGCAGCCTCTGATGAAGCGTCAGTGTGTTTTTCTGCCTGGTTTTTAAAATCTGGGGTCCGTTGCGATTGATTGCCTCACTTTCGGATTTCCTCGGTAGTGGAATGTTAAATGGGGTCGAGTTCAATGTGTTTATTAATAGCATGCTTTGTGGAGTGCTATCCTTCCAGGAATTCTCGTACTTGTCTCTGCCTAGCCTGTCCCAGGATCTTGGTGTTGTCCCAGTCAAAGTTGTGGTTCTCCTTGTCCACATGGATTGAGATGAGAGAGTATTGGTACTGTCTTTTTGTAGCCAGTTGGTGTTCATGTACTCTTGTTGTTAGTTTCCTTCCTGTTTGTCCGATGTAGCGTTTCTCACAGTTTCTGCAGGGGATCTTGTAGATGACATTGGTCCTGTCCATAGCGGGGGGTGGGTCTTTAGTTCGGGTGAGCACTTGTCGTAGGGTTGATGTGGGCTTGTGTGCCACATTGATGCCCAGCAGTCGTAGAAGTCTTGTGGTGAGCTCTGACGTGTTCCTGATGTAGGGTAGTGTGATGCGTGAGTCACCTTGGGTCAGGAGATTTACACACCCCAACACACTCATCACACTACCCTACATCAGGAACACATCAGAACTCACCACAAGACTCCTATGACCACTGGGCATCAGAGTGGCACATGTGTCATACTCATGTGAAGAATGTTTATTTTGGTGAGCTAACAGCAGATTGTGTAGCAGCTGGAGAACCTTATAGTGTTTCCACAATTAAAAAAAGTCCCTTGTTCAATTTCTATCTACCATGAAGCAAACTTAAAGAGCAAAGTGCATATATGGATGTCAGGATAACAGGCTGGCTCAACCCTGAAAGTTGGTGTTTAGTGGTGTCTGTTATTTAATGTTGTTTGGAGAAGACTAGTGAAATTCTATTTCACTATTTTAAAATGATACTGTCCTTATAAATGCCTCATGTAAACTTTACTTGGGGTTTTTAGCATTAGAATTTACTATCATTAATGTTTTCAAATTTTCCAGAACTTTTACTGTCCAATATTTAGGCAAATTATAAT